>NC_080794.1:58293281-58916447 GCF_028018385.1 Neofelis nebulosa
AGGCTGAGTGAGTTAATGGGAACTTTTCCAATGAAACTCCACGTTGCTACAAAATGTTTTGTTCTGATCTGCCATCACAGTAACCTGAAATACAGAAAACAAAGTCAATGACAGAAAGTTGGACCCAATGTTAAAGGTACATGAGGTATATCAGGATGGCCTTAGGGCTCAGCTTTATTCAAATGTTTCTTGTAGGGTTACAGCTAGATGTGGCAGTAATTCATCTGTAATTCATCGGCATCCTTAAGGCTTTCTGAAATCCTTTTAATTTCTCCGGGGGCAAGAGAGAGGGGACAGCATAGGAGCTGCTGTTTTAAAGTTTTCCTTTTACGTGCCTTAAATTGCCTCACTGAATCTTTTCTTTAAAAAAAATTTTTAGTGGTTTTTTTTTTTTTGTTTTTTTTTGTTTTTTTTGAGAGAGAGAGAGACAGAGTGCAAGTTAGGGAGGGGCAGAGAGAGAGAGGGAGACACAGAATCTGAAGAAGCTCCAGCCTCCCAGCTGTCAGCACAGGGCTCAACATGGGGCTCAAACTCAACAACCATGAGATCATGACCTAACTGACTGAGCCACCCAGGTGCCCCGCCTCACTGCATTTCAAAGGATTGGGAGCATATCCTCCTATCTCAGGAAGTGGAGGCCAAATCAGCCTGGCCTCAGTCACTCTGTGGGTGGTTCTATAGAATGTCCACCATGTCTTCTGTCATGTGTCAGCAGGCGGTTCTACAAGGAGGGTCGGGGTCACAGAACAACCATGGTTTGCATACAACTCAATTACCTGTGGGAGGTTTGGGGCAACCTGTGTAATCTTTCATAGCCTGAGTTTTCTCATCTGTAGAATGTGGATCATGAGAGTATCTACTTCATGAGGTGTCTCTGAGGATTAAGTGACATAATTCAGGGAAAGGGCTTGGTGTGCGGCCTGGCTGTGGTGAGATCCTTTGCGGACCCTCCATTTAGGCTGCCCCCAGGGTAGAGCATCAAAATCTTATTTTTTAATGTGTTTGGTTTAGGTTCATATCTGTTTGGTGTGGCATGGGCCAGCTAGTTAGATGACTGATGGAGGAGTTCAGTTCTGTTCTCTTTTTCTACATGCTAACATTACCCTATTTGGATTTTGAAACTCAGTTTTCCGTGGGAGTGAGTGTCATTTCAAAATAGACTGCACACTTTCCTCCAAAATGTTACTGGTTTTTAAAGCAAGATCAGACAGGGGTAGTGCTCGCTTAGGCAGCACATATGCTAAAAAAAAAAAAAGATCAGATAAGAGTAACATCTATAAAAAGATTCAACGATTGTTCTGGGGAATCTCAAAAAACATAAGTGAGGAAAACCAGCTGGTCAATTTCATGGCACTCTAGTTCCATATGAGAAAAAGAGCATTTGTTGAAATGGTTCTGTTTCAAACTTGCTATGGTGAGGTCTCTCTTTAACTTATAAAAAAATTGTTTTTATTTATTTTTGAGAGAGAGAGAGAGAGAGGCAGAGTGTGAGTGGGGAAGGGGCAGAGAAAGAGGGAGACACAGAATCCGAAGCAGGCTCCAGGCTCTGAGCTGTCAGCACGGACCCCGACGCAGGGCTCAAACTCAAGAGCCTTGAGATCACAACCTAAGCTGAAGTCGGATGCTTAGCCAACGGAGCAATCCAGGCACCCCTCTCTTTAACTTTGGCAGCAATGGCCATTATTTGCTGCCCGGCTCTTCACTGGGGCTACTGACTCCCTAAACAATGTTAATTTTGTCCAAATGGTTTTTTGGGCAGTGTAACCACACAGACTGGGCCTGGGGTAGCAGATATAAAGGAAGAGCCTGTCCTCTGCAGTTTGATTTAATTAAAAGTGCCAGGGTTTTGGAAAAGGGCTTTTGCCCATCCCTCCTGAAACAGCCCCATGATAAGGCCAGTGAAAGATCTGGTCAAGAAGGACCAAACTGGGCCCAACAGGGCTCCTGAGACTCCCTGTTTTCTCTCTCTGGCAGAAGCACCGTATTTCACTGGCCTGTGGCCCAAACTCACTGCCCAGTGACCCCTCAGGAGAGTGTGCGGTGCCCTGACCCTCACCCACTCACCGTTGTGAATGATCAGCCTGTACTGCCTGGCCAGGCACAGCTCATCCTGTCTCTGCCGCACGATTTTCTGCACGTCCGGGGGAAGGCCGTTGGGGTCGCGGGCAAACACGAAGGAGTAGCTGTCAGCGCAGGTGCCGTCAAGGTTCAGGAGACGGCAGGAGTACTGCACCGCGTAGGTGTCATAGTCGGTGTCAATGATCCAGTGGTCATCATCTGCAAGCCAGAAAGCCACACTGCCAGTGCCGCTCCCTCAGCCAACGCAGGTGCCAGGGAAACTGACGAGCAGGCTCAAGAAACTGGTGACTTCCTGAAACTGGTTTTATTTCATTAGGAAACAGGAGACTACAGAGAATTCTGATGGCTTTTACAAAGCTGGGAAAATGAGAAAGCCTTTGTTCTCCTTTGCAGAAAAGAACCCTGGAGTTGAGGGCGTGGGGGGCCACGTTCACTTCAACGATTATCTCCCATCCTGACAATAAATGTGATTGTATCTATCCAAAGAACCACAGAGAATGTGGGCCCATCGAAAACCACAAAATAGACCTTTCTACTGTTGTCTTCTCCATCCATTTTCTAACAATGTCTGTGCCTTTATGGCTGATGTCTTCTCACTGCCCTGCTGCCCCCCGATCCACTGGAGGATGCCATTCTGATGATCCCCTTCACGGCTTTTCTGCTTCACCCTAATTCTGGCTTAGAAACCTGACATGCTTCTTCATGATGGCAAAAGAGAGTAGTTTTTGTGTTGAGGACACAAGGTGCCCACCCTCTGACATCACATATTCATTCTTAGAAGCTTGTATTTTTCAGATCTCCCCTGACAGAGGCAGAGCTGAGCCCTTGAAGAATTTAGATTTTGTTTAGCCCTAAGGCTGGGAGGTAATAAGCCATGAAGAAGTGTACACAAAGTGGTATAAATGTCAACAAAGGCAGGATGAGAAATAACATTAATAAGAATGTATGTTTGAGAGATTTGGACTGGGGAAACAACAATGAATGCTCAGGTTTACCTGAATACCTTATATTTGGTAAAAAGTGCCACATCTCCAGGGTGCCTGGGTGTCTCAGTTGGTTAAGCATCCAACTCTTGATTTCAGTTCAGATCATGATCTCACAGTTCATGGGATCAAGCCCTGTGCTGGGCTCCATGCTGACAGCTCAGAGCCTGATTGGGATTCTCTCTTTCCCTCTCTCTGCCTCTCCTGTGTGCACGGGCATGCTCTCTCTCTCAAGATACATAAATAAACTTTAAAAAAGGAACAAAACTTTAAAAAAGGAACAAAATTTTAAAAATAAAACTTTTTTAAAAAGTGCCACATCTCTACTAATTTAACATTCTCATTAACATGTAGCCATGGCTAGGACTTTCTGAGCAATTAATTATGCATTGGTCACTGTGTAAACAATTATTCCTCCCGTCTACCCAAAAGTCCACACTGTTATTCCTATTTTACAGATGAGGAAACTGAGGTACAGAGAAACTAAATAACTTACCCAAGATCACAAAGAGCAGGACAGAGGTGGAGCCCACAGGCCTAACATCTACACCACATTAATTCCAGGCAGTACGTAACTTGGGGAAAGAGGGGACAAGAAACAAGAAATGAAAAGCCTCTGTGTCTCCATCTCCTTCCTGCCCAAGCTGTGAAGCAGGTGATGGTCCCTGTTCTATGTTGGTTCCATACGAGAGGAATGCAGAGGAACCCGGGTCCCCTGGCCTCAGAAAGCATAGGGGGACCTCTACTACCCACCTAAGCCACCTTAGGGTGTGCTTCTCAGCTCGGAGAACCCTGAGAGCGCCAGCTGAGGAGGGCTTCAGTGTGAATCCAGACCCGCAGGACAGCTGAGCCCACAGTTCAGCTCACTCCAGGCTCTCCAGGAGGAAGAGTGAGCCACTGCTGTACCTCCAGGCTTTCCCACGGGACAGGGTCCGAGGCCACAGCTGAGGGTGCCCAGACACAGGAGCTGGGCCAGGAACAGAAGCCATGGGGCCGCCTGCTGGGCCTCACCCTGACCAGGGCCTTCCCTCACTGGCTCCCCAGCCTCTGGGCAAAGTCTTCTTCCTCTGCAAATGAAGTCATTTCTTCCCTGGTGATGGGGCTCAGTGTGTCTGTCAGAGGCGCCCCAGCAGCCAACCCCTCAGACACGAATGTGCTCTCCTTTGAAATGCTACCCCAATTCGAGATCGAGGCAGCTGTCAGCTCAGCAAATCTGCAGCTTAATTTTGTTTTTCCAAGATTGTTGCCAGAATGTGAATTCTGACTTAAGAACTAAATAGTTTTCAATGCTTGGTTTTAAGAAAATTGACTACTGTTCTTGACTTTTTTTTTAAAAAAAGGCCTAAGTTGGTTTGGTTTATCTCCAGGTTCTTTTTGGCTAAATAGTTCAAAGAAGAAGAATTTAAATCCTAACAATCCTTGCCAGATTCTCCCTCCTAAGGCAAGAGATGAACTGCCTGAGCACCACTTGAAAGAATAAACTTGGGGGCGCCTGGGTGGCGCAGTCGGTTAAGCGTCCGACTTCAGCCAGGTCACAATCTCGCGGTCCGTGAGTTCGAGCCCCGCGTCAGGCTCTGGGCTGATGGCTCGGAGCCTGGAGCCTGCTTCCGATTCTGTGTCTCCCTCTCTCTCTGCCCCTCCCCCGTTCATGCTCTGTCTCTCTCTGTCCCAAAAATAAATAAAAAACGTTGAAAAAAAAAATTAAAAAAAAAAAAAAAAAAGAATAAACTTGGTCCTCCAGCCTCCTCCCTCCCAGCAGCTGGGGGTGGGTCACCCTGTAGAGCCAGAATCCCCCAGACATTTCTGGATAGTAGCTGTCTGCATGCAACAGAGCTGGGGAGGGAGAGTGATCAAGGCAGCGGCCATATGGCCAGGAGCCCCCGCAGCTGCCTCTATACTGTACCCACATGGACGGGTTTAGAGGTTTTAACTAAATGCCAGTCCAAAAAACAAAGAAAACACTCAGTAGACGGAGCTGTCTCGGTGACCTGGTTCCCTTGCAGATCTGTTGCTCAGTACAGTGGGCCAGGATCAGGTCCCTTCAGCATCCTACACCTGTGTCCTCCCATCATCAAAAGTGAACAAACAGGTGAAAAGCTCCCTCCAGTTCTCGGTCTAATAGTCCAGTAGAGCCGGATGGTGGGTGTGATGCTATTTCTAATTGTCCCCCCCCACCCCCCACCAAAGTCCAGCAGGCCCTGACAAAGTGAATGGAGTCTGAGACCTTGAAACCTGAGTAAGCAAAGATAATCTTTGGATTGAATTATCTAGAGCAGTTTCTCAAGCTTCACTGTGCAGAAGGAGCATACCTAAGGACCATACCAAAACTGCCAACTCTGGGGCCCGACCCCAAGAGTTTCTGATTCAGAAAGTCTGGGTTTGAGCTCACAAGTCTGCACTTTTAACAAGCACCCTGCTGATCCAGACGTAGGTGGTCTGGGGACCCAGGTTTCAAGAACTGATGTACATAACATTGTTATGTAGCCTGCACAGGCTCCTTTACCAGCAGAGTGATAGACTTTATCTGGAAGACAGACAAAGGAGAGTCTTTGTCCAGGTCTTTCAGGAATGGTCCGAAACAATAATGACCAAAGCTGATATTTTCTGAGCACTCATTATGCATCAGGTTAAGCATTTTTCATGCATTACCTTAATTTGTCCTTCCAACAATCTTATGAAATAGGAACTATTCATTATTCACATTTCTGTTAAGGAAATCAAAGTTCAGAGAGGCCAGTCAATGGTAAAGCCTACATTCCACCGAGATCGGTTGATGATGGCATTCCTTAACCCCTGAGACGTCCTGTTTGCTGCTGGCAGAGCTGGGGCAGAAGGAGGCCAGGATAGAGCACGCCCAAGGCTGGGGCAGCAAGCCGTGTTGGAGTCTGCTGACACTGACACTTAATATTCAACTTGAGAGATTTACTGCATTTATTTTTAAAATAACATGACAACAAATTTAGCGAGCCTTTGTTCCTGAGCTATTTTCTCTGCATAAGTGTACCTCGTTTTAAACACATCTGTTTGGTGAAATGCAGCATGTGAAGAGGGGGAGAGACTAAGAACGCAGGTCACTCTCTGAGGCTTCAGACCCTCCTGACCAAGTCGGGGTTTAATGCCAGACCAAGATCAAGGAAGAAAGAAATTGGCACAAGGAGAGATGGTAGAGTTTGTAAAAGCCCCCCACCTCCCCAGGCCCCAAAGCATGTAAGATACAGGAAGGTAGAAACAACAAATCATACGGTCTGTGGGACACTTAGAAAACACGGGGGCAGCTCATGCCCTGGGCAAAGAGGTATCACTAAGTGCCACTAAGTAGCCACGTGGCCCTGGGCTAGTCACTTCTCTAAAAGATACCTCAGTTTCTTCACTTGTAAAATGAGAGGCTTGAACTGATGGTCTCTGTGGGACCTCCCATCCCGTGCCCAGAAGATGAAATGTAACTCATGCCTGGGGAGAAAACGAAGCACTAATAATCTACACTTGCGGAGAACACACATCTCAGGCATTTTTCTAACTTTCTGCAGGTCAACTCACTGCATCCACAGAAGACAACTCCATGAGGCAAGGGCTATGATCACCTCCTTTTGTAGAGGAGGAAACTGAGGGACTGACAGGATAAGGAACACACCTGAGTTCCCACAGGTAGTGGGTCGAGTTAGGATTTGAACTCAGGCAGTCTAACTTTTAAACCCGGCAGGATCGGGGTGCCTGGGTGGCTCAGTCGGTTAAGCGTCTGACTTCGGCTCAGGTCATGATCTCACGGTCAGTTCGAGCCCCACGTCGGACTCTGGGCTGATGGCTCAGAGCCTGGAGCCTGCTTCCCTCCCTCTTCTGTGTCTCCCTCTCTCTCTGCCCCTCCCCTGTTCATGCTCTGTCTCTCTGTCTCAAAAATAAATACACGTTAAAAAAAAAAAAAAAATTTAAACCCTGCATGCTTGACCACTATCCAGCACTGCTTCTTTCCTGAAAGGGAATCTCACAAGGAACTGAATTCTGAGCCTTCCATATTGTAGTCATCTCACTGAATATCTATAGCTATCGCTTTAAAGATTTTAAGTTTTTTTTGTTTTTGTTTTTTTTGCCTCCAGATGAAATCCTAGGTAGAATCTCAACCTACCAGAGGTAAAACCAAGACTAATCTGGTTTGGTAGCAAAGGAGGGGGTAGGACACAAGAAGCAAACCCCACCTCCTCATCGGGTTCTCTCCCACTCTTCCCAAATGCACTACCAGCAGAATACTAGTTCTTTCCAGAGTGGATCTCAAAATGCAACAGAGCATTATGTGTCTACGTTTACTAAAAATTAGTAATCTTGTACCCCCAGTATTGATTTTTGTAATTCATTACCAGAAACGCATATCTTTCACACTAAATGAATCACTCTAGAAAGTTTTGCTGCATTATTTAAAATACTTTTTTGCTACTTACCTGGGAGTTGGAATCCCTGGCTTTTGACACTGGCTCCCACAAACTTGTATGACCGTGGGCAAATCAATACTTTCTCTTGGTCTCAGTTTATTCATCTGTATATTGAACCCCCTTTGTAGGGGTAACTCCCTAAGATCCCATGATATGTCCCCCTTGGCCTGCATTATTTCCTGGGTACCAAATGGATTCCAGATTTGAAACTTAAGAGAAATGGAAAGAAAGTCAAAAAGGCAGGTAAATGTTGTGTTCTTATGATCAGCCTAGATTTTAGGATGTTTTTCTGAGTCTTCAACACCCTGTCTGTCTCCCATCTGAGTTTTGGTGCTTGGGAGAAAGCAGAGAGATCAGTGCCACCCAGAACACTGTGCCTGGCTCAGAATCTCAGCATCTGCAGGCAGGGCACCCCGGAGTCAGCCAACCCTATGCACAGTGCTCCCCACATCCTTGGATAAAGGTCTCCCAGCCTCTGCTGGGGCCCCAAGTAATCAAGCTGTCTCAGGGATTCAGCCCAATGAAATGGAGGAAATACAAAACCAGGGTGAATGGTGAGGTGGGATGGGTCTTGGGGAGGTGGGAAGTCTGAGCATGGAGAAGGCTACACACCTTGGCACAGTGGCTGGATAGGAAAATGGCAGAAGGAGGTCACCTAACAAGCCCAAAGTCCTTTTGAGCTTGGGCCAGGTTTTCTGAGCTGGAGGTAGGGAAAGTGGGCAGGGAGAGGGCCTGGTCAGTCCCAATCTCACCTCCCCAACCTCAGGCCCTGTTCAGGGTTCCTGCCACTTACAGACCATTCTTTCCAAGGGTGCCGCTGAAGAAGAAACTCGGCAATCTGGCCAGGTATGACCCCCCATCCCCTGAGATGGTCCTACAGAACTGACTACTCACTTCCTTTCTGGAGAAAGGACGCTACGCCCCAATACTTCATCTTGAACTTAGCAGAGTCCTCAGTGTCTGTGAAGGTGCCCACCATGTCTGCGCACACGTCCCAATTACTGTAAAAGCCAAAGAGATCCTGAGCCAGGCCGACAAAGGGCTTCCTCCCACCATCCCACCCGGAGGCTGCACCCCACCCCCCTCCCCAGTCAGGGTTGGGTGCTCAGCCGGAGATGGGGGGCTGAGGGAGGCTCTGACTTCAAAAGACGGACTCGGCCCTTGGCCGTGGCGCTCATCTGGCCATTCTCATCCACAGAGAACTCGGCGACGATGTTGTCCTGCAGAAAGAGGCCCTCGGGGTCCTTCTTGGCCATGGCGTACCAGGTCCCGGAGAACTGCGAAAGAGGCGAGTGCGGGGTTTGGAGGCTCGGCGTGCAGGGCCGGCCTCCGGGAAGGGAGAACGCGGGGCACCGGGGACCGCCGGGCAGATACCTACCCGAGCCTTGTCGAAGTTCTCCTTCACTCGGAAGCTGCTCACCCGGCAGTCGCGTTCCGCCCGGGCGCTGCCCAGCGCGGCCAGAAGCACCAGCGCCCACACCCACGCCATCGTGCCCAGAAGTCCGTCCTGCGGGTACCGCGCGCCGTGAGCGCCCGCCCGCGACCCCCGGGCCCTGCCCGCCCGCCCCGCCCGCCCCGCCCGCGACCCCCGGCCCTGTCCGCCCCCCAGCCCGCGACCCCCGGCCGGCTCGCGGCCCCCGGCCCGGGCCCCGGCCCCCGCCCCGCCGCCGCTCACCGCCCGGAGCTGCGCGCAAGCCTGGTGGCGGCGTGGTGCGCGTGGAGCCAGAGAGACGAGCGCGCCGCAGGGGCCGCCCGGGCGCTTTATAGCCCCGGCGGGAGGGGGGTCGCGCTTTCGTAACGGCCGGGGGTGAAAGACCGAGGGGAGGCGCCGGGCCGGCCGGCCAGCACTTGCATAACGCGACCTGACTCACCGCCGCCCGGGGCAGGGAGGGTCCCTTTGGGCGGGAGCCTCACCTCCGGGGCCGCCGCGGGCGGTGGAGCTGCCGCGCGGGGTGGCCTCGGCCGAGCCGCGGATACAAGCCCTGGCCTGGTCACCCGGCACTCGTGCCAGCGACCGCCAGCTGCGGCCTGGGGTGGCCTCGGGGCCCGGTGGCTCTGGCTGCAGGCGCAGGTCGGCCTGGCGGGAAGACCGTGGCCTCTCCCAGGGGGAGGGGGGACCCCGGGATGCTGGCCGGTGCCTCAGCGCCCGCGCCCCGGGCCCGTGCCAGATTGGCCTCTCTAACCTCCGACGGCCAGTTGTGCAGGGGGTTGGGGATATATCGGCCAAGGAGTTTTTCATTTTATAAAGGACGTATTTTACTCTCTTTCGGGAGAGTTGTGGTACTTTCTGGGTCAATATTTGTTCTTTAGTTTCAACATCTTTAGAAGCATTAAAATCCTCCCTGTTAAATATTCTCCAGAAACGAACCCTGGTCAGAGCAGGAAATACTTGAGCAACCTCGGTGGTCGCCTACTTACTCTGTGGCACTTCGCTCAAACCGCTTTGAAACACGTCTACCAATTGTTTATGATGCAATTTTATTTCAAAGCCATAGTGGAATTTTGTTTTGTCTTCAAAATACCTGAGGTGAGTTCGCTGAAGAGTGGACAGGAGCTGGGAGGCGAACAAAATTCTATGGTCAATTGAGGCAAAATGCTGTGACTCGTTATGCTATCTTGCCTACCTGATGGTACCATTTACTGACCATGTTTTTGTCGTATCTTTCAAAGTTAGCGTTCCTCGCATGGGTCAAAGAAGTCAGAGGATGCAGCATTTGATTGAATGAGAGTTAGTGGTGCGTCGAAGAAGCAGGTGCCTTCCTATAACTCTCTGGACGTCCACCTGCCTGGTTCTCTGCTTCCACTTGCCACCTTGCCCTCCATCCCTGCCTCCTCCCCCAACTTGACTCTTTAGGGTGTCTCTGGAGTGCCAATGATGATGCATTTAACTCCTTACTGCCCCAGAGGGAGGAAAGCCCTGTTTTGGCCAACCGGCTACTTAGGAGATGTTCTGGTTAGGCCAGTTTTATCACGGGACGAATCATCCCAAATAGCTCAAATAAGAGCTGCCCCTGCAGGGCCCGTGTGGGGGGAGGTACACGTGGCAGTATATGTGCACCCTGGGTGGGAAATGACTTTCGGGCATCTTTCTCCTGTCCAATCAGTGCTTGGACCCCCTCCTCAACATTCCAGAGTCAAGCCCTTCCAGCTTCTTCTCCAACAGGTCCAGTGATGGAGGGAGAGCTCTTGGCCGAGTGTAACTGCCCTTGGATGGTTATTACTACCAGAAAAGTTCTCCCGGGAACCGCATCCCTTTCATCTGTTTCCCCTAGAACATGTGCTGGCGGTCCTTGCACACGCTACGTGCTGAATAAATGCAGGGAATTTCAGCGCACTGTATGGCGATTGTTTCTGCAACATGTTTTTTCATGTGTTAGATGTGTAAGAGGTGCTGTAACTGTTCCTTCTCCTCTCTCTCTCTTTTATTGATCTGTCGTGAACCTCGGTGTCCCAGATACCAGCAAAGAAAAACAGTTTATTTTGGCATTCTCTCTCAAATTTCTTCCTGACTGCAAATAGGTGAATACAGGTCAACTGATGTTTTTAACATCGGTGCTTTGAAATTTGTCCTCATAAAGTAATTTTTTTCAAATATGCGTGTATCTATATAATAAAAACAGGAAAAGATATTCATGGTGATTACCTCTGTGTGATAGGATTAAGGACATTTGAAGGTTGTTTTTGTTTTTGTTTTTTGATTTGTACCTTTTTGTACTTTCCAAAGTTTCCTACAGTGAAAATGTTTAATCAGAAAACAAAACAAATACTCTCATTACAAACATTTTTCTCCCTCCCCCCGGAAGTAAAGTTATGTTTTAAATTATGGATCATAGATGATATACACAAAAGTTCATTTGCTGCCATACTTCATGGAAAAGGCAGACCATGAGTCTTTCATCTTGGTATATGCCCCTCGCCCAACTTTTCCATGAGATTTATTAAGAGACTTGCACTTAGTAGGCACTCACCTAACAGACATTGACTTCATTTGTTTTATTGAAATGAATCACTTTAGGTAAGCTTCATAAAATATTTATTTAAAAAGACTTGGCCAGAGGTCATTCTTTCTACAATATAATTTCTCAGGGTTCAGCGCTTATCGCAGAGGTGGGAGCTAGTCTTCCAGCAAAAAATGTGCATTCCTCTTCCATGGTGGAGAGTTGTGGAGAAGAGACTTTTTTGCCAGAAGGCACCTCCCCACTTCCTGTAGCTCCATAAAGCCACATGCCTAAGTCTGGTGGATGGAATGTGGACAAAAGTGCTGTGTGTCAGTCCCAGACAGGGCTTGTAAAAGCTGCCTGTCCAATCATCCGTGCCGTCTCTCTTCCCTCATCTGCCAGCCGGCAGAGACGCCACAACCTGGAACCCCACCAGTGACTAACTTTTTGTGAATGAAAAATAAACTTCCGTTGGGTTAAGCTGCTGAGATTTGGGGAGGTTTACCTGTAACAGAATAGTGTAACCTTAATGAATACAGCAACAAGCAAGTCACTAGCTCCTAGGAAATATGGAAAGATGTTTTACCATAATTGAAAGAAAAGCTAAGGCAAAGAACTTTATGTCCTTACCCTCGTAACAATTAAGCATTTCAAACCAACTCCATTTCATGCAAACTGACATTTACATCCACGTCCTGACAGAAAGGCCAAGGAAAATGAAAAACAAGGAAATTGGGTAGCGTTTATCTTCTGACTGCATTTAAAAGATGCCAAAATAATTGGTGGGAAAATGAAAAGATTACTTATTCGGCCAACTTTTTCAGGTGCAAAGGGTCAAACTGATTTTTTCAACAGGTTTCTTTTCAGTGGTTACAAAGTCATCAGTCAATGTCCTCAATTTAGGTGAAAATAACATGGATCCCACCAAGTGAATTATTCCTGAGACACCTGGTCCCACCCATCAATTCGGTGTGTACAGAGATTCCTGTGAGCAGATGTGTAAGGTGAAAGGAGCCCTTCGCACTTGGCTGCCAGGATGTAACTGAAATCCCTGCCTTTGGGGGGGGTGCCTTTTGGTGATGACCAGTAGTGGGAAGAGAGAACCTGGCTGAGGTGGAACGGAAGAGTGTATTCAGTATAATGATCTGAAACGTACTTGGTTAATCCAGGGTATTGTTGCTAGTTTTGTGTGGGTGCTTCAATCTCATGTGCATATGATTTGGCTATTATATAAGCACTGCTTCCTGTAGAAATAAGTCAACTGCAGTAGAAAATGTTAGCAACAATAGAAGTATTACATCTGTTTATTAGTATAGTATACTACTGAGAAACGCAAACTTGTTAAGCAGAAAGTTTAAGGAAGTGAAACCATTCTTTTGTACATCTGTAGGCTTTTAAAAGAGTTCCTGGAATTTTTATTTAACTTTTTTTAAATTGGTGTTTAATAACATTTTCATATATATACGTGTGTGTGTGTGTGTGTGTGTGTGTGTATAATTTCTTAAAGGAAGTGTCTTTGTATATTCCCCTACAGCAGCTAGTATGATGTCTTGTGTACCAGTGGGTACACTTTTTCATTTAATCCTATTTAAACTGGCAGTTTGGGGGTAGGTCACTATCCTTACTAGCTGTGTGACCTTGAGCTAGTTAACTTAATTTCTCTGTGCTTCAATTTCTCGCCTGTAAAATACAGACAATCACAGTACCTACCTCCTTAAGTTCTTGTAAGAATTAAAAGAGTTAATATATGTAAGGGTCTTAGAGTACCTGGCACCGATTATATATTATAATGTTAGCTATTCTTATGATCACTTTTTATTATCAATACCTTGCGGCTTATATTTCTAAAATTATTCTGAGTAAGTGGAATGTTGCTTTCACATTGACCTAGTTGTTGTTTCAGAGATGTTTTATCTAAATAAATGATAATTAATGTCTGTAATATCTTAGAAATGTTGACATAAAAATTAAACAATGAAGTTCAACAAAGTCAACAAGTATTGTGTAGTATTAAAAACTCAGGGGTGCCTGGGTGGCTCAGTCAAGTGTCTGACTCTTGATTTCGGCTCATGTCATGATCTCACCACTTGTGAGTTCGAGCCCCACAGGCTTTGTGCTGACAGTGCAGAGCCTGCTTGGGATTCGCTCTCTCTCTGCCCCTCCCCCCGCCTCAAAAATAAAATAAGCATTTAAAAAAATTTTTAATTCATTCTAAGCAGTATGTTTGGTGATTTAAAAAAATATTGTTATTTTCTTACATTTGTTTTTTTCAGTGCCTTGTACTGAGCAGCCAATAAGTAACACAAAGTTCTTGTCAGCACTGGCCAGGGACTCTGCAGGAACCACCCTGAGCAAGAAGGGCAGTGGAGACAATAGGACTTGGTCAAAGACAGGAGGAGAGAGATAGGCAGGCTTTCAGAATTTCCCTTAAAAAAAATCTTTGTATAAAATGCCATGCAGTACTCAAAGTAGTCCCCAGTGACCCCTCTTTCCTTGCTTGCTTTTTTCTCAAGTTTATTTATTTTGAGTTGCGGGGAAGGGAAGGGCAGAGAGAGTGGGAGAGAGAGAAACCCAAGCAGGCTCTGCATTGTCAGCACAGAGCCCAACACGGGGCTCGATCTCACGAACTGTGAGATCATGACCTGAGCTGAAATCAAGAGTCGGACATTTAACTGACAGCCCTTCAGGTGCCCCTCACTTGCTTTTTCTAACTTAAACAATTGCCTGCTCCTGTCAATTGATGCCTAGAATTGGGTCTCACAGTTTTCATTCCCAAGCAACCTCACCCATAGCCTATGAAAATAACCTTAAAAATTTTGTCTATTGGGGTGCCTGGGTGGCTCAGTTGGCTAAGCCTCAGACTTTGGCCTAGGTCATGATCTCATGGTTTGTGAGTTTCGGTCCCATATTGGGATCTATGCTGACCGCTCAGAGCCTGGAGCCTGTTTTGGATTCTGTGTCTCTCTCTCTCTGTCTCTCCCTGCTCACACTCTTGCTTTCTCTCAAAACCAAGTAAACATTAAAAAAAATTTTTTTAACTTTATGAATGCATGAATTTATTACACAAATTATATATGTTCATTATAGACACTTGAGAAAAATCATATAGGCAAAAAAAAGAAGTTTAATGTGATAAATCCCATCACTTTGAAATAATCACTGTTACCATGCTGGTATACACACCTCCATGTATGTGTATATAAGTGGAATTGTATGGCAAAACGATCTTGCAGTTTACTACATATCGTAAATACTTCTTCATATCAATAAACAGGCCTTTACAGTAGGGTTATTAATAAATGTAGTTTCTATTCTGTGGATACAATGCCATTTACTTACTCAAACTCCTATTGTTGAATATCAATTTTTGATCTTTTACTTTTATATTTGTACTTTTCATGAACACCCTTGTAACAACATTAATCACATACAATCTTAATTATTTTTGCAAGATAAATTCATAAAAGCAGAATTGCAGGGTCAAAGCCTATACACATTTTTAGAGTATTTGATAATGAACAAAATGCAATAAAGCTGCTTAATCTGTATCCCTATGTACAGTATTTCTTTCCTGCACCTCATCTTTCTAAGCACTACTAGATTAGATTTGTGGAAAAGTACCCTCATAATGTTTTTTCCTGCCCCCCAAATTTACCAGGGTTCAAAATCCTCAGCCTCGTCTCTGAGACTCCTGTAATCTGAGCCCAACCTACCTTTTCATATTCAGCTCTCACTCTTCCCTGTTACTCTACACCCCATGCTATTGCTCCTGTTGTGACTACCATCTGGAACACACTCGATTTCCTCCCCATCTCCACCCATTAATCCCTTTTCTGAACTCTCATAGCCATACGTATGTACCTCATTTCTGGCATTTATCATGCTCTGTTCCATGTCTTACAGCTCTTTATGTATTACTTTTAACTCCCGTATTATACCACAAGTGTGTGTGAAATTGGGATCAAGACTTACTTGTCGCCTGCATCCCCCCTGAGTAGAAGTGTAGCAGTCAGGATTGATTTGGATGTGCTGCAGTAACAAATAGCCCTCATCTCTCAGAGCTAAAAACAAGAAAGGTTTATTTCTCACTCATGCTACACGTCCCATCTCAGGTCAGGAGGAGGCTCTGTTCCAGGACATCCTCACTTGGAATCAGGAGGCCCCTCCATCTGGAACTGATGTGGCAGCAGGAAAATGGAGAGTAGAGGGTCTTAAGCTGGCAATTAATCGTTCTTACCTAAAAGAGACATTTCTGCCCACAACCCATAGGCAAAGTTGATCATGTGGCCCTATAGGGGAGGAGGGCAGGAAAGAATAACCTCATATAATGAGGAGGAGGAGAGAATAAGAAGAGGGGGAACATGAAGTCTCTACCACGGAGGCTAATATGGTGGCTTGTGATGGACAATCAATAGACATGTTGAAAGAATGAGCAAATCACAAATCAGGAGTAATTATAAAAGCAAAAATAAAGAATGGTGGCAATAATAGAATGTGTTTCATTTTTAAATTAATTTTTATTTTTATAAGTAGAGGAATGTTAACATCTGTGGGTATTTTGTTTTTCCTATTAAGTATGTATCTGCATATGGAATATAGATATGTGGTTTTTCCTCTCTGCTTATGAGGGAAGGATGGAACTAGGGAACTGTGAGTACACAACATACTTTTGGTAGAAGTTGGAGCTGTGCCATAGGCACACAAAAGAACTAGGTAGTGTTATGCCCAGAATCTGTGATTCCCAAAGACCACCAGGGAGACGAGTCTGATGCAAAAGCAAAGAGCCTTTATTCGAGCTAGCTCGAGCTCAATCCCCTACCTGCACCGACACAACACTGAGATACCCAGCGGGTTTCAAGAGCACAAAGGTTTTATAGGGATCATGGCCTCAGCCGATTGGCTGGGGAAGGGTCTTGGCCTCAGCCTATTGGCTGGGGGAGGATAGAACAATGGCTGCCAAGGTGTGGTCCCAGATCAGCAATTATCAGCGTCACCTGGAACTTGTTAAAAATGCAAATGTTGGGCCTGGTGGTCACAGACCCACTGAATCAGAAACTCTGGGGGTGGGGCTCAGCAATCTGTGTTTGAACAAGTCTTCCAGGAGATTCTGATGCACCTGAAGTTTAAGAACCGCTGTGTCTGAGGGTCTCTAACATGTTTGGCCTCGGTGTATACAGAATGTTTCTCACTGGTCACCTATTAACCATTGGCTGTCAGCCTTGCTGTGCTATATAAATACCTGGCACCAAACACCATCCCCAGAGACTCTGATTTAATTGGTTTGGAGAGAGGTAAAAGTGCTCCCAGGTCATTCTAAGCCTGGACAGGGCTGAGGGCTCCTGCCTCTGGCCCCTACCTGAGAGAAGCCCTCCCTCTTCTACTCACACTTTCCATGCCTCTCACACTCCCCTTCCTCCCACCTTAGACTTCGGAAGAATGCATCAATTGATAGCCTGCTTTCTTAGAAAACATAAGTTACTCAAGGGGAGGAGGCGTGGCCTGAGGTTTGAGCGGGAACTTCTTTCTGAGGCCATGTCCGGGACATAGTTACTAGTCGACCGGCCTAGGTCTGCTCTTTCAGTAGGAAGTGTCCAAACTGTGAGAAGGTGAGGGTCCCATGAGAGGGGTGGGCTGACTCAGATCCTTTCTCTTCAGAGGTAAACCCCTGCCTTACTCTGATTATAATGAGATGCTAATAGGATGTTGAAGTAAACAGCACTCTGAGGAGGACTCTCCTGAGACTAGGCAGAGGAGGACAGAAGGTGTGTGCTCTGCAGGGCCCCTCGAGGTAGCAAGTGAACTCCATGAGAAGCCAATAGCTCAAGTGCCAGTGTGAGTTGGGTTCTTCTGGGAAAACCATGTTCCAACCAGGACCCTCTCATTTCCTGACATAGAACCTGTGACCTCAGTGGATGTCTTTTCCTTTTTCGGTAAGACTGTTATCACTCTATCAAGGTAAGCTTTAAGTTTAGCACAGTAAATGAAACGCACAGCGTTGCTATCTTTGAAGTAGACTTAAATGTGGGTCTAACGGTAACTTCTAGAGTCACTGTAACATGGGGGCTCACTCAAGAGAATCTGTTACAAAGTTTATAGTTTTTTTAAAATGCTTAAAAGACCTTGGCTACCTTTGAAATCAGCATTTAAGTATTCAAGGAAATTGGGGGTGGCTGGGTGGCTCAGTCGAGAATCCAACTCTTGGTTTCAGCTCAGGTCATGATCCCAGGGTTGTGAGATTAAGTCCCGAGTCAGGCTCCAACCTGGGCGTGGAGGCTTCTTAAGATTCTCTCTCTCCCTCTGCCCCCTCCCCTCCTCGTGATGAGTTCTCTCTCTTTCTCTCTCTCTAAAAAGAAAAAAAGAAAATTCAAGGAAATCAGTTCATGAAATATGTTGTTTGACTTATTAGTTGTATAACAGTGTTTAAATATTTGGGAAAGTGTGCTTAATGGATGTAAAAGTTTAATAAACTGAACATTAAGCCAAACTAAGTAGTACTACGTGTTTGTCCACGCACAACCCCACCCCCCACACCCCACCCCCTCCCCCGAGATGCTGGAGATCCAAGCAACGGACAAGACAGGTTTTATCCACTAGATTTAACAGACTATGTCTCGGAGCAAAAATGCACAAGTCTGGCTATTACTATTCAAAACAAAATCCACACTAATATGCATGGCAGGAAAACCCAGTTAGCAGCTGCATGGGCTGCTTTTTACAATCATGTCTGTTGACAAGGATTATTGCTTAAGTTGTGGCTTGATTAGGCTTGGATCCCAGGCAAATGTTTTGCCGTGTTCACCTTTCTAGAATAAGATTAAGGTTTGTTCCCTTACAACACTACCGAGGTCAAGCTTTTAAATGAGGGGAATTGAGAGGTGAAGGTTTTAGAGAAAGTAGGCCAGGCAACTTGTTTGATCATAGGACTTTTAAGAGAAGGAAAGATTAATATTCCATTTTATGTTGCATGGATGCTAAATGCTTCTATCTCCCCTACGTGCTCATTAAAGTTGCTGTACAAATAAGGAGACACTTCCAAGGTCTAATAGTCTCACTTCATATAGCTGTCATGGAAAAAATGAGTCAAATTGTCAGTCGATGCTAATGTAATATCATTAATGGATATATTATCGATGATTCTTCTTGCTGCGGATGGCGGCTCGTGTTCCGTTATTTTTCTGGAAGAATCACTTCGACTTGCCACTTGCCTGGCTGATCTAAGATGTTCTGAGGATTCTCCGAGGACTTATGAGCTAATAATGCTTAGGGATTTCGTGTCCCGAAGAACTCTTTAATCCTGTGCTTCCGAATCCTACTCTAAGCCAGACCTTCTGTCACAGCCCAAGAGTTACCGGCAGTTTTTGAAAGCTCTTCCAAGCGAGCAACCGTTCTGTTCCATCTTTGGGGGATCTTGTGAGGTGCCATTACCAGGATGTATCTCCTCGCTGGCACTGGGTCCCAGGCGGTGCTCTGAGGGTGTTCCTTCCTGGAAGAGCAGCGAAGCAAAGCGAACCACACCATGGGCGAGATCAGCCAAGAGGCCGTGGAGAAATACCTGGAGGACAACCCTCAGTTTGCCAAGGAGTACTTCGCCAAGAGGCTGCCGGAAGCCCCCGGCCCGAGCAGGGCGCTGTCGCCGGCGGATGAGTGGGCCCTGTGCGCCGAGCTGCTGCGGGCGGTGAAGGAGGAGGCCCGTGGAGCCGAGCCCGCGGTGCACGGGGCCCTGCAGAAGCTGGCGCAGCTGCTGCAGGCCGACCGCTGCAGCCTGTTCGCCTGCCGGGCTCGCAACGGCACGCCTGAGGTGGCCTCCCGGCTGTTCGACGTCACCCCCACCTCCAGGTTTGAGGACAACCTGGTGGGCCCCGACAGAGAAGTCGTGTTCCCGTTGGAAATTGGGATAGTGGGTTGGGTTGCTCACACGAAGAAAGCCGTTAATGTCCCAGACGTGCACAAGGTAGGTGGCTTTATGACGGTGGGGCCCACCGGACGTCTTGGCGGGACTGAGGGGAGAAAGCAATGGAGAGAGAGTCGGGCGCCGACGGCCACCCTTGTAGCGTGGGTTTGGCTAGAACCTGAGTAGGAACGGTGGGGAGAGGATCTGCCAGGCCAAGGGTTGCCAGATTTAGCAAATAAAAATACAAGATGCCCAGTTCAGGTTGAGTTTCAGATAAACAATGAGTAAGTTTTTATTGTGTGTCCCTTGTAATGTTTTGCATTTTGTCGGGCAAACTCACCTGGGCCTGGTGCATTCCACGGGTGCTCCTTGCATCTCCTCCCTGCTCTGGGAACTTTCCTTCTGAACAGCGAGGCACAGTGGTGCTATTGGGAGATTAGCAAGCTCCTTGATGCTGAGACTTGTGAACTGCACCCCCCCCACACACACACACACACACATACACACCTCTCACTCACAACCTTTTCAGGTCACTCTGTGCTCTGGGATGGACTGGCTCACAAGTGAACACTTTCACCTACAGACCAGATGTGCAGAAAGAAAAAATAATACCATGTGAAAGTTCAGATGTTCACATTTGGATTGTGAAAAGTGTAAATTTGGGTGATAAGTGCAGTTGACCATCCCAACCCCCTATAACTCAGCTCTACTCAGAATCAACTCCAGGGGCACCTGGCTGGCTCAGTCCGGGGAGTGTGTGACTCTTGATCTCCGGGTGGTGAGTTTGGGCTCCATGTTGGGTGTAGAGATTACTTAAACTTCAAAAAAAAAAAAAAAAAAAAAAAAGAATCCACTCCAGTCATGTAGTTTGCCCCTGAAGACCCACAGCGTCCCGCACAAACACAAGGCATTGTTACATGCTTTTAAAAACAAACACACAGGGGCGCCTGGGTGGCTGAGTCCGTTAAGCGACCGACTTCAGCTCAGGTCATGATCTCGCGGTCTGTGAGTTCGAGCCCCACGTCGGGCTCTGTGCTGATGGTTCAGAGCCCGGAGCCTGTTTCAGATTCTGTGTCTCCCTCTCTCTCCACCCCTCCCTTGCTCACGCTCTATCTCTGTCCCCAAAATAAATAAACATTGAGAAAAAAATTAACAAACAAACACACAAACAAAAAAAATCACTCTTCTTGCCACCGGTGCTTATTCATTTTAAAAAGATTGTAAAATACAAATAAACAAAAGGGAGGAAATATAAATCACTCATAATTGTTCTGCTCATCAATAACCACAGGTACCAGCCTGTACTTTCTCCTGCTGACTTTTTTTCTATATGCACGCCCCATTAGTATGATTTGCTGGTAACCAAAGGGAAGCAGTAGCTTATGATGGAAGGGAATTGATGGGGAAGTGGTCCCTAAAATCTCTCTGCTTTCTGTGCCAAGGTTTGTTGGGTCGTGAATGGGGGCAGCTGGTCACAGGAGGATAATCCCCTTCATGCCTCCTGAAGCTGATTACAGGGGCACAGCCGCATGGATCCAGAAAGCACACAAGTCGTCAAACATTAGCAGCACTCTGCAAACAACCACACCACAGCCCTTAGGTGCAAGGGTTGCCATCAGATAGCACAGAGTCCCTCAGTCCTTTCTGATCCCTCCCTTCCGTGAGTTCAAGCTGGTCTAAGCTTCTGGGGCTGACTGCCCCCGCTTCAGTGACTAAAACAATTTGCACCCTTTCAGCAAAATTCTCTTGACACCAATTAGGAGGCTATGCCCACTCACCCTGAGGCTTTCTCACGGGAATATGCTTCTTGCCAGTCTCCACCATCTCCAAAATTACTAGGACTTCAAACTTAAAGTGACATGCAAGTTTGTTTTTGTTTTTTGTTTTTTGTTTTTTTCTGGAAAAAAACTTGCTTAAAGAGACAGGTAAAATGATTTCTGTTGTAATGCTTTATTAATGAGCCTAGTTCCACATGCTGAGAAGAGAATAATAGCAGAGAGCTACTTAACAGATCAGGCAGCCTTGGTCTATTGTTGTCCATGGTGAGCAACGCTGCATGAACAGGACAGTAATGGAGGTGGAGGTGGGCAGGAGTCGTGTTTTTCCTTTTTTTTTTTTTTTTTTTACCTAAGGACTCCTGGTTGTTATGGGTAGAACAGAGAAGTATGTGTTGAAGACAGACATCCTGCTCAGCTCGTTTGCTTTCCATTTCTACTGCTTCTAAGCATTTTTTCTCATGGTTGGTAGAATAGTGCTTTTCAACTCTGAATGCACATTGAAATCAAATTGGGAGCTTTAAAAAAAATACCACGCAAGACTTAATAGACCAATACACCAGACTCTCAGGGGTTGGGATGCAGGCGATAGTATTTTTAAAAGCTCCCCAGGCAATTCTAAAATGCAGTCAATATTGAAAACCACTGGTGTGTTGGGTGAGCAGATGCAGGAGGGAAAAGTGGATTCCAAGGCAAGCATGGGATACCAGATGGAAGGGGCTCCAGCAGTCTGGAGCTGACTTCTTCCTTGGGAAGAGGAAGCTGAGGCTGCATCTTTCCTACAGTCCATGGTATGGTCAGTGAGTGAGAAGGGCTGGACTAGATGAGGTGTCCCCAGTCTGTGTCCAATGATCTTTCTACCCTCCCCCTACCACACATCCCTGCAATTTTGCCAGACTTTAATCAACTGTGGTAAAATCTGCAAAGGGAAAGATGGAAACCAATGTTTTAATGAAATTTCTACTAATTCTTTACTGTTTCTTTGTATCTGACAATTTCTAGGCATTTTCACATTTGTAATCTATTTGATTCTGGCAAAGACCCTGCAAGGAAGGAGGGACCATGTTTTTATTTCCATCCCGTATATGTAAGAATCTTCTCAATGGCAATTAGGCAGCATGTGACGGGTCTGGGACCATAACTTGGGTCTTCTGAGGTCTCCCTCTTTTACCACACCACTGACCACACATGGCTTCTCTCTGGTTGACAGTGTTGGCACACGTGAGGGAAGAACGTGTCACACCTAGAAAAAGAGGTAAAGCCAGATGCTCTGACCTTGGGGAATCCATGAAAGTGATAGCAGGGAAGCCACGTGGTGTAGGGTAAGAGCCCGACCCCAGTGCAGGTGCAGGCCTGAGACCAGGTAATTGTGTGATAGATTGCTTTTCTGCACCTGAGACATAGAGGCAAATAAATATACAGATTCAACGTACGTAAAGTGCCTGGTTCCTATAGGTACTCAATAAACTACAACTACGATAATACTATATTTATGCCAAGGGGCTTTTGGGGTCTGTGTTTAGGTGGCTAAAAAAGGGTCAATGATTATTGCCTGTTTTTATTTATTTTTTTTTTTCAACGTTTTTTATTTATTTTTGGGACAGAGAGAGACAGAGCATGAACGGGGAAGGGGCAGAGAGAGAGGGAGACACACAGAATTGGAAACAGGCTCCAGGCTCCGAGCCATCAGCCCAGAGCCTGACGCGGGGCTCGAACTCACAGACCGCGAGATCGTGACCTGGCTGAAGTTGGACGCTCAACCGACTGCGCCACCCAGGCGCCCCAATTATTGCCTGTTTTTAAAACAGGTTAAAGACAGGAAAACTTTTAATAATAGGGAACTGAGAGATATCCTCCTCAGGTTAATGATTTCTTTCTCTGTTGGGCAAACTGCTGATCAACTCTATGGGTGGCTTTCATTCTGAATGTGGTTTAAAAGAAAGCCACGGAGAAGTCCTAAGTTTTCAATAATTAACAGGTTGCCTCTAGCTGCCGTACTTCTCTCCTCTGTATTCCTTCTCTTCTCTCTTTCTGGCTCCTGGTCTCAAGGGATAATGGTGTTCCATCAGAATCTAACAACGGGAAGATTGGATGAGGGACACAGTAAGTCTGCTGCTCTACATAATTTCTCCAGTTGCCTTCAGTGGCTTCTTTGAAGGGCCATCAAGGGGAGTTTGTGAATCCAAGAAATACAGGAATTACTCAAGCATACCTCACTGGGGCCTGTTTGAGCTGGTGAACCGGAAAGCCTCACCTCGCCTACCGTGTAACCTGACGGCTGGTTTTATCTAGGGCTTTCAGATACAATAATAAGCAAGAATTACATTTTGAAACTTGTAAGTCATTTTCTCAAAACAGCCGATTAAACTTAAGAATATTTCCTTGTGTTTAGAATCTAGGATAAAATAGCATCAAGGTTTGAACCTGCAGAGTGAAGTGTGTTTGCAAAGAAACACTGCCTGACTCCATCATCCCCTGGTGCGTGTATCTGGTATTTTGATTATTCATTTAGTGGCCGAGATCGGTGTGTAAATGAGGCAGAACGGTAATCACAAGAGAGAACTACTTCTCATCCAGGGAGGCCCAATGAAGTCCCAGGTGTCTCTTCCCAGTAATTTTTGACCAACGATTATGTGTCAGAGACTTTTCTAAGTGCTCTACCCATCCTGCGTTGTTCTATGTGTCAGGAACTTTGGACAGTTCACAGTATCAGTGTTCCTGTTTTCACAAAGGCTAAGTAGCCTTCCCAGGATCACACAGCTGGTAAACTGAGGCCTGGTTTCAGCCAGGGTACTCTGACTCCAGAGCCTAGTAAATGGCTGGTTTGTGTGGGTCCACGGTAGGAAAGGTAGAAAAGAGATCTGGGATAAGGGGCTGCATTTGACTCCTTTAGCATCTCACTGCTTCTAAGGGATCCTCCACAGGAATGAATCACCCACTGAAAGTACAGATTCCTGGGGGAGATTGAATCTGTTTTAGGAGGTTAGGACTCAGTGGGTCTGAAGATCCGCATTTATCTGCAGGTGGTTGTGAGGCACAGCCCAGGTCTACTGCTCTGAGCTGAACTGTGACTTCTGTTGACCAAGTGGCCCTGTTCCCTGGTAGATTCCGGCCCAGAAGTCTCACACCAGAGGACTCCCACCTTTTTAATTTGGGAAACTGAACAGAGTCCAGCCTCTGGGGGTTTGTGCTGTTCTTAGAAGCACCATCAACACAGGGAAATGAAAATAATACAACCTATGAAAGGAAAACCACATTAATTTTGGCCTGTGAGTCTTGGAGTCAGCCTGAAAGTTCGGTTCAATTGAAGGTTCAGTTGAAGGTTCAATTGAAGGTTCAAAGGAGAGATAGTATGAGCCACGAAAGGCTGAGTCTACACCCATCTAGAGTGCGTGATCCTCTAACTTACAGCTGATAAGAATGACTATCCTTGATCCTCTGATGCTCTTCCATTTATGGGCCTCTTCATACTCATCACTGTGCCCTTTCCATGATGAGGGTATTAGAATCATCTCTCGCATCTACTGCATGAGGCTTGTATCTGGGAAGATCCTCTTCGTCTCTCCCAAAGAGAGAAATTAAAAAAAAAATGCATGAAAGACATTAGGTTGGTAGAACATTAAAAACTAGTAAGCATCTCGTGCTGGCAAGAGAGTGGTCCTCTCACACATGACCAGTGGAAGTAAGATTTCCAGCTTGTTATGAAAGTAATCTGTGTAAATAAAAACCACATACACCTGTGGATCCAGCAAAAGGGATTTCCACTTTGGGGAATCCATCACATAAAAACGAAAGCAAGCATGATTAGCACAACGTTGTTTGTAGTGGGGAAAACTATAAACAGTCTAAGTCAGTAGAGAATGGTCGACTGGACCACGGGGCTCCCACACTGCGCTATTGTACAAGAATCTAGAGGGTAAATTCACATCCATATGCACTGGTCCGGAGGGAAGTCCACAAAATATTGTTATGTGATGAATGTCATGTGTAAATTCGAAAATAAAGCTTTATGAAAAGGGAAAAAGAAAATCTTTTGTCCAAACGTTAGGGAAAGGTACGCAAGGAAACATACTAAGCAGTTAACACTGGTTCTCTCAGGTTGGTGAGATTAGAATCAGGTAGAGAGTATTAATCTTTTTCTTTGTTATGATGTACTGGTTGCCTGATTCCAAGTGCACATTTTATTGTCATAATTAGAAAGAAGAGCTCGGTGGCCTATACCTGTAATCCCAGCTGTGCGCTCGTTCCCAGCACACTTTCTGTCCGTTGTAACCTTGCTTCCTCATAGCACTTCACTTTCCACTTTGCCGTGACATCACCTCTTTTCTCCTGGCCCAACCTCAGCCTCACCTAGAGAGGCCATAGCTCAGGTGGGAGATGCTCGTCCTGAGACCGGTGAGTTCATTCTGTGCAATCATGGGATGGGGGTGTGTGTGGGACCACTGTGCCGGGGCCCCGGTTGTCTGTACGGTTTGGACTAGAGAGAGTGGTCTGCTGCCATTCCCGGATCTACACTGCGTGGTTCTGTGCTGCTGTGGCAAACATGTGAATGTGTCTTTCAGAACAGCCATTTTTCTGACTTCATGGACAAACAAACCGGCTATGTCACAAAGAACCTGCTGGCAACACCAATCATGACAGGCAAGGAGGTTCTTGCTGTGGTTATGGCAGTTAACAAAGTAAATGCATCTGAATTTTCCAAAGAGGACGAGGAGGTAACGCTAACCCTGGGCACCGAGTCAGAGGCTTGGGAAATTGATTTGTTGTTTAACGAGAGAAAGATATCATACCTGATTTGGTTTTCTCTGCCTTCCATAGGTCTTTTCCAAATACCTCAGCTTTGTTTCTGTCATCCTAAAACTTCATCACACCCAGTACCTGTACAGTGTTGAATCCCGGAGAAGCCAGGTAACAGGAAGGTGACATTAATCACTCCATGCCAACCTGTTCTGACAAAGGGACCCAGAGGCAACAAGCTCAGACCCCTCCTATCACTCATGGGGGTTTAAGCCACATGGAGCAGATTCCCAAACTTTAGTCCCAGTTGTCTTCTCGTGGTCTGCTCCTGCCTCCCGCCCCCCTTCCCTGCCTCTCCGTCTGTAGGTACCACTGGCTTGCCTTTCTTCAGTCTTTATCCCGGGTAGCCATGGTTTCTTCTGTGGGTTGGCTATAATTAGAGTAACCTACCCTACATGCTTGTTGTAACTATCAAATGATCATTATATGAGTTTGTAACATAAAGCTCTTAGCGGTGCCTGCTACATATTGAAGCCCTTAATTTGAGGAGCAAATCACTCTTCTGAAGTCTGTTGCCTCCTTGAGCCAGAAGCATAAAGAACAACATTGGTAACCAGGGCACCTGAGTCCAGGCTGCTCTCTGAACCTCAGTTTCTTCATCAGTACAATGTGGGGGAGAGTGGTGGGGATGGAGGGCTTCCACATCCCTTCCCATCCAACTGTCCAGGTTAGGTTACCTCTGGGTAGCTCAAGATGCATGGAACAAGGCCTATGGCTTTCTCCCCTTAACTGCCAGCACGAGCCAGAGGGCCCCCAATACTGGACCCTCTCCCCCAAAACTGCCTCTGCCTCCAATTTTAGGTCACTTGCCCTTTGAAGCCAAAACATTCGGGCACGGGGACCAATCATGAGTTACCACTTTCATAAACCCACACCCTTGCATCTGAGTAGTTTGTCAGACAGGTACACGTTCAAAACCGAAATTGCATTGTTTACTGATATGTGTTCTTTTTGTCTGAGACACCTTCTCCTTTCTTTTGGCTAATGTTCCATGTCTTCACTGTATTTTGTTCTGTTTTCTCTTTAATTCATCCTTTCAGATCCTTATGTGGTCTGCCAATAAAGTATTTGAAGAGCTCACAGATGTTGAGCGGCAATTTCACAAAGCACTCTACACAATTAGAACATATCTGAACTGTGAACGGTACTCCATCGGACTGCTGGACATGACCAAGGAGAAGGTCCTCATTCTTCCATACATTTTGTCTCACCTCAAATCGTCTATACAAGACAGTGATCCATTAAAAAATGGATAATATTCACATACAATGTATAATGTTCATTTCTCATCTTGTTTCATTCATTCGGTTGGAGCTCTCCTAGCTCAGCATAAGTAATGAACACTGTCTTGTTTCTATTTCTTATTCTCCTTGTGAATTGAAGTTATTTTTTCAGAGTAATTGTTCTAAGTGGATAAACACAGGACCAAGTGTCAGGAGAGGTGGGTTCTGATCCTGGCTCTGGGACTTTGTAGTTGAGTGTATTTGGGTTAGGGTGCTTTTGGCTACAAGTAACATCAGACCCAGCTAAAAGCATCTTTAACAATAAGACAGTTATTATCTCATTTAACAAGAAGTCCCAAGTTCTTCCTGGAAGAAGAAGGGCAGAAGAAGGGCAGTTCTAGGTCTGGTTCATTGAGAATGCAGCACGGTCATCAAGGCCCCAGGGGCTTCCTGTTTTCCCACGGCAGGGTCTCTGCCGCCTTCAGCATGGTGGCAAGGTCTCCTCTTGGGGTGGCAAGATGGCTGTTATAGCTCAAGGCATGGCACATGGACAGGACCAAACTGGGAGGCTTTTCCTGTAAATGTTACCGTCATCACCTTTCATGTGATGTGAGGAGCACCCTTCCCCAGAAGCGCCTTGGCAGATTTCTCCCCCTTCTTCACTGTCCACAACTGGGCCATTTGCCTGCCCTCAGACTAATCCCAGGCATCTCATAGGGGCCACCCAGGGGCTGTACAAGCCCATATTCCCTGAGAAAAATGACCACCTGGCACCTAAATAAAATCAGGGTCTGTTAGAGAGGAAGAGGGAGAGAACAGATGTTGGGTAAGGTGGCCACACTGTTGGTCGTGCTGCATGACCTTGGCCAGGCCTCTTAACCTATTTAGATTTAGTTTATTTATCTATAAAAGAGCCACTAGCTATTGAGTCCCTTTGACTATGTGTCAGGGCAAGTGCTCTGTACATATTGTTCATTAACGCTCACCACAACCCTATAGCATAAACTCTATTATCATCCCTGTTTTACAGATGAAAACGCTTGAGTGACTTGTTCACATTCACAAGTTCGTAAGCGATATGACTGGAAATCGTAGGTCTTTTCCAGCTCTAAAATTCTGGATTTATAAAATAAATAAGTAAATAAAATATGCAAAGCCATGAAACTCATAGAAGATATAGTAGGTCATGGAACAGTTTGTTTAATATGTTTACATATAATTGCTTCCAGGAATTCTATGATGAGTGGCCAATCAAACTTGGAGAAGTCGAGCCTTATAAAGGTCCAAAGACACCAGATGGCAGAGTAAGTGCAAATGTCTTCCTCAGTGATATGTGTGCATGGTACAGGTTGCCAAAACCAGTAGGGAGGAAAGAAGAGTGCTGGCCTGAGAAGCCCTGGATTCTAGTCCTGTAAGTTTCTGGGGGACCTCAGAGTAGTAGAAAGAACACTGGACAAGGAGTTTGAGGTTCAAGTCCCAGGTCTTCCCTAGCCAGCTAGGTGCTCCTTGCCTTAACTCATTGTTTAACCGAGGGAAGACCTCCCAGGTCTTCCCTAGCCAGCTAGGTGCTCCTTCCTTGCCTAACTCATTGTTTAACCTCTCAATTTCCTTTTCTGTAAAGCCGGGCTTAGTGAATCAATAGATCTCAATAGGGAGGGACATCAGAGCCACCTGCCCAGCTTTTTAAGTGCACTATGCCCAGGCCCTCCTTCACACCTGCTGGACTCGAGACTCCAGGCAAGAGTTGGATAGTTGTGTCCCCCTTGACACAAGCTTCAGAGGGCAGGAACGATGTCTCACCACCATGTTCCCAAACACACAGGAAAGTGAAGGTACTGGGATAGAATGTGTCCAGGCCTTGGGGTTTTCATCTGCCCAAAGAAGTAGAGAGATTAGTTCTCAAGTCCCTTCCAGCTTGGAAGGCGGGAAATGTTCATTATACAGTGGGGAAGAGAAAACATTGACTGAGGTTGAGAAATTACATGGTTTGTTCCACTGAAGTTAGTAGTCAGGTATTTCTGGACAATAGAAAGGGATCAGCTAAAAGTAAAACAAGATTCCCGTGAAAGCTGTTTGGATAAACTCAACTTTTAAAATTTAGCTTAACAGGCTTGTTCATGTAGATAAATAGCCAATAGTATTTTCTAGTTGTGTTGCAAGCTTGTAATCAGGACATGAGTAATTTGGTGGTAGTTATGCAGAGCAATGTGGTTAGAATGTAAGGTACCATTTAAATGAGTTTTAAAGTATAAGCTCGCCTATAAGAAGTGTTTTCTTTGGGAAATGAGATTGCTCTCATAATCTCTTTCCTCTTAGGAAGTCATCTTTTATAAAATCATCGATTACATTTTACATGGAAAAGAAGAGATCAAAGTGATCCCGTGAGTACTGTCCTCAGCAGCCAGGAAGTTGCCATTTTGTTTTCGTGCACAGTGCATTTCTTCTCTGTATGACAATGATTTTCTTTCTTCTAATCTTCCTCAAGGACACCTCCTGCAGACCACTGGACTCTCGTTAGTGGGTTGCCGACCTATGTTGCTGAAAATGGATTTGTAAGTTATTGAACACATTTAAACCTTGAATAATATTGGATGAAGCCCTTATCAACTAAGGGGTGGGAGCAGTTGTGAAAGTAAAATGCACACACATGTGAGATGCTCACACAGGACATGGGGGAGAGGCATCTTGGCAGTTGAAAGTAGGTTGACTGGAGACTTCCAGACTACACAAAAATATTTAGTCGTTGTGAGAAAGATTCATCCATTCCCCCAACTTCTTATTCTGTTAGCCATGCAAATTTCAGACATCCTTTAGAAGTCTGTGACCATGATTCATGTTAGGTTTAATTTGATCTCAAGTACAGTTACCTTGGTCAAGACTTTTGAAGCATGGGAAATTACTGACAAGAGAGAAAAATGAATAAATGGGGAACTTTGCCACTGATTGCAATGCAAAATGTAGTAGGTTGATAAAGTAAGTGAAGATCTTTGCCCCGGTCTATCTCGTGGGGTGGGATGGGATGGGATGGACAGATAGCAGGCCAGGTCTGGCTAAGAGAGGTCAAGATATAGGCAGACAACAAGCAAGAGGTGTCTGGTAGGTCCCACAGGTCTCCAGGCCAGAGGACCAGAGTCACCATATTTTTCCCACTCTGCCTCAGCCATGCTTTCCTTTCTTCTCGTGGCTGATTTCTCTCCCTTGTTGGGCTTCTCCACCATCTGTGTCGTCTTTTGGCACCAAGATTCCTCCCTGCGAGAGTTCAATGCTTCCAACATTTCTTAGTGTTGGCATTTTCCTATCTTCCCCGTTATGAATCCAAGTTTCTGTAATGTATTTATAGCACTTATTTGCATATTTGCATATTTGATTTCGCTTTAGCGTTGTCCTTGTGTTTTGAGCAGTGTTCATTCATCTTCATTATTTAGGAAATGGGCATGTGAATTATAGTGACTAATAGAGTCACTCGAGGGTCAGAGGGAAGGAGAAATAAAACGTAGGTTAGCTCCTGTTTTCTTTCACTGTCCCAAATTTGCTTCTGCTTAGTGTGAAAGTTGCTGGGTTTGGAACAGTAGCAGAGTAAGGAAAATTCCAGATGTGACTGCAGGATGTTCTTATGTCAGGGTGCTTTGCTTTGGGGTTTCCAGGAGGCCTAAACCCTGGGGTCACTGGGTACAGGACCAGGTGGCCTCAAACAGGTGACACGATCCCTTTTTCTAGGTAGAGACATGCTAAAGGGGAAGAAAAGAAAACGAAGAGAAAAAACAATTTTATTTCTTTTAGGAATAAACAGCACTTTACACTAACAAATATCATGTTTTCAAAATCACTCCAAAATAATTGGAGTGTTTTTTAAATGTTATTCCTGACTTAGTAGTAGTGACGAAAACATTCCAATTCATTCCTGAGTCCACAGATACCACAACTTTTCAGCGTCTGTACATAACCAGATTGCTCGACCATTGACCCCCATCCTTTGTTTCCTTGCAGGTCACCTAGGCAGTTTTCTAGGGAAACAGGGTTTCCCCAAAAATCAGTTTGGAGAAAACGATTGTGTCAAAAGCCAGTTCATTGAATGGTTAATTTGCCAAGGCATCAACTTGCCATATTACCAACGTGCCAGGGAATTGATTCCCAAAGCAGGGGAGGATTTTCCGCCAGGTTTTGGTTCTATCACAGACCCAATGCACATGCTTCACTGCTGCCTTCCACATCGGAGCTCCTTCCCTGGGCCCCATCCCTGCTCTCTGAGAGCCCAAGACTGGCGGCAAACTGTTGTAAATCTAGTTTAAGGTATTTCTCACAAAATTGCTCATTAGGCAAATTGGCATTCCCAAAGTGATTTCCAGAGAATTGAGCTTGAGCCATTTCCTGGGACTCTAATTATGATTAGGGTGAACATACATCCAGTTTGCCTGGGCCAGCTTCCACGCACACCTGTTGTGCTTGAGTTATCAATAGTCCTCCCTTTCACTCCCAAAGGTATCACCCTATCATATGCACTTACAAGAGGCAGGACTTACTGAAAACATATTTTGTGTCTAGCACGGGATTTTCTCCAACTTGACGTTATTGACATTTGGGGCCAGACAATTCCTCGTGGGGAACTATCCCGTGCACTGTATGATGTTCGGCAGCATCACTGCCCTCTACCCATCAGATGCTCTACACCACCCTGGCTGGGAACCACTAGCCTAGAGGATGATTTCAAACATTTCAGCAGACCCAGCCAGAACAATGCATTCCTGGGCGGGGCGGGGTGGGGGCTGCTGTAATATGGTGGTGCACTCTATGACTCAAGAGCCCTGGGTGCCTTGACTCAGTCCTGCCCTGGGCAAATCCCTTGGCAAATCCTTGACCTTGGGCCAGGGAGGGAGAGAGGGAGGGAAGGAGGGAGGAAGGAAGGAAATAGAACCTTCCCAGAATCTCTGTCATCCCTGCCCCAGCAGAATGACCTTCTCCTCAGCTTCCTCCACTCCTTGGTCTGAACAGCTAAAAGTTTTGAATTTGGAAGAAGAATCCTTAGAGGCTGGGAAGAGTAGGCAGAAGCAGAGATTGTGCTAAATGTCACACAATGACTTAATTAGCAGAAGAGAACCTCAATGTGTTGTTAGCAAATTTGGCCCAGCCGTGGCTCAGTGTGAATAATTTGCCTGCAAACCATGGAGAGCCACAGAAGAAACCCTCGCCTCAAATGCATCCTTTCTTACACTGCTCTGTGGGTTGGTGGTCCCCCCTCCGCACGATGTTTCAGGACTTTCATGTCCTCTTGCTTTACAGATATGTAACATGCTGAACGCCCCCGCAGATGAGTACTTCACCTTTCAGGTAACTCTGCCCTCCGCCAGGCCTCCTATCACTGCTGCCCCCTCCCCCATCCTCAGGGTCTGCCTTGTGCTCAGGTGGCCAGGAGGCACGCACAAGGCTTACGTCCCATTCACCCTGGAGGGACCAGGGTCACCAACCAAGTAGCAGATTCTTCAGGGAAGGGAGAAGAGGTGGGAGGTGGAGGGGATGAGAGGAGACAGGGTGTTTATCACCCCAGCACTGGGCAGGGAAGTGGGGGGACCCTGCCCCTTCTCCATGCCCTCCCACTCCTGGTCACTCAGTGCTTCAAACAGCGCCTGGCACATCATAGGTGCTCACTAAGTGTTATTCGCAGGAGTGATCCGCTGCACAAGGTCTACCACCTGGATTCAGCCCTTTGTTGGTTTTCCCAGGCCCTTCCCTGCAGCGTATTAGAAAAGAAAAACTATTTATCGGGTCCTCGGGGGCCTCTCCTGCTGTCAGACTCTTGGTTTTATCTTTCCTCCTGCAGCATCCTGGGATCCCCCTCCCTACCTGTCCCCTCTGCCACCCCCTCCCCACGTGACTGCTGGGGAGAAAGTCGCATCTATCTCTGCGGCCCCTCCCTTTCTGCCTTCTGGTCCGTGTTCTGTGTCCCTATTTTCACAAACATCCACTTAGAGCCCTAGTTCCGGTCAGGAATAGAGAGCCACCAGTGTCTTCCTGTCTGTCACACAGACACACACACACAGAGCCCCAGCTATACCTGCTGGACAGGCTGCCTCCTCGGGCGAGAGGGGTGTGGGAGCAGCAGCAGACGCAAGCCGGGCCTGGGGAAACCGACTGCTTTGTTTCCTGGAAGGTTTCCCTCGGATCTCCTTGTTCGTCCCTCTGCTCACTGATGTGGAAAACACACAAACACCATATGGCGCGTTTGCTCCTGTTCCTCCCTCCTTGCAGCCAAAGCCTCACTGTGACCATGCTGTGCTGGCCCTGACCCCTACATTTATGGCAGTCGGGTGCCGGGGAAGAGTACACAGGAAGGAGCAAGGGGGCAAGCACTTTCTAAAGTGTCTGACCCTAAGCAGTCCTTGTCGGAACAGGGAGGGAGGGGAGCTGGCCCGGGAGAGCCCGGACTCTGCTCTGATATTTGGAGGCAGCCACGCATGGCTCTGAGGATAAAGATTTTGAGAACCACTCAAATTTTTTTCCCCAAAGCTTTGAATGTCAGGACACAATAAGTTGAGGCTTGGTTTCTCTGCTTTTCATTCCAAGTATAAAGACAAGCTCGCCAACTAATAAGCAGTTGTTTATTGAGCACCGGTCATATGCCCAGCACCGGCCCCTCACTTACATGGAAGCCAACAGTGTAGGAAATGCTCTTCCGCAGGATTAGGAAATAGCCTCACAGACAAAAATCAACAACTCCGAAGCTTTTGGAAATCATCTAAACTGCTACCTTGTGTGCTCCAGGCTAAAAGTGCTGTTAGAATTCTGAAAAAGAAAAGTTCCGTATGGGTGGAAAAGGTGAGAGAAGGCTTCACAGGAGAGGCAGGCCAGCCTGGGCCTCTGGGGACGGCTCACTGTGCTGAAGGAAGCAGAAGACAGAATAGGGTAGTGTGTTGAGTGCTTGGCTACCTTGCTCATACTGTGCAGGTGCCGCACCCTGGATCACAGGTGTCAGAGGACATCAGAGCTACCCGGGGAGCTTATTTAAGATGCACATCCTCAAATTATGACACAAGCTTGAAAAAAAAGAAAAAAGGTCTTGCACATTGACCTCACGCCACACTTTGAGAAATGCTCCTAAACTTCTGTGTCTGTATCCCCCCACTAGAATGTTATCAACCTGAGATTAGGGCCTGTGGTTAGTAGCCCCAGCAACTAGCCCAGGTCCTGGCACATCACAGGGGAACACAAAAGACGGTTTTGATGGATCCGTCGGGAACACAGAAACCACACTAGGTATTTCAACAGAGAGAATTTAATATAAGGAATTAGTTAAGCAGGTGTTGGGGGACAGAAAAAGTGAATGGGGAACACTGAGGCTTCCGATCCTTATAGCGGTGAGCAAAAGAGAAGCCGTTAGGGTTGTTACAGTGTAGACACTTGGTTCCAGTACACTGCATCAAATGGCCTAGAACACTTTTATGGCTCTATAGTCCCAGCTAATTTCTGACCCAGTGTAGGAATTGTGCAGCTCACGTAGAGATTAGATTATTCTTCCTTAAAGATAACCAGAGTTGGGGGAAGGTAGCTACGACAGGGTAGTAGTTCAGGGAAGCCTGTGATGCTCCATTAGTCCTCTGTCTTGATCCTAGTGGTAGGAGCACGTATGTACACATGTGATGAGCTTGCATAGAAATGCACACACGCATGCACACACACACAATAAGTACACATAAACCTAGTGAAATCTGACTGAGATCCATGGATTGTATCAGTATCTATTTCCTGGATTTGATGGTGCACTACAGTTACACAAGCTGTTACCTCTGGGGAAACTGGGTGAAGGGTACCTACGGCTTCCCTATACATTTCTTTTGCAACATCCTGTGAATCTATAGGTATTTCAAAATTAAAAGTTAAGAAAATAATCTAAATGTCCTTCCTGTTTGTAGAAAGGACCTGTAGATGAAACTGGCTGGGTCATTAAAAATGTCTTATCCCTGCCTATTGTCAACAAGAAAGAAGATATTGTGGGAGTAGCTACATTTTACAACAGGAAAGATGGAAAACCTTTTGATGAATATGATGAACACATTACTGAGGTAAGTGCAATCATAAACTAATGGAGACAAATGAAATTCATGAAACAATAGAGGTGGTGCAATTATTTGTTATTCTGGAGTGGTATTTTTGAAGGGCCATTAAGGCATGAGTGACATATGTTTGCGGTCAATATGTGGTTATTGTGTCATTTCTGTTTCCTGGCTTCTGTAAACTGCAACATTTTCTTCCAAAGATTGAACTTTGGCTTAATCAAAATTCTTTATAATATTAGGCAACTGGACAGAAATTTTCTATCTCCTTTCCCCACCCCTTCTATTCCTTATGTTTCTTGCTGTCACCCTCAATCCTCTGAGTTTCAGGCTGTGCTTTATTCTACTGGATATTGTAATTCTTTTGCTCTCATAAAACATTCACGGTGCCTGGTGCACTTTGAAAAGCAAGGGATTAGCCAATTTCATTGTCTGGGGCTGATTATTGGTACGTTTTTGTTCTTAGATTGAAATACGAAGCTGAATTGTTGATGGTAGAAGGGAGATTGATTGAGAGGAAAGAATGTAGATGGTTGCCTCCAAATCAGTTTTTCAGTTTTAGAGAATTGAATCACATTTTATCCATTTCAGACTCTCACACAATTTCTTGGATGGTCTCTTTTAAATACTGACACCTATGATAAAATGAATAAGCTAGAAAACAGAAAGGATATAGCTCAGGAAATGCTCATGAGCCAGACCAAAGCTACTCCTGATGAAGTCAAGTCTATTCTGGTAAGTGGGGAATTCAGTCCTGTGGACATTAGGTGGCATCTAAGCACAGCTCCTGGAATTCGCCTAATTACTTAGAGGTCTGACAGATGAGAATAGGTTTAGTCCTAGGCTAAGGAGGAGGAGACAAGGAGATTGGTGGGGGGTGGGGTGGGGGCTGCGGACCTGGGTGGCCCAGTGGACACAGAGCCTTATTGGACTTCTTGGCTGCTTGGTTGGAATAGCACTTTGCTTAAACAACAACAACAACTCAACTCCTGGGTCTGTAGGAGCTGGAGGAGTGACATCTAGATTCAAGTACGTTAGCAAGGAAAAAATATTTCCAGGAAGGGAAGTGTATCAGTCAATTATTGCCATATACATTGCCATGTATAACAACCATAACATCTCAGTGGTATACAACATTAAACATCTATTTTTGCACTCATGCATTGGTGGGTTGACTAGTCTTCAACTGATTTCTGGTTGGGCTTGGCTCTAAGCTATGAGTTTGGTTTGCTCTATGCATACCTCATCCTTCTTGCCCAGAAGCCACTTGATAAATGCCCTTCTTATGGTGAGGTCAAAGGTGCAAGAGAGCAAGCCAAACTGTGCAAGCTCATTTCAAGTCTTCCCTCATGGCACATTCACTAAAATTCTCATTGGCCAAATGTGGCCAAGACCAATATCATGGACGATGGGGAAGCAAGTAGATAGATATTTATTAACAGTGTTCTAATCACCACCAAATGAAGGGAAAATACCACACATCCCCTATCTCTATTCCTTTTATTTCCCTGGTTTTCAGAGTGTGTGTGTAGGTGTAGTTTTCTGGGGGTGGGTTTTGTTTTTTCTGGTCTTGGTTTTGCTGAGTTGCTTGGGGATTAAGAGAAATTTTATTTGACAGTTTGAGATGTTAAAAATGAGAAAACCTGAGGAGGATGAAGAGAAATTTCCATAAACTAATAGAAAAACAAATATAAGCCACTCATTTTTCTCTCTTTCTTGCCTACATATAAATAACCCACATTTCTCTCTCTCTCTCTCTCTCTCTCTCTCTCTCTCTCTCTCTCTCTCTGTCTCCCCTTCTCTCTCTCTGACAGCCACTGTTACATTTTCAGGAAATAAAAAAAAAATCATTACATTATTTTTTTTGGAGAAAATTCTTCATAATCAATGCTATAGGTCTTTTTTGTATCTAGAATACATCTTTGCAAAGAACTCATTACAGCATATTTTAAATACATTTAAACTGATTTTAAGAGTAGAGGAGTCAGATAGAAATTTACTTTATGGGAATTTCACACTTCAATTGCTTTTACATTTTAGAAAATTAAAGAGAAGTTAAATATAGATGTAATTGAAGACTGTGAAGAAAAACAACTTGTCACAATTTTGGTAAGTGTTTTACTTCTATCCTTAACGCCGCTTAAATAAAATATATTAGGATACATGTTCTCATTTCTCATGTAAGAGTTTCCTCTTCTCTGTCACCTTTAAAGGCTAAAAAGAAAAGAGATTTCTTATAAAGAGTGACCTTTTAGTTCTCTGCATTTTTTTCCTCCTGTGCCCCCTACAGTCCAATCCATAAAGATAACAGAGAATCAAAAACTAGGCTTCTGCGTAAAGGAACGCAGGCACAGATTCTAGGCATGTCATGGCCTCGTTGATTTTGATAGTTTTGGATGACACTGTGGTCACCCCGGAAGACATGACAGAATTACAGTAGAACAAAGACCCTTCAAGGCACAATTGTCCTCTGCCAGCACTCGCTTCTGTTTTCTGGAACTTGGAGGAATGTGGTTCTTTCCTCTTGTTGCCACCAGTTGAAATGGTTGAAATAACTTCTCTTCCTGTTATTAATCCTATATTTGGTTCTAGGTAGTTTTGCCCGAAACTTCTTTGCTGTAGACATCTTTGCCACAACCATTTCGTGGCAAATATTTTTGCCACATAACTAAGTGATCTGTAAGGCAGTTTTTCTGTAAAAGAGAAAACTCTTTTGACAGTTTGGTTTCCTTTCTTCATTGAGGAATTGACTGCCTTCAGCAGAGTTAATCTACTGAAGCTAGTTATCAGTAAAACTCTCGTCTTTATATTATGTAAACCTCAGCTAACCCTCACAATTGTCTATATAAACCTTAGCTAGCCCTCATAATGGTCTGTATGGACCTCAGCTAGCCCTCATAGTGGTCTATGCTGTGACAAGTACACGGGGTGGTCTTAAAGTAGGGGTGATGACAACTCCGTATACGGACTTGATAGAAAATACGGTGATAAACCTCACTGGAAGTGTGGAGTAGAATGTGAAGCCAGACTGCGCACCAGGCTGTACTAGACAACGGTAACATGCCAGTCATAATGGCCAAAGCTCAGTTGCAAACGCATCACAACCTTAGCATTTCCTCCACATTCCCCATAGAACTTAGGAACGTCTATCAACAGACGCGGGACAATCTGCCAGGAACAAACAATGGTGTAGAAGGCTTTCACAGCACAATACAGAGCTCTGTTGCAAATATGCCTCCTAGTATTTGGAAACTGATGCTTCTCTTAACAAAGGAAGAAATTTTAGTGAAAGAAAGAAAGTGTGATGCCAAAGGAGGAGACGAATCAACAAGCAAAAAAAAAAAAAAAAAGAGTGTAATACTCTAAATGAAAGACTTTGAAGACAAGCGCTGAGGTTCAATCCACAGAATGGAATCAGTTATTGGCACAGTACTGCCATGAATCTACGCTATACATTCTAAATATATTCAAATTTTTAAAAAAATTTTACAGTAAGTTCTCTTTTATTGTGTTATTCATTTTTTTTATGTTACATAAAGATGTTACATAATGTTACATGTTTTATGTTACATCCTTTTTATTGAATGTCCCTCTCATTTTTTTTGTGATTTTATTTTTATGGCAAAAATTACCTTATAGCTGACTAATTAGTTACACAGCAAGAATGTTTGCAGTGAAGATGCAATCATGGCAAGGGGAGATGCATGACTTTTGGAGAACTCGGCAATATTTGATTGTGTTTTGAGTTCTTCAGTTTTATGCAGTAATGATTTGGGACAAGCCTGGAGCAGATTTTACATTCAAAACAGTCTATTTCCTTGTAAAGCTACTGGTTCTTTGCCCATTTTGTTGCTTCTTCAATGTAAGGGCCTTCGTCCTTTAGGTGGAGAACTAGAGAATTTCTACAGTGTCAGGATGCCAACTGCAGTTTTGTTTTATGAGGAGGACTGAGGTAGGGGTGCGCTGATGAGGAAAGAAATCCCCCTACCTTCCCTCCTTTCCAAGACAAATCAGGAGGCCCTGCAGCTCGCGATCGCCACACCGTAGATCTGGAGGGGATTTCCCAAAGAAGTACCTTCGTCACTCATCCTTAATTCAGTTTTTTCTCATTCATGCAGTAGTTATCGAGAGGTACTATAATTCAAGGAGCTGCGCTGCATCCTGAGGACAAAAGGTAGTGTGGTCTGGTCTTATCTGGTTCAAGAAGCCCCATTTACTAGGGAGATAAAATGCAAACAGTGACACTGTCCCAGATGGACGAGTTAGTTCATAGACTGTGGACACCAACGGCCCCGGGGAGGCCAAGGGCCTGATTCTACTCACAGACAGTGGTCTGGTCGAATATGAGACAATACCCATGGCAATGAGGCTTAATGGGAAAGCAGGAGTTGCAGATAAGGGTTTTGGGGATGGCTGGAGGTGAGAAGGGGAAGCAAGACGGTACAGAACGGGGCCTGGAGACACAAGCGAGCACATTGTCTTAGAGAACCCCAGGCCAGCTGGTGTAGCAGAGCCCCAGGGAGCAAGGGCAGGAGCCCTGAGGCCCAGCGGGAAGGCGGGGCAGCATGACCGCCTGGTACCCCGTGAAGTGGCCCGCTCAGGGGCCCAGGGGGACCCTTCTGGGAACAGACGGAGCAAACCAGCCTCGACACAGGTGGCCATCAGAGCCATTTCATGGCCGAGTTGGGGTAGCAGCTTAACTGTGTGATTCCTCAGAGAGGTGAAAACTGGCCTTGGGGTGCCCAGAATTCCCACTTAGCAGACTAACCAAAAGCCTTTGTTCTTACAAACCCTCTGTGTCACAGAGTTTTAAATGGCTGTTCTTCAAAACCTATCATCTTTGTACTAAACTACTATCTTATTGGGTTGCCTGTTACTGCAAATGGGATCTGGGAGTCATTCTTCTGCGAACCTCTTCCTTCGTTTCCTGCTAAAATGAACATTTACACTTTAGTGTGACTGAGCCTGAAAGCATTAAAAAGCACTTTCACATTTTATCTTCACTCTGCAAACTGTAGGACTGAGACAGCCTCTAGTGGGGAGTCTGTGTGGCATGGAGTCTTCCCCACCCCAGCTGATGAACCTTCTCTTACTCTGATTTTTAAAAGATGTGCTTATTGTCTGCCCCTCCGTGAGATTGCATGTTTCAGGAGCAGTGATAATGTCTACTTTATTCATCCATAATGCCTACAACACACATAGGAACCAATAAGTGTCTGTTGAATGAATAAACAATAAATGAATGAAAGAAACAGAAGAACTCACATGGGCAAGGAAGCCGGGAAGGTTTGGAGAGAGAAAGAAAATGACAAGAAGGAGTAGCCAAGGACATAGGAGGGTCCTGTGAGAAATAGAGAAAAGTTTTGTGAATTGAATCCCCGTTAATTCTCTGTGGCACTTGCAGATGAAATTGCCATTGCTAGACAATGAAGACAACAATGTTACTGTTATTGTTCCCATTTCACAGGCTAGTTCAGTCTGGGAGATGTAGCTAATCTGAACCCAGAACTGAACACTAGTCTCCTGGCTCCAAACCGTTGCTTTTCAGGGAAAAAGGAAAAAAAAAAAATCTCTGCCTAAAGTGACCAGTCCAAGAGTAGACTGATGAGAAGGGATCAGAGGAGGTCACTGGGAGACCTGGGGAACAGAGAGAAGGACAAGGGTGTGAGAAGTCAACTCCGACTCAGGGGTTAGGGGATGAAAACCCATAATTTTACTTATAACAACCATATACCATTTGGTATTGAAGTCTGTATAAAGTAGAGCGTGAACTATCCCCTGGGAGACCTTAAACTTGCTGAGGGACATGGCCTTAGCACAGTGCACAGGACTCAGCACGGGCTCAGTAAATACCCAATGCACTGAATTGCTCCTGTACGTGGACCCACATAGCTCTTGCTAACTTCTCCCTCCTGGCGCTTTCACTCCTCCCCTGGGATTTCCTCCTCCCTGCCTTCCAACAAATCAGCTGAACTCACATCCTTCCTGAATCTCTCCTTCTTCAATCCCACTTCCAACCTGCCTTCAATTTCTCCCCCAGCCCTGGGCCCTGGATGTTATGCTCTGTGAGTATTCTAAGCTCTCACCTTTCAATGATCTATACTGTATAACCATTTCAATAGACCGCGTTCTTTAAGGGCAAGATCCATAATTTTGTTTCCTCAGCCATGTCAATACTCATGTGCTGAGTTCACTCTCTAACCTATCTACAGTCCTAAATCCTAACAAGGTGTGGGGGTAAGTGAGGTGTCTGCAGGTGTACCAATGCACCGCAGAGCATTTGTTCATTCAGTCCACAGACATGTCCCAAGCACCTGCCTGGGACAGGCCCTGCCAACTGTGAGCTACCACAGCAAATAAGACACGCGTGCTCCCACACTGTGGTGCCCACAGTCTACTGAGCATATAAAGAGTACGATAGAAAAAGGGGCGCCTGAGTGGCTCAGTCGGTTAAGCGTCCGACTTTGGCTCAGGTCACGATCTCACGGTTCGTGGGTTCAAGCCCCGCATCGGGCTCTGTGCTGACAGCTAGAAGTCTGGAGCCTGCTTCTGATTCTGTGTCTCCCTCTCTCTCTGCCCCTCCCCTGCTCACACTCTGTCTCTCAAAAATAAATATATGTAAAATAAAAACTAAAAAAAAAAAAGAATACAATAGAAATGAATTAAGTGATCACATACTATTTACTAAACATTTCTTGAATAGGAAAATAAAGTCGAGTACTGAAAACAGGTAAGGCTGCTGCAACTAAACATTTCATTTAGCAGCAAAGAAAGAAAACAGCCATTGGAAATGGATTTGGAATTGAATTCCAGCACTCAGAAAGTTTCTTAATATAGCTGAGTCTCAGTGTCACCATCTGGAAATGGGGATAATTGTGCAGGTTTGTTGTGAGGATAATAATACACGTAAACCGCATCCCCCAGAGCCGGTCCCACTGAGGCTCAGTGGGGTTGCATGCGGTATCCTTTCATGGTAATTTTGTTTTACGCCCAGGGCTGAATGTGTGAGACCAAAGGGAAAGAAGATGCATGTAACCTGAAACCATCTGTCCTTGTCCCAACAGAAAGAGGACTTGCCAGACCCACAGACAGTGGACCTGTACGAATTCCGCTTCAGTGACTTCCCCATCACAGAGCACGAATTGATTAGGTGTGGGCTGCGACTCTTCTTTGAAATAAACGTGGTGGAGAAATTCAAAGTACCCGTAGAGGTCAGATCGCATTTAATTCAAAATACTGTGTGATTCTGTTGCTGTACTCGCTAATGTGTCCCGTGGTTCAAAAGATTAACTTCAGTTAGGATTTTCAATTATTATTAACTTTGTAAATATATCAGCTTAAACCCTGTCAACAAGACCAACCTATCTTTTTAGATAAGATGGTCACAGACCTTGTAACCTTTAGAATTCTATTCCAAAGTCTGAACGGTGTTGTCTTCTTTGGGTGACAGGTTCTTACCAGGTGGATGTACACCGTGAGAAAAGGGTACCGGTCCATCACTTACCACAACTGGAGGCACGGGTTCAACGTGGGGCAGACCATGTTTACCTTGCTGATGGTAGGTGCAGAGAGCTGTAAATAATTGTCAACCCACACATTTCCCTCTTAGGCATGATGAGAAATGGATACGGTCCACCATTTTAGGTCAGTAATTTTGGAATTCGTGGACACAATCCTGTAAATCCCAAACTTCCCTGTGGATGATGCCAGGGAAAATGGGTATCCCTGGGCATGGGGCTGGATTATCACCTTGACATTCACATACTTACCTCTTTAAAGGAAAATTCGGTTACCTGCTGGGTTTTGTAATTGCCCAGAAGGAGCTGCAATATGCAACAAATTAAGCCAACTTGGTCTAAAAACATGGCAGGCCATCTTCTCCTTTGCAGGCAGTCTTCACTGCACTTGTTTGGAGGTGTATTTATCTAAGTAAATGTATATACATATATTCTTTTAGACAGGGAGACTAAAGAAATACTATACGGATCTTGAAGCCTTTGCCATGCTCGCTGCTGCTTTCTGCCATGACATTGACCACAGAGGCACCAATAATTTGTATCAGATGAAGTAAGTGATATACTGATGATGTTTGAAGGCACCTCGGGGGAGAAGAGAACTTGTCTCTGTCCCTTGGCCCTGTCAGCAACTCTTCATCACATTTAGGACTCTCAGGGCCATGTTCTGTTCCTTCTGAGCTTCAGCCTCATGATAATGTCTGCTTTCTCCCCGGAAGCTTGCAGCCCTGCAGCCCCCTTGCCCTTGGGTTTCCACTTCCAGGCGTGCCCTGCCCTACCTGTAAATGCCTTGACTCCTCCTTTCTTCAACTTGATTAGCCAGAGTATCAGATTCGTATATGAAAGTGCACAGGCCTTGGGCTTACACTTGTATACACCTGTGTAGCCCCCAGCTTAAGCCAGGGGGCGTTTCTTCCTGGGCTCACTCCCCTCCCTTCCCCTGGCTCCTCTGCTGCTCCCCAGCTCTCCTTCAGCTGGTTTGCACCTTATTCTCCTGCCCCGACAACGTGCAAACAGTAACGGTGCAGGTTCTCAGCTCAGACAGATTTGGGTTCACAAGTCATTTAAACTTTGTAAGCCTCGACTTCCTCGCCTGGAAAATAAGAGTTATATATAATAATGGTACCTAATAGGTAAGGTCGTTGTAAAGATGAAATGAACAAATGAATATCATGGTAGCCTCTTGGCAGTAAATGAGTAGTAAGTATTATTATTATGTCACTGACACCCTTCAAAATTCATCAGCAATGCCCATGGCCAGCCTTGCTCCTTGATAATGGCTTTGAGGATGCCCTGTGTGCCTTAGATACTGTATCCTCACCTCTGACACACTAGCTACCGGAGGCACTAGGTATTCTAGAGACAACAAGCTTTGGAGTCTGGGCTTGTGGGGTCCAACCACTTCCTGGTTGAGGCAGCTTGGGGCACATCCCTTCGTCTATTTGAGACTCAATTTCTTAGCGGTAGAATGGGCACAATATCTACCCGCAAAGACTTGTGGGAATCAAATGAAATTGCATGTAGACGAAACTACATAGTAGGTGCTTAAGAAAAATGTGTTCACTGAGTGAAAAGCACATCGTGAGCAGTGACTTCTCACCTATGGGACTTTGCCTTGAAAAGAGGAATGGCACTCTGGTTTTGGGCAAGGGATGTCTTCCTCCCGAGAGACTCGGGCCCACGTTGGCTATTCCGCACCTCGCACACAAGTCTCCTGACAGTCACCGGGTCCCCTTCCTCTCCTCGGATCACTGGTGCATTAGCCAATTCAGCTCCAAAGGAGCTCACATTTATAGCTCCTATCGTGAGCTGACCCAGGCTAAGAACTTGACACTCATCGTCTCATTTAATCTTTGCTGCACTCCACCTTTTACTGATGAAGAAACAAGCTCCAAAAGGTGAAGTCCAATTTGCCTTACGTGAAAGGAAGCAGCCACATTGGATGTGGTGTCTGGCCTCCAGTTTGCAGGAAGGATGCAGCCACATTTGAGGTCTCTGCTCTGGTCCGGCATTCAGAGTCTGTGCGGGTCCCCCTGGCTGTCAGCTGGCGGGGGGGGGGGGGGGGGGGCACGTTGAACTTCTTCCAGCATTTCTCTCCGTAGACCGGACAGCAGGAATATGTGGCCGCGGAAGGCCTGGGACCCGTGCACGGGTTTCCCTACCGCAGGCACCTGAGCACAGATGTGCTCCTGGTTCTGGTAGCTCCACTGCACCGTTGTGATCAAAGATCACGGTCTTTCTGCTCACTGTCCTTCAGTAGTGACGCTCGATGAGTCTCTTCACATCCTTATTGTTCTGGAGGAATCGCTCAGGAGCCCACAAAGACATGGAGACATTACATTGGCAAAAGCAGTTCACTACAAGGTTGAATGAAACAGTATTATTATTCTCACATTGATGGCTACAAATCAGGTCACTGCCTAGGGTGACTTGAAGCAGCAGGGACAGACATGACTCCACTTCCCGGCTGGAGTCCACTTCCTCGTGCCCTTGGTCTGATTTCTTGTCTCCAACATGTCTGGCCCTCTTGGTTCTGGTTTCCATCCTTATCCCCCAGCCCTAGCCTACCCTCTGACAATGCCCTAAAAACCTGGCCATTTTCACATTTCTATTATTCCCTCCAGTTCTCTTGTGCTCCTGTGTTCACTTCACTTTGCTAGCCAGTTTGTTTTCTGCTTCCCTCATTTCTAAGCTTACTGATTTCTTTCTTCATTTTGCCCCCTTTCCTTGTTTAGTTTCTCACCCCTCTTGTCTTTCTGCCTTTTTACTCTCCCCCATCCTGTTCCTGAAGAAATACAGGATGTTATTGGGACAAAAACACAAAGAATTTTAGAATTTATCTCATCCCTCATTCAACGCAGACCTCTCCTCTCTACTGCCTCCTTCCCCATTTCCTTGAGTCCACATATGATTTTTTTCCCATAATGGCCCACAGGGCAGACAGTTCTATTTGTAGATGATTCTAACGGTTGGACGTTTTTCATGATACTGAACTGAAATTGGTCTCCCGAGAACATCTGTTTGTCCTGGTTCAGGTCTCTGGAGCTGCTAGAATATATGTAATTTCTCAACCACAGGCCATTCCTTCATATTAAGGAGAATTATCACTTCCCCCAGCCTTTCCTGGTTGAACACAGCAGTTTACTTAAATCATTTCGTATATAACAGTTTCCACACATGTAATTTTATTTGTTATTCTTCTGTGAATCCTGTCTGGTGTTTTTATGTCATTCTTTAAATGCGGGTCTTGGAATTTAACACAGTAATCCAGATAGGACCTGAAGTGGTTTATAGTTAATCTTCATTAAATTTCATCTTCTTAATTTGATTCTTTATTCCACTCTTATTTGAAGTCTTCATTTGTCACTCTCTGTCAGCCAGTGGATTATCTGTTTTTTTCCAGTTTTCTGTCATTGGAAAGTTACTCATGATTTCCATCAATATTCATTCAAGTCTCTGATAAAGTTATGCATCAGGACAAGAGCAAGGGTCTTGTTTCGGGGCCCAGGGCTGGAAACGTACCCCCAGGGTTGAAGACAGCCAATTAAGTACACTCATTGAGCTCTGCTGTTCTGGCTTGTACTGAAGATATCTTGAGGTGTCCTGTCAATTACCTGGCTGAAATCCAGACACATGAGGTCCTGGCCTTCCGCTCCCACCAGCCCTGTCACAGAAGGTGCCATAACATCAACTTGGCATCATTTTCTCCTTGTAAACCTTCTCTGGAATCTCCTTGTGATTATTCTGTAAGCGCTCACAAACTCCAAAACAGTTTAAACTGTTTCAGAGATAAAGGTCAATCTTCCTGTTCTGTTATCTACAGATTGTGCCATTTTCTACTTCTTACATTTTAGGGTAAAATTTACTTGGATCCAGTCTTTAATCGTCTCCTCCGCTACCTCAGAATTCTCCAGGGGATACTGACAGTGGTGTTCCCCCGTACTAAATTTGAAATCCTCAAATTTCTTCAGGAAATTGGGATGTTACTAGTCTACCGTAAAAGAACCCCTTAGTGCTTCTTTACCAACACTGCCCCTTGCTGGAGTTCTAATTTTCAAAAAAATCAATCGGGGGAATGTTCCAGAGAAACTGATAGGTTCAATAGTCAAGCCATACCATAATCTCTATTGCTTGAGTTTCTCTCCTTTGGTTATTTTCTCCCTGAGTGCCTGGATAGTATCACAGTCTACACTGGCTATTTTCCATACTTGAAGCTTACTGTTGCCAGACATCCAAAATACAGAGAATTATTGACGGATGGTATGATTTAAACATTTTTTCCCCTCAATATCCCATTGAAACTTTTAATAACTTCTCTGAAATTTGCTTTATTTTTTAAAAATTTTTAAATGTTTATTTATTTTTGAGAGAGAGTGAGAGACAGAGCGTGAACAGGGGAGGCGCAGAGAGATAGGGAGACAGAATCCAAAGCAGGCTCCAGACTCCAAGCTGTCAGCACAGAGCCCGACGTGGGGCTCGAACTCACGGACCGCGAGATCATGACCTGAGCCAAAATCGAGTGTCACACACTTAACCAACTGAGCCACCCAGGCTCAGTTTACGCCCAGAGTAAACATTTTTGGCAGGAACTCTACATTGATGATGTTGTGCCCTTCTCAGCTCTTCAGGAGGCCCATGAGAGCAGTTTGTCCCATTATTTATGAGGTTTAGTTAAATTATTTATGGGTGATATCCAGGAGATCTCTTTATGTAAAGGTACATTTTCTCCTTTGTATTAAGTAATCTGTGAGGTGTTATTTTGAGACTGGGTGTATCTCTAACTCCCAGAAACCTTTTTTGACTGATATTTTTAAAACTAAAGGAATTAAAGATACTACTCTTTTCTGACTGGAATCAAGCTTTGATTTTTTTTTTTTTTAATCTCCAGTGCTGACACAGAGTATGTATGTAAATATGTGCTAAAATTATGATCAATTATAATATTGCTCAGGCATAGTCTGATTGTTCCCTAACTGGAGCATTTGGTTTACCAGACTTGTTCGTGACCTGTTACTGTCTCCTCTACTCCCTAAAGTTCTGTTCTTGCTGAAATAAGATGAAACTTCTCTACTAAGACTCCCACCCATATTTCTGATTTCTTCCTCCCTTCAAATTATTTATTCGCTCTGTATTTCTATAGCAAAGTCTTCACATTATCTGTGTAGGCCTTTGACCTTAGCCTCTCTCCATCACTTCCTCTTTCTACCTTTTTATCTTCAGATGCTTCCCATTCCTTAAACGGGAAGACTTGAAGAAAGACAAGGCACCAAAGACTGAGGTCCCCACTTATATAAAGCTGTGACCTAATCATTAACAAGTGGGAACTTCAAGGGGCACTTTGGTGGCTCAGTCAGTTGAGCATCAGACTTTGGCTGGGGTCACAATCTCATGGTTCGTGAGTTCGAGCCCTGCATTGGACCCACTGCAGTCTGTGAGGAGCCAGCTTGGGATCCTCTGTCCCCCTCTCTCGGCCCCTCCCCAGCTCTCCCTCTTTCTCTCTCTCTGTCTCAAAAACAAAACAAAATAAAAAACAAATGGGAACTTTAACTTAAACTCTGTGTCCCTGTCTTTGAGGAGGAAAGAAATGATTGCTTTACAATCAATTTTATTTTGGTTCCTGGAAATTCTTAATAAACATTTTCCATGCAAATGGTCGATGGGGCTTCAATAGACTTGTTACATGTTCTGGAAGTCATAGGCCACTACCATAAGCTCCAGGGAACCTAAAGATTTTAAACTGAAAGATGCAGTGGATGAACCAAACTTCCTAATTTAAATAATTCAGTCATTTTATGCATTCAACAAATTAGGTTTTTTAAAGAATTTTTTAAGAGTGTATTCTTATGTTCTAACCCTAAAAAATCTATTCCAATATGTTACTTTCGACCATTTCACAGCCATTAGAGGACAGGGAGAAAGGAGAAATGGAAAACATCCTCAGAGGGTAAAGACTCTATTCTCTATGGGCATATGTGTAGTCTTTAAAATTATGGTATATCCTCTTCCTCCTAGATCCACATCTCCATTAGCAAAGCTTCATGGATCTTCCATTCTGGAGAGGCACCACCTGGAGTACAGTAAGACTCTACTGCAGGATGAGGTACGTGAGGCTTTCCCAGGGGCAGCCAGAAGCTCTGGATCAAAGCACCAACCCACGGAAAATGCTTAGAAAGAGGATGGTCTTGAGTTGTGGCGGTTGGCAGTCTATACTCTCTTTGAGGTCAATTGCTAGAAATAGCTACTTTGCAACAGTTTTTGAGCAACCAAGTTAGAAGGAGCTGAGATAGAAAAGAGGCATAGAAAGTCGCAAAATCTCAGCGGGTCTGTGGAGAGAGAAGCAAAAGCTTACGGTGGACGTGAGAGGGCTCTGTGCACCCTAACGTGTATATCCATGGGAAGGGGAAACGAGGCTAGGTAGCCAGTGATTTTCTTATTCATGGGGCACGCACTGTGAGGAATTGTCCATATCTTTGAGGAAGGCAAGCTTTGGTAGTGGAGGCCAGCACGAAATCAGGATACAAGATAGGGACAGACAGCTGGCATCAGAGAGACAGGGAGAGGCCACATTCAGGAGTGGGCGTGGCATAGGAGAGCAGAGGGGCGGGGTCACCGACAGCTTTGGGCTGGAAGTGGCTTGGGCGTGGTCTTGAATTCACTTGGATTTGCACACGTCAGGTACTACGAACATTCCATAGGCAGCAATCATTCTTCCTTTTAACACTTTTACTTAAGGGGTATATAGGCTTGTGGAAAAGTTGTGGATATAACCTAGTTAGACTTAAAAAAAAAAAAAATCTCTTGAGAAAGTTCCAAACCAAAACTAATTAAATGAGTCTTTATTAGATGGAGGGGAACAATTTTGTCATAGCAGAGACCTTGTTTAGAATCGCACATGCTCAGGAGAAATAAGCCCTCTGGGAGTGGAGCTTTTCTGTTTCTGTGATAATATTTTATTAAAGTCTCAGGGAAGGAACATACAGAAATATGTCCAAATTTAGAGATAACACTACATTTTCCCAAGTAATGAGAAGCCAAGTGGGGAAACTTGTAAGGCAGAGAGATCAGGCCAAAAGTTGGAAAAAGAAAAAAACGTACTTGACTGTGTTTTGTTTGTTTTTAAAGTTTATTTATTTATTTTTGGGAGAGAGAGAGAGCGCGTGAGAGCGAGGGAGGGGCAGAGAGAGAGAGAGAGAGAGAGAGAGAGAGAGAGAGAATCCCAAGCAGGCTCTGAGCTGACAGGGCAGAGCCCGACATGGGCTGGATCTCACAAACTGTGAGATCATGACTTGAGCTGAAATCAAGAGTTGGACACTTAACCGACTGCACCACCCAGGCACCCCAATACTTGAGTGTTATCACCTGTGATTGATGCCATGCCCAGAGAGAGGGACCCGGACAAGTGCATCAGAATTCACCAGGCAAGTGTACTCGGGCTGTTAAAAACAGACCCTGGGCTTCATTTCACACTTACTGATGGGGTTCTCAGGGATTCTGGCCTGGGAATCTGCATTTTAATAAGACTGCTAATAATTCTGTTGGATAGCCAGAGCCTCTCCCTGCAGTAGTGTTTATAACATAAAAATGATGGTAATATCTGTTCTATGAAAATTAAAAGGAGTGGAATTGAAAGTAGTTTGGGAAGATAAGAGTAAATTGCTATTATTTAATTTTTTATGAGTCTTTTTCTTACTGGTTGGGACAATCTTACATTTTTGAGTAAGAATTTTCTCCACTTTCCATAATCAGTGGTGTCACTGATTATGTGACATCGTAAACAGGTACTGTCAAATATAATTTATTATTTAATTTTACATTTACCTACTAAAGCAAAATATATTTAAAAACTTCAGCCAAGGAGCGCCTGGGGGGCTCAGTCTGATCAAGTGTCCGACTCTTGATCTCAGCTCAGGTCTTGACCTCAGTGTCGTGAGTTCAAACAAATGTTTGGGTGGTACTCGTACTCATATGTTTTTCCTTTCTGGGATTTAAGGGTTTATAATGGACTTGTGGCTTTCCATCCTAATTTTTTAAATGTTATTTACTCTGGATCTGAACTGGTTTTGATGGCTGTATAAAGGCTTATTATTCTTTCTCAAAAGGCATACTGCATCTCGGTAATCCATACCACCTTGGCAAGGACTTGTCTACAATGCTATCCAACCTGCTAATTGCAGACTTATAAGGCTTGTAAATAGAGTCGCCAGGCAATGCAATCACAGAGATTTTTATGAGCAGGCAAATGGAACGCTAAAAAAAAAAATAAAAAAAAAAATAAAAAAAAAAAAAACTAATTTTTTAGCCATCAAATGTTCTTTTTACACTTTGGGAAACAATGTTGCTCTTTTATTTACTTTTTTTGTATAAAGAAAATATTTGCATTAAAAGCATTTAAATAAGGGAAATCCTCATGATTTAGATAACAATTTTGGTATTTTGTTTTGTATATTATGAAGCTTTGCCTTAAAATGTCATTATATCCCAGTAGATTGGGATTCACCGTTCTGAGGGTTAAGAACCACCTGCATTCCAAAGCAGACAGCAGTCAACCCTTTCACCTGAGGGAATAGATGGAAAGCTCACTAGTCAGATTAGAAAGAGCATACATCTTAATGCTACAATGTATTGTAGAAATGACAACACAAATGGCTCAGCATAAATAACAGACCCCTGTTATTATTCCAAACACTTCTTGACAGAGTTTGTGATAATCCTCTTTATGCTTTTTCATACCAACCCCATCTTTTAAAAGGAGTGAAGAAGCAATGAAATATCCAATGTATGGTCACAGTGAGTCATGAACACGTTAGCAGTCTCCTCCACAGGTGTCACAGGTACCACACTGAAGACTAGAATAGCCTATATGTTCTCCTGCCTCACCTCACCAGGAAGCTCTAATCAGGATGAATTGGAGTCATTCCTACCTATTTGGATGCACTACTGGGAATTTATATGTTTACTGCTGTTGTAATAGTAGGAGAGAACATAGACTCTCTGTGAGCTAGTGAAACCAGCTGAGCAAGTGGGGGCCCCGCCAGAATGAGCTGGGACATGGTCCCCTCTCTTGTGGTGGTGCACCTGTCCCTACCTCAGGTTTTCAGCACAATCCTCAGGAAAACAAATAGAATGTTAAACGTTTCTATGTTTTCAAAATTAATAACTTAATACTGGTTGTAAAAATTACACTTGCTCACTGTGAAAACTCAATGACAGGGAAAAATTTAAAAATAAATATAAAAAATTCATTTCAAATTCTATGACTCAAAAATAGCTATTTCATTAACACCTAATGAACTGTAATCAGCCACCCTGTGAAGGTATGCAGGCAGGATGGAGAGAAACAAGTTTAGAAAGATGGGATCATAGTATTCAAGCTTTTTTTTTAAGTCAGAGTTATGGTTTTTATTTTTTTTAATTTTTTAATGTTTATATTTGAGAGAGAGACAGGGAGACAGAGAATGAGCAAGGGAGGGACAGAGAGAGAGAGAGAAACAGGACTCAAAGCAGGCTCCAGCCTCTGGCTGTCAGCACAGAGCCTGATGCAGGACTTGAACTCACAAACTGTGAGATCATGGCCCAAGCCAAAGTTGGACGCTTAACTGACTGAGCCACCCAGGTGCCCCAGAGAGTTATTTTTTTAAATGTTTCTTTATTTTAGAGAGAGAGAGAGAGAGAGCAGGGGAGGGGCAGAGAAAGAGGGAGACACAGAATCTGAAGCAGCTCTAGGCTCTGAGCTATCAGCACAGAGCCCGACTTGGGGGTCCAATGGTGAGATCATGACCTGAACCGAAGTCAGGCACTCAACTGACTGAGCCACGCAGGCACCCCCAGAGTTATGTTTTTAAAATCAGCTTTATTGAAGTATAATATATGTACAATAAACTGCATCCTTTCAGTGTGTACAATTATATGAGTTTATACAATTTTATATACCTAGGACACCACTACCACAATCAAGACATAAAATATTCCTATGACCCCAAACCACTCCTCATGCCCATTTGCAGTGCAGGCCTCTCTCTGCTCCCAGCCGTAGGCAACCATTGAAATGCTTTTAGTCACTATAGTTTAGATTTTGTAGATTTTATATAGACGCAATTATACAGGTACTCTTTTGTGCTGTCTTCTTTCATGCAAAGTAATAATTCTGAGATTAGTATTGTATACACCAGCGATTGAATCCTTTTCATTGTTGAGTAGTTTTCCATTTATTTGTGTGTAATTCTATTTAAATTTAATGGAAGAAATATTTTAGAAATGTAATTGCAGAACTTTAGATACTGTGTCTTTATCAAAAGAAATAGTGGGTTTTTTTTTAAAGATTTAAAAAAAATGTTTATTCATTTTTGAGAGAGAGAGACAGAGCCTGAGTTGGGGAGGGGAGGAAAGAGAGGAGACCACAGAATCTGAAGCAGGCTCCAGGATCTGAGCTGTCAGCACAGAGCCCAACGCAGGGGTCAAACTCACGAACCATGAGATCATGACCTGAGCCAAAGTCAGATGCTCAACTGACTGAGCCACCCAGGTGCCCCACGAGATATTAGTTCTTAACGAACCGTCTAAAATGAACAGAGGACTATGAGAAATTGTGAAAAACCATAGCTCAGCATTTAGATGTTTGATATTTTTAGACTATATGTATTAACTTTATATTGTCTACTAACTCACTGCTATGAAACATGAAACAATTAAAATACTGCTTCCATCTTCACCTCCATTTTGTAAGGTACTTATTATCATTAGTATTTTTTTACCATTATATATTTATAAATTCATATGTTGCTCAATAATTTCCAGAGTTTTTTATCCTTTAAAAAATTTTTTTTAATGTTTATTTTCTGAGAGAGAGAGAGAGAGAGAGAGGCACGTTGTGAGCGGGGGGAGGGGCAGAAAGAGAGGGAGACACAGAATCCGAAGCAGGCTCCAGGCTCTGAGCTGTCAGCACAGAGCCTGATGCGGGGCTCAAACCCATGAACTGTGAGATCATGACTTGAGCTGAAGTCAGACACTTAACTGACTAAGCCACCTAGGCACCCCTTTTTTTTTTTTTTAGTTTTTATTTAAATTCCAGTTAGTTCACAGTGTTATATGTTTCAGGTTTACAATACAGTGATTCATCACTTCCATACATCATCAAGTGCTCATCACATGTGCAATCCTTAATCCCCATCACATATTTAATCCGTCCCCCAGCCCACATCCCTTCTGTTAACCATCAGTTTGTTCTCTGTAGTTAAGAGTCTGTTTCTTGGTTTGTCTCTTTCTCCCTCTCTCTTTCCCCTTTGCTCATTTGTTTTGTTTCTTAAATTCCGCATATGAATGAGATCATATGGTATTTGTCTTTCTCTGACTGACTTATTTCACTTAGCATAATATTCTCTAGCTCTAACACAATTGTTTATTTGTAATTCTATATTTAAATGGGCCCAATACTTACAATCAATCCTTTTATTATGGTTTCTCCATTCCTGTGTATCTTATTTTCACTCACCTCTTGATGGGCTAGACTTTTGTCAAATGGTAGTTTTTCTAAGAGAGGCTAATCTAAGTACATGCTTAAAAAAGAATACTGTTTGTTACATTTGTTTTTGAAGATCAGTTTGACTGGATATGTAGTCTTATGTCACACTTATTCTCAGAAATTGGAGGACATTGCTTCACTGTCTTTTGGCATTGAAGTGTTGCCCTGAAGAGGTATATATGGCCAATCTTTTTGCCTTACATGTGACTTGTTTTTTCTGCATAGATTCTCATCTGATACTTAATTCTTCATATTTTAGTAATGTCATCTGATGTCTTGGTGTTGATCATCTTTCCTGCTCTGATCACTGGCTCTGCCTTAGCTTACTTAAAAAAAAAAAAAAAAAAAAAAAAAAAAAAGGCATGTGTATATGTGTGTATGTTACTCAATTTGTTCCCAAAAGGTTTTATTTGAGCTTTCAAAAATACATATCAGGTTAAAAAAAATAAAATAGGGTTACTGGAAAAATAAAACTAAGACGAAGCCATAGTAAAGGCCAAAATGTGTACAGTGAAAGGGACAAGAGATGGGCCACAAATTTGGTCAAGAGCTTTCTACCAACTAATATAAATCAGAGCATGATTTTTAATATGAATCTGTATCTATAGGTTAAAAAGAAACCACTTAGGGGCCTCTGGGTAGCTCGGTCGCTTAAGTGTCCAGGTCTTGATTTTGGCTTAGGTCATGATCTCACGGTTCATGGGATCAAGCCCCCCACCCCGTGTCAGGCTCTGTGCTGACCGTGAGGAGCCTGCTTGGGATTCTCTCTCTCTCCAGCTCTCTCTGCCCCTCCCATGCTCGTGCGCTCGCGCTCTCTGAAAATAAATAAATGAACTTAAAAAAGAAAAAAAAAACACATAGAAGCTCTTCTTTTATGATCCTTAGATATGAAAGAAAAAAGAGAAAATAAAAAAAGTATAGAATTAAGACAGGTTTTTCAATTTGGAGACTTGTCCATGTTTTTAGATGAACATCAAAATGAGTGAGGAAAAAAAGAGAAGAATGCAGTTCGGGTATATGTATGTATTTCATGACCATCAACTTCATGTAGCAAAACTACTATACATCTGTCCTTTGGCCTGTATGCCTAAAGTGATTTATTTGGAATATGAGACCTTTTTCAAATTATACATATTATTACACTGCTATTAACTAGGCTTCCATATTATCAGTGGTTATCCGGTGTAGTTTGTTGCTTAAAATAATGTAATCATCAAAAGGATACATATTGGAATATGAAACCTTTTAAAAACCACTGCCAAGGGGTGCCCTGGGTGACTCAGTTAAGTGTTTGACTTTGGCTCAGGTCATGATCTCAAGGTTTGTGGGTTTGAGCCCCATGTCAGGCTCTGGGCTGACAGCTCAGAGCCTGGAGCCTGCTTCAGATTCTGTGTCTCTCTCTCTCTCTTTCTGTCCCTCCCCCCACTCTTGCTCTGTCTCTCAAAAATAAATAAAAAACATTATATATATATATATATATATATATATACACACACACACACATATATATACACATATATACACATATACATATATATATATACATACATATATATATATATATATATATACATATATATATATACACACACGCGCACACTGCCAAATTTACTCTCATTTTCTATCACACTATTAAGCTGATCCATATGTGAAGAGATTATTACTGGGAATCTCTCTGAAGAAAGGTCTAGTTGTTTGTAAAATATAATTGCAAGAAAACATTTTAAGAACAACTTGAGAGATTTCATTATCTTTTCCCATATATACATGAGTACTAGTATAATTTATAGTTTCTGAAGTCATCCAGCAACTTCTGTGATTACTCAAAAATTATCTGGTGGATAATTCAGCATGTCTAACAACTGGATGTACCAGATATTCTTTATTAAATCTCCTCAGTTAATACAAGCAAAATTTAAGTCTACTGTTATATTTTTAAGTGATCCTGGGAGAAAACACTTTTATTTACTCCCCAAACTTATACACTGCTTATATGAATATTTGCTAATAGTATCTACTTTTATAGTTTAAATTACTTTACTCAAAGTAGAGTGGTAATTTAATCCAAGAGAAAGCTGAAAACAAAAAACGTGGGAGAAAGACCTAGTTTTTCGTCTCTCTGTGCCAATAATCTTTATTTTGTTAAACATAGTTTGGCTTATTTGTTGAACCAAGACAAATTAATGATTGCACTTTATTGTGAATTTTTATCTTACAGAGTTTAAACATCTTCCAGAACCTAAATAAACGCCAGTTTGAAACAGTTATTCATTTGTTTGAAGTTGCAATAATAGCAACTGACCTGGCTTTATACTTCAAGTAAGTACAGAACTCCCCTACACTATATTTCTGCCTCACATAAATGATCCACTGCATTCAAGTCAAAAGGCATTTATTCACACACACACAGTTATTCATTTTCCTTTTGGAACATCAGTAGAATACCTTCAAGGTACTGACAGTGAATTACTAGACATCTGAAAATACATTTAAAAAAAACTAATCCCTGCTGTTGATTAGTTTGTTATTGAAGAAGTTTGAGGAATGCATGGTGAAGTTGGTGTACCTGCCAGAAGGGTGATGCCGCAAAGCCTTTGAGGAGCATTTTGGTCTGGTGGAGTCATCATGGTCCAGAGTCTGGTATTTAGAGTTGCAGGCTCAGACATTTGATTCTGCTGGAGACTCGGAGCTAAAAAACCTTGATCATACGGATGCACGTTAACCCAACTCACATAATTCTGAGTTATGTACAGCAGAGCACTACAGAAATGACCAAGGAGACCAGATACTCCCAGCTTCTGCCCATTTTGTCAGTGAACTATAGAGTTGCTTGGCAAAATGGATTAGGACAAGGTGAACTAATTATAATATCCAACTATTTAATGACTTAGATGGGTAGTATCAAATTGTGCCTCTTTGATCCTTCTTAATTAAAAAATTATTTAATAGTTCAAAGATGAAGACAGATACTTGAAAGAATATAATTGATATCCAAATATCCATGACCCAGATTCAACAAATGCTAAGATTTTGCCACACCTGAGGTCTTTTTTTTTTTTTAAGGAAAAAAAAATGCAATTGAGGCATCCGAACCCACTCTACCATGAAAAACCCCTCCCTTTCCCCTCACAGTCATCATCATCCTGATGCTGTGTATCTGTCCTTTCCGTCCACATTTTCATACGGTATTGTTACGTGCATTTTAAAATTTTCCATAAATGGTTTCATCTTGTACATACTTTTCCGCAACTTGCTTTTTCATGAAATATGTTTTAAAGATTTACCCTGGTGGTAAATGAAGATCCAGTTCATTCATTTGAACTGTATATTCAGCTTTATGAACATGCCATAATTAATTTAGCCGTTCTTCTATTCATGGACATTTAGATCATTTCCTACTTTTCATTATTGTTGACAATACCACATCATATGTCCTTGTACACGTGAGAGTTTCTCTGAAGTGCGTACCTAGAAGTGGGATTGCGACAAGAGTTGCAAATCTTAAGTTTTATACTGCATTGCAAAACTGCACTCCTGAGTAGTTTAAACTCCCACCAGCGGTGTGCAAGAGTTCCTGCTACCTCTTCTCTGGACTACTTTTGATCTGCACACACTTATTTATCTTGTTAATTTGACAGTGAGATGGCTTCTTATTGATGTTCAAATTTGTATTTTCTTGTTTACCAGTGAGGTTGAGTATCTTTTCATGTATTTTAGGTTCTGATTTTTTTGTTGCTTTTATGCATTACGTCTCATCACAGCCTGTGGCCTTTATGTTTATGTTATGATCTCTTTTGTCACATGTATCTTTTAGCTTTAATGTATTCAAACTTACCAATTTTTCCCCTTTCTGTGGCTGGTGGTTTTCCTGTCTTAAACCCTTTCTGTGCCAACAGTTAGCAGCCATTTAGTCTCTTATTCCCTGACCCTTTAGATCCACTATGTAAACATCTGATGCAAAGTGGAAACTTTAACTCTGAGAAGCGCATATTAAAGATACTTTTTTAAATCTCTGGTCTTATATGCTATAATTGTTGCACAGCTGTATCTTTTTTAGGAAGAGAACCATGTTTCAAAAAATTGTTGATGCCTGTGAAAAAATGGAAACCGAGGAAGAGGCCGTCAAATATGTAACCATTGATCCAACCAAAAAAGAGGTTATAATGTGAGTAGTCAGAATTTTATTCCTCTTTTGGCAAAAAACAAAAAACAAACACACACACACACAAAACAAAAAAAAAAAAAAAACAAAAAAAACCAAAAAAAAAAACCCACCTTATTTTTTATGTCTTTCTATTTTAACAACTTTTGTTTTCTTCTAAGGGCAATGATGATGACTGCATGTGATCTGTCAGCTATAACCAAACCCTGGGAGGTACAAAGTCAGGCGAGTACAGTTACGTTTCCTTTTCTGTCACATTCTCAGATGCAGTCTAGGTCCCATGTAAGGGTGAATGTGAAGATTCTGGCAATCTCGGAATTTTATTATAGCTAGCAATTATATGACTATATATTTTGTACACAACTATATTTCATTACCCTGGAACAAACCATCAGTTTATAATTTGAAAAGAAAAAAGAAACTTGAGAAGTTAAGACAAAAATAAAATGTTCCCTGTTGGATTTCTGTTAATGAAGAAAGGCAAATAGCTTTCAAGAGCTCACAGATGTCAATAACACAATAGGTCATTTGGTCTCTTTGCCCAGAACAAGGCAAAGAGAAGGGACCTTAGAAAGAACTACTTTCTGCAAAGAATTCCATATCACTGAACAAGCTGCAAGAACTATATAAAATTATTCAGGGAATGTCTGAGTTTTTAGTAGAATCAATCAGCACAGGGCAAAGATGAATCATCAGTGGTTTCCCCTAGCAGGGGTGGTTTGCTCCCACAACCTCTTCTTCACTGTGCTGTCAATTATCATAAGGCACCATCTGTAATAAGTTCATGTTTAAGGGTGCCCTCCCTGGAAGTTCTTTGCCAACCTTGGGGAGTGGGAGTCAGGAGCCACTAGTTTACTACTTATTTCTTACTAACTGGATGAAAGAAGCTTCTTTTTCCCTCAGTGACATCTAGGGAAAACCCTAAGCAGAAGAAAGGCCAGAATTCACTGGGTCCAATTATAAATGTGGGTTGTATTAGTAAAGACAGAATCATTGGAACCATCAAATCCCAAACCATACACTGGTGCTCCTCCATCCTGATGTGCCTGCTCTTTCTCCTTTATTCTTTATCTGCACAGTCACCCCGGCCAGAAACCTGGGGCCTTGCTTGAAGTTCATCTCCCCCATTCCTGCCTGTCACCCTTGCCACAGCCTCAGGTCAGACTTCCACCCTCTTCCATCAGCTCTGTGGTGGCAGGGATCCTCCTGAGTGATCCTTCCTCATCCTGAAACGCCCAGCCTTCCTCTGAGTGGCTGCTGGGATTATTTACAGAGTTCTGCTCAGCCACTCCCATGCTTCAAAGCCTTCTAAATTCCCCCCTTGCCAGAGATTTTCAAGCTTTCAGTCCACCCCCCACCCCCACCTCCCGCCAAAAGTTGTACAAAGAGCGCTTTATATAAAAGAAAAAACAAAGTTACTTTCGCTTAAATCTCTCTTGGCCCCCACCTGCCTGGGCCACTAGTGCATTCTGGAGGAACCCTACCCCTCCAGGAATAAGCATCACTGGTCTAGAGAATCAAACTTTCTAGCAAAGCTTACATGGCCTGTCACCACCTGTCCTTAACTCACAGTCACCACATTATTTCCTGTCATTCTCTCCCCTTCACTGCCTCACACTCTAAGCTCTGCATGTTCAATTTTCTCTCAGCAGATCGTCTTCCCTTCCTCTTTACTCCCTTCTTGATCCACAGCACTTCCCCACATAGTTCACAGAACTGTTTCTACTAGACTGTGAGCATCTTAAAGAAGGTGGTCACATCTTATTCTTCCTGGCAAGCTGGGTTCATGTCAACGTAAGGCAGCTAGTGGATAATCATCGAACTTGGTAGATACTGGGTTTTTTAAAGCTATATAAAATTTCCCTTAAATGTCCTCACACTATAGTCAAGTAAAGTTGTGTTCTAATCTGTGTGCGCGTGTATGTGCACACACATGCTAGATGCTAAGAGAGAAGCAGGACAAAAGGAGGGTGTGGGAAGCTTTAGAGCTTGAAGCAAAATATAATGGAATGAAACATTCTCCCATCTCCCCTTTCTATTGTTGAGAAGTGGTGGCAATAGCAAATAGGAGACAGGTACTCCAAGAATGGGACTAGAACACTGACACACGAAGAGGAATTCCTCTTTGCCATTTCAATATAATCTGTAGATGACATCTTTTTAATACCAAAGAGCATATGGTGTGACAACACCTCGAGCATTAATATAAACGCTATCCTGAAATGTCACTCACACTGATAAAATGCAAATTCTCTACTAATAAGTCACTTTCATGAACCGAGTCTTACTCTTCCTTGCAGGTGGCACTTCTGGTTGCAAATGAATTTTGGGAACAAGGAGATCTGGAGAGGACTGTGCTGCAGCAACAGCCTATTGTAAAGACTTTGACATAGAAACACACTACTTATTACAAATTATTGATACAAATCAGTCTCTTTTGTTCCCTGAGTCTTAGAAAACTATCCTTAAAGAATGTACTTCTCTTTCTAGCCTATGATGGACAGAAACAAAAAAGACGAACTACCCAAACTTCAAGTTGGATTTATTGATTTTGTTTGTACTTTTGTATACAAGGTAAGTAAACGAATTGAGTAAAATGTATAATCAGCTGGACTAGGGTTTTTCTTTCAAACTGTTACCAAAATTGAGTCTCCCACATGGAAAGCCATTAGGGGTGTCCTTGTTTCTCCAAAGTAGCTTGAGGAATTATCCTAATCTCTCATTCAGGGGTGGAATAAAAACTAAGAGAATTTACAAGTGAGCACACTGAACAGACCCAGACGTACTTAGAAAACAGCACCTGTCTTTCCTGTTCCCAAGGCCCTGAGTTAGGCCCAATCTAGCAGCTCTGAGCACTGTAATAATTCCTTACAGTTCCTTTTCTGCATATGAAAAGTACTGAAAATCAACTATGACTATGTTTCTGACCTAAAATTCTTGCTAGGAGTTCTCACGGTTTCACAAAGAAATCACACCAATGCTGACTGGTCTTCAGAACAACAGAGTAGAATGGAAATCCCTGGCTGATGAATACGATGCAAAGATGAAGGTAATTGAAGAGGAGACAAAAAAGCAGGAAGAAGGAAACATGGCTGCAAAAGGTTAGATGGAATCTGTTGGTTTTTTTTTTTTTTAATGTTTGTTTTGAGAGAGAGAGAGAGAGAGAGAGAGACAGAGCGCAAGCAGGGGAGGGGCAGAGAGAGGGAGACACAGAATCCAAAGCAGGCTTCAGGCTCTGAGCTGTTTGTTAGCACAGAGCCCGACGCAGGGCTCGAACCCACAAACTGTGAGATCATGACCTGAGCCGAAGTCGGACTCGCAACCGAGCCACCCAGGCACCCCAGGCAACCGAGCCACCCAGGCACCAACAGATAGATGGTATCTGTTTTTGCTCGTTGTAAAGTAGCCAGAAGTCAGGCTGAGCTTAATTTCAACTGACAAAACCATAAAAAGTAAATGCAAACAGGAGACTTGCTTTCCCAGTAATTATAATAAATTGATTAGTGCTTTTGAGAGATTTTTCCTCCCCCCAAACAAGATCTTATGAATAATTCCAGGAGGAATTGACTGGTCCAGTTGAAGTAGGGATGGGGGCTAGGCTTCTTTATCCACTCTAGTAGGTGGCTCCTGGGTACATCCACAGAATACTGAGTTTTTAGAAATACAAGAGTCATGGAACCAGTGGGATCAGGGTTAGGTGAGAAAAACAACTTTAGTCCTAACGTTATGCATTAGCTATAAGGCTTTGGGCAATTTGCTTCACCTCTCTGAGCTCAAAATTCTTGTGTATGTAATGAGAAGATTTATCTCCAGCCTCCCTTCCAGACTTAAGGAAGCCCTACATGGAAGTAAAGCTGGACAGCTGAATGGGGTGACTTGAGACTATGCCTCGAATGTTCCCATATTGTGCTGTTTTTCCCAATGAAGTTTCTACTCCTAAAGTTACTCTGTTCGGTTTAACATTATCTTCAGGAAACCACTGTTAAGATGCTTGGGATCAACTATGAGTTTATCACATGACTCAAATGTCATCTTGAAATTGGAATGCTAACATCATGATTTTGTATTCTGTCTTGACAGCACTCAAAAGATTTTGTAAGAAATTCTGTTTAGCAAAGAAATCATCTGTGTCTGGAAGAGCCTTGTAAAACAAAAGATACAACATACCTTTTAGATGATTCTACTGTGTTTAGTGGTATTTTTAAAAATTCATAGAGGGAGAAAATATTTTGCTTAAAAGGTTAAGGAGGTCCTTCAACACAATAAAAGTAGGAGTTTATGACTTCTGGATATCCATTCAGCAATGTATTTATTGGGGATCTGCTCTGTATAAGGCCCCGTGTTAGGCAGGGCCTGGGAAAAGTTGGGGTCCTTATCTCACAGAGCTTACCACCTGGTAGGGGAGCTAGACATTAAACCAATAAGTGAACAATTGATTATCTATCTATAACTACCACAGGGGAAGTCTTTCCAGAAGAACGATGCTTAAGGTAAATTCTGAAGACAGCAGGCTTTGGCTAAGCAAAGAAAGGAGGTGGGGTTGGGGAGGAAGTGACGAACAGAGGCCTTGAGGTGGAAATAAGCCTGATGCAATTGTAGAACTTAAAACGGGTATAACTGGAGTCTGGGGAACTGGTAAGACAGTTCTGCAGGAAAGTGTGGCCTTAAAGGCCTTGCTTGAGGATTTGTCCTCTACAGGAGCAAGGGGGAATCATTAAAAGGATTAAATGGGATAAAAAAAAAAATTAAAAAAAAAAAGGATTAAATGGGAAAACAATAAGATTTGATTTGCACTTCAAAAAGATAACAGAAGTGGTAAATTTTACTATCTAAGTGAAAAGCAAAGGTATTTCCTAGTACAAGTAAATTTAATCCTTATCTCAATTTTACGACAAACGGATATCAGGTCAAGTGTCTCCCGACATTTTCGTTTAGTATTCAGTATATTGGATATGGATCTATTATACTTTATTTGCATAAAAATTCCTTTTGAATTTTTTTTCCTGCTACCCTGAGAAGTCTCTGTGACCCAAGAACATAATTTTGTACTCTCAGGCAACATTAGTACCTGGCACAAAGTAACAACTTAGACTCCCAGATTGTGCAGATCAGTGGTTTCCTTGAGAACCAGATGTTAATTGGTTAATCATTTATTAGATTCTCTTTTTCAAAAGGATCAACCCTGAACGTGATCTCAAGTTTTTAAATGATCAAACCACTGGTACTTGTTGAAAGTTAAAACTATTAATTAGGCTATTAAGTTGGTCATGAGAAGGTTAGAAGAAAAATACTCTGGGTCCACTGATTTCCAATACTACTGTTTTTCTTTTTGCTAGCCACAGAAGATTCAGGAGGTGGCAGTGATGACAAAAAGTCCAAAACATGTCTAATGTTGTAATATAATCCAACTGGTCTAAATTTCAAATATTGTTTCTACTCCTGAAGAAAAACAGAAAACATGCAAAAGAACTTCAGCGAATTTCATTCAGCAAACCACGAACTAAGAGAGTAAAAGATCTTCAGATAAACTACCCTTGTGACCACCAAAAGAAAACCTATTGCTAGCATGAAACCCTGAGGGTAAAATAAAGTTCAACAGAAGTGGAAAATACAAGACGAAAACAAGTGCATTTTTGGTGCCAATTTGCTTTAAATTAAAAATATACAATCCTGAAACCAGTCACCAACTCTTTTTTTAAAGGTTCTTATTAATAGTATTCATTTGCTAGGGCTACCGTAACAAAATACGACTGAGTGGCTCGAACAGAAATTTCTCACAGTTCTGGAGGCTCCAAGTCCAAAACCAAGGTGTTGGCAGGATTGGTTTCTTGTGAGGCCTCTCCCCACTTGGCGTGTAGATGGTCATCTTCTCCCTGTATCCTCACAAAGTCTTCCATCTTGCGTGTCTGCGTCCTAATCTCCTTTTTATAAGGACACAGTCGTATTGGATTAGGGCCCATTCATATGATCTCCATTTACCTTAATTACCTCTTTAAATACCCTGTCTCCAAATATAATCACATTCTGAGGTACTGGGGTTTTGAATTTCAACATGAATTGGGGGAGTAGGGGAGGGGACATAATTCAGCCCATAACATTAATTGTAATTCATACCTCAAATTCCTTCCTAAACTAAAAATCTCTCATCAACGTGTCTTAAGGTAAGAGTAAATAGAGTATAGAATTTATAATGCCTGTAAATACTATTTAGAAAATAAAAGGACATCAAATGTTATTCTATCTGAAATGCTTATCATCTATTTCCACTTTTTATCCTTGACAATGGAAAGGTGAACATCACACCCACTTTTGGCAATCTGTAACAGAGACAGTTGTAACAGTCTGTGACAATCTTCAACAGAGATTATTTTTAAAAAATGATTACTATAGCTATGTACTAGGCATTCTAAATATTGGTTTCTCAAGAGAAACTAAGGACAATTTAAAAAATTTTAAGATTTAGAATCCTAGGATTGCTACTCTCACACTAAAATGTGAGGTCTGTGAGAGGAAAAGATTTTTGTCTATTTTTGTCTGTTTGGTTCCTAAGTCTATCCTGGTACCTAGAGTAGTGCCTGGTACAAGGTAGGTGCTCAGTAAATATGAATGAATAATATTTTGAATAAATGTCATAACAAACAGGTATAAATGAGGAGTGCCCAAAAGTTAAAAAAATATATTTAGAGGATAAAAAACTCATTGAATATATACACCCAAATGAGTGTTGTCTACTAAACTCATCACCTTGAGTAGGTAATACATGTATACCTGATTTCCATTACTTACAATAATTTTGAAACTCCACTTTTATGATTATTTTAGAAACTGCCTAAGAAACTCTTCCTTTATGTAATTTTTGGCAACAAAATATCAGCTCAACTTCCCCTCCTTATTCACTAGAAAGCAAACTGAGGAGCAAAGATGTGCCACCATTGAAGGTCTGCAAAAATAGGAACTTTGCTTAAGAGCTAGTAGAAGAAAACATAACTTCATATCCCAAACCAGTGGTCCACTGAAAACTGACTGCACTGTAGCCAAATGTGAGACAGGTCTGCTGGAGAATTAATCTTTAAACTCATCATCTTGAGGCCTTTTCAAAGACACCTTAAAAATAGGACTTCCATTATGTATGAACAGATTAAGTATTGTGATTATATGTAATGATCTGAATTTATAAATGAACCTCATGTCCATAAACCACACCTGCAATACCAAATATGTGGATCTATTTTTAAAAAGTCTTTAGTTTTTCTAGTCATCATTTAATTTTACAGGAATTTTATTTTCTGATGATCGCCAAACTATGAATATATTTTTATCATAAAAATGTTTTAGCTACATATTTCCTAATTTCAGTTTGCTGCTGAACATTTCAACACTTTTTCCTCAGGAATCAAGGTTCCTTTTTATTCACTATAAGTAGTGAGATATTAAAAAAACAGTTTCTTTAAGAGGGGGTATGAAAACAATGTTCAATATTAATAAACCAATACTGATTTACCGTTTTTTGATAGTTTAGAAATCACTGCATAATTATTTCGTAGATAGTTCCTTTGTAGCAATATCCAGCATAATGCCTCACGTACAGAAGTCTGACAAATACAATGAATAAGAACTGTTTAATAAAAGGAAAATCTCTGATGATAACCATATAAAAATAAGGCACTAGGGACGCCTGGGCTGCTCAGACTGTTCAGCGTCCAACTTTGGCTCAGGTCATGATCTCATGGTTCGTGGGTTCGAGCCCCATGTTGGGCTCTGTGCTGACAGCTCAGAGCCTGGAGCCTGCTTCAGATTCTGTGCCCCCCCCCCCCCCCCCCCGCCCCCCACTCAAGCCCTCTCAAAAATGTTAAAAAAAAAAAAAAAAAAAAAAGATACTAAACTACTTATTCTGCAATTGAATACCAATCATTCCATGTTTAAATGTCATTTAAAATAGTATATCTTCAGGGCACCTGGGTGGCTCTAATTAAGCATCTGACTCTTGATCTCGCTCAGGTCATGATCTCAAGGTTCATGGGATTGAGCCCCAAGCCCCATGTCAGGCTGTGCTGATTGTGCAGAGCCTGCTTGGGATTCCTGTTCTTCCTCTCTCCCTATCCCTCCCCGGTTCACACACTCTCTCTCTAAATAAATAAACTTAAAAAAAAAAAAGTGTATCTTCAACAAAATAATCGACATGCTATTAGATCACTTTCTATAGGTCCTCTCTCTTCACCAAATCATGCATCTTCTCCTCTATCTTTTGGCTCTTGCTCTATAAAAATGGGTTAAAACCTTTTTTTAAAAATATCAACACATCCATGTGAAAATTTGATGAAAACTATAGACCCTTTTCCCCCCAAAATACACACAATCACAGAAGTTTACACAGATTCTAGGAGTGCTTAGATCTCCTAAAGCACATCCAGTGACTGTGAGGGGTATGATCCTCAAATTAAGATTTACATTTTATAATATATCTTGGCATGGAAGTACACCCATATTTGCATGACTATATCTGGGACAAGTTCTAGCACCTACTATTACTCAGCTCAATTATCTTACTGGAGAATTGCTCTGTTGGAGAGTCAACTTTTAACCTAATCTACTGGTTTGACTTCTGGGACCTCATTTGCCCCCCTCCCCCAGTAGTATTAACTTACTTTAAATTTTTTTTTTTTTTTTTCAACATTTTTTATTTATTATTTTTGGGACAGAGAGACAGAGCATGAACGGGGGAGGGGCAGAGAGAGAGGGAGACACAGAATCGGAAACAGGCTCCAGGCTCCGAGCCATCAGCCCAGAGCCCGACGCGGGGCTCGAACTCACGGACCGCGAGATCGTGACCTGGCTGAAGTCGGACGCTTAACCGACTGCGCCACCCAGGCGCCCCAACTTACTTTATAATAAACTGCTCACACACTGGGAAGTCAACTTTGATTATAACAAACTCCCTTAAGTAGTATAGGGGAGAAGAAAGCAAGAGAAAGGTAAGCAAAAAAAAAAAAAAAAAAAAAGGCAGCTAGAAACAGGTGGTGATGGGAAAGCAGGTGCTTAAAAAGAGGGTGCCAGTGGATGAAAGGAAAGTAAATAAATAGAAGCTGGAGAGACATACTTACTCTATTTTATAATTTTTTGTGAGATACCAATAATTCTAATAATTTAAACTAACTGAGGCAAGGGAAGATAAATATGAATGAGTAAAACAACAAAAACTACAAATTACAGGAACAACAGACTCTCTGTACAGTGTACTAGCTTCACCCTTGAGGAGCGGTGGGCGGACCGGCTGTATATAAGCAATTGAAAAGACACAGAAGGGAAAGGGAAACATGTCTCCAATGGAACTGAAAAACTTTCAAAGCAGCTGACATCCTGACAGTAGTTGGATTTTTATTTCCAAAGATAAACCACTCAAGCTGCAACCTGTAGATGACATTGTTGTGGAGAGTTTCAAAGTGCACTTTCACATTAAGGAACGTAGGCTTCTCTCTTCCATCTCACAGAAATAAATCTTGAAAATAGTCATCAAATTCCTCTTCTCTATTTAAAAGAAAAAGTATACATATTGATTAAAACCAACAGAAAAGAAATTACTAGGTGACACGTAATAGGACATTAATGAAAATAAAATATTTTCACTCAATGTAATTTGCTGATTCTTCTATATATCAATGTATTTCATGATTCAGCCATCAAATAATTCTTAACTTTTTGAATAATCATAATTATACCCAGACTGATTAAATATAAAGTGTTTCATATGTTGCCACCTCCCCCTAAATGTATTTATTACCTAAGATTTTACTTTAAAGTGCATACTTTATAAAATGTTATTGCTTCTCTTTACTTTTTTTGGTTGACTTTATAGTTTCTCTGTTCATTCTCATTTCAAATCATAGTCTGATCAAGAAATGAATGAAAAAGAAAACTATTTTCAGCAAAATACACGTCTTGCTCCTAGGAATGGGAAAAATCTGCTTAGGCTATAGGTTTTTATTGCTCTGAGAATAGTCAATATATATTTGTAGCTGTAAAAATCATGTCTAACACAAAGAATTGAAGTCTGAAAGGAGATATTAAATTGTTAAAATACTATGAAAACTGTCAAGTACAAAATTAATGTTTGGAACCATTGTGATGAAGGAAAATGTACAGGTTTTCAAGTCAGATGGTATTTAAGTTCCAGTTCGGTCACTTACTAGCTAGTAACAGCAGGTTACTTAACTTCTCTGGGCTCAGTCTCCTTATCTGTGCAATAGAGGATATTATATTTCCTCACAGAGGTGCTATGAGAATTAAATGTATATACATCTGCTTTTTTCTTTCTGAGACAGGCAATCAAACTGGAAAGTCACCAGTCTACCAGTCTCTTCAGAAAAATTCTTCTAGATCAGGGATTCACAATGGGCCTTCATCATTTGATTTTAAATACTTGTGAATGCAAAAAGCTATTACACCATGTTCAAATTAATAAAAAAAAAAAAAAACAGAATCAGCTAAAGTTGATTTAAGAATTATCTGCAATTTGGCACTCCCCATTGCTGTTGTCCCTTTTTCCCCAGCATGACAGCAAAATGCAGTAAAAATTTACAAATTGTAGTCAAAACTTAAATATGGGAAATTAGCTGAATCTCTGTTAGACTTAGATGTTGAGTACTTGATCAACGTCAAGTATTTATGAGGTCACAAAGAGTTCTGGATTATGAAAGCCTTCTTAGGATTTACTCAAGTATCTTCATTGCCTAAAAAGGTGAGCTGATCCTAAGACCTAGTCTAATCACTTTCAGCTATAAAGCTCTTCAAAGAGAAGTTACACGGTTGAAAGTTTAGTCAATAGTTTGACTAGGATAGCAATATTTTATTTATAGCAATAACTTTTACATGTAGGAATTGTTTATTTGGCTGGAAAAAAAAGTTAAGGTCACAGAATAAAAGTAATCTTATTTAACAAAAACTCTTTCCAATACACTTGAATTCTATTACACTGGGAACATATCATAATTGGCAAGATGTTTTGTAATCAGCTTAAATTAGTGAATAATGATTGGTTCATTGTTTTTCCATTATGAACCAACATGCCTAAAGACTAACAAAATGGGATTAAAATTTATTGAGCACTTAGATTTGTAGGTATGGCACAAAGTGCTTTACATTCTTTATTTCATTAAATCTTCATAATAAATTCTATGCAGTAGGTATTATTTTACCCTCTTTTAGGAGAGAAAGCTCTAGTGCTGAACTTCCCAGTATATGACAAGAGCTGATAACATCCCAGCCCATACCCAGATAGCTCTTCCAACCCAAAGCAGATAACAACGTACACACTGAATTATCTGTCTTTGGGCGCTAAGGTGGCTGTTGGAAATTTACCCATCCGTATCTTCAAGGAGCTCCCCTGTACAGGTTTATGATAATCAGAATATCATGAATAGGCTGCTCTGGAACTAGTAAACAGCCCTTCTCTGATGGATTCTAAGCAAAGACCAGAGGGCCATCTGTCAAGGTGAGCTGAAGAAAAATTTACTGACAGAGAGGAAGCTGGACGAGTTAGCTGTCTATGGCCATAAGCAATGACTAGAATTAAACTCTGATCTTACCAGACTAGAGAGTCCTTGGAATTAAACAGACATTCATGATGCTGAGCTTTTTCATTAATTGTTATCAAGAACAGCTGTGGCTGCAGCTTCCTAACTGATGTAAAGGGTATGCATTATCTGTTAATATCAGGACTCACTGTGATTTTTCATCTGTCTCTGGTAGGGGGCCCTTCCAAAGTTCAGATTCTGAAGTACCTTCATCTTCATCAGAATTTCCTGTTGATTTAAAAGAGATTTTTAAAATGTGTTATATTTAAAACATGTTTTGAACTACCCACCAATGCAATTAATTAACTTCAGAGTTAACTGCAATTTAGCTTCAACATTTGTGGCTCTGAATATGTAATTCACTCTTCCAGACCAATAACATTCTTTTTAAAAATAAATAAATAAGCTGAGATATACCAGAGTCTCAACAAAAAGACCAAGGAAAGTCTCAAGGGAAATTTCCCTAAGTTACACTGAGTTAAAGTAGTGATTCCAATATTAACTCTTACAAAGGAATGATCTCTTGAAATATAATTGTCTTCACTTTAGTTTCTTCTTTCTATCAGCATACAAAGGACACACAGGTTAAGAATTTTGTAGAGTTTATTTACATTAGGATCATGACCTGAAGAATTGAACTAGTGTGTAGGACAAGTTAAATTATGAAAAAATATTGTCAGACACTTTTAAAAATTAATGCTGATTAAATTAATTAGAAGAAGCTGTTTCAAAGAAACAAGCATAGTAATACATTGCTGGAGTAAAATTTCTATAAACCTTTTTCTTGAGGAAAATCTAGCAATATAGATCAGTTTAAAATGTACATACACTTTGACCAGCAATGCTGCTTTTAAGAATTTAGCTATTTACTTAGAATAAATAAGCACCTGAGATACATGTACAAAGATGTTCATTATATAACAACAACAAAAGAAAACAACCTATATCCTCACCAGTTAGGGATTAAGGATTGGTTAAATTAATACTATACAACTTTTAAAAAAAAACCTTAGCATATCTATATGTATGACCATGGAAAAACATCTGTGCTATATCAAGTTTCTTAAAAGTTACAGAAAGCATGTATGGTATAATCCAATTTGTAGTTACATATACTGTAAGTTTGTAAGGTCCAACCAAACTGAACAGTCATTACATTACCTGTGGGCCTGGGATACTTTCTACTTCAAGCATTTCCAAATATTTTATGTTTAAAAAAATTTTTTTTAAATGTTTATTTATTTTTGAGGGAGACAGAATGTCGAGCATGAACAGGGCAGGGGCAGAGAGAGAGGGAGACACAGAATCGGAAGCAGGCTCCAGGCTCCGAGCGGTCAGCACAGAGCCCGACGCAGGGCTTGAACCCACGAGCTGTGAGATCAAGACCTGAGCTGGAGTCGGACGCTTAACCGACTGAGCCACCCAGGTGCTCCCCAAATATTTTATATTTTAAACAGTGATCATGTATTGCCTTAAAAATCAATCAAAACAATGAATATACTCTATTTTTTCTTTAATTTTTTTTTTTTAACGTTTATTTATTTTTGAGACAGAGAGAGACAGAGCATGAACGGGGGAGGGTCAGAGAGAGGGAGACACAGAATCTGAAACAGGCTCCAGGCTCTGAGCGGTCAGCACAGAGCCCGACGCGGGGCTCGAACTCACGGACTGTGAGATCGTGACCTGAGCCGAAGCTGGCCGCTCAACCGACTGAGCCACCCAGGCGCCCCATACTCTATTTTTAAAATATAACAAAATAGACATGTTTCTTGTAAATCCCCCTATATTGGTGAACTAAAAATTATCAAATACTGAAAAATACAATAAAAGTATATGTTGTAAAGTAATTTTAATAGCAAATAGTTCCTCTCCAGTAAGTTGGTCTTAAAATGAACTGACACAAATTTGGCCTGTCAATACAGAATGTCCCTTAGTTAAACACACACAAAAATAAAACAGCATTGATCTGCCACAGTGGTTTTAGCCTTTTACCTGCTGGACTTTGATCCCTGAATCAATATGTATATCTGAACTTTGGTTCTAAATGAAATCTATTCTGGCACAAATTCTGACAAAAATGGTAAAAAAAAAAAAAGGGGGGGGGAAGGGGTTGTACTTTTAATGATCTACATACAAAGACAATAAAAGATGACAAAATTATAAAGCCTTGGGAACAAGATTCCCACTCAATTACAACCAGCACTGAAACTGCCAGTGTCCCAAACCAAATATGAGAGAAAAGAGAGTAAAAGTCTTCTACTCTTATTTTTTATTTTTATGAAAACTCACTAACATGAGATAAAGAAAGCACAGAAAAACCAGTCAGGCCTAACAGTTAACACTACAGTGTTACCCTGTTAATGTTGTCAGAGAACAAAACCTACAAGGACTTTGAAAATGCGCAGCTAATTTCCCTGTCAAGAGTACTTCCCATAGGCCAGCTTTCCTATACCAGTTTTATGATACCAGACAATCCAGTTTTTTGGTAAAAGAGCAAATCAGTTTAGAGTATTATAAAATAACTTTCTTTGAAAGATCACAAGCTAAAAAAGTGACCAAATATTATTAGAGAATCAAATCCAGAAGACTGGACTATATGACCTTTAAGTGCAACCCTGTGAATCTATAATATTCTAGTTCCCTGAGAGTGGCAGTAACTAGAAACCATTCCTATGGTAATTGATACAGCCTGCCCGAGGTGGGAGGGGCAATGCTAAGGAAATAACAAGAGAACAGGCAATACAAAATGGTACTCTTGTATCAGTGTCACATCTACGCAGCCGTTATTAGCAAGTGAGGATCAAAATATAAATCACTGACTCTCTGTATGGGATCTTAGAGGTCTTTAATCTAGGTGTTATCCAATGATCCAATCTCTTACTGCAGTATCTCCCCAAACAAGTGGCTGTCCAATCTATGCTTAAACACCTCACTACTTCCTGAAGCAGCCCATTCCCCCATTGCTTTCTTCAGATATTTCTAATTGAGAAGTTTTTCCTTAAATTAAGGCAAAAATCTGTCTCTGGGCAATTTTTATCCATAGACTCTAGTTCTGCCAAATACTCACCAAAAATAAGTCTACACAAAAGCAGTTTTACAAACATCTACAGTTTCCATGTCTAACTCCTTATCCCTTCTCTCCCAACCCTTCACTTTTCTCCAAACTAAACATGTATAGTTCCTTCAACCTTCTTCCTATGACAATTTCAAGTTCTCTCAATGCGAAAATCTCTTGGTTTTCAATGTTCCTTTTAGAATGTGGTACAAACTGCATACAATTTTCCCTATATGTCTGAATAATGAAAACAGATCTGTCATCTTGGTTCTTCTAGATATTATGATAACTAAATAACTTGGGCTTACTGAAGAAGTGGCAAGTCTCCACTTATGATAACATAATGGATAGGTCAAACTTTTATAGACTTAACTTTTGATTTGATCAATTCTAGAGAACAAAACACAGAATCTGTTTAATGTCTGGTTTTCTTTCTTTTCCTGAACAACAATAATAGCTATAGGTTATCAAGAAGTTAACTTTGTGTGGGACACATGCTTTACATGTATATTGTCTCATTTGGCTCTGATAATAAAAAAACAAAGTTAAGTTTCTTTATATCCATTTTACAGATAGAACTGAGACACAGATCAAATTATTTAATATAGATTTGTCGAATGTATCTGCCAAAATTGGGGTATAAAGAGTGGACTTACATTTGATTCACTGATGAATAGTTATTGATGATACAGGTAAAAGGGCGTAGACTTTGTAGAGTTATAAATCTGGGTTTAATCCCAGATCTGCTATTAAACAACAACTAGATCTTAGGCAATTTATGTAAAATCTCTGGGTCTTGGTTCTTCTGTCTGCAAAATGGGCTATTATATGCCCATTATTAAGATTAAATGAGGTAACACAACTAAACCACTTGCCATTGTGGCTGACAGAATAAATAATCAACAAATGCAAGTTAAAATTCTTTTTCCCCACAGAAATTGGGTTTTTCTTCATGGATTTGGTTTTAATAATCCATATATTAAATAGCAGTAAAAGTAACTAAACATCATCCAAGTGAAAATGAAAGTGTGTGTGTGTATATATATATGTGTGTGTGTGTGTGTGTATGTATAAATCTATATATATCTATATATAGAGATATATATATATATGTCCCATATATCTATATATCTCTCTATATAGACATATACACATATATGTTTATATATAGATATAGATATATAGATATATAGATATAGATATATACACACTACTTCCGCCCCAGATAGCAGAAGTCTTTCAGTATCAAGCCTGGCTACGTTCTAGAAACTGTTACTATACTTTACCTAATTTAGGAAAAGGGGCTACACATCAACGAGGATTTATGTGGGGAGAAACAAATATCAGTGCTTTAGGACACTTCAAATATGCTGAAAACAAAACAGGTATCAGCAAAATAATTTATAAGATGTATGTTGTATTCCTAAACTAGAGGAATGCCTCCACTGACACTTCCCTCTCCATTAAATCTTTAAACAGTAAATATCTTAAAACTCCTCTATTTTTCCCAGTGCAAAATTTCTGATTACTGACCACTTAAAAATTCTCCTTCAGAATTATATTAAGGGGTGCCTGGGTGGCTCAGCCAGTTAAGCATCTGACTCTTGATTTCTGCTCAGGTCATCATCTCACAGTTTGTGAGTTCGAGCCCCGTGTCAGGTTCTGCATTGAGAGCGTGGAGCCCCACCTGGAATTCTCTCTCTCCCTCTCTGCCCCTCTGCTGCTCACTCTCTCTCTCTCAAAAATAAATAAATAAACTTTAAAAAAAAAGAATTAAAATACTAGTAATATTTCTATTTGAAAGGCGGGATTTGGAGTAATTACTTTTACTGATTTTGTCACAGTAATATATATTACTTTAAATCAGAAAAAACTTAACTCTTAAGTTTATAAATTTCTAAGCCTACAAGTCTCAAATTTCTGAATTTTTATAAAATAGGCCTAAATGAATTAGATATGCTATTGAACTACACTAACCCTACTGCAATGTCTTTGAAGAAATTTGACACTGTATTACTACTGAGATGCAAGGCTACTGTTTGTTACATCACAGATGGACGCCCCTTTTATGAATCTACAGGAGAGTCGACTCACTCTCAGAACTCAGCCTAGAAAAAGATGAACACACTGTGTGTGATTATATGGGTACAATTAATCATTCTACTGGTGGCTTCCTTATGTGGTTTGGTTGTATGGAAGAAGAGTGACAAATGTGTGATCTACCTTTGCAATTATGCAGGGCTTTTTGGTAAACGTTTGTCTAGCTTTATTTTGCTATTCTATCTTATTTTTCCATTATTCTGATTTCACTTTTAAAAATCTTATTTTATTGTATGTATATCTGTAAGTCATTTGAATGTTTTTTGGAATGTTGCGGGGAAAGAACAATAAAATTTGTGGCAAATATTCAATGAAATCCAATCTGGTTTGATACAATTTGGTGAAAACCACTGTACTTATTAAAAAACGTATCAGTAGTCACCAGCTGCCAAATTCTACTTTCCATACACAAACCACACATTTCACTTGATCAGTCAAAACCACAAGACAACGGAGATAATTCAGTCTCGTACAATATAAGTGACATTTTTTTTTTAATGTTTATTTTTGAGAGAGAGAGAGAGACAGAGTGCAAGGGGGATGGGGTAGGGGCAAAGAGAGAGGGAGACACAGAATCTGAAACAGGCTCCAGGCTCTGAGCTGTCAGCACAGAGCCTGGCGCAGGGCTTGAATTCACGAACCGTGAGATCATGACCTGAGCTGAAGTGGAACGCTTAACTGACTGAGCCACCCAGGTGCCCCTGTAAGTGACATTTCTTAAGTCTTAATCTACTTTCCCAATTCTTTTTCCATTCCAACCTCATCTGTTTTTCTTCCTTCATATTCCATGATGTGAAATCAAAGTGTGTATCCATTATATTTACTGAAAAAAAATTTTATGCTCTTCCATTTTAAAATAAGAAACTTTAAAATGTTTAAAACTGGGGGAAAAATCATACACTTCTAGCACTTTTTCTATGATTTTTCTCACATAGTACAAAACCAAAAAATAATATACATATGAGCAAGTCACAACTGATGGGAAACCCAAACTGGAAATAACTTGAATCTATATATTTGTGTTAAATAAAGAAATGCTAAATACTTACTGTTCACAGAATTTTCTGATTTCTTTGAGGATGAATGCCCTGAAAAGAAAACAGCATTGCTTTGTTAAAAATCATTCTGCAACAGTGTAACAGTTATACCTGTGACCAGAATTCTTCCCAAGAGCCTGGTTTACTTTAAACTCTTACAGAAAAGCACCTTACTGTCTTCTAATCTTTCATGTTTCTCAGACTTATCTCTCTAATTAAAATGTTAGTCTTTTAGGTAGAGGTATTTTATGCCTGAAATATACAGCACAAAGCTTAAACAAACAATAAACACCTTAAAAAAAAAAAAAAACATGAATTCATGTTGCAAAAAAAAAAAAAACAAAAACCCTGCAGATTAGCTGCAACATAATCATATTTTATCAATAGAGATGTTCAACATTTGAAAGTTTACAAATACTCATTTTTCACAATACTTTTTCATATACAGATGAGAATTCTTAGTAACTAAAATTCACACAAAATATTACTACATAAAACAAACATTTTCATTTCTACAATAGTCATCCAGTGAGGGAAACAGAAAGCAAAAAGTACTAAAAATGTACTAGCACAATTTTTAAAAATCATAACTCTATAGAATCTTTTGCAGTAAGACCAGAGGGGAAATAATTCTGAAGCCTGATAAATCAGAAAATGACAGATAACAGATGGAGAGCAACAAGCCCTCTAAACCTCCTTGGACCAAAGATCCCGTAAACCAAAGCTGATGCATAAATAGCCCCTTTCAGGCCCAATGAAGAGGGTGGCACAACCACAGGGTAAAGACTCCACAGGAAGCCAAGGCCTGGACTGTGGCAACCACTTTAGGTTATTGTTTCTTTTCTTTTCTTTTTTAGGTTATTGTTTCTTCACTCCTATTTCCTACTTATCAGAAAGCAAATAAAAACATAGCTAAGCTGGTGACAAATGAAATGATTCTTCTCTGTCCTATGAGGAACACAGTACCAGGTTCCAAATGTCTATAGGTACAAAAAGAGGTTAGCTTACTTTGGAGGCCTAAGGATATAACTGGAACCAAAGGTAAGAAATTGTAGGTTTGGGCTAAATTAGTTAAGGAGAAATCTGCTAACAATTACAACTAACTGAAATGTAAAAGAATATTTTGGGCAGTACTACGTTCTTCCCTGAAGGTGTCAGAGTGAAAGCAGAACAAGTACCTGATATAGAGAGTACATCTCAAACTTATGGTGCCTATGAATCATCCCAGAACTTAAAGTGTACTTGTAATTCAGGAGATCAGGAAGGGTCCGAGACTGTGCATTTCTAACATGCTCCCAAGAGATGACAATACCAAAGGACCATACTTTGAAAAGAAAACCACAGACTATCTTTTTGCTCATGATCCCAGAGCTGGGATCTCTGATGTTCCCTTCAATGTTGAGAACTGTTTCGCCGATTCACTCACTCACCTACCATTTATTGAACACCTAGTATATGGAGAAAGCACTGTGCTTAGAAATTGGATAAAGAATTAAATAAGTTACATGGCCCCTTCCTTAACAGAAAACACATTGTTCCAAGGGTGATATGTACGTCCAAAGGAGAAGTGCATGGTGCTACTGAAATGTTTAATAGGGACCTAACCTTGCTTGGAGGAGTGGGGTGACGGGTGCCAGGAAAGGCCTTCCCAAGAAAGTGAGCTTGGGGATTGACTGGTAGTGGGGGAGGGGTAATATCTTCAACTTTCTGCCAAGACACTCTACCTAAGTACCGTGTTCTGCTCAGACCTGCCAAAGCAGACTGGTCCTCAAAGTCAAGCTATGGATCTCTTTTAGATTTTTTTCTCTATCCATTCACTCAACCATCTAGCTATCCAATTATCCATCCATCTATCCACTTACTTAACATTTTGTATGATAGTAATCTGACACTACGGGAATCAATGGGACCACAAAGGGAGAACATAGAGAAAGAAGAGAAATCATGTTAACAGCCCTAGGCAACCCCAACACCTAAGGGTATGACTGAGGAGGACCTATAATCAAGAGGTGGAGGAAAGGCCAGAAAGACAGGAAGAAAATCAAGAAAGTAGATTGTTTTGAAGAAGTTTTGTCAACAGTTCAAAATGAGGCTGAGATATTAAGCATTTATTATTATGCAATTTTGGGCCAAATTAAGGTGGTCTGGCTATAAAGTATCACATAAAAATCAAGCTAGTTCCAGATGATCCCAGATACAAAGATATTACAGAGTTCCACATGGTTTTCCTAAGTTTGCTAAAATGCTGTCATTTTCTGCTCTATGCCACAGAAGTTGAAAAAAAGTAACTATATTTTATGCCATCAGGGGCTCTGAATAAAGACTAAATACGAAACACATCTCTCAATTCTACTCTGCCTTGGTTCTCTGTCCCTGAAGTTGTCCCGAAACAATCTTCAAAGTCTTTCATTTTCTCATTCTTTCTTTCTTACACCTTACATGTGCTAGTGGGGTGCTGGGATACAGCAATGAACACAGCAGACAGAACCCTTGCCTTCCTGGGGCTTTTATATAACTGTCATATATGTAATGAGAAAAGTTCCAGGTCTATAATGTTGATGGTATTATAATTAGAAGTATTAATTTAAATTCATGGTCAGGGATGGAATCAGGAAAGGATCCCTAAGGAAGTGACATTTAAGCTTAGACCCGGAGGATGAGTTAGGATGGCATCTGGTGGTGGGGGGAGGGGTTAGAAAGAGAGGAAGCAGCATCTATGTAGCCTCTAAATGGAAAGAAGTTTGGCATTGTCTAGAAACTGAAAGGCTGTGAAAGTGGAGTATGAAAGTGAGGTGAAGCATGGTGAGAACCACAAGTTTTGTATGCTGGATCATATAAAGCCTCTGGGTTTTATGCAGGTTTTGATTATATCCTAAGAAAAATAGGAAATCACTGCTTTATGGAGAATGGATTAAGGGGAGGGCAGGAGGGATGGCAAGATAGTGGCAGAGCTAGTGAGGATAATACAGCAGTGGTCTAGATGAGAAAACATGGTGGTTTGAACTAGAGTAGAGAGAACTTGAGAAATATACACTGTTGGGGTAAAACTGACAGGATCTGGTAACAAATTAAACATAAATAATGAGAAGAAAGAAGGCATCAAGGATAAGTTCCAGATATGATACTAGTTTTTAGGCTGACAGAGATGTCATCTACTAAAACATGGAACACTACAGGAAAAACATCTGTAAGGAAGATCACACGCATATCTTTGTGTAATCCGAGCGTTCCAACCCCATACCTGATCCTGAGTATCCAGCTATCTGACTGTCTGCTTTGAATGTACTAAACAAGTTTTTACAAGGTAGGGATTAGTTCTTCTTTAATTTGGAATACATAGTGGTTAACATGGTATCATACTATGACGTGAATACAATATTATATACTATAATAATGAATTTAACAAAACTCTCAAGTATGATACATTAAATATTTTTAAAACAATTTTTTAAACACAAACAGGATTTTCACATTTATTAACATTTATTTTGGAGTTTGGAAATGACTGAGATAGACACAAAAAGGAATTCTGCTTCAAATACCATTTCTCAATAAACCCCAGAACAGTATTTTCTTCTCACCATCTATCAATTTCACCAACTCTGTAAGTTGGTGGTACTATACGCTTGAATATGTTATGATTCACAAGAAAAAAAATACATGTAAGAAGGAAACCTATTAATAATCTTCATAGCTGGAGCAAGGGAGCCCTCTCCTGTCCAAGTATTATGTTAACATTTGGCTGAATCTAATGTAATCTTCCATTAACCACGTAATTTAAGTTCAATTCACTCTAAGTTATAGCCAATTTACTCTATTATGGACTGAAAAATAAACTAGCAGCAACCTTCATAATAGCTAACTATGCACCAAGCACTGTGCTAACAGCTTATATGCATTATCTCATTTGAACTTCTGAACAATCCTATAATCTAGGTACTACCATCATGACAATTTTACACATGAAGAAATTAAGGCTTAGAGAGCCTAAGGACTACTGAGGAAGAAGTAAGTGACTGATGGATTTGAATTTAACAATTATTTACTAAGTGTATGTGAACAGCACCATGCTAGGTTCTGAGGACACATATATATCAAGCTCTATGATTTCAAGAAGCTCATAAGCTAGTAAGAAAATCACACAGGCCAAGGTAATTGAAATCACAGTGTTATAATTTTATACTGACTTATAGATTATGTACTGTTTCACAATGTTCAAAGTGCCTCTCACATTCTTATTTGATTCTCCACAATAAGCTCAAACAGCACAGAAGCCCATTATTCACATCGTCCCTACTTACATGAGGAAAGTAAAACTCAAAAAGCTCAGGGACTTGCCCAAGGTAACAGGTGTCTAAGAGACAAAGTCAGGAAGGAGAATGCTATTTGCAACATTATTACTGTCTGCCCAAAATGAATTAAAACCATACTTGTTTTTGAAACTCCTGTAAATTACTATAAATTCCTATCTAAATTCCCCAACCAGTTTCCTTTCAACTACTATAAAACAGAAATCTAAATACATTCACCAATTAAATTCTACATTTGATACATATAGCACATTACATTTCATGTTTAAAAATGTGAGTAGGTATTATATTTGAATTCCCTTTTACCTTTTGCTTTTTTCTGAGACGTCTCTTCTACAGAAGATGATCTGGATTTTTTATGTGATGACTCTTCATGATCTTTTTTGGATTTATCCTTTCTTTTTTTTGACTTGACTTCTTTTCTCCTTTATGTTGAACAATATAAAACTAAAGTTAACTTTTTCAACTGACCTTTATGAAAAATAAGAACCAATGAGCAAAACAGTCAAATCAGTTAAAGTACATATTTTTACAATGGAATTTACATAAGGAACCCTTAAATGAGTCTGTAAATATTTCAGGCTAGTATATTAATTGAGACAATTTTGAAGGAAGCCTAAAACTCTAAGACAAATTATTTTTTGTAAGTTCTGTATACAAACCTTAGTAAATATAAATCATAGTTTCCTCATTTCCTACTTGTTTTCTATCATTTAGCCATTTTTTAAATTACAAAAACAAATGTCATTTCCCTCCACATAATTCCTATCCACCTATACTTTGAAAAAGCACACAAAACAAGAAGAAACACTCTAACAGTTCCAAATCATCTGTAGATAGAAAATTCTTCTGCTAAGAGAAAAGGAATACAGTAAAGGCATAAAGGAATGAGGATGGAGGGGCTTACTTCAACTCAAATGTCTACTTTAGACCATTTGTCCTTTTACTGCTGTAGCTTTATCTCTTCTAGGCCATGTTTACAAGGCTGTTGGTACCATGGCTGGCAAGCAACTGATTTTAACTGGTTAAGAAAGGAAACACTAGATAGGAAAAGGTGATAATGCTGAAATTAGGACCGAGAAGGAGAATGAAGAGACAACAGGGGATTAGTTTCAAGAAATTTACTCATCAGACCTTCCAAATTAAGGTACTTATACCAAATGCTATAATACTTTTTAAGGCAATCATCACTTTCTGCCTTTCATAAGAATCATTTCAATTTTGAAATGAAGCTCGAAAGTCAAAGTAAAAAAAACCCTCTGGTATCACTGATGGAGAGGGAAAATAAAGGTTAGGCTATTCAAGTAATCTAAGAAATTCTACTAATTTCAATAATTTAAAAATTATTAATTATTTATATTTACTTTTAACAACTAAAATACTTGATACAGCACATTCATAGCATAGCTGATTTAAAAATTAATCTACTGGGGCACCTGGATGGATCATTCGGTTAAGCGTCCAACTTTAGCCCAGGTCGTGATCTCATGGTTCGTGGGTTAGAGCCCCGCATTGGGCTCTGTGCTGACAGCTCAGAGCCTGGAGCCTGCTTTGGATTCTGTGTCTCCCTCTCTCTCTGACCCTCCCCTGTTCGTGCTCTGTCTCTCAAAAATAAATAAACGTCAAAAAAATTTTTTTAATATACTGACATATATATTTTATAAAGTTGCAGAATCTCATTGTTAAACTTTTAACTTATTCAGGGCCTTATTCAGGCCCTGAAATGTGATCATCACAATAATGGCAGGTCACCAATTTTGTCTGAACATCCTCAATACCAGGGACCCCTCTATGCTTGACCTACCATATGTCAGGCACCATGTCAAGCACTTTACATGCACTTTCACTAGTGTATCCTTAGCATCCTCATTTTTAGAGTTGATAAAATTGAGTCTTACAGAGGTTAAGTACCTTTTTTTCTAATGTATATTTATTTATTTTGAAAGAGGGGAGGAGGAGAGGAAGGGGCAGCAAGAGAGAGAGAGAGAATCCCAAGCAGGCTCTGCACTGTTAGTGCAATCTCATAAACCGTAAGATCATGACAGGAGCCAAAATCAATTCCAGAGGCTTAATGCTTAACTGAGCCACCCAGGTGCCCCCCAGAGCTTAAGTACCTTGCCTAAAACAGACAACTAGAAAGTGGAGAAGCTGAGAGAAATACACAGGAGTCTGATTTCCAAGCCCATGAGCTTACTTATATATACACTGCATATTGCAGAACATGGATACTCCTCCCCCACTGAATATGACAGGCACATTCTAGCTCACTCAACAGGAGCCTGATTTTGACATTTGAAATGAGAACAGAGGAATATAATCCCTTGTAAGAATGACAAACTCCAAATAAAACACTGTTTAAATGAGACATATGAAATCACTTTATGAAGACCTGCTTTATAATACAGTTCCAAGAATATTATGGCATCTAAACACTGACTCCAAACTAAAAATTCTAATATCTATCACCCTGCACAGGCGTTCACATTTAAAACTGCTTGGCTAGAGTAAGGCATGGCAAACTTCCAGTTCCCTGGTATATGTAGACAGTCTATCCCAGACATTCTACACAATCAATTAATTAAACCATCAACCACTTAAATCTACATTTTGACACTGAGTGCAGGTAAGTGACTATACAAGACTACTAAACAATAACAACAGCATTTCAAAAGATAATATTACCTGTGATGAAAATTTAATTTAAAGGAACATTCTTGGCATAATCCTAAAAAATAAAAATAAAAAAGTGACACCACTGAAAGGCTGAATTTGAATAACTGTACTGCTACTCTACTTTTAATATCATACATTCTCATTCTTCCTTATATCCCTTTACTATAAGAGGGGAGACAAAACTCTGAAAAAAAAATCTGATTCTCTCCACTTCAAAAAATGCCTATGCACAGTAAAAATGTTATTAGAATGCTTGAGAAATTGAAAATATTCTAACATTGCTTTAAAAAAAGTGCTGTCAATTTATTCTAAAAGCAAACTCTGTTTCATACACAGCATTAATGTGTGTCTCACATCAAAAGTATCTAATAACAATAGTCTGGGTATAGTCACTTGGTCTGAAGTGCTCTAAGAGTTTTCAAATAGAAAAGAGCATTTCAAAAAGTTCCAGTTGTGGGCTCTTCTTTTGCCTTATACTTAATTTCAGTTCATACCAGCTGACTTGTCCCCATGAGTACTTCCAGGAGGGACTTCTGCACTGGTGAGCATTAAGTAGCACATGAGGAAATTCTTGACTTCTATATGGAGTGGGCAGAAAATTGCCAGGAGTTTACTTAGGTAAGGTAATTAACATGACAGGAGAAGAAGCTGACACAGAAGAGTAGCTTAGAAGAAAGAAAGAAAGAAAGAAAGAAAGAAAGAAAGAAAGAAAGAAAGAAAGAAAGAAAGAAAGAAAGAAAGAAAGAAAGAAAGAAAAAGAGAGAGAGAGAGAGAGAGAGAGAAAGAAAGAAAGAAAGAAAGAAAGAAAGAAAGAAAGAAAGAAAGAAAGAAAGAAAGTTAGAAAGAAAGAAAAAGGGAGAAAGAAAGAAAGAGAGAAAGAGAAAGAATGAAAGATTCTAAAACATGCATATTACAAGAGGTTGCTGTATTCTGGGGTATAACCTTAAGATTTTAAGACTGATGTCACAAACAGTTATGCCCACCTAAATCTTTTTCCTTATTGACACAAAGAGAGTGTATTTATTGTCCACACCGTAACAATATGGCTACTAGGTAACAGATTTTATGCTGACTTTTCTGATACTCTGCATCTCATTGTGCACTGGTGACATACTCATGTTAATGGGAAGAGGTCTTAACTTTACAAATTATCGGTTTACATCTGTCATTAGAACTGTTTCACCCAGGGGCGCCTGGGTGGCTCAGTCGGTTAAGCGTCTGACTTCGGCTCAGGTCATGATCTCGAGGTCTGTGAGTTCGAGCCCCGCGTCGGGCTTTGTGCTGACAGCTCAGAGCCTGGAGCCTGTTTCCGATTCTGTGTCTCCCTCTCTCTCTGCCTCTCCCCTATTCACGCTCTGTCTCTCTCTGTCTCAAAAATAAATAAACGTTTAAAAAAAAATTAAAAAAAAAAATTAAAAAAAAAAAAAGAACTGTTTCACCCAAATGTCACCATAATAGTGACCTCATAAAAATTTTAGCCTCAAAAGTTATCTATCACTTTGGGAAGCTCTCAGAAAAAAGAGCACTTCCAGAAAGACACATTAAAATTTTTTAATTAAACCTTAAATTAGCCTATATATTTTTAAATCTAAGCAATTAGATAAACTTTGAAGAAAGCAATTATATAACACCTAAAATCAACTTACTTAATTTAACAAGTGCATTTCTCTTTTCACCATGTTCAATGTAACCAAAATTAACTTCCCAACTCTTCAAATCTTCTTTTTCTTCACAACATTTATTTCCACAGAAAAATTGGCCTGTGAAAAAGAAAGGAATATTAGCTACGATAGTTGGAAACAATTTTAATCTGGAATATTAATATCAATTTGGAATTACTCCTGAAATTTAACATACATATATTCTAGTTCTAGCAAGTCAGCATTAAAAAATAACTGAGTGTAATAACTATAGTATGCTCAACAAATGTGTAAATAAGTATTAATTCAAAGAGCTAAAGAAAGTATTTAAAAAAAAATCAGTCACAGAATTCTTGCTCAACAGATAAACTGTTTAGATCAGAGTTTTACTAACTCCCTGTTAGGGAATCTTCTACTTTGGAAAATGGAAGTACTAAAAGAGTATACTCAATAATACCCTAAAAGAATAAATATATTTTCCATAATACATGTATTTATATGTTGGCGAATCCCTTTTAATATTTAATAATAATTTTTAAATTGATTAAAATTCTAACATTATGCCATCTATTTTAAATACCAGCATAAAATGGCATTTAAAGCACGTTTTAGATGGTAGCACTCTGAGATGAAATGACTAAGTAGAATAATAATGTTCTACGTTTTAGAGTTACTTGACTCTAAAATCAACATATGAAAACATTCTGCATAAAAGGACTGATCCTGACAATCCAAGAGGAAAAAATGAAAGGAACTACCCAACTACTATTTCCTTTCACAGAATGAACCTTTTATTTGTACAGTAAAAAAGTAATTGCACCAACAGGAACAAATCTAAACTTTTCATTAAAAAGAAATTATCAAAATGGATTTTGAAAATTATCAGTCCAAAGAACCTGTAACTTTTCTAAATTGGCATTTTTCACTCATTCCAAGTGAATACATTATGAAATGTATGCATGTTTAGTAATGGCTCTATTGTTAAAATGGCAACCAAATTATAATTCTAAATCATAGCAATAGCTTTCTCTCACCAACCAATCCTTTTTTCACTTATATTAGTTTAGAGAATGCCCTTTAATTTTTTAAAAAGCAGCATTACTTACCATCACCTGAAAATTCCACTTAATAAAAGTACAAAATTTTAAAACTGTGAAACATTTCAAAATTTCTCACTGTTTAGGTAAAAACATAAACTAAAATGTAATACTAAGAAAAATTAAAAATAGCTTTAAATTTATTCTTTTTCCTTCTCCTTTAGAGTATCTTCAGGGCTGATCCTTTATCTAAAGAAAAAAAAAGTCCTACTCTTTAATTTTGTTTTATTGCATATCCAGTTTTACACTTCACACAGACATCGAATTTATGGAAGATGGAAATGATCCACAGGGATGGCGTCAAAGCTTAATCATTCTAAAATGCAACCTTTATTTTTAAAGTTTTTAAGTTATTAGTTTAAAATGATTTCCTAAATGCTCCTATGCAGTTTTCAGAAGCATTAACAGTTTGAAATGCAATTATCAAAAAAGAGGTAACTTTACAGCATGAAATAGGATAAAGATATTAATTTTTCAGAGACTTATGAGTAGATTACAACAATGCATTAAAAAAGCATTTAATAACTGCCTCCCAAATGTTTGATCTTTTGCTGTAAGACTAAATATTTGGTCTCAATCTCAATGATATCCCAAAATAAGAACTAGCCTATCCAAAAATTCCATTAGGTTGAAAGTGATAGTTAATCTCTACTTTCAAAATGTGATTAGACTGAAATACAATAATACCAAATCATTCTTCCAAAAGTTAATAAAAAGAAAAACTCAAGTATTCATCCTTTACTAGTTTCCTTTAACTCTTTAAACATTTTTGGGGTGCCTTGGTGGCTCAGTCAGTTAAGTGTCCAACTCTTGATTTGAATTCAGGTCACGATCTCACAGTTCATGGGTTCGAGCCCCACACTGGACACAGCACTAACAGTGTGGAGTCTGCTTGGCATTCTCTCTCTCTCTCTCTCTCTCTCTCTCTCTCTCTCTCTCTCTCCCCCCACCCCCGCCTCTTTCCTGCTCAAGCACTCTATCTCTCAAAATAAATAAACTTTAAAAGTTTTGTAAAAAATAAACATTTTCTACTTATACTCTTATCAAATGTTCTAAAAGCAAAAATTCTAGAGGTAAAAATCTTTAAAGCATTATATTTTGACATTTGCTAATGTATCACAAATACATTGTCTGTAATTTTACTTTTATAGACAAGCATTTATTGTATAAATCAGGACCAATCTTACCAAATGACTTCAATTCAATAGTATAACAAAATAACCTCATCCTATTAAAAAGTAAAATTTCAAAAAGGAATTACCTTTTCCTGAAATTACTTCTTTTTCTACTCGCCACCTAAATCCAAACTAATGAGAAAAAAATTACATTTATGTTAGGATAAATTTAAACATTATTTAAATTGTATGTACATCTAAACACAGAGCCAATAACTGAAATAATGATATTTACCAACATAAAAAGCAAATCTAATTCACCAGGAGGGGAAGATGGCAGGGGAATAGGAGGACCTTAGGCTCACCTTGTCCAATGAATACTACTAGATAGCTATCAATTATCCTAAATACCCCAGAAATCAACCTGAAGACTTAAAGAACTATGTAAAATATGACACTATATACCTAAAACATAGGGAGAAGAGGAGTGAAAAATGGATTCAAATGTAAACCATGAACTTACTAGAGACCACAATATATAAAAGATGTTATACATAAAGCTAATGGTAACCACAAATGAAACTACCATTAAATATGCAAAGAATAAAGAGAAAGAAATCCAACTATCCCACTAAAGAAAACCAGCAAACCATTTATGAGAGAAAGATGAGAAAGGATCAGACAAAAGAAACAACCACAAAATGAGTAATAAAATAGCAATAAATACATATCAATAATTACACTGAATGTAAATGAACTAAATACTCCAATCAAAAGACATAGGGTGACAGAATGAATAGAAAATCAAGACCCATCTATATGTTGCCTACAAGAGACTATTTTAGACCTAAAGACACATGCTTTGAGGATGTGAGAGGTGAGAGGTGAGAGGATGGAGAAACATTTATCATGCAAATGATGTCAAAAGAAAGCCAGAGTAGCAATACTTGTATCAGAAAAAACAGACTTTAAAACAAAGACTGTTGGGGCGCCTGGGTGGCTCAGTCAGTTGAGTGTCCGACTTCAGCTCAGGTCATGATCTCACAGCTCCTCAGTTCGAGCCTCACATCAGGCTCTATGCTGACAGCTCGGAGCCTGGAGCCTGCTTTGGATTCTGTGTCTCCCTCTCTCTCTGCCCCTAACCCACTCTCATTCTGTCTCCGTCTCTCTCAAAAATAAACATTAAAAAAAAAAAATTTTACACAAAGACTGTAACAATAGACAAAGAAGGACACTATATATTAATAAAGAGGACAATCCAAGAAGAAGATATGACAACTGTAAATATTTATGCACCCAACATGAAAGCACTCAAATACATAAAACAGTTAATAACAAACATAAAGGAACTAATCAATAATAATACAGTAATAAGTAACAGTAGGGGACTTTAATACCCCACTTACATCAATGGACAGATCATCTAAACAGAAAATCAGTAAGGAAACAATGGCTTCAAATGACACATTGGAACAGATGGATTTAACAGATATATATTCAGATCTATTCAGAACACTGCATCCTAAAATAGAAGAACATATTCTTTTCAAGTGCATGTGGAACGTTCTCCAGGATAGATCACGTATTATGCCACAAAACAAGCTTCAATAAATTCATGAAGATCAAAGTCATATACCATGTATCTTTTCTGACCATAATGCTATGAAACTAGATGTCAACCACCAGAAAAATTCTGGAAAGACCACAAATGCATGGAGGTTAAATAACATGCTACTAAACAATGAATGAGCCAACCAGGAAATAAAAGAAGTACTGAAAAAAGTATATGGAAACAAATTAAATAAAAACACAACAGTTTAAAAACCTTTATAAAAAAGCAAAATGGGGCACCTGGGTGGCTCAGTCAGCTAATTGTCCTACTCTTGGTTTCAGCTCAGATCATGATCTCACTGTTGGTGGGTTCGAGCCTGCTTGGGATTCTCTCTCCCCCTCTCTCTGCACCTCCCTTGCTTGCTTGCTCTTTCTCAAAATAAATAAATAAACATTTAAAAATAAAATAAATAAAACCTTTGTGATGCAGCAAAAGCGGTTTGAAGGGGGAAGATTATAGCAATACAGGCCTACTTCAAGAAGCAAGAAAAATCTCAAATAAATAACCTAACCTTGTACCTAAAGGAGCTAGAAAAATAATAAAACATAAAACTAGCAGAAGAAGGAAATAATAGGATTAGAGCAGAAATGATATAGAAACTAAAAAAATAATAGAACAGATCAATGAAACCAGGAGCAGGTTCTTGGAAAAAAAATCAATAAAATTAATAAATCTCCAGCCAAACTGAGAGAAAGGACCCAAATCAATAAAATCACAAATGAGAGAAGAGAAATAACAACCAACACCACAGAAATACAAATAATGATGAAAAACTATATGCCAACAAACTAGGCAACCTAGAAAAAATGAATAAATTCCCAGAAACATATAAACTACCAAAACTGAAGCTGAAGGAAACAGAAAATTTGAACAGACTGATAACCAGCAAAGAAATTGATTCAGTAATCAAAAAAACTCCAAATAAACAGAAGTCCAGGACCAGATGGCTTCACAGGTGAATTTTACCAAACATTTAAAGAAGAGTTAATACCTACTCTTCTCAAACTATTGCATAGAATACAAAAAGGAAAACTTTCAAATTCACCCTATAAGGTCAGCATTACCCTGATACCAAAACCAGATAAAGACACCACCAAAAAAAGAAAACTACAGGCCAACATCTCTCATGAACATTGATGCAAAAATACTCAACAAAAATACTACCAAAACAAATCCAACAATACATTTTAAAAAATCATTCACTACCATCAAGTGGGATTTATTCCTGGGTGTCAATAGCAGTTCAATATTTGCAAATCAAACAACATGATGTATCACATCAATAAGAGAAAGGATAAGAACTATATGATTTCAATAGATGCAGAAAAAGCATTTGACAAAGTATAACATCCATTCATGATAAAAAACCCTCAAAAATAGTAGGTTTAGAGGGAACATATCTCAACACAATAAGGGCCATATATGAAAAACCCAAAGCTAACATCATTCTCAGTGGGGAAAAACTGAGAGCCTTTCCCCTAACTAAGGTCAGGAATTAGACAAGAGTGTTCACTCTCACTACTTTTATTTAACATAGTAAATAAAAGTTGTGCAGACAACAAAAAGAAATAAAAGGCACCCAAATCAGTAAGAAAAAAATTAAAACTTTCACTATTTACAGATGACACGATACTACATATAGAAAACTGAAAGACTCCACCAAAGAACTGCCAGAACTGATAAACGAATTCAGTAAAGTTGCAGAGTACAAAATCAATGTACAGAAATCTGTTGTATTTCTGTACACCAATAATGAAGCAGTAGAAAGAGAAATTAAGAAACTATCTTATTTACAATTGCACCAAAAATAATAAGATACCTAGGAACAAACCTAACCAAATAGACACAGGTGAGAGACCTGTACTCCATAAACCATAAAACACTGATGAAAGAAACTGAAGAGGACACAAAGAAGTGGAAAGACATCCCACACTCACGGACTGGAAGAAAAAATATTGTCAAAATGTCTGTACTACCCAAAGCAATCTACACATTGAATGCAATCTCTATCAAAATACCAACAACATTTTTCACAGAACTAGAACAAATAACACTAAAATTTGTATGGAACCACAAAGACCATGAGTAGCCAAAGCAATCTTGAAAAAGAAAAGCAAACCTGGAGGCATCACAACTCTGGACTTCAAGTTACATTACAAAGCTGTAATAGTCAAAACATTATGGTACTGGCACAAAAACAGACACATAGATCAATGGAACAGAATAGAAAATCCAGAAATAACCCCACAATTGTAAGGTCAATTAATCTCTGACAAAGTGGGAAAGAATACCCAATAAGAAAAAGTCAATCTCTTCAACAAATGAATGGTATTGGGAAAACTGGACAGCAACAAGCAAAAGAATAAAACTGGACTACTTCCTATACCATACACAAGAATAAATTCAAAATGGATTAAAGACCTAAATGTGAGACCTGAAACCATAAAAATCCTAGAAAACAGCAATGGGAATAATTTCTCTGGCATTGGCTATAACAACTTTTTCTTGATAGGTCCCTTGAGGCAAAGGAAACAAAAGCAAAAAACTATTGGAAGTACATCAGAATAAAAAGTTTCTCCACAGTGAAGGAAACAATCAACAAAACTAAAAGCCAATCTATGGAATGGGGAAGATATCTGCAAATGACAGATCTAATAAAGGGTTAGTCCAAAAAACAAAGAACTTATACAACTCCACACCCCAAAAACAAATAATTCAATTAAAAATGGGCAAAAGACATGAACAGATATTTTTCCAAAGAAGACATACAGATGGCCAACAGACATATGAAAAGATGTTCATCATCACTTATCATCAGGGAAATGCAAATCAAAACTACAATGAGATATTACCTCACACTTATCAATATAGCTAAAATAAAAAAACATAAGAAACAACAAGGGTTGGCAAGGATGTAGAGAAAAAGGAACCCTCCTGCGCTGTTGGTGGGAATGCAAACTGGTGCAGCCACTCTGAAAAACAGTATGGAGGTTCCTCAGAAAGTTAAAGATAGAACAGCCTTAAGATCCAGCAATAACACTACTCGGTATTTACCCAAAGATACAAAAACACTAATTCAAAGGGATACATGCACCCCTATGCAGCACTATTTACAACAGCCAAAATATGGAAGCAGCTCGTGTCCATAGATTGATGAATGGATAAAGAAGATGTGTTATATAAAAATACACACACACACACACACACACACAAAATAGAATATTATTCATCCATAAAAAAGAATGGAGTCTTGCCATTTGCAATGACATGGATAGAGCTAGAGACTACTATGCTAAGTGAAATAAGTCAGTCAGAGAAAGACAAATACCATATGATTTCACTCATGTGGAATTTAAGAAACAAAACAGATAAAGGGAAGAGAGAAAGAGTGAGAGAAAGTGAGAAAGAGAGAGAAACCAAGAGACTCTTAACTATAGAGAACTGATGGTTACCAGCAGGGAGGTGTGGGTGGGTAGATGAAACATATGATGGGGAGTGCACTTGTGATGAGCAACAAGTGATTAAAATAAAGAGTTAAAAAAAAGCAAACTTAATTTTATTTTATTTATTTTTTTTTTTTTAATTTTTTTTTTCAACGTTTTTTATTTATTTTTGGGACAGAGAGAGACAGAGCACGAACGGGGGAGGGGCAGAGAGAGAGGGAGACACAGAATCGGAAACAGGCTCCAGGCTCCGAGCCATCAGCCCAGAGCCTGACGCGGGGCTCGAACTCACAGACCGCGAGATCGTGACCTGGCTGAAGTCGGACGCTTAACCGACTGCGCCACCCAGGCGCCCCGAAACTTAATTTTAAACACGATAGCTTTTTTTCTCCATATAGGATTCCAGTTATTTAAAGATATATTTGAACAATGTTAAGGAACAATCTTTACTTTAAAAAAAATTTTTTTTAACGTTTTTATTTGTTTTTGAAGGAGAAAGAGCATGAGCTGGGGAGGACCAGAGAGACAGGGAGACACAGAATTCGAAGCAGGCTCCAGGCTCTAAGCTGTCAGCACAGAGCCCGATGCGGGGCTCGAACTCAGACTGCAAGATCATGACCCGAGCCGAAGTCGGATGCTTAACCAACTAAGCCATCCAGGTGCCCCTTGAACAATCTTTACTTTTAAACTACTTATTAAAAGGTACAGGTGCTAGGCCACAAGATGCCTCCTTTAATAAAAAATATATATATTATTTTATGACATTGACAGAAAAAAAGATTATAGTACAGTAAAGAAGCAATATACTATAGTGCAAAAGAGTTGAATTATCCAGGTTTTAGGTCTTAGCCCCACCGCTTAACAGGTTATAACTGGACAAGGTATTAAATATTCTTGTGCCTCAGTTTCCTCATACGTAATGCAGAGATAACACAGTTCTTTCTTCTTTGGTTTAAGAGGTTTAAATAGGAATAGTACACATAAAGTACTTAGAATAGTACCTGGTACATACTACCCCAGGGGTTAGCAACTATGGCTCACAGGCCTGCTGCCTGTTTTACATATAAAGTTTTATTAGAACACAACCACAACCATTCATTCATGAATGGCTCTTTCCTCACTGCAATGGCAAAGTAATGAACAAGAAAGAGAAATGGGACCCTCTGGACCCTAAAGTGGAAAGGTATTAAACTTCCCTCCAGATTCCTAAACATACCTTTGTATTTTAGCTAAAAAATGTTTTTTCTCCACTGCCTTTTTAAGATCTTTCATATTCACATGCTAATTTCCTGAAATTATAGTAAATAATTTAGTTTTCTATTCAGTTTACTGTAATGGTTAAAAGCTCAGCTCTAGAATCATACAGACCCAATGTAAGCTCTACCATTCACTAACTAGCTCTGTGACCTTGGAAAGTTTCTTAACTTCTCAGTCTATTTATTTCCTTTGTATGAATAAAAACCCCAATATTATAGGTTGCTATATTAAGATAATTCAGATGAAGTATTCAATGCCTGTTTAACTTTGCCTATTTTTTTTAATCACCTATTACCTGAATCAGGCAATTTTGTATTTTAAATGCAAATGAGGGCTCAAAATATTTGAAAATATTCTCATTAAAATCCCCCCCCAAAAAAAAAAATCTCTCCAGTCTAGGAAAAAAATAAAGCATTCAAAATAAGTCTGTTTAATTCTACTTTTAAGTCCATACATGTATGGGAGGATTGCTTGTCATAAAACATATATGTTAGGATGTCCACTGAAGCACAGTCAAATGAAAATAAGTTTCCCAACTTTTTCTTCCATTCATTAATCTATTCAATAATTATTTAAAAAAAAAATTTTTTTTTACATTTATTTATTTTTGAGAGACAGAGAAAGACAGAGCACGAGTGGGGGAGGGGCAGAGAGAGAAGGAGACACACAATCCGAAGCAGGCCCCATGCTCTGAGCTGACAGCATAGAGCGTGACATGGGGCTCGAACTCACAAACCGTGAGATCATGACCTGAGCTGAAGTTGGATGCTTAACCGACTGAGCCACCCAGGTGTCCCAATCTATTCAATAATTATTAAGCAACTACTTACTGGGCCTGGAACTCTGCTGAAGATATAAAATGATTATTAAAATGTCTGTCAGGGGTGCCTGGGTGGCTCGGTCAGTTCAGTGTCCGACTTCGGCTCAGGTCATGACCTCATGGTTTGTAAGTTCAAGCCCCTCATTGGGCTCTGTGCTGATGGCTCAGAGCCTGGAGCCTGCTTCGGACTCTTTGCCTCCCTCTCTCTTTGCCCCTCCCCCACTCACACTCTGTCTCTGCCTCAAAAGTAAACAAACATTAAAAAAAATCTTTTTAAAAACACTGTCTGTCATCAGGAAGGTTACAATCTTATAGGGGGATAAAAAATGTAACAAATACAGTATGTCCTACTAGTTAGTTAGTTACTAAGGATTTGGTGCTGAGCCACTGCCTCTTACTCTACCCGCTAGCACAAAGAGATCACACATGCAAGTAATAAGACAGACAGATCCTAACTTCCTGAAAACACAAAGTCTGTGACCATCCACTTGGATTCCTATGTAGGAGAAAAATAAACTTATATCTCATTTAAACCAGTGTTATGGAGGAGTGCTTCAGTCCTTCCACCTGAATCTAATCCTGATGCAATGATCCAACCAAATTCTCAATGATGAAAGGGAAGAAGTAATAAGGAAGGGAATAGGTGTGTGAGACAAAAGCTGGAGTTCACTAAAAATGCCCCATCTATTATATATATTAGGCACTGAGCTAGGAGCTGATTTTTTAAAAATCAATAAAACACTGTCTTTGTATAAATAAAACTATGAGAAAATGCATCCTAGTAAGGAACTCAAAGGCACTACTCTTTTAACATTTTCCAGAACCTCAAATGTGGTATGCCAAAAAAAGTCATCTTTCCTCCTAGAAAAGATCTCCCTGTGTATGGGGTGAGGGGTATATGGGAAATCTCTGTACCTTCCCCCTTTATTTTGCTGTAAACTTAAAACTGCCCCTAAAAAATTAAGTCTTTAAAAAAAAACAACACATCTGTCTCCCTCCAGATTTCCTATTTCTGATTTCTTACTTGGATTTACCCTCATATCTAACTACTCATCATGTTCTAATAGGAAAATATAATTTATTTCAAGATTATCCTCTTTCAAGCATGATTTCTAGTAATATACTGTGTTTTTTAAATGGAGAATACAAATATTTAACATTGATTTATATACACTTTCTTCCCTCAATTATTACTATAGGTTTTTTTGAACGGCAGTCACATTTTAATCCACAACACCTTGCCCAGTCCTTAATAAATACTGAAAAACAATCAACAGATGAGTCAGCATTGAAAAAGCTGCTTTATTATGTGCTTTTAGAAAGATTTATATTTCATACTCAACTTGCAGTTGAGTAACTCCAATTGCTGTGATGCCTTTTGGATTTAATGTGATCAAGAACTAGTACAGACAGGAGAGCTAGTTCCTAAGAAACTGGGGAAATCTTTGGGATATATGACATGCATGGGTTTGTAAACAGGGTTTGTAAAAAAAAAACAAGGGTTTGTAAAAACAGATACTGTTACCTATAAGAATACTGTGAAGCAACTCACATATTAAAGCCACTACTGAAAAAAAAATTGAACCAATCATGATTCTGAGATTTAATTATTTAAATGAAAAAGAAATTCGTATAAGAAATAAATCTAAAACAACTTTTTAAATAGATTATCTTTCTTAATACAAATGCACACTAGCCAAAACATACAGATTTATGCAACATTCCCTCCCCCCCACCCCCCACCAACCCATTTCAAACTGACATCATCTGTTCCTGGGTCACCTTCTCTAGTTACAAATGTGAAATTTGAGATAGGAATAAAAATCACTTTAATATCAACTAGAGTAAGATGCAGTGAGAACAGAAATCTGCCATTACTAATTAGCACTGGTAAGATTTAATTCTACTAGAATAGACATTTATATAAAAGAAGATGTGCATCTGCCTCTTTACAGATGGTAATTTATTTGAAAAAAAAAAAGTCTATCAATTTCAAACATCATCTGTGAGACAAGACATCATTCTGCAGTGTCAAATCATTCATTATAATCAGTAGAGGCTCTAGGCCAGAGTCAGGATGAAACAGGATCCAGTAGCCACTTGTGTTTAATCTTAGACTATTCATGCCTCAGGTCACAAAGGTTGACTAAGAAACCCTTGACTAAGAGACCCTTTGTAAATTTCATAGCTGTAGAGGTTAAACGGTCCAAATGACTCTTCATAGATGCAGGACTAATTCAACCTAGACTTGAATTAGCACCTTTAAAAGAATAATGTGGGGCATGATGATGATAATAATAATAATAATAATAATAATACTGTACTTAAATAAGAACCTTCTATAAATACTTGGAAGGCATACCTTATTTTCTTTGTATCTACTGAGATCTGCTATGCAGTATTCCTTGAATAATTTATCATAGTATTTCTTTGCAAGTTTCTTCTCCCTAGATCCATAAAAATATATAAATCTTTTGCATTTAGAAATTCAACCACAGCTTACTACTTGGAAGCAATGTCAATAAATAACACATATGATATAAATATTAATGTTTTAAAAGAGGCCTATTCCTTACATGTGCATAGAATACCTGAATATTAACTATTTATAGTGGCTCTCTCAGGGAGGGCAACTGCAAGGCTGCCAGTCAGAGAAGGGGAGCCTTACTCCTCACTTTTTGTCTTTTGTTATGTTTGCATTTCAGGTATTACTTTCAGGTATTACTTTTTCCCAAGATATTTTAAAAATTTAAAAAGAAGCACATTATGGAACAACAAACAATACACTAAAAATGCAATAAACTATATTTTCAAAGTCAAGCAATGACAAGTCAGTAAAAACGGCTAAAAATTAGCAAAAGAACCAAAGCAAACTTAATACTACTCCAAGGCATGTTTTTATGTCTTCCACTCAGAACTCCTCCACACAGGGGCTGAATGACCTGGACAGGTGACAGGATAAGAAAACAGGAAGCAGGAGAGACAGGACTAAAGCAGTTTATGTATTATGTGTTGGGTGGCAAAAATTACCAATTCATGTCCATTTCATCCTCCTCATTCCATAGGAATCTATGATTTTCTCGTATAACATCCATGTCTGTCTTGTCATTTTCCCTGGAAAATAAAACTATTTCAACTTAATATAAACACAAAATTTGTCAAATTTAGGAGGTTAAACAGTTCTGTGAGATTTTTTAACAGCTGAGTATAAATACATGAAGATACAGTTTTATGTGTGAATATGTATATATGTTCATAAACTTATAAAAAGGATTTCAGTATTTTCAAAAGACACTGATAAAGAGGGCTGCTACACAAACAAGTTAAAGGAATAAGGCATTTATCCGTCTCTAGTACTGGTTTCAATTATACAAATGGTGCTAAATTACCAAAGATAGTTTGAGAAATCTAAATAAACACTAAGTGGATACGGAAAAATGAGTGAAAGTAAGTTTTAGAATCTAAGACGTCAGTAACACCATGCCACAGAGATCAAATTTAAAAAATGGAAGAGTTTTCCATACCTCATTTTACTATAGCTTCCTAGAAAGAGTGAGTTACAGCAGACCAGAAGAAAGGGGATAATATTTTTAAGATGCTAACAATTTGGGGGTGTCTGGGTGGCTCAGTCAGTTAAGCATTCAATTCTTGATTTTGGCTCAGATCATGATCTCACGGTTCGTGAGACTGAGCCCTGTGTCAGGCTCTGTGCTGACAGTGCAGAGCCTGCTTGGCTTTCTTTCTCTCCTTTCTCTCTTTCTCTTTCTGCTCCTCCCCCACTCTCTCTTTCAAAATAAATAAAGAAATAAACTTAAAAAAAAAGGTGTTAACAGTTTGGGGGTAGAACAAGGGATTGTTGGGGAATACAGACTAAAGTGAGAGGGGAGATAAATTTGAGGTAGATGAGATAATACAAAGTTTTTTAGGGCTTTATCAAACTCAGAAAATTATTAAGTCAGAGAAAAAAACACACACACCATGAAGAGGCTCTGATAGAAGAGCCTCAACTACAGGGAGGAGTTGCTTTTTGTTTTTGTTTCTTTTCCTGTTTGCGCTACCTTTTAAAAAGCAATCCCAAACACTGAGGTCTAAAAAGTTAATGATCTCAAAAATCCTTACCAAAAAAAAAAAAAAAAAAAATTACTGCATAATCAGGCATTGGAGTATTCCTCACATATCCTGTTACTGCTTGAGGCAGACCTGGCTCTGCAGGCTACCTGAGGCCTGTTGCCAGATAATGGGCTTCATGATGAGCTACTTAGCCAAAAGTTATGGATAGCCTCTCCATTTCAGGATATGATAAGGAAACTGGAATGGAGAGCAGGAGAGAATGACAGAATCAGAAGACACAGTAGCTGTGGGTCTTTAAAGACATCCGTATCTTCCTCCCATTCTATGTAAACTTCATGACACTTACCCCAATCGCCTGAAGTCTTCTTTTTTGCCACCATAGTACAAAATATAGTCATTTACAAACTTTGTATGCCTTTGATACTGAAATGCAAAAAATTAAGGATTTTATTTGTTCAGGAGTTGTTCTGTGTCCATGACATACTAGTAAGTAGAGACAAACAGTGTGAATCTACTTAGTTTTTTAAATATGTAAATACATACTATATTATGTTTATGAATTAAAAATATCTGAAAGGGTAAATATTAAACTGTTAAGAGTCAACACTGTAGTGTAGAAGGATTTCACTTTCTACTGAATACTGTTTATATTGTTTTGAACATTTTTCAAGCATATACTACTCTTGTGATAAAATATTATCTCCAACTGGGAAGAAGGAAAACTTCTTGTCCCTATTGCTGAAATACATACAGCCTCACATCAATATTTAACATAATACTATGAAAAATAAATTATAGTGTCCAAAATTAAAGATATGGAATACAATTTAACTCTTATAAGATCTAGTTATTCCAGTAATGACAAAGCCTCTAAAATAGAAGATACAACTTTTGTAATATTAAATCCTAACATTAAGCTTTGAAAAACAATGTTATTTTTTTATATTTCTTTTAATACTTAAAGAATTCAGTCATGTTTATTTTTAACACAATACAACAAGATATATGACCGTTTTACCTGTTTTAAAAAGTTCAAAGGTATTTTCTCCAGAGCCGAGTATGCAAATAAAATTAACCTCATCCATAATACTGTCTGGCTACATCCTATTATATCAAAGATAAATAATGACCTTATTCATTACAATGTGTTCTGATAGAATATTGAATCAGAATATGATGCTGGCAATAAAGCAGTTAACCTTCCAGAAAAGAAAAAAGAGAAAATCCAGACATCCAGAGATTTGGGTTTTCCAGCTTTTGGTCTATTTCAAATTTTTTCTATAAATGGTCTCTTTGTCACCTGTAAACGTGTCTTTGTCACAACTGTTTGGCTCTGCCATTTTAGCATGAAAATAAGCACAGATAACACCTCAATGAAAGAACACAGGTATGTGCCAATAAAACTTTATTTATAAAAACAGGTGCTGAGTGGGACTTTGCTTCCAGGAAGATGGAGCAAAGTTGTGCTTCTCCCTATTTTTCTCATTAAGAACAACTAAAAACCTTGGAAATTATATCTAAAACAAATATAAAAAGACTCTAAAAGTGAGGAGGAGAATCCATTAATAGCTAGGGAGTTCAAGACCCATGGTTTGACACGGCGGTAAGTTCCCCAGGTTTTCTTTTTGCCTCATGAACTCAGAATTGGAAGTGAAGAAGCTGGCAACCTGGAAATGTCAACAAGCACAGACAAGGAAAGTCCCAACAAAAGCCTGTTCTCTCTGAATAACCAAGAGAGAGGAAATCTAACAAGACAGATAACTTTAGACAACGCTTACTCTACTCCAGCCAAAAATTCTAGAAATAACTGTGGCCCCACCTCCACCAATGCCAGAAAGGGGACCTACACTTTCACTCTTACCAGGCTGTAACTAGATGCCCCAATACCCCCAAAAGAGTGGTGTCACCGAAGGCACAATAGATGCCGAAATGTTAAAGGAACAAGTGGCAGATGAGAATAAATCCATGGGAAAGCTGAGATATTGGATTAGAAGATAAGAGGAATAAATAAATCGGTGATAAGAGGATTTCTATAACTTATAGAAAAGGATTAGGAATGATAACAAAGTGAAAGAGACGTCAATAGATAGGGGATGTATCTAATTGCCATGGTCTCCTCTTAATCCTGCCCATAGTAATAAACATCCAGAAATACTTCAGGTCTTGCTTGACCTCTCTTTCATTCTCCCAATATTCCAAACAGTAGTATGGATGGATAGTGGTAGCAGTTAGTGTAATAAGCCACAGTTTTACCAAAAAGTTGAGGTGAGACATGACTATAATAGGGAAGCAAGAAAGAGCTTAAAGACAGCCCCAAGTCATGCCTTAGAGTTGAAGCAACTACAGGCCTGAGGACAGTCCAGGCCTTCCATAGCCAAGAACCAGGTAGTAAGAGAATAAGAGTTAAAATGAGATTAAAGATAAGAACAGTATTAAAATGAGAAATTTTGAGAGCCAGACAAAAACAGGTTGGAAAAATATTTGCAAGTTCATGGACTATTTTATAAACTTATTTATAGATCATTACTAATACGTTTTATTTTTGTCTCTAAATCTTTCTTATGTATCAATAAAAGAGAACTGTACTCAAAAGTATAAATGACAAGATTGCACATCAATAAACATTTACCTTTAAAAACATAATATAGGTCTATCTGACTTCACAAGATTTTATGAAATAGAAAAGTAGATTTAGAAATATTCTATTTGTTATAAAAATCTAGAAGTATAAAAAGGATACAGCATCCATAGCTATCAGATGAAACCTTCTATTTTTTGCTTCTTCCCTGTTAAGACAAATTTTAAGCAAATTCAAATTTCTATATTCTAATTAATACAATTAAATCCCCCAAGTCCCTGAGTTTACAAAAACATCTTAAACCAAAAAAGGACATTTACACTGAAGTACACACCTATCCAGCAATTCTGCGGCAACTTGTTTATGGGCCACCTTTCCATGTTTTTCTTTCTGAAATGGCTTTTTGAGCAGTAAATCATCTTCAACTGTCCTGGTTTATGAAGAAGAAAAATTATTAAAAGAGTTCATTTTTCTTAAAGGGTGTTTCTTGTTTCTTTTTATTTTCCTAATTGGAACATGTTTTAAAATTTCAAGTCTAAACTTAAAAATGACTCACTGATTTTTAATGAGACATTTTAGGTCTCCTTAAATCACTTAATTAATATCTTAGCTTTATTTAATACTAGAAAATGGAGAAGGTGAAACAAACAAATGCATGGGTTCTGATGTTAGACCACCTACATTCGTGGATCCAAATTTGGGCTCTGTCATTCACTATCTTTTTTTTTTTTCCACCATCTTAATCTCAAATGAGATTAAGTTACTTAATTTTGCGCCACAATTTTCCTGTTTGTAGAGATACTGATGCTTTTGGTAACCAATAATATAAAAAAGAATAAGGGTTGATTATAAATGATATAGACTACAGATGATCAGCCCTAGTTATAAAGATAGATATAACTGAAGAGTACAGACTATTCAGCTAGATTTGCTCAAGTTCTATTCTTACAAAGTAATACTTTTAAGTGAAAAATCTTAAAAACATAAAGAACCATACAACATAATTTGTTATAATCATTTCTATTCTTTTGGTCACCCATGAATACTGAACCCAACAAAAATGTTCGGTTCCATTCAGTATGCCTTACATATTGCTCTCGGTGTGAAATAGTAAAACAACTTTTATAAGTTTGGTTAATATAGATCAGTCAATCACTTCTAAGTTAACAGTTGAAATCAATTTCTAACCACTGAAAGCTGAAAACAATGCACCTAAACACAGCAATATCACCGGATGCAGAGTCCTCATAAAGCATAGGCTTTATTTGCTGACAGTTCTTGTCCCTTCCAATTCAATAAAAACTTCCATGAGCTCCTTCCTTTAAACACTTAGTCTGCTCATTCACAAAACCATAAAACTGCACAGTCTCACCCTCCACATGAACTTCATTTTGAGGTCAAGTACTTGCAAAGGGACCTCCAACTAAGCCTGTACTTAGCTATGACATTCACAAGTAAAAAGACCTTAACAGTTGCATGAAAAATAGATGCAACAGAGAAATCTAAGTTTTGTTTGGTCTCCTTTTTCCCCCACCTCCACTTCCATAAATCTCTTCACAGCATAAACATCATTTTCTTATTTTTCACATAACTGTTCTCAAATTCTCGAGTCAATTCATTATAGTTTAATGAACAAAAATTCATTGAGTAGAGCATCATTGTCTTCCCATGTAAACATAATCCAGAAACTTTGAGTATTATTTATACGTCATCTCAACCTGGAAAGGATCTGAAACACAGATCAATAAAAAATTACTTACCTTTTTTTCCTTTTGTTAGATTCACCACAGTGTTCATCATCACTAAAATCAGAGTCATAGCCCCCATGACCATGCATCTGTAAAGAACTATAAAGTCAGTTACCTAGAACCTAAATTGCTCATAGTTCAGGAAACAGTTCAAAAATGAGTTATCTTTAAAAGCTGTAGTAACTGTAAAGGATCATGGTGGGCATATCACTGTTCACCAGCCAACTAAAATTTTCATTCACTTTGAAGTAACAGACTTACCCTTCAGAAAATGAATCAATCAACATTTTCCACCTTAATTACTATTAAGCCAACCAGGGAAGCTACTCTTTGACCTCTTCACTGAAAACGAGGTTCTTTTTATAGAACCTGCCATGTGACCGCACACAAGATTCAGCGATGCTTCACCTGATTCAGTGTATTTATCACCAACTTTGTTCCAGACATTATGGTAGGTCCTTAACAAACACTGCTTCTAATTCCATAAATTAGGAACTATGATCTCCACTTTACAGATGAAGAAATCAAAGACAAAGTTAAGTAAATCAGTCACAGAGCAAATAAGTGGCTAAGCTGATCTACTTGACTCTTAAGCCCAGGATTTCAACTACTCCAATTTGCCTTTATGGAATATGCTGCCCTGATTATTATATTCCGTTAGACTTACTCTGTGAAGAGTACACTATCAGTTCATTAAAACTTGCCTTTTTACAACATATGTTGAGATTTCCTAGTTTCTTCAAAGTAAACAACCTTGCCCTTTGGTCTAGTAAACTTTATTTTGTTCCAATTCATTTTTTAACTGAAGTTCTTAGAAATCCAGGAAGATCTCAATTGTCACTCAATTGTACTTGAAGAAGCCTCTGGTTTCAGCATTACATTGAATTTGGAACACACATTAATGGGGAATCAGTGGATTATTTGACTTTTGAGGTCATACTCAATTCATACGGCTACAAGGAATTAGTCCAGGTCAAATGACATATCGAAATTTTTAAACTTTAATATTCACTATTACAAGTGCAGCAGGACAAAAAGGAAAGAACTCCCTAAACTTTATTGCACTGGACCTAAGACAAGATACCTTTCTAGTCCTGGCTACCTTGAATAAATTACTTTATCTCTTTGGGCTTCATCTGCTAAATAAGGTGTCTACATCAAGTAAACCTTAAATCTTACATATTTGTGAATTTTTATGATTCCATTTTCAAACTTAGGTGTGTGGGTGAAAACCTTTCTTCTCTGTCCCACAAAATTCTAAAGAGGAAGGTGTTAGCCAAGGTTGGAGGTAAAGGGTAGAAGGCCACAGTTCCAACTCTATCCTCCCTTAACATCTGTCATCACCTGGATCTCCCACCCTTTATCATGTCAACTCCTTGCTCCAGCTGTCTTACCACATCTCAGCAACTTCTCACCCTTTATGTCCTCGTTTTCCAAACATCTTGATGAGGGTCAACCATTGTGTGAAGCTTAGAGATGTATTTCTGGCATCAACCTACCAGAGTGCAAATCCTGGCTCTGAACTTTTCATTTGTCTTTTGTTCTGCATGTTCCTTAACCTCTCTGAGCCTCAGTTCCCTCTTTCCCCCTTCTATGAAACGCGGCTAATAAGAGCACCGGTCTCCTATCTCATAGGACTGTACGTTAAATGTGGTACAGCATATAAAGAGTTTTAGAACAGAGTCTACTATGGTAAAATCCTGTAAATGTTGACTATTATTAATGTCATCTTGACCCCACAGCCCGCGACACCACCTCCTACCGTTGCTCCCCCTCTCCCATTTTCCCCCCTCTGGCGGCTTCATCCATCCCATACTCATCTCAAATCAGTGGTTGCACTGAAAAGCTCTCACTCACTTCGGGTAACGAATCAAATGACAAGGGCCGAGAGAAATTCGAGACGGCAGACGCCGGGTGTTCTCTAGAACCAAAAAAACAACCAAAAGATAATCAACGAGTAGCATATGAGGAACAATTCTGGAGGTCCTTCTACACTCAAGGCCCTTATCACACACCCCTTCGTTCCTCCCTGCTCTGCCAAGTACGCCCGCGGGAGTCGCTTCCCCTCTCCCGGTGGCTGCAGCGACTACGCACGGCCTGAGCGAGCCGCTGCAGGGCCAGTCCGGTTCGCCCCGGCCGCGCAGCCTCCCCGCAGCTAAGGCCGCCGCCGCCCGCTCCCCGCCTCTTTCTACGGGTCCCTATTGGGCGCCGCTTCCGGCCCGGCTCGGCCGCGTGTCACACTTAAATGACACCGTCCTCGGGCGCGCCGACCTCGTGCTACAGCCAGAACAGCCCCGGGAAACAAAGGCAGCGGCAACTAAGGCCGGGAGAGTAGGCAAAGGCTATCTACTTTCTACAGTCGCAACCGTTAGTTTTTTCCCTCGGCCTCCTTCCCCTCGCGAGCGCAGCTTTTAATGTCGTGTGGTACTGCTCGCACTACGCCCACGCCCGTTTGAAAATATTTTGTTTTAGAAAAAAATCCTGCCTGTATATCACCTGCCGTCCTCTTTCTAGTAACCTTAGTAACGCCTCCTCGGAGCATCCCCGCTGAAGCGTCTGTCTCCGATCTGCCTCTCCTCCTCCCTCCATAAAACAGTTCTCATAATTAAAACAAAAATAACTTTCCATCGTTTCACCACCCACACAATACATGCCATTCCAGTACTGGCGGCAGAGGAGCTCATGGAATATGGGAGCAAAGGAAGAACAGGGAATAGGGGAGATTTCACAGGGTCGCAGATTCTCCGCAACCACCTGGCACACGTGAAAAGGAATCTAAAATATTTCCTTTTAAAAAGAAGAAAAAGACAAAAACGTAGGCAGGAAAATTTAAATTATTTGAGCTCCACCAGGTTCTCCCTGTGATTTACCTTTCCTACGTTATGATGCCCCATTCTGCTTTGCAGACCAGTTACTGGGTTCACGTCTTGTCTCCCTCCAGCTGATTGATGCTTTTCATCTTTGCTTCCTCTCAGCACCCAACACAGTTCCTTGGAAATCACAAGCGCTAATTAAATATTTGTTGAATCGAACTGGCACGCCACTGACTTTTACAGCGGGCCCATTTTAGAGAAAACCTTGGCACTTAACATACATATCATTTTTACATCTTTTGCACTAAACAGAAGATAATGATATTCAAGGCCCCCTTCTATTCCTGAGAGTAAATTGTAGATCTTTTTTTACTCAATGCAGTGAATGTGATCTCAAAAATCTGTAAGTTAAATTACTGTAAATTCGATTATTTCAAAATACAATCAGATTATACCGCAATAAAAACATTTATTCAAAAAACGTAAAGCAATAGGTAGCCTCACAATTTAACATTATACTATATTGAGTTACTTTGTCAAGCAGTTCCTTTTTTAGTAAATATCTAAAATCTATATTTAGTTCTTTTATTATTAAAACCAAGCACACCTGTACCTTATATTCAATTTACTTTCTACCGATATTTGACATTTATTTTAATTTTTAATGTTTGTTCATTATGAGAGAGAGAGAGAGAGAGAGAGAGAGAGAGAGAGAGAGAGAAAGAAAACAGGGGAGGGGCAAAAAGAGAGGGAGAGAGATCCCAAGCAGGCTCTGTGCTCTCAGCGCAGAGCCCCATGCAGGGCTCAAGCTAATGAACCTTGAGATCATGACCTGAGCCAAAACCAAAAGTCAGAGGCTTAGCCGACTGAGCCACCCAGGTGCCCCCCCCCAACACAGTATTTGACATTTAATAGCATTTTTCAACTATTCTTGGTATGTTTTTGTCCATTTTGTCTGTTGCTTCATTTTATTCTTAAAATAAGCCCTATTTTGCACCTGAGAAATAAAAGCACAGAACTTAAAGCCACAGACCTGGTGAAGGTCTAGAACTTGGAGTGCTTGTCTCTCTACAAGACTCAATTTTCTCTGTGTCTCTGTGTCTTTCTCTGTCAGTTTCTCTCTCTTTTTAACTCATTCATTGTGTGGGAAGTAGCTCCTGGTTCTAACATTTTAAGAATTTCAGATCTGTTGCTTCCAGACCATTCCGTCAAAGATTTGCATTTTTCCCTTTGAGGCAACAGCTATTGAAAGAGAAAAAATAGGAAATATATGTTAGGGATAGAACACATGATCTGAACTAAATACAATTTATACAGGATAGAAAACCTCCCTGAACAGAAAATCTCAAGTTTGCAATCACAGCTCAACAACTCTAAAAACACAAATATATTTATTAACTGTTTGCTCTGGGCAGAGCACTATTCTAGTTACAGGGTTACAAATATGTAAAGGTCACTCCTTCCTCTCAAAGGTTGACTACTAATCAAGAAAGAATACATAGTGTAATGACAACAGTATATTCTGTGGGGGCACCTGGCTGGCTCGGTCAGTAGAGCATGTAACTCTTGATCTCAGGGTTGTGAGTTTGAGTCCCACATTGGGTGTAGAGATTGCTTAACAAATAAAATCCTTAAAGAACAATATATTCTATCATATGCCAAGTACATAGTAAATGGCATAAACCTATGGTTCCTAATCTATAAAATGTGTTATTTCAATGAATGTGAACATTTAAATGTGCACCAGTGCCATGTAAGTCAAACAAAGCAACAAAATACTATGATAAGTATGTGGTGGAGTGAGGGAAGTTGGTGTCATGCCTCCCCGTTACCATCACCCTTCACTCTCAACATACACACTCTTATTGCCTACCCTCCCTGCTCTACACTGCTCGTAGTAAAGAGCCACATTTCAGAGTCAGCCAGATTTTCTTCCACTTACTAGCTGGGAGATCTTGGGCAAATTATTTAATCTCTGAGTCTTAATTTCTTCATCTACAAAATGGAGATTAAAATAGCAGCTATCTCCTGGGGGTTAATGAGGTTTAAAATGAAATGAGGCAGCTACATGCTTAGCATCATGTCTAATTCACAATGAGTACGTAATAAATGCTACTTGGGGAAACAATCAGATTACAAGCATTCTTTCTTGAGAATAAGCTTAACATTTAACTGCTTCTTGAAGATAGCCCAGAAACAAACCCACACATATATAATCCCATGATTAATGGCATGGTTTTAAGTATGGACTCTTCAATAAGTAGTAATGGGTCAATCGAATAATATGGCAAAAAAAATCAGTTTCAGAGAAAACAGGAAAACATCTTCATGATATTTCATATCTTCCTTAGGGCAGAAAAAAATTTCCTAGACAGGACGCACAAGGGGCTAACCATTAAGGAAAAAATAAATAAATTAAAGACTTCTGTTTAGGGATGCCTGGCTGGCTCAGTCAGTGGAGTGAGCAACTCTTAATTTCAGGGTTGTGGGTTCGGGCTCCACATTGAGTATAGAGATTATTTAATAAATCTTTAAAACTAAATAAATAAATAGGGGCACCTGATTGGCTCAGTTGGTTAAGCGTCCGACTCTTGATATCAGCTCAGGTCATGATCTCCCTGTCCTGGGATTGAAACCCCATGTGGGGCTCTGTACTCAGCCCAGGGCCTGCTTGGGATTCTTTCTCCCTCTCTCTGCCCCTCCCCTGCATGCATACATGTGCTTTCTCTCTCTCGAAATACATAAACTTTTAATTAATTAATTAATTAATCAACCAATTAATAATAAATAAAATAAAGGTTTCTGTGCATTTAAAAGATGATTAAAAATGAAAAGTTGATTCATGGAGTGGGAAAAAATATTGCAGTATGCACAGTCAACAAATTATCAGGTTATATGAAGAACTTTAAAAATCATTAAGTAAAAGCCAGAAAGCTAATAGAAAATTTAGCAAAAAGACTTGAACAATTAACAAAATAGGATACCCAAATGGCCAATGCATATCAAACAAAGTGCTCATCTTTATCAGTTATCAGAGAAACGGGAATTAAGAACAGGAGGTATACCATTACACACCCACCAGAATGGCTAAACAGAAAAGACAGATCTAGTGCTGATGAATATATCCTATGTCTCATATATTCCATTCCTCAGCGTATTTTCAACAGAAAAGTGTACATATGTTCATTGAAAGACCTGAACTAGAAGACACTAGTTATAAATAACAGCGCTATTTATAAGGAAAAAACTGGAAGCAACCCAAATGTCTCTCAGCAATGGAACAGTTCAATAAGTTATAGTTTATTCCCACAATGGAAGACTATAGAACAATACAAGTGAATAAACTACAACTATACACAACAGCTTAGGTGGACCTCATAAATATAATGCTGAGCAGAAGAAACGTTGTATATGATGAAATTTGAAGTGGGGTTTGCGAGAGAATGGCTAAGAAAGAATTCTTGAGACTTTTTGGTGCAAAAAGGTGATCTTATTAAAGCATGGGGACAGAACACGTGGGCAGAAAGAGCTGCACTGGGGTTGTGAGGAGTGACTGATTATATATATTTAAGTTGGTGGAGGGAGGGGAGAGAGAGATAAAGTAAGTTTCTAAGGAATTTTGGAAGCAAGGCTTTCAGGACCTTGAGGGGCTAGCTGCTGTTCAGGTAAGGTTACTTTTAGTTTTTAACAAAACATAAACATTAAGGCAGTAAGACAGCCAGGAGTTCCTTGAGCAAGGTCATGCTTTCTATGTTTCAGGTGTCTATCAGTGGGCTACAAAGCTGTAAGGAGATTTAATTTAAGGCACATTTCTTTCGCCTTTGTTTCCCTCATCAGTCTGTGCAAAAAGAATACATATAACACAATCTTTATATAAAGAACAAAAGCAAAAGTAATCTGTTTATGAGTCAGGATAATGGTTTCCCTGGTGGGTGAAGGGGAGGTGAAGGGGGCACAAGGCCATGGTGGGGAGGGCTTCTGGGGAGACAGCAATATTCTGTTTCTTGATCCTTGCATTCTTGAATCATGGTGGTTCATTTACACCTATGGTTTGTGTACCTTTATGTATGAATGTTATACTTCAATAAAAAGTTTACATTTAAAAAATTTACTCCCAGAGGTTTTTAAAAACTTTGACACCAATGGGTAAATGCAAGTATTGGTGATCAAAGCAATGTCAGGCACAATAGAACAGGTTGGGGAGTAGATAGGTGGGATTTCCTGGGGTCCCAGAAATCATGTCATATAAATGCTACATAGTCAAAGACAGATTTCCTAGGCACTGAGATGGGAGCAACTGGGGGAGAGGGGTGGATCATGGAGGGGGAGCTTTGTAAGTGCTGAGAAAGACTCTAGTCAGTACCCAAAGGACTGGAAGAACCCAGGCCTAGATCCCTTGGCAAGGTCAGCCTGTATTTACCATACATTTCTAAGTCAGGATCTGGCAGAAGGCAGCTGTACAGCCTCCCTAAGTAGAGCTCAGTCCATGAACAGAGACACAGTCCAATAGGTATCTTTTGCAAGCTGGTCAAAGGTCGGTCACTTGCTTGTGTAAATGCCCGAAGGAAACTGCCAGAGCATGAACACTGTGGTTGGATGGAAGTGAAGCGGAGAGACTGAGCAATATATCAATTACCAAATGAATTGATTGTCATTTTGAGGCCTGCTCCCAGGAGGCAAGAACAGAGACAGGATGTCTATAAAACCGCTCCCTGAGGCAGTCGTGGATAAGGAGGCTTGTGATTAACAACAGATAGGGAGACACCAGATCAGAGGAGATGAGAAGCAGACACCAGGAACACTAAATGTCACCGGAAAACTGGTGCACTCATTTTTTGTCATATAATATCTATGGGTATAAAGATTTCATGCCTCACTCAGGAACGTGTGAAGTGGAGAGACTCACTATAATAATGAAGGTGGATGGGTGTTGTATCTCTGGATTCTGCCTCAACAGCTGGCTAGGCCTGGGGCCTATAATCATGGAAAATACATAATTCCCCCATCAAGGCTCAAGCTCTACATGAGACACAGACACAGAAACAGATCATTAGAGTACAGCGCTGTGGGCAGTGATAGGAATAGACCCAAAAGGCTGTGGAAGCACCAGGGAGGGGCCTCTAGTCCTAAGAATAGGAAGACTGGAAATGCTTAGGGACGGAGGACTTGATGTTTATGTTCCAAATGCTTAAACCACAGGTTTAATTCTATCTACAAATCAGACTAACTTTGCATCCAAAAGAAAGGGAAGTATGTCCTCCTAGACCTCCCACATTCACCAGTGACCCCCAACAGCCTCTTTCTCTTCATAAGGTGTAAGCAAGAACTAAGTACGAGTTGATCAAATCGTATGATTTCAGTGTATGGACACAAGTTGATCATGTAGACAGCATGTTAGTATATCAAGTGAAATGTCCAGTGAAGTTGGTCTACTGGATGGTTAAGGATACATGTCAGCATTATTATGTGGGCAGGCAATTATATGTAAATAGTAAGAAATTTTCCAAAACGATGCCTTAATTAACATATTCTCTGAAAGTCAAACCTCTTTGGTTGTCCTGGTACTGAAAGTGATCATTGGTGGTAGAAAATGGAAACACTTAAACATACACAATAATATAAATGACTGAATAGGTTCAGAGGAGCAATGGTAAACAGGAAATGGAGAGCTCATGCTTCTCCTGACTAGGGCTTTAAAAAAGCAACAGCACCCAAAGTAATATTTGGATCCATAAATAGAACTTCTCCAATGGCACAGTTTATTGTCAGGAATTCTGTTAAATACTGTAGGAAACATACAATAGAGATGCAGGCCAGAATTGCTAGACCCCATTTTTCTTGAGAAGTTGGAAATCTGGATTTTTAGATTCAATATTCGGATTTTTAATATTGGCATCGAATTCAAGTTTGAAAATCAAAGCAAAACATCACTTGGAGCAAAACACTTCTGTGAACTGCATTCAGCCCATAGGAAGCAAATTTCCAAGGAGTGGTCCATTATCCTCAGAACGGCATTTTGGAGCCAGCGGTCTGGAAGAAAAGGTTATGAGGCTATCTTGGAGGTAAGTCTTGGGGATAAGATGTGTTCCTGGCATGTCAAGCAGGAGGACTCTTTCAAGGGAGGAATCAAAAGCCTTAACTAAACACTCAGGAAAGGGGGCTTGAAGGGGTTCCAGCTTGGGCCACAAAAAAGGGTGGTCCCTAAGTTCCTGAGCAGGAATATCTATGCTGGCTGAGAGGACCAGTGTGACCCTCAGATTGGGGAGATGGAACTCACATCCCAGAGCATGCTGACAATGTTGAATTTTACCTGAGCTCTTTGCTCCTAGAAAATAGTGATGATTAAAGGAACCCCTCATTTTTGTTTTTGGTTTGTTTGGGGTTTTTTGTGGTTTTTTGTTTTTGTTTTTGTTTTTGTTTTTTGAGAGAAAGAGAGAGAGAGAGAGAGAGAGAGAGAGAGAAGGAGAGTCGGGGAGGGGCAGAGGGAGAGGAAGAGAGAGTCTTAAGCAGGCTCCACGCTGAGCATGGAGTCCCATGTGGAGCTCTATCTCCTGACCTGCGATCATGACCTGAACTCAAATCAAGAGTTGGATGCTTAATGGACTGAGCCACCCAGGTGCCCCAGGAATCCCCTCATTTTTGTGTTCTGGAAAACAGCTTACTGCAAAGAATGACTCTTTCCCATATGACTTAGATAAGCCTCCGATGACCCCTGTTTAACCTATGACAAAGTTACACCCAGACCTTCCAAATTCCCATTCTTTGCCTCAGAAATGATGAGCTGAACTGCTTACTCCACTGATCAATTAGAACTCAATGCTTGTTAACCAAACTTTGGTTAAGCTTCTTTCCTTTTTCCAAGTCCCTGAACTTTGGCCCACCTGCAGCATGAGCCAGCATTGAGCCCCTCCTGAGAACGGATGGGCCTTTTAGCATAAAATCGTCTCTGATCTACCATCTGATCATGCCAGCCCTTCACTCCATTTCCCCACACTCAGTTCTTTCCAGCCTTGTTCACGCCTTTCAAAAAAAGACATTTATTTGCCCTGACCTCTGAGACACTTGCAGGTTCTCTCTGTTGCAATAGTCCCTTTCCTCTTTTGTAATAATCTTTGAATAAAAAAAAAAAAATCTCTCCTAACTACGTCCTGATTTGTTTTCTATTAGACAATGACCTTATGCAGGCTATACTGTTTAGCACAATTTCTGAAAATAAAGTGTGTGACTGACAAGGTTCTCTTTATGACCAGACGTATTACTCTACTGGGTGATGATGCCCTCTTACATGACAAGAATTAGACCGTGGCCAATGTGGCCCCCAGTCACTGGACAGTGAGTTAGTTACTAGATGTCAAGGGTAAGTTCGCTAGTCTGCCTTGGCTTCTGCAACACCACACTCTGTTTTCCCTCTTCCCCAGAGTCTATGCCTTCTCAGGCTCCTGGTGTTCTGCAGGGCTAAGGCTGGGTGTTCTTCACTACCTGCAATATCAGACACCGCCATGCTCAGAGGTCCATCTATTTGCTGATGTGCCCCAGTTTATATCCTTTTAATGGCTGCATAATACTCATTGCATATATATTACATTTTGTTCATTCATTCATCTGTTGACCAATATTTGGATTGTTTAGACCTTTTGGCTATTGTGAATAAGGATGGCATGAACATTGGTGTACGAATATCTATTCAAGTCCCTGCTTTCAATTCTTTTGATACACTTGGAGAAGTAGAATTGCTGGGTCATAAGGGAGTTTTATGTTTAACCTTTTGAGAAACCACCAAACTGTTTTCCATAGCAGCAACCATTGTACTTTCCTACCTCCTCCACATCCTCATCAATACATGTTATTTTAGAAAATTATTATGATGGCCATCCTAGTGGGCATGAAGTGGTAGCTCATTATAGTTTTGATTTTATTTCTCTAATGACTAATGATATTAGCACCTTTTCATGTACGTATTGGGCATTTTTATATCTTCTTTGGAGAACTGTCTATTCAAGTCCTTTGCCTACTTTTGAATTGGGCTGTTTAGTTTTTTTCTGTTGTTGAGTTTTAGTTTTTATAGATTCCAGATATTAATGTCTTTTTTTCCAATGGTTATTTATTTATTTTGAGAGAGAGAAAGACAAGTGTGCACGCATGTGTGAGATGGGGAGGGGCAGGGAGAGAGGGAGAAAGAATCCCAAGTAGCTTCTATACTGTCAGCACAGAGTCTGATGCAGAGCTCAACCCCACAAACCATGAGATCATGACCTGAGCCGAAATCAAGAGTCAGATGCTTAACTGACTGAGCCACCCAGGCACCCCCAGCTATTAATTTCTTATCAGGTGTGTGATTCACACATATTTTCTCCCATTTTATACAGTCTTTTTGCTTTCTTGATGGTATCCTTTAATCCACAAAAGGTGATTTTGACAAGTCCAATTTAAAAAGATAATTTTCTAAAAAGCCAAAATCATGACTCTTGTACAAATATAAAAACACGTATCAGAGATTTTATTTACCTATTTCATAAGGCAACCAGCAAGAACTTACCGTCAGTTCAAAGAAGAATTCAAAGAATCCATGCATAAAGGCAATCAGGAAAGCTAAAATGAACTTATGAATAGATGCAAAACTGGTCAATATCCAAGGGCAATAATCAGTTGCACTTCCACCAGACAAAATTCATTCGCATCTCTAGTGACAAAAATCATTTGTATTGCTATCCGTTTTATACAACCTAAATAGTTGTAAAAGAGTTCAAAGACGATGAAAGTCCCAGTAATTCAATAGGGTGCTAGACAGGGCACCTAGCAACTTTTTAATGCCTATTTCAAAGTCTTTCATAATTTTTCCTGATGCCACTCTCAGAGCACCCCTACCACCACTATCTCACCAGTATGTTGAACCAGTGGCTCTCAGCTTGCCTCGAGTCTTTCAGCCCTGGGACGGCTACTGGGGACAGTTATTGGAGCTCAGGGACTACTCACTGGGTGCCAGGTGGGGAAGGTGCAGCTATCCAGCCATTCCTGCTACAAATACTTAATATCTACTCTGAGCCGGCATTATGCTATGAGCACAGTGGGGATCAAGCAGACTGATCTCAGTCCTTTCGAGCCTTACTGTCCACATGGGAACAGGAAGAATAGTAAATAAACAAATAAAATAATTACAAACTGATAAATGCAATGAAGGAAAATAGCTGCCAACACAGAATCACCAAGAAGGGCCTGGGTAAGTAGGGCGGTCAGGGCGGCCGCTCTGAAGAGAACATTTAAGCTGAGACTTGACAGATGAAGAGGAGCAGCTACTCCGAGTGTGGACGGTGGCAGGAAGCCAGCAGAGCAGCCAACGCTACAGTCTGCCTTCACCCTCTGTGCTTCTAGGGATGGGCCTGCAAGCAGCTCAGTTATTGCTTATCCCTGCCCGGGTGTTCAGGAGGCAAGAAAGGCCAAGTCCTGCCCCATCCCACCCCCCACCACCACCCCAGCCAATGGTGTTACTGGCTGCCTTTGAGTCTAAGCTTCAAAAAATGCCAAAGAGAAGGGTCCCTCCTAAACCAGCTTGCCCTCCTTCCTCCTCTGACCCAGTTTCCCTCTGAACTACCCCCATCTGCTAAGTGAAGCCTGAAATGTCTTCCACTTGTGAACAACGGTTGAACCCACATAAAAAGATAAAAGACTTTAAAAATGCAAATAAGCGGCAGAATTAACACGTTAGTGTGACTGTGTAACACGATCAGCTTTTTGCTGAACTGATTGGATTACAAACCTGCAAAGCACAGGGCCCTTGGGGCAAGAGGAAAGACCCAAGGGTGATGTGGGGTGATGGGGCACCCAAATCGACGTATCATCTGCCTCACAGTTTTATCCAGAGCCTGGGCAATAGTTCATTGCTGTTCCAAAATCATTTCATGCTGCTCCATGACTCTCACCAGGATGTTGGCACCAGAAGGGCTGGGTGGGGAACCATCTGCCTGAGTTGGAGTGCTGCAGGTGGATGGGCTCATGGGGACAGACAGCAGAGGGAGGAGAAGGCGGAGGGCAGAATCTGGGGCCACTGATCCGGGCAGGAGAGGAAGAAGGAGATGGAGAACAACAGACTCAGAGAGCCCAGAGAACCAGAAAAAAATGTTGTATCATAGCAACCAAAGGAAATGTTTAAAGAAAGGAAGTGGCCAATTATGTCAATACAGAGGGACTGTTTCTCAAAATGTATGTGGTTCTGGGAACACTCATATCAGAATCATTTGGGGCATGATTAAGAATTCAGATTCCTAAGGTCTCAGCCACACCTTGTTTGGAACCTCTGGCACTAGAACCTGGAATTGGCATTTTAACAGGTGCACGGGGATTCTGATGCATGTTCTGGAGTAATATGTAATACATGGGATGTGGAATCAGATCTGGGTTGGATTCTGGTTTCTTCCCTTAAGCTGTTGGGCAAGTTGTTGAACTTCACAGAGCCTAGTATTTTTTTTTTAATTTTTTAATGTTTATTTATTTTTGAGAGACAGACAGAGTGTGAGTGGGGGAGGAGCAGAGAGAGAGGGAGACACAGAATCTGAAGCAGGCTCCAGGCTCTGAGCTGTCAGCACAGAGCCTGATGCGGGGCTTGAACTCACAAACCGTGAGATCATGACCTAAGCTGAAGTCGGATGCTTACCAACTGAGCACCTCTCGGAGCACCCCTCAGAGCCTAGTATTTTTAATCTGTAAAATAATACCAGCTTCATAGGGTGGATCTGAGGATGATCTTCACAATGAGATTATATTTATATATATAGCTTACATATTTCAGTGCTTAGCGCAATGCCTGGAATGCCGTTGGAATTCAATGAATATCAACTGCTATGGGTACCTAATAAAGAAAGGCCGCTATATTTGGGAAGAAGGGTGATTTTCAATTTTCCAGATAGTCTCAATAGAGCAGCTTGGGAAATTTCTGGTACTTTTTATTTTTTTAATTTTTTAAATATTTATTTATTTTTGAGAGAGACAGAGAGACAGAGCGTGAGTGGGGGAGGGGCAGAAAGAGATGGAAACACAGAATCCAAAGCAGGCTCCAGGCTCTGAGCTGTCAGCACATAGTCCCCAGGGCTTGAACACATGAGCTGCGAGATCATGACCCAAGCCGAAGTCAGACACTTAACCAACTGAGCCACCCAGGTGCCCTGGGAAATTTCTGGTACTTAGAAAGCAAATACATGGATAAGAAGTAGAAGTAGTAGGTGAAGATCAGGTTCAAGTTCAGATACATGTGCAGCAGAAGGAAAGACAGTTGGCTTGGTAGTCAGAACTGGGTGATGTTGGTGAGAGAAAGGTTACTATTGGAAGAGCGGTGATGGGAGGGTGCTTGAAGGATGAGGTAAGGACAGTTCAATGGCACAAATATAGGAGGCACTAGAAGAAAACAAGAAGAAGAGCCCAGTCTCAGAGAAGATTAGAAGGAGGTTCAGAGGATGGGTAGTTGGGCGGGTACTAGTTAGAGAAGCTATACCATTTCCCCTGACATCAGAAGAAAGAATTATAACAGGAGTTTAGCAAGTGTGAACCCTGGTCCAGCAGCATCAGTCCCACCAGGAACTGGTTAGAAATGTAGTTTTCCTGCTCCATCACAGACCTACTATATCAGAAATTCTGGAGGATGGGGCAATCTTTGCCTTAACAAGCCCTCCAGGCAATTCCAATGTACCTGAAGCTTGAGAACCACTGGATTAGGCAAGAGTTGAAGAGGTGGGGATCTTTGAGACAAAGTTATGCAGTGCCCTGTGCAAGCCATCTGCTGAGTACGGAGGTGGCAGAGGGCACAAGCGGAGGCTGAAGGAGCAGGGAAGGAGGCTGGGACAACTATCATAGGAGGGTGCTAAAGATTCGATAAGATATATGCAAGGGTTTCCAAACCACAAGATGCTATAAGCAGGTAAGAACATTTCTGTCCTACAATAACAACACATCTGAGGTGACTAAAAAATAATTCAAAATATTCAAAAGCAACATATTTATAATATGGGAAAACTAAACACTTAATTGCCCAACATTAGGGGAAGGGTTAACAGAGCCCCAAGGCATTTATTAATACCTTGTGCAGATTATGAGAAAATGAGAAAAAATATCTATGATACAATGGAGGGGGGAAAGCCTACAACAGTGTTCATGTATATAATGACAATTACGTTTTTTAAAAAAGCACTTTGGGGGTGGGGGGGATGATTGGAATTTTAAAATAGATTGCCAAAGGCCACTGGATCCAAAGATAGAGCCATTAAACTTGCCACCATAGAAGCTGGGCCATTGGTATGACTAGTCAGAGAGGGCCTCTGGATAAGATGGGCTTTAATCTGGGAGTTGACAGTCATGGGGTGGTGCAGGGACCAGGAGCTGCTTTCCCTCAGTAGCAGTGACTCAGAGCCAGAGCAGATAGGATGGAATCATTTAAGTTGCTTCAGAGTCCTTGAGGCCACCCACTTGTCTGTAGTAGAGGAATGTTACAGAGAATTATAGGAGGGGGATGACATTTTTACACTTGATCTTAGCCAAAAGGCTGAGAAGTGATGGGGGATAGCTGAGTATAGATTCTATTGGGAGTGCGGGCCAGCATACCTGAATCTGGGAACTCCTGGAAAATGGGTGAGACCAGGGCGGTCATGTTGAACGAGAAGTTCTAGGAAATCATTTATATTTGGAGACCTCAGTCCCCAGTCATTTTATAGATAAGGTAAATGAAGGCAAGGGAAGTTGAACAACATGTCCAGAGTCAGACAGCTTGAGAGCTGCAAAGGCTGAGGCAAAAGCTAGGCTCCTATTTTAATACCGTGCTTCCTGAGCTAAAATACCAAACCCTGAGCTAAAAAGTTGAGACGAGATGTGACAGGTAACAGGGATTCATGACAAATCATGGCTTAGGAAGGCACATGGGGAGTGGAGCGTCTGAGGAAAGGCAGTGACGTGTGACCTGGGCAGGAAGAGTCTGAAGCAAGGAGATCACTGAGGGACCAGCAGTAACCTCTAGGCATGTGTTTAGTTACAGCCTGGACAGATTGCTGGCTGTCAAATTAAGAAAGAACCACAGAGAGCCATGGCATTCCTCTCTCCACACTTTCCCCAATTTCCTTCTGTCCGTTCCTCAGAACTCATTTTATTTGCCTTCAAGGCTTTGTGGACACCACTCGGCACAGACGTTAGCTACCCTGTAGATCTTTCAGAGACTTTTTGCTATGCCATGCTCCACACCTTCCAGAGCCAGGGCTATACCCACTGGTAGTTACAAGGAATCACCCACACCACAAACCGCAAGTGGCCCTGACCTCGTGGCCTTCTACAAATACTGTCGTACTTAAGGCGGAAGCTGACAGAGCAGAGAGGCACTGGAACGTCTCCCCCAAATCCTGCACTTCCTTTCCCACTTCCACTTCTGGCACCTCTGATGCTCCCTCAAGTTTCCAGTTTCCTTCGCTCCATGCACAGCTGCTGGCTTCGTCCAGGACCACAGGAGGCATCATGCTAACATGAGGACTGAAAGGTCAAGTTTCCAGGTTAAGCCCTCAGGGACCTAGAACTTGAGTGGTGAAGGAGAAAACAAGACTGAACCCAGGTCTCTTAAAGCCCTCTCTGAACGACCACTTGTCTTTCCCCATCCCTGAAATGCAACCAGAAATAAAGTTCCAAAAGAAAAAAATTTTTTTCAGTTCAAAACTGTACTAATCATATAGACAGATGGTATGTAATAGAAATACATTTATGTAAAATGTAATTATGTATTTATACATAAAATATACAAATACACATCGTATATATACAGATTAAAATCAATAGAAGGTGGAAAAAGTTATGGTAAATGTGTAGAAATCCAAATAGCACCTTAAGTGCAGTAATTGAATAGCATTCTTTAAGTTGAATTGCTTCAAGGAAGAGAAAAATGAAGAATTTCTTCCTTTAAGTTAGACCTGCCATCGGAAGTAACCGGTCCAGAGGCACCTGGGTGGCTCCGTCGGATAAGGGTCTGACTCTTGGTTTCCGCTCAAGTCATGATCTCACAATTTGTGGGTTTGTGCCCTGCATGGGGCTCGACTCTGACAGTGCAGAGCCTGCTTGGGATTCTCTCTCTCTGCCTCTCTCCCCCTCATGCTCTCTCTCTCAAAATAAATAAATAAATAAACTTAAAAACAAAAAAGAACTGGTCTACGTGTGCTTTTCTTTGGCATGTGACTGTTACTTCCCTCAGAACTGCGTTATGTTATTCCTTGTCCTTGTTTCCCTTTCCTTCTGTGGCCCAATCTGCTGAAAGGAAAAGACCTTATCTTTGCATGCCTCATGATTCTTTGTATTGTTTTTGGCACATTGTTTATTCTTCAAAGGGTTGCATGGCGTTCATGCTTTATAAACATTTGTGGAATAACAGTGTATAAAAAATTTGCAGCCAATATTTTTGTAACATGTCCCTTCACCATGGAAAGAAGAAAAGTCAAACAGCAAAATGAATATGCCACATTAACTGGAGAGTTTAACAACTTGTTTTTCCAAAGAAAACACCTTAGGAAGCATTGGGCTCATACATAAAGTTCTGAAATCCATATTGTACAGATGGGTCCAAACAGTTGAATCAAGTCTTTGGACACGAATGAAAAATTTGACCCATGGCAAATTGGGCAGGATCAAATAAGATGTCAAATTGCATTAAAGCCAGTTTCCCTTTCTATAATCAATGAGTTGTTTTGAAGCCAAAAAAAAAAAAAAAAAAAAAAAAAAAGTCCTCAGGATTGTGTTTACTTCAGAAAACTGCTTTGCTTGCTTTTCTGTAAAACTAAGAACAGAGTGGGTTCCTAGACTCTTCTCCAATGCTTCAGCTAAAAAGTTAAATGAGCACCAGTGCCAACAAAACGAGGAGAAAAATTATGCCAAACGCTTGACACCAGCTGCAGCAATTAAGCAAGCACCTGCTTTGTGTTTCATCTCCCGTCATCCCCTCCCGGCTTCATTTAGGCTGGTTTCTGGGTTTTTTGAGAATAAATGCACCTCAGTGCACAAGCACACAAATGTGCTTTCCTCTTCTTTTTCTTTCTTTCTATTTGCTTTGGCTATCATTAACTGGGGCAAACCGAGTGGCAGGAAGATCCAGACAAAGGCAGGGTAGTAAAGGCACTTAAATTTCTAAAATCTAGAGTTTTTTAGAATGTTGGGGGCAGATGTAACCATAGCAATCAGCTCCAATATGAGTGCTCACGTATGCTGCTTGTGCAAAGCAGCACACTATGCCACCCCAGGGAGACCCTGCAAATGAAGATGTGGATTTGGTTTCTGGGAGCAAGGTTTCTATTGGCTTCAAAAGCAAGTTTCTCTGCAGAGATTCAGGCTTGAAAAGAGACGCCATCAAGTAGTTCTAGACTGTTATCAGGGCAGAGCTAGCAAGAGCATCAAACAACATATGAAAGAGATGACAGTTCTTTGAAAAGTTGAAAAGATTATGCAAAGGAGAGGCAGGTATTAATATTAAACACGCTTATTGAAATCCATCGAATAGAAACTAGACAGCAAGCATATTCATCCCCTGGAAGTGAATTAGCACTTTTCAGAGCCCTGAGCTACCATTTCCTCCTTCCCCTTTTATCTTCTCTGTAAAAGCTGGCTAATGATGTCTCACTCACAGGAGATTGGGAGGCTTACAGGAGACTAAATGAGATAATGTATATGAAGCACCTTACTCCGTGCCTCGTGTATAAAAAAAAACACTTAATAAATGTGAATTGATTTCAAGGGGAAATTAAACACATGATCCTGAGAATTCTTCGTACTTGCAGCCCACCAATAGATGCTCCGCATTAAATCATTTCCAAGAGAGAAAAAAGGTCACCCTCAACAGTATGGAATCAGGAAGCTGACTACTTTTCACATGGAGAAACCAAGACATTAACCCTTCAGTTCATGGATACCAAAGTATCCATTCCTTTCTTCCCATACTGATTACTAGTGCTCTGCTCTCCAGGGGGGAAATGTTAAAGCTGCTTTTTAAGTCCCTCTAACATAGCCAGACACCCTCAAAAGAGCGATTCTGAGAATGGAACAAGAACTTCCAGCTGCAAACAAGCAGCTCCTTGAGGGCAGGGACCTGCCAGGAGGACCCAGAGGTGGCAGGAGTACCCAGCGCTTAACAATCCCTCAGGGCACATTCATTCAATGAGTTCAGCACATCAGAGATGTGAGGAAGAAAATACGGTCTCAAATTAAAGGTGCTTTATTTCAGCAATGTATTGGTACTCTTGTTTCCTCTGCCTTTGGTTCAGAATGAGGCCACATTTGTGTTAGGGCTCAGACCATAACAATTCTGTAGCTCCGCATGGTGACGGATGGAACTAGTCTGACTATGGTATTCATTTCCCAATGTGCACAAATAGTGAATCGTTATATTGTGCACCTGAAACTAATACAATGCCATATGGCAATTATACTTTAATAAAAGAAAAACATAATGATTCCAAAGTTTTAGTCTTCATCAAGGGTCCATCCTAGTCTTACTGGTGTGCTCATCCCATCACTAAGAGCAAGAGCTCCAGGAGTACATAGTCCAAAGTGGTCAACCTATTAATTGTTAATTAGCTAATATTGCCTCACTGAAGAAAAAAACAGAAAGTCTGGTCATTCTACTAAAGGGCTCTGCCATCTGCTGTTGGAACAGATTTACATTGGTGCAAAAGAAAGGAAGTTGTATAGAATGAGTCTTTTTTTTTTTTTTTTTTTTTTTAAGATATAGTGGTCTTCACTACCAAGACAGACAGCCATTGACAATCCTGAGAGATTTTTAGGGACTGTGGGGAGATGGTGTCTCTCTCTCTCTGGGACAATGCCCACCCTTGGAACATCTGCACCAAACAAGTCAGTGATTGCAGTGTTATATCCCTTGCTGGTTTACACATACATACATACATACATACATACATACATACACACACATACACACACACACACAGCCAGTTTGTCCCTAAGGCATGTCTATGGTACCTGGGTGGCCAGATCAGCAGGTCCAGCTGTCTTGACTAGTCTTTCCCCTGCAGAGCCTGGAAACCCTGAGTCTGAGTTCAAGAAGGTAACAGCTGAGCAGACCATCAAGGATAGAAAGGAAAAGAGGAGAAAGGCATACTAGGAAAGCAAACAGTATCTCCAAAGACAGAGTCGGTTTTTTTGTTTTTTGTTTTCCCTCAGGTTTCTAGCAAATTTAATGCACAGCTCTCAAAATGCAATCGCATTTTGCAAGGGCAAGGAGAATAAAATAAAAATGAAGTCAGGGAAGAGGGTCATGGGCACACACAGGGAGGGGCAAGAAGTACACAAGTTAGGAGCTGGAGCAGAGGGATGCCTTTTTGGGGGCAGTACACCTCATCCAGCCCATAGTCTTCCTCAGGGAAGTCCCCCACTGTCACAACTGATGGCTTGATGAAGGCACTGTACCTGGCCAGAATTCACAGTAGCACTTTCCATTCACACTGTCATCTCTTTCCTCTACGTGTTCATCATAGTGGGTGCCAGTTTGGTAGCTAGGTTTGAAATCTGTGAGTCCTATGTACATGATTGTGTCATGGCAGGGGGCTGCCTAGGCACCTGCACCTCACAGGGGCTGCCCACGGGGAGTCTGGGCCTTCTCCTTGGTGAGGAGCTGGGTGGTCTCGGCCTCAAGGAACCTTCATTTGTCTGGACACAGAATTCATACAAGGGTAGGGAGGTAGGAGATGTCATAGAAAGGAAGGGCCATTTTGGGGCTCTTCAATTGCAAGGGTGGGTGGAATAGAGAAGTGTCAAGATTTAAAGAAGCATTCATTCTTTCCTTGGAATGCAAAGATACCTTAAAAGGTGCTATTTGTACCACATTTTAGACTTGGGGCAAAAACTAGAACCTACCGCCATCATTTCAGCATCCTGAAAATCAGTGGTGGTTCCAGGGAGGCCATAAAGAACTACAACAGCATATTGGGATTAGACAGTCTTCCCAACATTTGGGGTAACATTGCCCATGTCGGTCTATCGCATAACATGGACTAATTAGCTCTATGATAGAAATAGGTTAAAGGTGTTAAAGACCCTTGAAAAGATATCCAAGTCAGTCTAGGACAATCAGAGAAATAATCCTGGTCATGAGAGTGGACTCTTCAAAATCCTACCAATCTAGATTGGTAAGGAGTATATTCATTTGTTGATCTGGCCAAAGAGAGTGTGATTAGCCATGATTGGCTTAGACCAATCCTTTCATTGGTCCTCTTCCCTGGCTGTAAAGTAGAACTACCTAGGGAGTTTTAAAATAAATTCCCAATGTCTAGACCCCACACCAGTGATTCTAGACCCAACTGGGCTTACGGAGCAACGAGTGGGAAGGCCTGGAGAACAGGGTAAGTTTATGGGGATATTCACAGTTCTACATGCCTGGAACACCGAATAGGGAAATGAGGCATCAGGTGACATACTGGGGCCACCACTGTTCAGTGGACATGGAGGTAGTGGTGTAGAGTTTAATTCGCTGTCTCCAAGTCTAAAATATGGTAGATGTCCCTGTAGCCATATCACAGCAGAGGCTATTAAACAAGGGAGTCTTAAAGAATCTTTGAGAAAGGATACAATGGTTATTCTGGCAGACATTATGTATTCACCAAATCTTATCTCCCTTTTCTTCTGCTAAAGGAACATGTGATTGGATTCTGACCAATGGAATGTGGGCAGAAGGGCTACATGCCACATCCAGGCCTAGACTTGAAGAAACCTTGCTTGAGAACCTCCCCATGTGCACTCTCTCCATCTCCCTTCGTCTGCTGGTGGGAGGCAGAGTCCAGTGGAGGAGTCCAAGGTCCTGGGGAGGGTGGGATATGTGTAAGCAGTCAACCTGCATATGTTAAGTCACTGAACTTCAGGAAATGTTTGCTATGGCTAGCTTACCCTGACTTATACAGCAGTCCTAGATCAAACAAGTTAACTTATTCACAAGCATAATGTCAAGCATAATGTCAAGAACATAGCAAATGTTTAGTAAGTAATAGCTATTTGTTATTATGTGATATTTACCCTACTTTAGGTACGTAGACTTTCCCTTCCCATTTTTCTAATGCTATTTCTTCCCTTTGAGCCAGTGACCAAGGCATATCTGGATGTCTATTTCTGCTCTGTCTTTAAGCCTGATCAAAATGTCAATGCAATACTTCTTTCTGGACTTCGCTTTACTAATGGCATTTCCTTGCAAAAACTATGAGGATAGAGGAGATGCTTCTGTTGACATGATAATGGTTCTGAAATGAGTCAGAGGCATGAGGCAGTCCAATTGGCACCATTCATCACCGCTCCGTTCTGCTTTCCCTGCCTTTCCGTATGAAGGCTACTGGGCTGAGAGTTCAATTAGTTTGAGGGCTAACCTGGAGAAGCAGCACAATCTGGTCCACTGGAGAAAACAGTCCATAAAAACTGTTCCTGCTGAGTTTTCACAAAACTTCCAGATTGTGATTAGAAACTGGAGAACCAGATGGGTGGCAAAAGGAATTCTGACAACTTCAAGGAATTCAGGGTACTAAATCAATAGTTGTGTGACTAGGTGGCCACTTAGCATGATTTGAGGAGCTCCAGGGGTTCCTCCTGTGGCCCCCAGACATCTCCTCCATTGCGTCAGCAATGCCTGACCAGTGGTTCATAACAACCTTTCACAAACATGTTACTTTGCACGATCTCTTTAATGCTCCCAATTCTCCTGCAAGTTAGGGGTATAAGTATGGACCCCAAGGCTCCACAAAATCAAGAGATTTGCACAAGATCACACAGCTAGTAAAGGGCAGAAAGGGGACACTTCATATGCTCAGTGGCTTCAGAGTTCTTTTGACCCCACCACAACTGCCTCTGACATTATTAAAGCTTCGCTTCTTTGGGTTCAGTGCATCTCCTAAGGAATTTCTCATTCAAATGAAATCTCACCCGAATCTTAGTGTATAAGTGGAGTGGTTCTGGTCAAAGTGTATTTATGAGAATGAGAGACAGGGAGAGGGAAAGCTCAGGGAAGTAGATGAAAAGCCCAAGAAGTACAGTCTAAAAGCCACTGGGTTAAAGCATCTGTCCCCTATTCTGATACAAATGACCTTGGAGGAACCACTTAGTGTCACTCATACACTGTATCCCATCAGATAACTTCCTACTGGCTGACACAGTGAGATAAAACAGCAAACCCAGGATGAAGGGACCTGTCAGTGTATGACAAGGAGAGAAGGAGAGAAGGCAACCAATAAAGGATGAAAACCAACTTCAGGTTTACTCTGCCTGTGGAGGGAATCGACTTCTGCTGCTGCTAGTAGATTATTGTGCTTCTTGAACACTGATGTTTAAAGCTAATGCTTTAAAGTACTGTATTTATGGAGTGCTCTGAGAATCAGGATTTTAGGGGCCAGAGAGAGTGATGGAAACCAGCCACCAAGCTCTTCAAATTCCTGGGAGCAGGACAATGCAAGAGAAGAGGGTGTGGGCAGCTGGCCTCTGACTGGGATTGGTGAGAGAAGAGCCTGGGTGGGTCCTGATGCGTTGGGAGATACTAATTGAGGGGCTTCCCTCGTTCTCTTTCTCTCTTCTCCAGGTCTTCCCTCTGCTTTACTCAGTTCATGTTCATCGAGATCCTCCTTGGCCAGCACCACAAGGTGTTAGAGGATTTACAATTCCTGCCAAGGATCCATTTCTTGATTCTTTTTAAATGCCCCTTTTGAGGAACAATGGTGTTTCCCACATTCACTCCTGCAAAAATTTGTCTTTACTAAAAAAGGATCAATTAATTTTATCATTTTCCTGGACTCAAATCCTAGCTCTGCTGTTGGCTGGCTCTACAACCTATTTATTTCACCTCTCTAGCCTGTTTCCTTACTTGAAAAATGGGCATAACAACACCTACCTCAGAGAGTTGTAATGAGAAATAAATGATATAACAAAATATAAATAAACAGTTCTTAGCACAATGCTCTATACTCACACAGGGCCCAGTGAAAGGGATCAGAGTATGTCACCCAAAAAATGCCATTTTGAAATAAGGTTTGTTTTGAGCTGAAAGCATTTAGCCTTTGCCCTTTCACTTCTTGTCTAAAAGCAAAACACACATTTCCCTTTGTAAATGTAATGTAAATTTTCATTTGTGAACATGCCTTTCTCTCCAGTACCAGGAAAAGAACTACTGAGACAATTCTTATCACTTGAGAGAAACTTATCTGCATAACAAACCTTACTAAACCAAGTCTTATTTACCATACATTTCCTAGACCCTTCTCATAATATACCCACATTCCAGAAGCCCCAAGCCCCTCTTCCTTTGTCTCCCCTTTCTCCCCCAACAGTATCACCCTTTGTTAAGATGACATACAAGTCCCAAATTCTTACACCTCCTTAAGTCACATTTGTTTGTGAACTCTTGCGCACAAGTGTGTAATTAAATCCTGTTTTTAAAAATCTCTTGTCAATCTGCCTTTCATCAGCTTAATTTGCAGGACTCAGGTACAGAACATAAGAAAGTAGAGGAGAAAGTTTTTCCTTCCCTACAGAGACATAAAACCTTTTTCTTCTTGTACTTTTTTTTTCTTGTTTCACATTATATTCAATGTTCCCTGGTTTACCCTAGAAACCATTTCTCAGAAGCCTTCGCCATTTGGGGGAGGATTCAGAGGCAAAGGAGAGAAGACATTTCCCAGATCTTTGGGAGCAGAAGGACTACAGTGAGATACTCTCTACTACTGAGCCATCTGACATCCACAGGGAATCTGGGGACCTTGAGGAAGCTGCCAGCCTGGGCTGAAATAGAGATGGGGCCTTTCAGGTTTAGTTTAAATTTCCCTGACACTTTAGTCAGGACTCGGTGCTGCTATCGCTGCTCCGCCAACCTGATTGTCCCCTGACACAGCCTTCTCCCACACTGTGCTTCCTCTTGTTTAATTCTCGTGTCCTCCTCTAGACTACATGATGCCCAAAGGTAGCAGCTCTGTGGGGCTTGCCCTGTGCTGAATGTCCGGTGCTGTGCTGTGCCTCACATGGAAAACACACTTAGCACACATGTGTTGAATGAGTGAACTTAGACAACATGCTGAGTAAGAAATAAGATTCATTTGTTTAGAGTAAAAAAAAACAAAAACAAAAAACAATCCAGCAATCTAATCTGAGTGGCACGATTATAGTCAAATGTCAGCCGATGGACACTCCACTTAAGCAAGGCTTGTGTCCGTCACAACTCACTTCAGTGTTGGGCCCGAAAAATGACAAAAGGGAAAGTGAGTGTTGTTTTCCTGGAAAAACCTTAACAATCATCTCAGGGTGCTGATGCTGTCATTTGAGAGCCCTTATGAAATCTGGCTGCTCTTCAGGCTGAGGATGGAAGGAAATGCCACCTCTGGATTGTGTTTCTTCAAGGTTCTGTGATTTACCCTCAGACTAGAATGAAGGCACTGTAACAGAGGTCTGGGCTTGAGGGTATAGTCTGGGTTGGGAAGGCAGCCTTTCCACTCTGTTCTCCTCCCCGGGTCAGGCCTGGTTTCTCCCTTCAGTCATTCTGACAGGTTCAGGAGGGATGCTCTCATAAGGGTACCTGGGATAGTGGGAGACATCAGAATAATAATAGTTTGCTATGTGCTAAGCACCTTCTTACAGTATCTCATTTCCTCTTCAGAGCAATCCTGTGACAGGAGTACTGGTATCTCCATTTTACAGGTGAGAAAAGGATAAGAAAGTTCCAAAATTTTCCCAAGGTTACACAGCTGGTAAATGGCAGAGCCAGGGGTGAAGCCATAACCACCACACTAGACCACACTACTGGTTTGGGATGACCCAAGGCTTCCCCTACGTGTCCCCAAAGAGCCTCCCGCGCCAGCGCTGAATCATCCTCAGTCGTGTCCATGCCTCGAATGCCGTATATTCTACAGACATCTTACACAACACTTGCCTCACATAGACAAGGCCTCCAGAACTGCCCATAATTTCATATACATCAAAAATAAGGAATCACATGATAAACATTTTGGAAATAGACAGAAGTCAGTGTGAAGCCAAACTACGTGGCCCTGGGCAAGTCATTTAGCCTCTGTGAGCTGTGCTTCCTCTTCTGCGGGGTGAGGATGACAATGCCTTGTATGCAGGGCAGGTAAGATGATCAGCTGGCCCAGCAAGTATTGGCTCTCCCATCTTCCTCAGTCCACCTCAGGAACAGTACAGACAGTGACGCACGTGTGGCCAGGAGAGGGGCTGGTGCAGGAGCCTGATGCTTTCCTGCTGCTGCTGCTCCTCCCTGCCCCAGACCAGCGGGGCACTAATCCTATGGTCGTAACCATTCCTTTGCCATTTTCTGGGGTTAAATTCCAAGCTTCTTGGATCATCATTCCTATGCAAACTTAATGGGTGTAACACAGGCCGTAAGTCATGGGCAGCAACGGAAAGCTCTTAATTCTTCGAGAATGAGAATTCAAAGCCAAACAAAACAGGACCTTTCTAAATGGATAAGGCAAAAGCAACAAGCTTGAAATCCAACATCACGAAGTTCAAGTTTCCAAAGCCCGAGCAGTCTGGTTGTATGTTTCTCCTTTAATTTCAGAATCTTAAACCAAAATCATCAGACAAAAAAGCACTTAGTGGCCTCCTTGAAAAGGTAGAGAAGTGTCTCTTTTAAGAAAAAAGTGTCTAATAACTTTTGTGGCAGTGATTCAGGCATGAAGAAGAAGAAGAAGAAGAAGAAGAAGAAGAAGAAGAAGGAGAAAAAGAGGGAGAAAAAGAAGAAGAAGGAGAAGAAGAGAGAATAATCATATTTTCAACTTTATATTTCAATAAACAAGTCCTCCCTAGAGGCAGTGTTTTCCCTTAGTACCACCCCAAATCATATTTCTGGCTCAGTTACGTTCACCTTGCCCATGACTTAGAATCGTGCTCATTATATTCACTAACAACCTTCTGTTTTTTCGCTATTCAAGTCTAGTTGGTAGCAAGGGCAGCCTACCATGATGCCCTTCCCCTGTTTTTGGTGTTTGGCTCTGAAAAATTCCAATATATTTATAGAGAAAATGCTAAATAGCTAAAATCCTAGTTTATCAAAAATATTCTTGATATTTTTGATAAAATATTCTGATAAAATATTTTGATAAAAATATTCTTGAATAGCTTCTGTATACTTTTATTTTAAATTGAGGTACAGTTGACCTATATTACATTAACTTCTGGTATTCAACATAATGATGAGATCTTTGTATGTAGTTTTGCAAAATGATCACCACAATAAATCTAGTTAACATCCATCACCATATAGAGCTACAAAAAATTTTTTGTTTCTTGTGACGAGAACAAGATCAAATATGCAATATGGCATTGTTAGCTACAGTCAATATAGTCCATAAAGAATGCTTTTGTATTTTGATTTAAACTTTGCCATGTGCATTTTGGTTAACTGAAGGATATGCATCTGCCAGACATGAAGTGAGGAAAACAAAGTCTTTTCAAGCCCCTGTTTTGACAAGGTATTTTTCCTGCCTGAGGAGAGAAATTTGGAAGTTATAGAATGTCAGTGCTAGAAAGATGGAGAAACTGAGGCCTGAGGAAATGAGGAAACGAAATGCCTGTCCAAGGCCACACAGCCTCTCCTCAGTTCTTGCCGGAGGGTATCTGTCAGTTTGTTTTGGATTCTGTATGTAGAGCATTCAGTGTCCCTGAGTTAATGGATTATTGATTAATGTTCAGAAAAATGCACAAAGAAGTTTTTTATGTTCCCACTATGAGAACTCCTTTTATTCCTTCTCAGTGGGAACGCTAGGAGCTTTGGGGCAGGACAATTCTTCGTTGTGTGTGGAGGTTCCAAGAGTTTCAGGATGTTGGCATCTCCCGTCCAACAGTTGCAGCCAGGGTGAAGCAAGAGGCAACTAGGCCAATGTTTTCACTCCTCAGGGCACCAAATAGCTAGGAGTAACTTGCTACTGTCCATGCAAGAAGCTGCTCAATGATCTCCCTGCCTTTCTGATAATCTTCCCTCCAGGAGGGTTTCTGACAGAGGCAGTTCACATGTACAGGATCCTTAGAGATCATCCAGACCAAGCACTTCCTTTGAAAACCAGAGCCGGGATGTCAAGAGCTATGCACAAGGTCATACAGCTCATCCCAGATAGAACCAGATCCTGGCCTCTTCTCTTTCTACCACGGCTTAGAGACAAACTTCCCAAATGCCACATCTTTGGCCAGGATCAGCCCCAGGTACACACCCAGAGGAGCACAGGGGCTGAATACCCATCACCTCACAGGGGTTCTGCACTCCCACAGTCCCTGCCTGCTCTTGTGAGTACAGTGAGACAACCCTTGTTCCAGGAAACCATGCTGAAGCAAGAAGTGCTTCACAGCTTCACAGCAACAGTGCTGTGGAGTGATCAAGAGTGTGGAATGTCTCAGTTTTAAGCCAAATGGACTTCTTATTGTATGTGGGTGAGCTGCCTAGCCTTGTGCCTCAGTTTCCTCATTGGGCAATAATTCCAAGGCACCTACAATAGCGCCTGGCACATTATAAACAGGTGCCAGTGTTATTTGTCAGCAACATCACCACCACCATCATTTTCTTCTTCCTCATCAATTACATCAACTTTCCTCCCCTGGAAATTTAACCAAGGAAAGAAAGCAGGGCCGGTTTCTGCCACCAGCATGAGTCAGGGGGTCTCTTTCTTTGGGGCTGCAAGCAATGGTCTCCAGTCCATGCCTAATTCAGTTTCTATTCAACATTGAAGACAGTTATGAAAATGTATCAACTTGGCATACTTAACTGTGGTAATAAAAATTAAACAAAACTGAGTTCATTTTTTTAAGAGCAAAAAGTAAGTACAAGCCCACACATCTAAACTACATTTTCTCCTTTACAAGCCCATTTTAGCGGTTTCTCCTAGGTAATGATCATTCAATCAAGGGAATAGAAAGATAAATAAAACTGCAGATCGCACCTTCAAGGAGGATTTTTTTAAGCAGTACAACTTGCTGCCTTTCATCCCATTCACCCGGGCTTCACTCTGTGATGGGTTTGGAATCTTGGTAAACTGAATAGGGCCAGGGCGAAAATCCTACTGGATTCACTGACCCTCCTACTCCCTTCCTTGCAGATCACCACTCCGAATAGCTTCCCCAGGCTTCCACAGTGTTCTCAGATCCCTTAGAGTTCAGTCAGTTGCTTCCTATTGAGGAGCCATTGGAAGGGTACAGTAAGTATGTCTTTTTATCTTCTATATTCTGATGGTTTGACATCTGGGGACTTCCTGACCCTGGAGGGACTGCCCCTGCAAGGTTAACCAATTCCTAGAGGTAGTAAACGACACAGCTGTAAGAATATCTTTCATCTGCAAACCAACTAATGCAGAATCCATCTCCCCAACCATCTCCTCTATTGGGCTCTCTTACTCTGAGCCACTATCCACCTGCCCTAATCATCCCAGAAACAGGTACCAGATAATCAGGGACAGCTCCTATGTCCCAAAGCCCACTGAGATTATTCAGACTAGCACAATAAAGGCTCTTGTCTACATTTTCCTTCACTCCTTCTGCCTCCTGACTGACCCCAGTGCTTCCCCACGTAGCCTCCCTACATAGTATGCCACACCTCCTACTTTACACTCCAAGGTTGGTACAGCAACTTCTGTGAGTACAGCAACTCTTTCCTTCATGGTAGTCATTTCCATGCTTGCCTGTTTTACCAGACCTGATTCAAACAAATCTTGGCTACCCTTACAATAAAGGGAAATAAAATGGAAAAAGATTCCGAGATAAGAGCCAGTTGGGGAGGAAGGGTAGTAAACATGACTAGAACAGCATAATGACCTCTCACACTTGTAAAAGACTAGAGTTGATGAAATGCGGTCATAGACACAATTTAATCCAGCCAGTGGCAAAAGCCTGTGAAGTCAACATTAATCTCATTTCACACAAAGATACTGAGACAGAGAGAGGTTGCATGACTTAACCGTGATCCCACAGCCAGTAGTTGGCAATGTCAGAATTTGAACTCAGATCTATCAGTTTCTACAATTCTATTGCTGCCTCTCAAAGAAGCAGAGAGAATAAGAATGGAGAATGAGCTTTCTACCATCTTACTGTCTGGGTAATCATTCCATTTGCTGAGAACAGAGACTTGTATGTCTTTGCATTCCCCAACACCTTGTGCATAATATTCAGAAGTATACATTGAACTAATAAATGAAGAGCAATTGAAAGGGGGCAGTAAACAGTTCCAAGCACCTTAAGAACCCACTGACCCTCCCTCTCTTATCCTTGGTTCTGACACACCAATGTAGCATTGGTATTGACAAAGGTGATTTTAAGATACTTCCTACAGAAGACACTGGAGCTTCTGTCAGAAGAATTTTAAAAGAAGTAGTTCAAAAAACAAGAACAACAACAACAACAAAAAATGACCCACCCTTTTTGTATAATTTTGGAGACTTAGAGGCCAAAGAAGCTGTTCTGGCATGGCTTGTAATTGGACTTGTTTTTTCTTAAGCAACTGACTACTTAGGAAACTCACTTCCGGGACTAAAAAGTTTAGTTTAAGTTTCTCAAAATGCCTAAATTCTGACTACTCTTCATCACAGATTGCTGGCCCTAAGATTAACTACTGGTTTCCTTTGTTTTACCGAATAGATGTAACCTGTCAACTTTAGCTATAATATGAGATCTATTTTTCCATGGACTTCTATCCTAAAATGGGAGATGCATTCATGTGCTAACATAGCACATTTTATTTACAACCAATGGCAGATGGTTACTCTTCTTTGAGTACCCACAGGGTCACTATTCAGTTTTCCTGAATAGTTTGGCCCTACTGTGTGCTTAAAAACTTGAATTTCGGAATTAGACAAATATGGGTTGAGTTCCTTTTAATAGTAGCTGCGTGACTTTGGGCAAATGACTTAACCCATTTGATCTTACATTTCCTTATCTGTAAGATGGGGTAATAATAGTATTAATGCAAATCTGTTGAGAAGAATTAATATATAATTCAAATATATATAATACAGTCATATAGAATATTATTATATAAGTTATATGTAACTTTAAATATGTAATATCTGTTGCTGGGCATTAATATTGGAGAGATGTTTTATCTATATGCCATAATAGATAAAAGCCAGGTGGGGAGGAAGGGTAGAATTCAACTTAGTAAGCATGACTAGAGCAGCATAATAGACCCTCACACTTGTGAAAGACTAGAGTTGAAATGCTTTCATAGACACGATTTCATCCAGCCATTGGCAAAAGCCTGTGAAGCAACATTAATCTCATTTCACACAAAGATACTGAGACAGAGAGAGGTTGCGTGATTTAACCATGATCCCGCAGCCAGTAGGTGGCATATATATATTATACTATATAATCAGTATTCAGTGTGGTAGCAAGACTTAGCACCTTTTCTTTTTTAAGTTTATTTACTTATTTTGAGAGAACGCATGCTAGCAGAGGAGGGACAGAGAGAGAGGGAGAGAGAGAGAATCTCAAGCAGGCTCTGTGTCCAGCGAGGAGCCTGACACAGAGCTCTATCTCCCCACCATTAGATCATGACCTGAGCCATTATCAAGAGTTGGATGCTTAACTGACTGAGCCACTCAGGCTCCCGAGTACCTTTGATTCTTCCGCCCTTGGCTAGGCCCTGTGGGCCTTTGCTGTCTGGGCTGTGTGTGCAGTGTTAATGACTTCTGCTCAGAATTCCCTCCTTAGCCATCCTTTTCACCAACTGGCTAGTTATGTCCCTGCTTTCTATCTAACTCCTGTTTTTCCCCCTTTGACAAAAGCGAGAGGCTGTGTTCTAGCTCCATGTCCCTGTAGCACTTTCACTGTTAATTCAACAGGTATTTCTTAAGCATTGTTTCATTTTTCATGTTGCTGCATTAACAAACCACCCAAAACTGACTAGCTTAAAATCATTTGATTTGCTCACAGCTCTTTGATCTGGTGTAGGCTCAACTGGGAGTTTCTTCTGTTGGCCTTGCCAGCAGTCACTCTTGTGGTTGCATTCATCTGGCAGATCTGTTGGGAGCTGAACTCAGCCTAGATGCTGGAGTGGCTGGGTCTCCTTCTCTATGGAGACTCAGGGTTTCTAACTCTACGTGACCTCTTCACAAGGAGCCTGACTTACATGGCACCTCAGCACTCCTAAAAGTGCAAAAGCAGAAGTTGCCAGTTCTTAAGACTCTGGCCAGGAACTGGCATCGATTGTGTCACTTCTGCAGATTTTGTTGGACAGTCCTGCTCCCAGAGGAGAGGGCACAAGGGCATGAATACTGGGAGGCCTGGTTCATTGAGGGCCATTAATGTAACAGACTATGGAAAGCACATTCTCTGTGCCTAACATTGTGTTAGGATCATTGGTAAAACGTCAGACCAGATTCCTGTCTCCACGGGCCTGCATCCTAGGGCAGTGGTTATCAAAACTTAAGAGTGAATCGGAATCACTTGGAAGCTTTGTGAAAACACAAATTGCTGAGCCCCACCCCAGAGTTTCTGTTTCCATTTGTCTGGGGTGGGGCCCGAGAATCTGTATCTCTAATAAGTTCTCAGGTGATACCAATGCTGCTGGTCTGGGAACACTTTAAGAACCACAGTCCCGGGAACCAGAATACATCCAGAGATTTTAATTCAGTTAGTCTGGGGTAAGGCCCAGGCACCTGTATTTTTTTTTAAACATTTCCCAGATGATCCTAATATGCAGCCAGGATTAAAAACCACTGCTTGAGAGCCTATTCTGTCTCCCTCTCTTTTATCTTACAAGTTTCCTTGAGCTAGTCACATGTTGATTTATCTTTATGACCCCACCTGAATATTTCCCATCTTCAAAACCAAGGTTCTCAAATTTTGCTGCACTTTAGAATTTCATGTGACCTTTAAAAGTCTCAATGTCCAGGTCATACACCAGACCAATTAAATAAGAACCTCTAGGGATGTGACCCCAGCATTAAGTATTTTTAAGAATTCTCAAAGTGAATGGGGCACCTGGGTGGCTCAGTCGGTTGAGCGTCCAACTTCGGCTCAGGTCGTGATCTCATGGTTTGTGAGTTGGAGCCCTGCGTCGGGCTCTGTGCTGACAGCTCAGAGCCTGGAGCCTGCTTCAGATTCTGTGTCTCCCTCTCTCTCTGCCCCTAACCCACTCTCATTCTGTCTCTGTCTCTCTCAAAAATAAATAAACATTAAAAAAAAAAAAAAAGAATTCTCAAAGTAGAGGTGCCTGTGTGGCTCATTTGGTTAAGCATCTGACTCTTGATTTCGGCTCAGGTCATGATCTTGTGATCCGTGGGATCGAGCCCCGTGTTGGGCTCTGCATTGACCATGTGGAGTCTGCGTGGTATTCTCTTTCCTTCTCTCTCTGCCCCTCCCCTATTTACACTCTCACACTCTCTCTCTCTCTCTCTCTCTCTCTCTGAAAATAAATAAACATTAAAAAAAATTCTCCAAGTGATTGCAAAGTGCAACAAAGTTTGAGAATGGGTGCTTTAAAATACCCTTATTGATATCGTCACAGTACACATTTCTCAGTTAAAAAATGATCCTTCCCACAGTAATTTTCAGTGTCTTCCTTTGAACATTAAAAAAAAATGAAGAGTATATTTTAAACTAGAATTTTACCCTCTCCTCTGTCATTCCCACTTACATCTGCATTCATGCCTCAATTGCATAATTATCCTTTAGGGAGACCAGATTTTGCCACATTTGCCATTAATTTTTTTTTTTTTTTTTTTTTTTTTTTTTTTTTTTTTTACCGAAGACAGTGAGGAACTTTTGGTGAAGAAGGGGTTAATGTGATAGCCCAGTTGCATGCTGGGAACTGTAGTCCGGGAGAAGCACCTAGCCAATGAGGCACTATGGGCCTCCAAAGCAGCACCCAGTGTCTCACATCCCACTGATCCTTTGGGGACGCAGCACCTGATAGTGGCTAACATCGTGGGTATCAGAGTCAGATCCCAGTGCCACTCCTCGCCAGCTGCAGGACCCGGGGCAAGCTACTTCACCTCCTGGCCCTAAGTTTCCTTATCTGTAAGTAGAGAGGAAATAACAACACTAATAAAGATCTAACCCATTGGATTGTTATGAGGATTAAATGAATTAATATACATAAAGGGCTTTGAACAGCAGATGGCACACAATATGCATTCTGTTAAGTGTCAGCTTTCATTATTCTTGCCTTCCATCTCCCCTTTTGGCCAAAGATGGACTGCAGGAATCGAAAATGCCCCAATTCCACAGTCAGGACACAAGAGTTTAGCTGTCTTTTGAGAAATTATCCCTGTTTGTCTGAATTGTCCTCTGGTCATTCTCTTAAAAATCATGAGTTCGGCTGGGGTGATAAGCTGGGGCCAAGGGAAATGATATTAGCAGACAGATACTGGCACACGTCCCATCCGTAGTGAGTATTCCTGGGTTTTGCCTACCCAGCAGCCATCCTCTCTGCTCCTGGTAGTAGTACCAAAGTTTCCTTTGGGGTGCCACCCCCCTGCCACTGTGTCCACTCTCGGTGGGGGTGGGACTGCTGCCAATGTGTCCTGTTTTCCCGTGGCAAGTGGGTAGGTACCTGACCCCAGATCAGCCCACCGGGCTCTCTCCTTCAGGGAGGAACATGGGGATAAGAACTGGTTAGAGTGCATACACCTGAGGACCTTGTCCCTTACCTCCTTCTACCTAGACTCCGAAGCTCCCTCAAGTTTCTCCATTCTGAAGTCTGCTTGGACAGCCCTTCCTTGGATTCTGCCAGTCACTCTATCACCATGGCAATAAGGGCCTTTTATGCTAAGGTTGGCAGAGTCAATGTCTGACACTTTCTCCAAAGAGTCCTAAGTGACACACTCCTTCTAAGCAATCTTCAAAATCTGGTCCTCTGCTCACTGCCCTCGCCTACTTCTCATCTACTTTCTGGCAGAACTATCAGTAGCTGAATGCCTTCTTTGTGACATGCCTTCCACGTGCATTGTCACTAATCTTAATATCAACAATGCAAAGATGGTATTCTTGCTACTTTATCAACGTAGAAAGTGAGGCAAAGAGAAGCTAAGCAACTTGCCCAAGGTCACACAGCTAGTGAATAACAGAAATGGAATTCTTACTGGTCTATTTACTGCCCTCAATCAGTAAGTGGAATTGATTGAAATTGAGATCAACATTTCACAGACTCCTGGGGCGGTGAAAATCTTACGCACTCTCTAATGAAGCATTTTCATTTTCTTTCTTTCTTTTTTTTTTCTTTTTTCTTTTTGGTCATAGACTGTAAGAAACATTTTACATCACAACTGTGCGCGCGCACGAACTGACACCATTTGCGTGTGTGAGTGTTTGTAAAAGGAGGCAGGGCCAAGCTGCATCTTTCAAGGCTCATAATAATGATTTGTTTACTTGCATAATGCGTGTTTCCTAGGCCACACCAGCCGGATGGGAGAGCTGGAATCAGAACCAGCACAGGCTGTTCCTCTCTCACTCTGCTTTCATCAGCTCTCCCAGAATCTCCAGCTCCCCCACAAAGCCCCTGTCCAGTTTCTGAGGATGCCCAGGGAACGTCGCACACATGCTCCCAAACACACACCAGATCCTCATTTCCCTTCTCCTGTGCTCTGGCTCCTGCTGGGATCATCCGCCAACTCCTCTGTGGGGCTGTCACTGCTGCTGGGTCACTAGTGTTGAGCTGCTCCTGGTGGAAAGCCCGGTGACTTTGGTGATATCTGAGTTACGCACTTGCATGGGGACGCTGTTGGTCTTGTATCTCCAGTGCCACAGCGCTGTGTGCAGTTCCTCACAGCACCCACCTGCAATGCCGCGATGCCCACTAAACTAGAGAGAACCCCCTCTGTGACAGGGATCCCAAGCAGATTCCTCTTACCCCTTCTAACTTACACACGTTCAAGGGCAGGAGGCTGAAAACAATCTTTGTCCCGTGTTTAGAAGCACCTTCTTTTTCTCCAGCTCTGGACCTTGTCCTTGGACTGAGTTCTGATGTCGTAGTCTCACCCAAATTGGTGAGTTCTTTCTTTCCCAGGAGGATCCTTGGTTGCTTTATGCAAATAGACTCTTGGCAAGGCCACAGCCTGTCATCCTGCCCAGAAGTGCCTGCTTCCTAGAGTGAATACAGACTTAAGATAAACCCATTTTTATTTGAGAGCTTTGCTTCCCAGGTATCAGGAGTCACATGTTCAGAGTTCAAGTCCTGTTGCAGCAACGATGATGATGATGACAAATCTTTCCCATGTATCCCATACTAAACACTTTGGATACATTACTGGATTTAATTCTGCCGACAATTCTGTGTGATGTATATTATTATTATCCTCATTTTACAGAGGAGAAAACTATAGCTTAGAAAGCTTAAATTGTAGCCTGTAGTCACACGGCTGGCAAAACGCAGAGCCAGCCCTGGACCCACTCAGCTACTCCTCCAGGCTGGGCCTGGCATCGAGCCTTCCTCAGCCTGGCCTCCCAGACCCCCTGGGCCTTCTTCCAGCTCTGCTTTCATCCTTTCTAGGCCAATCTCCCAGGGTCCCCACCGCAATCCACAGGTGGCTTATCAAACCTTATCTAAAGGTGTCTGAGTTTGTGGAAACTCCTAAGCCTCCATCCTCTCGATTCCCACAACTCTCTGAGCCCAACCAGGGCTTCCTGGAGAAGGGGGAAGTGTTATCAGCAATAAGAGCCCCCTTGCCAGGCCCCCTAAGACTTTAACATGGTAAACTGCTCTCCCTAGCCCCCTCCTCAGATCCAATCCTTCAGTCAGGACTTTGTCTTTCCTAAAAGGCCATTAGCAATCTACATGACAGGGTTAACATTTTGCCTGATCTTAGTGGGTTAGTGGGTGTTTTCATTGAATAGGGAATTCAAGTCTGGGCTTTAAATGCCATAGAAAAAGAAAAAGTTACTGTCTTTTCAGAATGCCCATTGTAATTTGTCCTTAGAGTCCCCACTCCCCTCCCCATGGTCCTTTTTCCACTTGAGCTGACAAACTTAGCCACCAGATACATATAGCAGCAAAGTGAAGTTATGGATATGATTTCTTTTCCTCATCCATTTGCCCTTCTGGCTTACTCAAGTCAAAAATAAAAGACTGCTCACACTTTCTTTGACCATGTCTAAAGAGTACAAAGCCAAGGTCTGATCAAGCAATCTTGATAATTTGATACATTTGAAGGGGAAACACAGGGAGCGAATGATCCTGTTTAACCTCATTGATCACTTTAACCAGGTATCTGTGATGGTGTCACCCCACACAGAGTGGTGGCTCTGCTCCTAACCGTCCGAATGACCTCTCAGTAACTCAGTTTCCTCATCTATAACATTTTGGAGATCGAATCTGAGAACTCCAAGGTTCCTGAAAGTTCTCCGGGTCTTTATTTTATAATTACAAAATGCATCATTTACAAGTCAGATAAGTTAGGGGATGGGTGGTAAGAATAAAAACAATCCTCTATAAAATTTTTACCACATAATTATTTTTATGGAGCAAATTTCCACTGTGCACTTGAAGCAGGATGCAATTTACAAAAATCTGGCTTGCAGCCAACTTTTAAGTGACACTTTTACCATTTCAAGTAGGGCTTGCCCCTGGGTCACAGTCTAAAAACACTCTCATATACTCCCTCTCTCCCTCCCTCCCTCCCTCCCTCCCTCCCTACAGAGACTTTGACAGTGAAACATTAGTAGAATCTATTCTAAAATCATTACTTATCTTGGATTGAGGTGTTTTTTTTTCCTTTTCTGTAAAAATGCAACATATTTATATACCCTCAAAAACTGGCTGAATGATAATAATCTACTGGTCCTTTTGAAGCACAAACCAGATTAAATCACTCCTAAAACACTGGAGGGGTGTCCGCTGCTCCCTGGGGGGAGGCCAGGCCCTTGTGTCTGTTTGCCCCACCTAGAATGCTCCCACTCTCTCTTTCATTCCCCCTTACCTAGGAACTCAGTTTAATCATTACTTCTTCAGGGAACTGTCCCCAGACTCCCTTGATGAGATCAGATCCCTCTATTGTAACTCTGAGATGTGATGTGACATTTCTTTGGATGAGCATGTCCTGACCATGAATAGCTTCTCTGCTCCATTGTCGCTCTAGAAGGCTTACTTTTTGCACACTGCGTGCACAACGCTGTCCAGGCACTGGGTTCACTGCAGGGTGCCTCCCTTCATGAAGCTTACAGTCTTTTGGGTAAACAGACAGAAATCAGCTACAAGAATGAACATGCCTTTGCTGCTCCGCCCTCCCCCCCCCCCCCCCCCGCCTCCAGAGTTTATAGAGATTAAACAAGTGATAGGCATGAGCATGGGGCATGTGATGCGAGGGAAAGGGGAGATGGGTAAACTGACAATGCATCAAGCTCCCGTAGAGGTTGAGTTTATGTCATAATCACACCTTTGCTCAAATGTTCCTAAGAACATGTCTCCGCTAAGAAGCTGAGCAGGAGACAGGATTGCAGGCTGACATCCCCTGGCCAGCTGTGCCAGCTCTAGGGATGGCCAACTTCAGCATGGTAAGAGGACCCACAGTTTATTTTCCAACGTGTCCTCCAAGCTAAGGGTCTTCCCACCCTCTTGGACTATACCGCCCTATCCCAATGTCAAGGACTGTTGTGGGTTTTTTTTCTTCTTTAAATTAATTTCCTATTCCAAGGGTACATTCTCTTTTCCATCAAATGTGACAGTAACGTAGCCTACCGTTTTGATTTAATGTTCATAATATTTATGGAACACCTTGGTGACCATCCTCATTTCACAGGCAGGGGAACAGATGCAGGGATAACATCAGCTAGTTTGTGGCAGAACTGGGACCTCAACGCCAGGTCTCCGGCTCTTAGTCCAGTGCTTCCCCCACCCTGTCTGAGCCTCCTGGGCTAAACCAGGATCTTTTCAGGGCCCTGAGAAGCCAAAGTTGGCTGCCTCCTGCTGGCAGGGAGCTCTTTCAGGCTTCTGGTTCCACTACTAACGCAGGGGGAGTGAGAAATGAGGAAAGTGGATTATGCACAGAGGCAGTCCACACTGCCATCTCCACACCTCATTGGGGACGGAGAGGATGGCTTACATATGGGGGGGAGGGGGGTATTATGATAACCAATAATTCATAACTGTTGATAAGTGTCAGAAAAGTATTTACTCACATTCATTCCCTGAAAGTCACATTCTCCATGTGTTCTCATTTGTCTTTCAACGATGGCATCAGTCAGGTGGATTCAGCAAAAACTACCAAGGTTTTAGCCAAATGCTGCAGAGGGAGAGAGTTTCATTTAACTTCATTTTTCCAGCCAGGGCTGGCTCCAAAGCGAGTTTTTGGTTTGCTACATGCAAAGCAAATTCCCAGAGGTTTCTGAGACTGCCGAGATCTGATACAAGATGACTGCTCCCACCCACCCACCCACTAATAAGACAGAAAGCCATCCTATTTTTGGTAACAATTAAAGAGCCTCCCCGTGCAAGCGGAACGCTGTTTATTTTCTGTTACATCACTTCACTTTGCCTTTGAAGGCTGGTCTGTGCTCAGTGTTCTCTGTGGTGATGCAAGTCGGCTCTCTCCTCCAGCCGTTGGGTCCCTCCCATCACACAGCACCTCACAGGTCTCTTCCCGGAGCAGCGCATTGCTGGAGCGAAGAGCAGCTCACGAATCAGCTGCAGGTCCCCGGTTTGAAAAGCAGAGATACAGAGAGGCAAAGGAAAAGGGTGGACTCCTGTGTGACCTGGTCTCAGAGCAAGACAATCACCAGCTGAATTCCAGAAGCCCTGTTCATGTTTGGGGATATTTTTTCGACTGCATGGAATCAGAGAGAAGCCAAAGGATGGGAAATGCCTGCATCCCCCTGAAAAGAATCGCTTATTTCCTATGTCTCTTATCTGCGCTTTTGCTGACTGAGGGGAAGAAACCAGCGAAGCCAAAATGCCCTGCCGTGTGTACTTGTACCAAAGATAATGCTTTATGTGAGAATGCCAGATCTATTCCACGCACCGTTCCTCCTGATGTTATCTCATTGTAAGGCCCGTAAGCATTTTGATATCTAATTTACGATTTAAAAATTCCAGCCGATGTATTTGGGGCTTTTTGTATGTATCGGTAGGAGGGCATGGAGAGAGAAATTCCTCTTGCGTGCTTGGCCATTTGACAATGCTAACATTTTGCTGCATTTAGAAATTTTGATTTTTATTAGCTGCTATGGAACCTGCTTAGAGACCCCCCAACCCCTGAACATTATTGTGGGAAACCTGTAGCCGATTCATCTCTCCTACTTCATCTGGGAAGGAACAGTATCGTACTTCATAAAATAGTGTCAAAATAGTGACTGTTTTGCTAAACCGGATTAACATAAGGTTTGTTCTGTGTGTGTGTGTGTGTGTGTCTCTTTGTGTCTGTCTGTCTGTTTGTTTTTTGTTTGTTTTCTTTCAGATCCTTTGTGAGATCTGGTTTTACTGAAATCTCAGAAGGGAGTTTTTTATTCACACCATCGCTGCAGCTCTTGTGAGAAATATTTATATCATGACTATTTTTAATATAGCATATATTTGGATAAGCCCTCTAGTAAAGCGATCTCAATATTAATTTTGTCAAATGTGACTGTGTTTCTGGAAAGAAAAAGAATATCAGTAAAGTAAGAGGTAGCTGGGTTTGTTTGCGACTTGACATGGGCAGTGCAGGTTGTTTCTTGCAAGGGTAAATTTGCTAACCTGTAATGCTGTCTACTTTCATGGCTATTTATGAAGTTGTTGGAATGTTTGCAACAATGATCCCAATTCCATGCCACTATTTTACTTTCATTTTTGACTTGGGAACTTTGCTTATTTCGCCCTGGAGTTTTTGAATTAGTCCATACAGAACCCTGCGTAACATATGCGCTCAAGATGTTGTCTCCCAGGGATCTGGGGCTGGCTGCTACCTTGTATGATTTACCATGTGGGGAAAAACAAATCCGGGTTCCTTCGAGGTAACTCCTTAATATATTAACTCTCGTGAGATTGTTTTCTAATCTCCTGTAATTTATAACTTACAAGGAGGGAAGGAAAATATTAATATAGGATAGTGCAAAGGATTAGTCTTTGCTGTATGTTTTGAGTTAGCCACGAGGGAACCACATATTCAGTCTATGTCTCAAAACAGTCAAAAAACAATATTCGACTAAGAAATCAGATTTCTCCACAGGCACAATAATCACATGTATAATTTGTTTGGACGTGTAATGTTGGGGCCACTGGAGTACTCGTCCTTAGAGCAGGACCACGTGAGGGTCAAGAGGTCCCCTGGTACTCAGGTATCAGGCAACAGACTAGGGTTGTAGTGACATGGGTCCAGGAGGAAATTTAGGCAATTGTCAATCAACTGAGTTTTGGCTATCTGAACTGCATGATTCAGGACCCAAATTTTTTGCTTGCTTGTTTTTTGTTTTCTTGCCTTAATTGACCATCTTGGCTGTTTTAAGTTATATATAGAGAGACAAACAGCATGATTTGAAATTGGAGAGACCTGTGTAAATCTAACCCCACTATTCATTAGAAACTAGACATGGAATCTTGTGCAAATGACTAAATCTCTCTGAGCCTCAGTCTCCTCATCTGTAAAATGGAGGTGATAATGCATTGAAGGAGTGTTACCAGAGATAATCAAGATTTAAGTAGATAAAATGCTTGGCATCAGGTATGAAAAATTGTTTACACGTTTTACAAAAGGTGGAGGTTTAATTTTTTACATAAAGCTATAAAGCTAAAAAAAAAAAAAAAAACCTCGGTTAAATCTGTTAATATATTGCTTTATCTATATGAAATCCCAAAACTGGTTTGTCTATGTCATTGATTCACAAACCCGATCAGGTGTTATGACATTATGTAACAATGTTGGCTAATGTCTTTCTACCAGCTAATGTCTTTGAGTGATACACAATTGAGTAGAATATTCTTAAGGGATTTACCTGATTGATGGCTAGTGGTGTGATTAGGGGAAGTGTTTACACATCAAACAGACCCAAAAAAGAGTCAGGCAAAGAGCACATGAAGAGGCAAAGTCTCCAGTGCTGGAATCCTTCCATAGCGTAAGAATTGGTTGTATCTGAAAACGCGATACATTGTGCTTCTGTTGTCCACTTGTTAAATAAATAAATGGCTCATTTAAAAAGCATCCTTTTGATGAGCTGAGGCACCTCCTTCCCCCCAGGATAGTTAAATAGATCAGTCCTTAAAACTCAAGAAGGGTCAGTCAACACATACTAATATTCCAACACTAAATAGACATTAGCTGTGACACAGAAAACCTGGATAGAGCAACCCCATCAGTCAGAACGCCCCTACTTTGTTTTTGCTGGAGGACCAGCCTCACAGGCACAGATGCCGGACAGTGTTATAGGAATAGTTACCGGCTGCTGCGGGGTAATGTGATTCCACGTATTTAGAATCACAGAGGGAAGCCAAGGAACTGGTTTTTAAATAGCCCACACCGAGTGTGTGCCATGCCCCTGTGTCCCATGCTCTGAGTTCCTATGGAACATTCCAGCCCTTATTTCTAAAAGCAGTTCAGGTTTCAGAAATAACAAAAGGGCGAGTGATTCTTGCCCGGTATGTCCTTACTTAACTCACATTGGGTAACCTCAACATGGCAGACTTGTGCCAGGGCAGAGCTTATGCAAAAATGTCAGGTGTCAAAGTTTGTCTCTGATCTCAGGACCCTGTTTCCTAAAGATTTTGCTCCCTATTCTTCCTGCCCAATGTTCTCTGCTTCCTGCTCCTCAGGAAAGGGTCTAATAAGCTGATTTTCACTGAGCAGGAAATAAATTCTAAGGCTCCAAATACGAATTGTGCCATAATCATAACATTGATGGGACTAGATGGTTCACAGACAGGAAGAGTTCTCCTATGGGGTAGGGCCATCCAGTGCCCTGAAAAACCCATGTGGGCTGCCAACTCCCCATGGAACATGAAGACAAAGGGGCCTGAATTTGCCTTTGCATGACTTTTGCCATCAAACGAGGCCGGATCACACCAGCCATTGCTTGTGTTTTGCAATGAATTCTAAAGCATTTGTGACTGTGGACTGACCTGTCATATCCTGTGAAGATGCAAACTTCAGACTCAGTTCTGCTTGATTGACACACAAACACAGTTGGTTTCTTGCTCTGTTTTTGAAAAGGGAAAAGAAATGACCCATTCCCATCATCCACACTAACAATCTGATAATTTTGTTATGGCTTTTTCAGACCTTCTGCAGAAGCATGATGAGAAGTACTTTTTGAAATGTCAGCTCCAGGTAGTGAGGGAAACGGACGCAGTGCCTCCTTAAGTTGCATACCGTGTTTTGGGGGAAAAGATCCTGGTAGGCCATGGCTGGCAATGTGCATTGGAGAGCAAGAACAGCAAAAGCCCAGACTCTGTAGAGAGGAGAGAAAGAATAGAATTATCACCAAAAAAAAAAAAAGAAAAGAAAGAAAATCATCAAATTAGTTGTACAAAACATTTAAAAAATGTCTTATTTACGGTTTTTAAGCAGCAACAATAACAAAACTTTGCCTAAGAAAATGCAATTTCATTCATGTTTTCCATAGGGCCAGTCATGAAGCATAACCAAGGAGAATGATTATTCACTTGGGTTTGATTTTAGCGGTGGAGAACAGTGCTTGGAGTGAATGCAATTTACAGAAATGTGTTTTCACACATTAAAGCCCTGTTCTTCTCAATTACAGACTGAAATCCCCAATGATAAAGGCTCATTCCAGAAGTAAAATTCTAACTGAAGAGTATAAAATGTGGCCACATTTCCATTCATTTATAAAATGTTTAATAAACAAAATCCCTCCAATTCTTATGAGAGTGCTATATGCAGGGAATAAATTACAGGGTTGATTTTAGTATCCTGCTATATATATAAGAATTCAGTGTGGTCAGAAAAAAATTCTATTTATTCCAATGAGATTTGATCTTGTTTGAAGCAATAGAATTGATCCTTGTGGGGGAGAAGATATCAAAAAAATCACTATTTCTTTTCTTAATCCACAATCGGCACACAAGTACATAGTCCATAAGAAGTAAAAAAACTAAATAAGGAAAAAGCAAATACCATGAACAAGGTAAATAATAAATCCATCCTTATTAAAGTTTTATCGTTTAGTCCTTCAAAATATTCTTTGTCTGGGAAAATATATCCATGGCCTATCTCTTCTTTGCAGTGATCAGCCCCCTTTCATCCTTAGGTTACAAGATTAAGAAAAATGTAGCACTCTTTTTTTTTATTTTTATTTTTTTAATGATTATTTGTTTTTGAGAAAGAGAGGGAGAGAGAGAGAGACAGTACATGAGCAGGGGAGGGGCAGAGAGAGAGGGAGACACAGAATCGGAAGCAGGCACCAGGCTCCGAGCTGTCAGCACAGAGCCTGACACTGGGCTCAAACTCACCAGCCATGAGATCGTGACCTGGCTGGGCGCTTAACAACTGAGCCACCCGGGCACCCCATATGTAGCACTCTTTGATGAGTACTCAAGCCAAACCTAAAAGCTAAAAGGGCTTCTAGAGGAATTATTTGCTGGCTGTGGATGAGCCTGTTTTGGTTTATGCCCAGCTGATGCCCCTCCCCCCCACAATAGACCAAGAAGTAAAAATTTCAGCCAGCTAACTAGGTTGTTCTGTCTACAACTTGCCTAAGGACCCATAGATCTGATTTTGAGCTTTTTAATTAATTAATTGTCGTGACTGCAAGCTGACCCTGTACAACCAATGTTTTCTCTGAAAGTGTATTTCATCCTTTCAATTATTCAAGCAAGAAACTTAGGAGTTACCAGCCCCTTATCCCTCACTATCCACTTCCAACCAGACAAGTCCTCTCTCAAACAGGATGAGAACCCGCCACCTCTTCTTCACCCCAGGGCCATGGCCCTGAATGAGGCTGCAATTCACCCCTCAGGCCACTGTGGGAGTTTGTGCACTGGGTGCCTGTTTAACCCTCCTCCATTAGTGTTACTTTCCTGAAACACAGATCTCATCAAGTCACACTTGTGCTTGGAAATGTTTAATGTTTCCCTAGAAACAGAGAAAGACTGAACATCTGAAGTGGTATTAATAGAATTTGGCTATTGGTCCAGGGTCATCTCTCATAATATTGACACCACACACACACACACACACACACACATTCTCTCTCCCTTGGCTCCATTTATACCAGACTGAAGTACCTCATTCCCTGACCTCTATTTTCTCAAGCTCTATAGATTTTACAGATGTCTCTCGTTCTTCCTGTCACTTACTAGAGTTCTTTGTGCTTGTATCTGCCCCATGTCTCTGGACATCATGGAGGGTTATCAATAGCCAAGGTCCTACAAAAGAGCCCAGATGTTGTAAGTCTGGACTAAGCATGTTATTTGTTGGATTCAATCCATATTTCCACAGATTTTATGCTTAATACTCTTGCTTTCCTATCAGTAGATAGTCACATCCTTTTTCATGTTCGGTGTACCCTATCAGATTTCACATGAGCTAATTGTGTGGAGAGCTAGAAAGTGAACTGAACCAAAAAAGAAAAAAAAGTGAAGAGATTTTCTTCAGCCTCAGAATAAAGGTGTTGTTCACCGACTCAGTTCCCTCCTTTTTAAAAAAAAATTTTTTTTAATGTTTATTTATTTTTGAGAGAGACAGAGACAGAGCACGAGCGGGGGAGGAGCAGAGAGAGAGGGAGACACAGAATCTGAAACAGGCTCCAGGCTCTGAGCTGTCAGCACAGAGCCCAACGCGGAGCTTGAACTCACAAACTGCCAGATCATAACCTGAGCTGAGGCCAAAGCTCAACCAACTGAGCCACCCAGGCACCCTCTCAGTTCCCTCCTGCATACTGGCACCTTAAGTTGGGAATCGTCCCCCTTCCCTAGGAACCAAGGACTGTTCCTACAAAGAGAGTAATGGTTGGGTGATATTCTCTCAAGCCAAAGAGAAGCTCCCTAATATGTCCTAGGGACCCAGGTTGACCTAGAAAGTGTGGGATAGAACACAATGTGGGGAGCCCCTGGCTCTGAGGTTCAGGTTACTGGAGGACTTCTACCCTCCTCCCTCCTGAAGACCTAGATATAGACTAAATTTGAGTGGGTCAGGCAGAGAGTCTAGTCAAGAAACTACCTTGCCTTTGGGACCAGAACAAAATAGTGGAAGGCAGACTGCGAGGCACGGCCACATCCTCTTCCCCAGGAGAGGCCAGGGCCAGTAGAAGTTTACCTGGAGACCCCGTCCTCCCTGTTCTCTGCCTCTTCACTTTCTTTATGCTTCCCCCCCGCCCCCACCACAGCCCGTCTCTTCACACCTACTCCTGGGCTGTCCCAATCCTCTCTTCTGTGTCAGGTGTGTTATCTGTACATAAAAATTATACTTTAAAAAAAAAGGAAAGGAAAAAAGCATGGTGTTATGATGTTAAACTTCACCAGAGATTTCCAGTATACCAGAACGTAAAAGGCAAAGCTTTCAAAGCCTTTCCTGAGACGCACTGCCTGAGTCTCTTCTGTCCCACTTGGACTTCTACTAGGCCTTTGACATGTAAGAAATCAAATATTTCTCCCAGGTTCTCTATTGATTCTGGAGGTCAACTAGCTTCTCTCTTATGAAGGGTAAAATTCCCCCATTATCCTGTCCAACAAGACATCCAAAGGGAAAGTTGCTTAAGCTTAAAGAGTATGAAGATGAAAAAAAAATTCATTAACATAGGGTAATTTCCTTTTTGACTTATTTATATTTGCTTAGCTAAAAGTATTTATTCATTGCATCGTGGCAAGCAGTAACAAAATGAAAGCAAAAAGCTTCCCATTTCATAAACACATTTTTGGATTCTGCTGTGCAACAGGCATAGCATTGGACTTTGTTAGGGACACAGAGATGAGTGTCACCTCCCTCCCTGACCTGATATGGCAGCTCTCAGTTAACAGAGATCCCTAATAAGGTAAATTATAATTGCCTGATTTTGAATGTATCATAATGTAGTCTCTTTTTTAAACAATTTTGTCGTAAAGTAGTCTTTAAAAAATTTTTTTAATGTTTATTTATTTTTGAGAGAGAGAGAGAGAGAGACAGTACATGAGCAGGGGAGGGGCAGAGAGAGAGGGAGACACAGAATCGGAAGCAGGCTCCAGGCTCCGAGCTGTCAGCACAGAGCCTGATGCAGGACATGAACTCACGAACCATGAGATGACCTGACCCATGAGATCAGGACCTGAGCCAAAGTTGGATGCTCAACTGACTGAGCCACCCGGGTGCCCCTATTGTAAGCCAGTCTTGATTGGCTTTCTCATTTTGTTCAAAATGATATCCAGTTGATTGGTGATGATGGTGACTTGTGCCAACTGTTGAGATATAGGCTACAGAATGATTGAAGGGGCTTTGTGGTGACAGCTGTGATATCCAAATGGCTAACCCTGGAGAGCTGGCAATGTGGCAAGTAGCAAAGAACACAGGTTTTATGGTGAAATAAACATGGGTTCAGTTTCCACTCTGTTGCTTAGTAGTTCTATGAGTTGGGGCAAGTTTTATCAAGCCTCATTATCTGCATCTGCAAAATGGGGACTAATCATAGATTGCACAGGCTTACAGTAAAGATTAAATGAAGCAATAAAGCAAAAAAATTTTCATTCAAAAATGAAAAATAAAGTACTTGGCACTGTGCCTGTAAGTCAATATTAAATGTTAGCTTTTATTATAGTTTTTGAAAATCACTTTAGTATATATTAGGCTGAAGCGAGCACTGAAAATCACTTTAATTTGACTGACCACAACATCAGATTAGCATCCGATTGTATGGGCTGGGTTTGCTTAGGATCCTAGATTCAAAATTTTGTTGTTCTACACATAGGTCTCCATCAGAACCTGCTAAGAAATCTTTCCTTCAAATACTCTGACAGAAAACATGAACTATTTACCTTTCTTGGGGTCAGGGACAGAGAGGAAGCAGAATGCTCTCACTTCCTCCTCATGAAAAAAATGCACCACATTTTGTAAAACATGATTTTGTTCAAAATAATGAACACTGACCAGTATTCAGATGAGTGGTTCTGTGACAGGATAGAAAGAAGTCTGCGCTAGAAGACATTTGTTTCAAATCCAGTTCAGCCATTAATGGGCTTTCTGAACTTGGGTTGGTCACAAAATGTCCATGGGCCTCAGATTTTATATGTAGAGAATACCAGAGATAGACCAATTATGGTTCTCAAACTCAAATGCCAGTGGGGGTTGGGTGGTAGCATAAATAAAGGAATCAGCTGGGTATAAGACCTTAGGGCCTGGTAGTGACTGGGGTAAACCAGAGAAGACATGCCTTGCCTAAAAATGACATCCTCTGCTCCAACTGATTATTGCTGATGAGAATATGGTACATGAACATGGGGTCATATTTTCCTTATTTTCAGGAAAAGGCAAAAATCTGGAAGCAGATTTTTTTAAATTTTTTTTTTTCAACGTTTTTTATTTTTATTTTTGAGACAGAGAGAGACAGAGCATGAACGGGGGAGGGGCAGAGAGAGAGAGGGAGACACAGAATCGGAAACAGGCTCCAGGCTCCGAGCCATCAGCCCAGAGCCTGACGCGGGGCTCGAACTCACGGACCGGACCGCGAGATCGTGACCTGGCTGAAGTCGGACGCTTAACCGACTGCGCCACCCAGGCGCCCCAAATGTTTATTTATTTTTGAGACAGAGAGAGACAGAGCATGAATGGGGGAGGGGCAGAGAGAGAGGGAGACACGGAATCAGAAGCAGGCTCCAGGCTCTGAGCCATCAGCCTAGAGCCTGACGCGGGGCTCAAACTCACGAACCGTGAGATCGTGACCTGAGCTGAAGTAGGACGCTCAACCGACTGAGCCACCCAGGCGCCCCTGGAAGCAGATTTTTTTTAAAGGATAAACACCAAATAAAATGTAAGTTGACATTTTGAAACCTTTACATTCAATTAACTAAGGCGTCTTCCTGGCTTAAAACAATTCTATTGTATTCTGTTCTATTCTACAAATAGTTACTTTAAATTATAATATAGAAAGTGGTCTTGTTAAAGAAATGGACAAAATTTATTGTATCAGTTCTAACAAACCAGTAAATTGGATTGTTAAATGAAAGAGCCTCATAATATGGAATTGACTATTATAGAATCATTATTAAAATAATAATGTAGTTCTCAATTTCTCATGGTGGCTGATGATAAAACAATATTTCACTATCCCTCCCATGGGCAGGGACTAGAAAGGAATTGTGCCTGTTTGCATGGCAAGATGGCAAGTGTTTGCCTGTGTCAGGTGTGATTAAAAAGCAACGAACCTTTAAAAAAAATAAACAGACAAGAATTTGTATGTACAAATAACTCTGGAGTTGCAGCGAATTCCTGTGGAAGGTCATAGATTCCTCCCTTCCATGCTTCCATGGCGAAGCATTTCTAGGTCCTTCTCTGAGAATTGTCTTTGCTGCCACTTTACAAGCCATGCAGTAAAACCAGGCAGTCTTTTTAGGGGGGTTTTGTCATTTTTGAATCGCCTGATGCTAAGCACTTTATAGATCTCTCTCTCTCTCTCTCTCTCTCTCTCTCTCTCTCTCTCTCTTTTTTAACTTCATCATCACAATAACTCTATGAGGGCGTATGATTACCTCCATTCCACAGAGGAAGCACTGAGTCCTAGAAGGGTTTTAGGTAACCTCCTCAATGTCTCACCCTTCCTAAGTGGCACATCTGGGGTTTAAACCCATGTCCTCACTTTTAATTACTTTCGTCTACTTCCTCTTGAACATGAATCACCGGGCTTGACTTTGCACAGTTCTGTTCCCAAAATCCAACCCCCTCTCAAAGGGCCAACCTTTGCCATTAATGAGGGTATTCAGGGGAATGTGTCCTGATTCCTGGACACAATTAATGAGAAGGAGTTTCAAAAGCCCTTTGAAAGAGTGGCAGCATTACTGGCAAGAACATCTCGTTTCCCTAGGATTCAACTCTCATTTGTATGTGTAAGCTCTGGTCTCCTTACTTGAAAAAAAGAGAGAGAGGAAAAAAATAGTAAATGAAAAAGGACTTATATACTTTAAAGTTATGCCTTAGACCAGCATTTTCTAAACCTGTGTCCTGTGGAACAACTGTCCTGAAAGAAATGCGTCTGTGCTCAAATAAATTTGGGAAACTGCACTTTTTACCCCCACCTTGACTATTCACAGGCACTTGGGCTTAGAAAAGCCTCTGGAATTATTTCATGTCATTTCACTTTTCTTAACATCTCATAGGGTATTGGGAATCTATGCCTTTGGTATGCATATTATTTATTAGATTAATTATTTGTACCCCACCTTCTTTTAGAAAGCCTTGCTAGCAGTGCTTACTTAGGCAGATACAAAGAATTCCATCTTGGAGGATACATGAAACCATTTATCTCCATATAAGGCCTAACTCAGACCATCTTGTCAGTGTGGATTCATCGGGTGTGAGATCTGGGAGGACGCCTCCCTGCCACACTGTCCACCTGGTCAAGCAGCTTGGCACACACAGCTTCTCTGGCACCTCCCAGTGGGTGCTCCATCTTCCTGAAGAAGTAGATTACCACTTGCAGCATGTTAAAGGAAAAATGCCCCTGAACTTAAATCTACACTCTCACCGTTTTTGTCTGGAGCAGGTTCCATCACAGCTATTTCCCAAATGGCTAATCCAACATTTCTGTGGGTATGTTCCGTGGAATATTCGTTTTACATAAAGCTCAGTGATAAAAGGGTCCCATGATCAATAAAATTGGGAAATTGCATATTTCATTCCCTTTTGAAGAGTCTCTGTTTAAGGATAGAAAGATCCGTGTAATTAAGATTATCTTCAATTATCTTCACTTACTCACTTTTCCCAGACTTATTTGGATTATTGTTGTTGTTGTTGTTGTTGTTCATGTACAATCTCTCAACCCTATAAAGCCTCATATTTCAGGGAATATACTCAGGGAACAACTGGGCAAGGCTGTTCCAGATTTGTAGCAGATAAGTGGGCAGATCTGATGGGATTAAAAAGAGGAAGCGTGGCCTTGCCTATGACCATTACCAGTCTAAGCACAGAATCCCAGCTCTGCCAGTTACAGGCTTCAAATTACTTTACCTCTCTCACTTTGTTTTTTCTTTATATTTTAAGAGGAGAATATAAAACCTAAATTAAATGTTCATTTTAAGATTAAAATGAGTTAATAGATGGCAAGCTGCTGAAGATGAGGCTTGTCACAGAATAGGCTTAAAACTTAAGTCCCTTCTCCTTGGTGCTTCAAGACCAGGGCAATACACGCTGAATTTACACACAACATCAGGAGGATGGGCTGTTGACTAGTAATGCCAACTCCTAGAAAGGAAAAGTTTGACTATCCTGGGATGAGAGGTAATAGACTATAAAAGCAATGAGGTAGATCCATGCTCTAATCTTTGCTAGTATGCATGCCAAGAATATTCCCAAGGGAATCCCTGCAACTCTAACACCTACATTCTAATCCTGGCCCTGCCACTGATAAAAGATGTATGTGACCTTAGGTAAATCACTTAACTTATGGAGACCTGTTTTCTCACCTTAAAAAAGAGGAATTGGGGGCACCTGGGTGGCTCAGTTGGTTAAGTATCCAACTTCTGCTCAGGTCATGTTCTCACAGTTCGTGAGTTCAAGCCCTGCATCGGACTTTCTGCTGTCAACACAGTGCCCACTTTGGATCCTCTGTCTCCCTCTCTGTGCCTCTCCCCCCTCTCAAAAATAAATAAACATTAAAAAAAAAAAAAAGGAGGACGTAAACTACATATCTCTCTGGAGTGCCCCTCACCTCCCGCCAGATTTACATGAAGCTAAAGTAGGGTTGTTTCCTATCAATCCAGATGAAGAGGTGGTGGTCTACTTAAGTGTCAGCTGAATTGCACTGAAAATGTTTTGCAGGGATGAGAGACCAAAAAAAACCCCAAAACCAAAAAACTGTGACATAATGTGCTCATGTGTGATGCTTCCCATTTTAATGCTTTCCTGTCTTAAAAACATATTTTTAAATATTCAAGTATAAATTATTCACATGGCACATGCACTTAGAATATGTGCATTTAACTAAGGTGAATCATCAGCCTATCATTAATTATCATTCAACCAGCCCTATTCTTTTAGATAAAGGAGAATATTAGTAACTGAAGGGGCTGAATCATTTAAGCACAGTGAGCTCTAAACAAGTTGGCAAGCTTTCCAGCTATGCCCTTAAATCTTCTAGCAGCTTATAGCCTGTGTGGCTTGATCTCTCATTTACCTATATATGCATATATAACACATGTTGCATATGTGCCTGGAATTGTGCGTTTTTGTGTCACACACACTACCCATGGCTGGTTAATTCCTTGGACGATGCCCATAACAGTTCTCTTGGACAGGTGACAATCTCACTAGACCTCAGTTTCCCTAGCAGTAAAACTAAGGTTCTTCACTATATCTAACGGCTCTTCCAGATCTGATGTTTTATGTCTATGCTCTTTGATTATTCTCTGGCAGAAGCATTGGAGACATGCTCACGTACATTGTCTCAGGTAATTCTTAGAATCTTCCGGGAAGTCTTTTGGTTATCATAATTCTGATCTTGACAGATGATGAAACAGATTCACCTACTTTATGTATCGTGTACATCATAAGTGACAATTACAAGCTTCGAAACCAGATTCTCTAGTCTATATCTGATTAATGCCATCTCCAAGTGAAAGTACTGGCTGATCACTCTTTTCTTCTTCATGCAGAGTAGTCCTTACTGAGGGGAGATTATATGGGAGAGCCCTCCTAAATCATCTCCATCGTCCCCCCCCCCACCCGCCCCCGCCCCAAATAGCCAGAAGAATCTGCTGTGGCCTAGAAGACACAACGCAGGCCACTCGTGTGTGAATGACAATTCTAATGGTAATCGAGATATCACAAGTGACTAGAGGGAATTTGAAGTAGTAGGTATCATTAGAGTCAGGGGATGCTGGCACATGGCCAGATCAGCAGTCTGGTTGGAGACTAGGGGAGATTTTCTCAGCAGGATTACTCCTCCTATTCAGCTATCTGCAGCTCCCCATGCAGAGCCCAGCCCTACTCTTCCATGAATGAAGCCCACAATGCTACAAGCATAGATTCATATATATTTGAAGCTAGAAACAACCTAAAATACCTTGTCTTGCCCCCTCATTTGACAACACAGCCAGGAGAAGTCTCAAGGCCACACGGAGTATTTATGGTTAATTCTGGGAATTAAGAGCCAGTCTTCCTGATTCCCTCTTCACTGTGCTCCTCCCGCGGTCCCTGGAGAGGTGAGGAACCAGGGCAGGAAACCACTTCAGCGGCCCATTAGTCTTGGCATCAACACATGTGCCCGCCCAGTCCTTTTGCTCTTGTGGACTTCCATCTCCAGCCTCTTGGCTGGACGTTGGGCAGCCTGAAACTTGACCTTCTTCCAGTGTAGCTAGATCCTAATTCTCTGATCTTCTGCTCATTTCTTTACTTCTCTGTTGTTACCTCGGTTTCCCTCAGGACTCTGAGCTCCGCGCTGACCCTGTCACCCACCTTTTTGTTCCTTTGAATTAAATGCTCTGGTCCTAGCTTTTGAATTCAACCAGGAACCCCCTAACAATTTTATGGCCTTGGTGTTAATTTATTGCTTGCGAAGACATGCGACCCCCACACACACCCCCTCCTGCCATCTAAGCAGTTGGATGTAGGCACCAGAGGGAGGCACTGGAGCTTGAGGCTAGCAGATACTTTTCAGATACCATCCTCTGTTCCCACTGCGATATTAACAATAAAATCATGAAAGCTTTTTAAAAAAAACCTATCATTGATAGGGAATTTTAAGAATATTATTCTAAATGCTTGAGGCAATCAAATATGCAATTTGAAAAGATTATTACCGGGGGGTGGGAGGCAGGGGAGGGTGGGTGATGGGTATTGAGGAGGGCACCTTTTGGGATGAGCACTGGGTGTTGTATGGAAACCAATTTGACAATAAAGTTCATATATTGAAAAAATAAATAAATAAAGTGCTCTTCTCCAAGGTCAGAGCATTCTTGATGGTGATGTGATATGTGTTATCAATAAAAAGTATATATTTCATTTTAAAAAAAAGATTATTACCTATCAAAACTTACTGGATGCTTTACTCAGAAGTAAAGTCATATTTCTAAATAGTTTCATTTTAAATCAGAAAGAATAAACATATATGAATTGAGCACTAAGCTAAATATCCTAAGGAAAACAAGAGAAAATAAATAATAATTAGACAAAATAATAAACTAGAAAGCAATTGGAATAATAAATAAATCCAACATTTGATTCTTGGGAAACCAATAACATAGCAGACCTTTGAAGGAAGCAACACTCACAAATGGAGAGAACATTAATTATTCAATAAAAGGTTTTGAGTAAGTTTGGGTAAGTATTTAGGAAAGAATCAAGGCAGTATCTCACCTCATATTATACATAAAAGTAAGTCCCAAATGGATCAAGGAGTCAAATGTTTAAAAAAAATTTTTTTAAGGGGGTAGATGTAGGTAATAGTTCATTGATCTTTATGTAGGAAAGAACATTTTAAGAATAAAAGCAAAGAAAGAATATGTACCATATGTATGCATATCAATATCTTTGGGTAGTATGATTATGTAATCTTTAGTTTTTCCTTTAAGCATTTCTGTGTTTTGCAGAATTTCTACAATGAGCATATAGTGTTCATAAGCAGAATACACCAAACTGCATTCAAAAGTTTTAAAGTCTTTACTTGAAAAAAAAATACAGGTTTAAAAGGTTTTAATATCACTTTGAGACTACTCACATTAATTAGTTCCTTTAAAAAGGGGATTATTGTTTCATTGTATTTCTTAAATCCTTATAAGCCGAACAGTGTTGTTACGGTTGTCTGCCAGAATGTAGCTATTAAGTCATTATGTGACCCTATACTGACAGGCTACCAGGTGTGTCAATACCAGGGCACTGGACAAGGAGTCTTGGGCCTCATGACCTTAAGCAAAGCTTTTCACAACCCTCTGATCCTCAGTTTCCTCTTGTCAAACAGATATTAATATCTCCTCTACCACTTTCACAGAGTTTTTCCAAAGACCAAATAAGATAATCCAGCAAGAATCTATGAAATATAGGCTATTATGAAGGCAACAACCATCATTTAAAGAATGAGCTATTGCCTGCCTGGAATTAACAGTTGGTATGTACAGTCTTCCTAAATCTCCTTCTTGTAAGGAAACATACACTCCCTTGGTTGCAGAGAGGAAATAAAGTCCTCCTCATTCCTCCTACAGTCCCCTTTCTTACTGAATTCATGAGGGTGATGACTAAGAGATATAAGCGCATTACCTTTGGGGGCAAGGTCAGATCGGTCAACACACATCCCTGTGTGCACCTCTACCAAAACTCTAGGGGGAAATGCCTGATGTTTTCCTTCCCTAAGAATAGAGGAAGTGGCAGAGACCTCACAGGTTCCCATAGGACCAGAGGTGAAGAGCAAATTCTAGACTATCTCCACACCAACCCACAGGATGGCTGCTTGGCAAGCCTATGGGATCTAGATCTCTGATTTGTGCCTCAGAGTATCAAGTTCATTCAGATGGTACATTGGTCCCCACCAACCCTTCTATGATGCTGCTTTTGTGAGCATGGTTGTCAAATCTGAGTCATATTATTGCAGAGTCTTACTACATGTAGTTATGGGGACAGGACCACCCACAGCACCTCTATGTCCCAGAGCCACTGCTCCAACTAGACTTGCTACAAGGAGCGAACTGCTCTCTCAGCCACCACAGGTAAAGAGGGGGTAGTGTAAGTGACCTGGAAGGGAAGCGTACCATATGCAGCCCAGGCTGCATATAAGAGTCACCTAAGGAGCTTTTAAACATCCTCACGACCAGGCCACACCCCAAGTGTAGAATTTAACTAGAACCCCTCAGGGTAAGAACCAGTTACCACCATATTTTTAAAGCTTCTCAGGTCTTTCCAAGTGCAACCAAGATTAAGAAGCTGTGGCTTAGGATCTAACACAGACCTAGGCATCTCCCCTGCTTCAACATTCACACAACCTTCCCTTTGCAAGGCCTCCTCCACATTCTGCTCTCTCGTAAGTGTGCCTGGCTCATACTTTGCCTGCCAGGGAGCTAACTCAACCCTGAGGCATCCTTTCTCCTTCAGCTCCTCTGCTGGCTGGCTCCATCTGTGTTTGCTGATTCCAAGTACCCAGGAAGGGACTTATCTTCAGCCTAATTTGCCTTTTGAACCAGGGTATTTGGCCCTTGGGAGGCTGACTGACCCCAGGATCAGCCCTTCTGGATAAAGACATGAGTCCTAGCCCTAGTAATCTGTGGAAAGGGACAGAGTTTGTGCTCCATAAAACATGCCGCCTTGGTCTGCTCTAGGTCTGTCGTGTGTGAAGATGGTATGGAGTAGCACAGTTTCCTTTTAACAGGGACTGTGGGATTCTTTAACAACTGGCCCAATGGCAAATCATAATATTGAAATCAAACATATTTCAAGAAATTCATAAAAATTAAGGGTCAGAGTTTCACCCTCTTTATAGAACATGATTTTTAGTCTTTTAAGTATACATAGAATAATAAAATGGATAGCCTATTCAACTATATTTATAATGTATGTATAATTTTATACATCTTTGTCTACAGAATCCTTGTCCATAGAAAACCACAATTGAATTTAGAATTGAAAGACTAAGATACTCATTATTATCTTAACCAGAGTGATTATTTTTTAGTTTTTATTAAGAAACTTTTTTTATTGAAATGTAATATACATAATGAAAAGGGTACATATACTAAGTGTTTATCTCGATGACTTTTTAAGAATGTTTTTCAGAGAAGTTTTAGGTTCACGGCAAAATTCAAGAGAAGGCACAGAGATTTCCCATATACCACCTACCCTCAGACATGCATACCCTCCCCCATTACCAACATCCCCCGCCACAGTGGGACATTTGTTACAATTGATAAACCTACATTAATACCCAGGGTCCCTAGTTTACATAATGGCTCACTTCTGATGTTGTAGATTCTAGGGTTTTGACAAATGTATGATAATATGTACCCATCATTCTGGTACCATACAGAGTATTTTCACAGCCCTAAAATTCCTCTGTGCTCTACCTGTTCATTCCTGCTTCCACACCACTGTGGTTTTTTATAAAGTGAATATCTTTGTAATCAGCATCCAGGTCAAGAAACTAAGCACTATCATTACCCCCAAAGACTCCCCTTGAGCTCCCTTCCAGTTACCACCCATCTCCAATGGTAACCACTATCTCGATTTCTGGCAGTATAGAGAGTTTTGATGGGGTTTGTGGGTTGTTTTTGTTTTTGTTTTGTTTTTGTTTTGTTTTGGTTTTGGTTTTGGTTTTTTTGTTTTGTTTTTTTTTTTTTATTATGTTCTGGCTTCTTTCTCTCAACTTAGGTTGGTGAGATTCATTCATATTTTTACATGTAGCTTCCGTTTTAGCCAGAGATTTTAATCCTTGAAATATCTAGTTCAACAAGCATTATTTAACCAGGAACTGTGCTCAGGGCTGGGGACACAAAAGTAAATAAGGGTAAGCCCCTGCTCTAAGGAACATTCAATCTAGTAATGTAGTAATGACAAGAATTTAATGTAAATTGAATTCCTTTTGTTTAACAAATATTTATTCAGTGTCCACTATGGGATGGGCAGTATTACAGGTGCTAGGGATAAGCAATGGACACGCAGATACAAATTCTACTGGGAATCCTCTGTTTTATTTCCCTGACATGTGTGGGCAAGTTCTGCCCACTAATATCTATTTCCTGCTCTGTTTTGCATCTAATTTCAACATAAGGGGAACTAGTGCTGAAAGCTCTTTCTTCTGGTGACTTAGAGTGTACAGTTTTGAAGTGGCTGCCCCAACCATGGGGCAGTTTGTAAAGCAGTGAGCATGGGAGGTATTTCTCAGTATCTATTTTTGCCTTATTCTATTCTGTCCATCACTGATACTGCCTATTCAGAATGAACAAAGCTCTGGAACATAAGGAAGGCTTTGGATGTTACTTGGAGCAAAGCTGAGCAATCTTGTTTTTCACAACTGTGAAGTAAGAAGAGACAAGTGCCAGAGTTATGACTGGAATCATAAACCTTTGAATTTGTTGTAATAACTACAAGCATCTAATAAGTATCATTATTCATTAGTGTTGACTTTTCAGAGCCTAGTCAATGACTTAAGTATAAAGCTATGATGTTGGAAGAGGAGAGAAAGAGAATCCAACATCACTCCAGGATTGATAGCTTAAGATGAAATGGAACAGAGCATCTAGTTTTATTTATTTGGTTCATGTTTCCTCCCATTTTTATGGAAAATGTCAAGCACATATAAAAGTAGAGATAATAGTAAACTTCATTTCCATGTATCTATGTTTTACCTTCAAAGATTCTCAGTCATGATCAATTCATCTCCAACTCACTGCTTTCCCCTCCCCTGATTATTCTGAAGCAATCCCAGATGTCAAATAAAATTTTCAAAAATGTTCAGGAAGTAAGATCTCTTAGTATTAATCTCCTTAGAGGTGAAATCACCAAGCTAGTTAGTGCCAATTATTTTTAATCCTTAGACTTCAAAAGTAAGTCAAAAAGATTCCTAACAGAGAATATTGGACTTTACATAGTACAGTTAAATGGGATGTATGAGATTTGAATTATCAAATTATGTCAAACACCTGGTCTAGTCCATGACCTAGATCACATTTTGGAGAATAGTTACAAGTGGAATAAGAGGTTCCCCCACACAAGAGCCTTAATGTGTAGATGGAACATCACTTGAACCCATTATAAATTTGTCACCAGTACATTTAAAACTTTATTTTTAGCTTGTATCTACACTTTATCTAATGAATTCCATAAATTAATACTTACTCAAAAAAAAACACCTCATCTTTGTATTATTTGGCCTATAATCACCTCTTTTAAGTCCGTCATTCAGAAGCTGGCAACTTTTCCAAATTGTTCAACAGGATGTTGGGACTGCTGGTTGATGTTCCTTTTCATCAGTAATTTCAAAACCAAATTCTTGTGGATTTTGACATTGCAAATAAATGTGCCCAAGTTAAACTGTTTTTTTCCCCCAACTATTTAGTAATAAATGGGTCTAAACCTTTTCCTAAGCCTCACTGTTTCCCATCTTCAGCCTGTTCTATTATCTAAGAAGGATGTTAGTTGATGTTCATTGAGCCAGTGTTGATGGCCTATCTACTGTGAGATATCAAAGCAAAACTAGGCTTTGATGGAGCTACTTTTCCAGGGCTTCCAGGCTTAACACCCTGAGGCACCATTGTGTGAGCTGATCAGAATGTTCCAGAAGTTTATAGAGCAAGAGGGAAAGATTCTGTTAGTGTCTTTGTCATAAAAATGTGCAAAATGTTGCTTTGGCTGCTTTGACTGTCATACTTGTCCAGTTATATCTCAAAAATGTTACTCAGGGCATGTGACATCCATCACTGTGAGAAGTGGGACATGAAGACTCTATGAGTATCTGATGAAGAGAGAATTGGGGGTAAAAAAAAAAAGCTTCAAAGATTACCTAGATAAACAACACTGTGGAAGACAGACACCTAGACACTTTTCCATACACAACTCCCATTCATTTCTTTAAGACATAATAGCAGCAAAGATTGACAATCTGTCAGGTTAACTGTTTTCATTGTGTACTTTTTCCTGGGCAGATTATTCACATCGAACTCCTTTGATGTGATCAGTGACGATGCTTTTATTGGTCTTCCACATCTAGAGTATTTGTAAGTAAAAAAAACTTTTCTTTGACATAATGATTCAGGACAAGTCCTCTTGGGTTCCTACAGCTGTCTGACAACAAATATTATAACTTATTGCAGATTCATAGAAAACAACAACATCAAGTCCATTTCAAGACATACTTTCCGGGGACTAAAGTCTTTAATTCACCTGTAAGTATGAATGTTGCTGTTACTTTTTAAGCTTACTAACAGACAATGCAGTTTGATAATCTGTGGCTAAAGCGCCCACTTAATGGGTAGTCCATGAAAATTTAAGAAACCCAAATGATTTCTCTCCATGCATACTTGCCATATCTCCCTGTCATCAGCCAGTGTGTGTCCAAGAAATTGATTACTATTGATAGGATTAGCCTAATCCAACCATAATTAGGAAAATAATCTAATGCAGGGAAGTTGTGTGACTGAAATAACTTTTTAATTATCTACTTCATTACTCACTTCATGGATAATTATGGATTGACTATATAGCTTAATTTGATATGTGCTGTTTTTCTTTTTCTGTGTAAATCCTGACTTTATATACATTTAAATATATGCTATACCCACCAGCAATGTCTACACAGTACCTGAACAGCTTGTTTATAAATTAAATGTTTAATTATTCAATGGATGGCTAGAGGTACAACTGTTGTTCTTAACAGGAGACAATTTTGCCTCCTAGGGAACATTCATCAATATCTAGAGACAGGTTTGATTGTCACAACTGGGGGCTGTAACTGACATCTAGTGGGTAGAGGGAAGCAATGCTCTTAAACACCCTACAATACACAGGACAGCCCCCACAGCAAAGAAATATCCAGCCTAAAATGGCATAGTGCTGAGCTTGGGAAGCTTGAAAAACATGAACAAAATAACTTATTTGTCCTAGCCTCCCCCACCGCCTAAACACACACACACACACACACACACACACACACACACACACACACACACAAATGTATTTTTAAGAAAGCTAGAGGGCATGGGAAGAAAAAGCACTAACATTTATTAAGTCCCCACTATTATGTTGGTCAATTTGCTTTACATGGATTTTCAGTTAATCCTTTTAACAATCCTGCCAGATAAGTAAAATAATCCCCATTTTAGAAATGAGAAAACAGAGACCTAGAGGTGATATGTGACTAGTGAACTGAATAGCTATGGGATTATAGCATCAGTAGTCGAACTGCAATGATTATTCATCCATTCAAGGCTATTTTTCAAGTGCCTAATATGTGTCTCATTAATGTTGAGACAAAAGTCCAGGAGATCCAAATGTCATTCCATCAACTTTAACCTGTTCCCGCACAATACCTCACTATCAGCTCCGTTCTAAGCCCCAGGATCTATAGCAGGGAACAAGGCAGACAAAAATACTTGCCTTTTGAGCCACATTCTAGTGTGTCCACATGGTCCTAATGCTTCTTCTCACCAAGCCTTGTTTCAACTCCTGTTTGGATTTGCAGCAAGGAAGGGGGAACTGATGGCCAGATGTATTATGCACAAATCATTATACCTTTCAAGTCTCCTGTAAAAAGTAATTACAATAAAAAATGTTTGCTAGGCTGCTCTGCATGTCAATGATATAATGTGATGGAAAAATAATCGTGCATGGTATATATGTTATGCCATTTTATCACAGAGCCAAACACCACCAAACCTCATTATTTAGAAAATGATAAATAACAGAAACAAATATATGGAAGAAGAAATGAAAGTCTTGACCTCAACTTGAGAGCTTCTTAATTCACATAAATCCCATTCAACATAGCTTCTGTGTGATGCTTAGCATCATGAAGGGCTAAAGGAAGGATGCAAGATCCAGGTATCCTTTTTGGGAACTTGCAGTATAAGTCTTGCCATTCCCCTTGGTTCACTCAAGTGTATCTTCTCTTCAGTCTAAAGGACTGCCTGATCTGGAAAGAAAGGAGGAAGGAAGGAAGGAAGGAAGGAAGGAAGGAAGGAAGGAAGGAAGGAAGGAAGGAATGGTTAATGAAGGGAGAGAGGGAGAGAAAGGAAGGAAAGAAGGGGAAGAAAAAATGGAAGGAAAGAGGCTAGAGATGAGGAGCAAAGGGAAAAAGAAAAAAAAAAATCTATACAACACCCTAATGAAGAACATCTATTTTGTTTGACTACAGGCTGTTAGGTCCATCAAATGAAATGGGAATTGAAATTTGGGTCATAATGAGGCCCTTTATAAGAAGGGGACACTGGTATAGCGTGTGCTTAACATCTAGACATTTTCAAGCTCAAGGGAACACTAAAGTCAGTATTCAAAGGGGCATGAATCTTAAGGGTCAGACGGTGAAAGGAAAGATGATCCTCTCTGACCAGGTGCTAGAGGTGGGAAGGTGTTATGAGGGAACAGGTTAAAGTTGACTAAATGAATATGACCCTTAGGTCTCCTGCATCTTTATCTAATACTCAGATTGACTCATATGGCATTGCCAATATTAGACTGGTTTTGATCTACAAAAATGCAATGCCATATGGTTCCTCCTAAATAGTCTTTAAGAAAGTGTCACACAAAGATGAATAAGATCCAATTCCAACCTGGAGAAGCTCAGCCTGGCAAGAGGAATTAGACAAACAAATATTTTCTCACTGAGTGCCTTTGTCCCCAAGTTATATTCTCCTTTCCAGTTATGCCGTTCTTTGAGCTGTACTCCTTTCTTCCTTCCTTCCTTCCTTCCTTCCTTCCTTCCTTCCTTCCTTCCTTCCTTCCTTCCTTCCTCCTTTCTTCCTTTCCCTCCCTCCTCCCTTCCTCCCTTACTTCCTTTCCTCTTTTTTTCTTTTCTTCTTTCCTTTTTTTCCTTTCAAGGAGAGATGGGTAGGGAAGATTTGAAGCCTAAATGTCCCTCTGACTGCTCAGCACGTCAAGTTAATTTTCCATTATTTACCACCTGTAAATAAATCTGGCATCTGTTGGAGCCATTAGTGTCCTTTTTAAGATTTTAGGCTTCAAAGTGCAATTTCCTCCACCTCAGACCAAGTCTTCCAATCAAAGGCAAGCACTGAACCAGTGAGGAATGATCACCTGACCCTCTAAATTGCACATACTGGAGGAAGAGTTTGCCAAGTTTTTTCAGGTCTTGACCTCATTATAGTCTCCTGGTGACCTTACAAAAGAGACAGGACAGTGGCACTACCCACGGTGACATGAGAACATGGAAGTGCACCTGCATTTAAGCTGCTCCCCAGCTAGTAGTAAAAGCAGAAGTTTCCTGGGGTCTTTAATAAGACGTCTCGTGCCCTCCCATTATGTCAGGACCAGAAAGCTTTGATTGCGCTGCCTGGATCCTCCCACAGGACATGGTCTGGGGAGCAAATATGACTAGGAAAGAAGGAAAAGATCCTGAAGACAGGAGCCCTAGCCTTGCTCTTCATCTCCAAATGCAAATAGTTGGGATGAGACATATACTTTTAGGTCCAGCTGGCTTCCACTCTGCCCCACCTGAGCATATACACATTCAGTCAGTTTCTAAGGAAGCAGCACACTTACCTTACCTTCTTATACATCTATCTCAGGAGACTTAACTTCTAAAGAGAGATTTATAGATAACTTAAAAGTTACTATATATACACACTCCCCCTCAAGCTAGCTTTCAGAGAAGGGTGAATACGTTTCAGTCCTTATAAGGCCAGTCAAATCCTGGGACACTATCTATTAGTTTATTTTGAGTGACTGTCCCAATGTTATACATGTTTAACTTGAATGTTTGAATAGTTTATATATTTCAACAAGGTTTGAATTTTTCTAATGACTGTGTATTACTCTTGAAATCAGGGGGAAAATGCATTAAAAATATTTTATGGCCAACGATGATGAAATCTCTAAACATTGTGTATTTCTGTTAATACCCATGAGCCTTTTTCATAATTATTTCCTTGGGTATCACATATGTGTTTGTAATTAAGGCCCAATAGAGGCAGGTCTGTTTGCATGTATATATAAAAATATTCGGGGAAAATTGTCATCGATCTGTATGTGTTGTGGGGCACCTGCTGGTTGCTCAGCACTGTAGGGTAGCAAAAGGTATATACAGCAGTCCTCAAACTCAGGGTGCCTATGTGTCCCCAATCAGTCAGGCAGGATGCCTTCACAATGACATACATGCAAGGAGGCAGTGCGATGCAGTGGCTGAGGGTGATTTCTGCCACCAGACTGCCTGGGTTCAAGGCCTGAACAACTGTGGGATATCAGGAGGTCACTTAACTCCACTGTGCCTCAGATTTCTTATATGTAAAATGGGAGTGATAATAATCTGTAAAAATATCGACAGGAAACAATAAGATACTTAGGAGTACCTAACTCCTAAGGTTATCATGAGATCAAGTGAGTTAATCTATGCAAAGTGCTTAGCACAGAGTCTGGTATGCAGTCAGCACCATTACGTAGGGATAAATTAAACTCACTGCCTAACTTCTATTCATCCTGGATCAAGATTCCAAATGCTGCAATGTATTTACCCCTTTAAATGTTTTGTATGAAATGAAAATACCTGCTCTTGAAGCACTACAAGTTCAGTCAGACAGCAACTCAAGATGAGAATCTGTACTGCAGGGAGGCTGGGAGCACCCCAGATAGCTGTGGGTGATGTTTCTTAGCAGCAGAGCCCAATGGCACTGAAACAAACGTGCTGTCTGAGACAGTCTGGTCTGCCTTAAGAGACAAGACTTTCCAGTAGGTTCCATAGTCATAATCACAGGTTTTCTCAGGTAAACCAGGAAGACACCAAAGTGGAGGGAATGGTCATCCCCTCTGTTGGGAAAGAAAGACCGTCTGCCATTGGGAATGCTTGACCCTACTCAGCTAGTTTCAAGGTAACTAGACATTCAGTTGGGTAATTTCCTGGTGTCTTAAAGAATATGTCTAAGGCAGACTCTGAACCAAGACTAGAGAATGGTGCTTAGTTGAAGGCACACTTTAAAGAGCCTCCACATTGCTTTGGAATGAGTGAGGCTAAGTGAGGGTGAGGCTAAGAGGAGGGAGGGCTCTTTGTGAGCAGTGGATCTATGTGATGTGGGGGTGCATGACAATGGCAGTTCACAGGGCTTTGTACTTTCTCCCTAACTCAGTGTCTTGGTATAAGGGGGGCTAAGAGAAGCATCTTCTACTCTTTTCTTTGTCTAGATTGGTGGCCTTCTACTCCTCCACTCCAGCCTGCCTCATTCATATCTAAGTATCTACTGAGGGCTTACTTTGTACCAGGTACTAGGAATACAGTGATAAGAAAAGCATCCTTCCAGTACTAACTACAGAATCAACCTAGAACAAATTAACATTGATGAAATATATCCTCAAACCTTTCCTTGCCTTGTCTTCACTCCTCTCCTGATCAGTGCTATCCCCAACACGCTCTTCCCCACCTCAGACATTCCGGTACACCCCTACTCCCTATAAAAACCTGTGACCAAACTCATTGACTCTTAACAATGTGACTTAAAGTATTGCCCCTCCTCATATCATTTCATAATTATTAAAGATGAAGCCATAGCCTTTCACAGGTGAAAAGTATAAAAATGTGATTTAAGAGCTAGAATAGAACTTGCAGATTATTCTGACCAAGTGATTGTTCTCTTTGCAGAAAAGAAAACAGTCAGAGCTCAAACCCAGTATGCCATTCCTGGCTCATGTCATTTCCACCCCACTCTGCTGCCCAATCCAGGGAGCCCTGAAGAGGGCAGGCAGGCAAAGTGTCGGCTTGGTCAGTTGCCCGGATTTCCTTCAGTCATGCAATGCAGAACGTCTTTTCCTGACAATTCTAGGGCCACCTCTGACTCCTTTCCTCTCTCTCCATCAGCCTTGTAATTTGTTTTCCTCTTATTCCTAATAATACTCATATTTAGTTTTAAAATCTAGCAACGATTTGACCCTTACCCACCTAACATATTTTTGAAGAGGAAGGAGGCCCCCCACATCAGTTCAAGCTCACACCCTTTCATGCCATCTCACACTGGACCAGAAAGAAGGAGACAGAAGGTCTCTAGACCTTTAGGAACAGTAACATGTGTCTCTGAAATCACTTGCTTTCCACGTGAATATCACCATGAGATGAACGCTGTATTAATGACTAAAAGAAAATATGACAAAATCTTTCTTTAAATGTTTTTATTTATTTTTGAGAAAGAGAAAGAGACAGAGGACGAGCGGAAGAGGGGCAGAGAGAGAGGGAGACACAGAATCTGAAACAGGCTCCAGGCTCTGAGCTATCAGCACAGAGCCTGATGCAGGGCTCAAACTCGTGAACTGTGAGATCATGACCTGAGCCGAAGTCATACGCTTAACCGACTGAGCCACCTAGGCACCCCAAAATATGACAAAAATCTTAACAGTAATTGGCAGGATGGTTATTGTTTTACACTTGAAAAATAGAATTTTTATACTTTCCAAATTTTCTTGAAGAAATAATAATAAGTATTATTACATATGTATGTATACATATATATGCATATGCATATATGTGTGTATATGTATATCAGGAAAAAATATATGCCAGTGACATATCTATCACTAATAAATGTGTATGCTTTATATACATCAGTAAAAGATGAGACACTTAAAAATACCAAGGCATAAAGTTCTGTCTACTCAAAGAGGCAAAGAAAATAGATGATCTCAACCTCCTGAATTGAGCATTTAAAAGTGCTTAGATATTGGGGCACCTGGGTGGCTCAGTTGATTTAGTGTCTGACTCTTGATTTTGGCTCAGGTCATAATCTCACAGTTTGTGAGATCAAGCCCCATGTCAGGCTGTGTGCTGACAGTATGGAGCCTGCTTAGGATTCTCTCTGTGTCTCTCTCCCTCTCTCTCTGCCCCTCCCTGCCTCTCTCTCTCTCTCAAAATAAATAAATAAACTCAAATTTTTTAAAAATAATAAAAGTGCTTAGGTATTAAGTATCACTGGCATTGACAACAACCAAGAAACAGATTAGTTTTGTGCCTTGATTATCTGACATAAGGCTTAAAAATTCACATACAGATGCAGAAATTTTCCCTGGAATCTATTTCAAAAGTGTGTTTATAAAAATATTAGTAGTTTTTTGTGTTAATTTTCACAATAAATGAAATTGGTATTCTTTACTCAGTTTTGCAGATGTAGAGACAGAAACCGAGAGAGGTTAAATTAAGTTGGTAAAAGGCACACTCCTGACAGTGAGGATGCTCAAATGGAAGCCCTCGTCCACTTGAGACAAAGCCAGCACCCAAACTACTATGCTGATGTGGGTATGAAAGTGACAGTCAGTTTTACAAAAGACAGAGATCATATTTCAACCGGAGCAGCTATTAGGGAAAAGGGAATGATAATATGAAGCTGTTACTCATGAAGCAGGGGGAAGATGGAGGGAAAGGAGAAACTGAGAACATTAAATGGATTGGATTTTCCATTTTGCTCTCCAGTAGCAAGACTCAATGTAGAGATGGAATCTGAAGAATCAAATGATCCTAACATCAAGTCTAAAAACTCTAACCCTAACCCTATCTCAATATCTCTAGCTGTTTCAGTAACCTAATAGGCATGAAATCTTCACCCTTTCTGCCTAAGGACCAAATGCTGAGCAGGCTTCCCGGAGCATCAGGGACTTGCTACTTTTTCTTCCTAGCAGCCCTGGCCCAGACCCCTCAGGAGCTCCCCACCCCACCCACCCACCTCCCAAGTCTCTCAGAGAATTGCCCATAAGCCCCAGACACCCATGATGGTTTTGGAAGCTCCAGGCCCTCCTCAAAGCTGAGTTTCAGCTGGTGCAAGGAACCCAGAGGTGTAGCTCCAAATCTGGACTGACTGCAGTCCTAAATTTCCTCAGAGGATGAGGGCCTGAAGCCATGTGGGAATCTTGTGAGAAAAATGGGAGCTCCATCCTGAAACCGATCTCATAAAATAGTTGACATCATCTGACCATGACAGTTATTCACACTCCAGCCCAGTAACTTCAGAACTTTACAGATGAAGTAAAATAATTGGTTTAGAATGATTAAATCCTCACTGGACAGAACCATTACATACACATATACTAAGCAATGGGGTCTTTTTAAAACCTCAACTTTATCCTTTGTTTCTTCTGAATTTAGAATTTAGAATAACAATACATGCTCGATGATAAAAACTCTTACAATCCAGATGTTTACATAGCAAAAGTAAAAGATTCTAAGTGTAAATGATTATATCTTTTTCAGACCTTTATGGATCGTTAGACACATATCCTCCCTCCCCAAGTGGGATTATCTTCTACGTACTATTCTCCAATTTCCCTACTTTTTGTTTTCCTTTAGGCATAATCTCATGTCAAATAATAGAGATCTACCTCATGTTTTAAAATCTCCTGCAAAATATTCCATGTTAACTGCACACAATCCTTACTGACAGACATGCAGGTTGTTTCCAATTCTTTTCTACTCTAGATAATTCTAGATTAACTATCTTTCCCCAGTTGGGCAGTGGGTCTCAACATAATTCCAATTCTATTTACTTGGTAAATTGGAAAATACTCTTAACTGGCCAGCTAAGAAATGTGTGGAGGCATTTCATATTTCTTTTCTTCACTTTGCAGACTCTTCTGATCTCCTATGTGCCCTATGCATCCTTCACCATGTGCCCATCAGCCTGCACTGGCTGCTTTACATCAGGGCCCGGTTACATTAGTTTTGCAGAATAATTCCCAGGCTTTGTCAGCATTGCTTTCCTAAGACATTCTCTGCTCCATTCCCTCTTGCAGCTTTCTTCTTATGCAAATGTGAACCCTGTCACTGAGGCCTCCCAAAGGCTTCAGGGAAGCTGTCTGAACTCCAATTCCTGGGCCTCTGGCATCTGGAAGCCTTCCTCTCATTTCTGAGTCTTCCACTTACTTCTGCCTCTTTTAGGATTCCAGGCAGACTTCTCATGCCTCCCTGTCACCAAACCTAGGCATGAAGCTCCATCCGATCTCCTTCAGAAACGGTCCACTGTGAGTCAGTATTTCACTGAATTTTGGCAGTGGAACAGGGAAAGAGTCACATTGAGTGCAGTAAATCCATCCATCACTTCTGCCTTTGGCACCTCTTATGCTGTCCCACTCTCTGGTCCCCAGAGTGAGAGCCTCTCTGTCACAATAAGTCCTCAAGAGGCACAAAGCCTTATTCTACAGTCCATCAGGTCAACCTGCCTTCATCGGTCCCATCCAACAACTCTGTTGAATTAAAAGTCCTCCATCTTGTCATGGAAAAATGATGTGTCTCTACCCCAGAAGACTGTAGCTCCAAGTCTGTGTCTTACCAGCTGCTTCTGTGGTTGCCTTCACCTTGGGTATGTGAGGCCTAGAGCTCTATGCATCCTTTGGGCAGGAAGTGGAACTCCCAGATTTGTTCACTGTTTAGAAGACCTGCCTTGGAAATGGAATGGAATGGAATCAAATGGAATGAAATGAAATGAATTGAATTGAAATAAAATAAAATAAAATAAAATAAAATAAAATAAAATAAAATAAAATAAATAAAATAATTGCTTTGGGCAGCAATGCAAACAGGGTATCTCTTCCTGGGCAACCCTAGTGGCAGTAGTAATTCAGGACTTGTCTGTTTCTTCATTTCACGTCCACTGTCTTATGATCCAGCCTCCTCCAACCTTGTGCCCTGCAGCCAGGTGTAGTTTGTGCTGGTTTCACCCATGTAGGAGTTAGCATGAGAACTTAAAGACACATCGTGCCAGAAAATAAATTGAGACACATAACTCGGGAATGACTCTGGACTTGTCCAAGACACTAGGAAATCTCTTCATTCAAGAGAATTCAGAAAGGTGAATTATGGAGACATTCTCTTGAAAAGTCTTCTTTAACAACATTTTATTAATACTAAATAGGTGGACAGTCATGGTAGTTTTTTCGTGTGGTCAGTTTTCTAAATGTTGTTTCCTGAGCAGTGTACACACAGAAGCCCTTCTCCTTCGTTTCCTCTCCCCACCTCCCTGCTGCCCTTTGTTGAGAGTAGACCAGATGCCAGGTGCCTTCCTGAGTTATCCCATTTACTTTTTCTAACAATCTTATGACATGAGGTATTATTAACTTCCCCCTAAAAATGAAAAAACTGAGTCTTGAGGAAGATTTATAAAGTCGCACAGCCAGGAAAGAGTGGAGTCAAGATTCAAACCAAGCTCAGAATGACTCCAAAGCTGTGCCTTTCTTTATATAATGGACTGTCACTGAGACCGGAACATTCTGATTCAGTTCCCATTCTTACGTTCCAAGGTCCATTGAAAAGAGTTTTCCAATCTAGTAGTAATTTCTAAAACTCAGGAAAACAACATAATTAACTTAAAAATAGGTTTTAAAAGTCTTGAATGTTTGCACTTGAGAAATCTCATAGTAATTAGAGCAGGTGGAAGACAAGAAAAGTTTTGAGTGTGTTTTAAATGGAATTTGAGTGAATTTTCAAGGACTTTGGAGGCCAAACACATAAGCTCTTTTTATTTCATTTAATTAAAAAAATTTTTTAATTGTTTTTAATAGTTTTGTGGAATAAAAACAATCATAAGAAAAGTATATAACATGTATATATACAATGCTGGTTAAAAATAAAAAATTACCAGTACCTACATTCCTTCCTATCATGCAAGGCCCACTCCTTGTTATGTCCACACTTCTGTAATATGGACACATTTCTCTTTTCTTGATAGTATCAGGACTATTTTCTACTCATTAGCTTTGATTAGAATCATTCTAGTGATTCATGAAAGAACAAATAGAGAAAAACAATTCCTGTGACAATAAGACAAGAACTGGAAGAAAAGGAAAGAGATGATTAAAGAGGATGGATGGATGGATGGATATTTGTGAGAAAGCTGTTTTCTGAGGTCGAATGAATGTATGTAAAAAGGGAGTATATACTTTGGAAAGAAGAAAGGATATGCTGGCAGGGAGGTAAGTTAGACAGAGTCCTCAAACTCTAGAGCTATTGGCACTATCAGTTGTGGATTCAGCTGCTGTCTGGAGAACGTGAGGAAGAGAGAGGGAGGAGGAGGGGCAGCCTGAGTGTGAGGGGAAAAGGGCACTGTCAACCATTTAGTTAGTCATCATTTGGGACACATCCCCTAGACTGAATGTCCAAGAGTATGAATCTCATATTCTATTCTACATAGAAGGATCAATGCCCAGTATCATTTTATTGCTGGCATTGTGGGGGTTGTTTGTTAGTTTCTTTTTTTACCATGACATATAAAGTGCCATAAACACTGAGCAAGTGTTGAAGCAATGAGACCAAGAATTGAAAATACGATAGTAGGAATCTGAGTAGTATCTTAGAAGAAGGAGAAGAAAAGGTACTGCAAGTAATTTAGCGTAGTCGGGAAAGAATAAAAGGGACTTATAATTAAGTTTTATCATAAAATGCATTTATTTAGTTTATGACTATAGTTTACATCACTCTTTTTTTTTTTTTTTTCCTTCCAGGAGCCTTGCAAACAACAATCTCCAGACACTCCCAAAAGATATTTTCAAAGGCCTGGATTCTTTAACGAATGTGTAAGAGGACCTAAGAAATCACTGATTAATTAATTCGCAGTTGTTAACAAAGAAGCCTGTTATTGAGGATTAGAATTCGTAACTGGCTTTAAAATTAAGTTAGAATTTTAAAATTTAAATTTTAAATTGGCTTAAATTTTAAATTTACTTGAACTAATGTTGGAGCCTTCTATGGTATTTCCCACTGGAAATTCTGAATATATGGTGCCCAGGCATTCCTTTGACAAAGTGTGTGTCCTCTGGGAGGTAGTGCTGATAAGGGACTTTGAGGGTGTGGGAAGAGGAGGCCCAGAGTGAAGTTTCAAGATGCCTTTTTTCACATGAGTTCCAGGAAATGGGGCTACAAAGGAAAAACATAAAGGAGTCTGGGAAACTGACCGAGTACAGATGAAAGGTTACACCCATGGGTTGGTCAATCAACAGAGAAATGGAACAGGAAGTGGGGGAAGGGAGGCAAGTTTGCCTTTTCTCTAGTTAGACTGAACAACAACTCTAGGCTTAATCCCCAGGAATTTGGCTTAAGCCCCAGGAAGGGAATGAACTTAATTATTTTTGACCCTTTTTCAAACAAAAGAGCTTTCAAACTTTGACTTTTAAGCTTCAGAGTGAAAGATCTTTGTAAGGAATTTGTATATTTTGCTGTAAGCAAAGCAAGTAATATATGCCTAATCCTCTCAAAAGCAATTTAGCTTCATTAAGTGTTTTCCAGACATTAGAAGGGTATTTAAATGTCATAAGATAGATACAGGAACAAATGAAAGAATATATGAAACCAAAAGATTTCTTCTTATCAATTCAGGTACTTTGCTATAGAATATACATTCCAAACAAATTTTCTCCAATGACAAAAGATCTAAGCCAAGTATTTTCTCCTAAACCTAGTAGTTAACTTCAAATCAGTAAGCTAATGAAAAACTTTCTTTGTTCCTTGTGGTATTTCCTCAGCCCCTCCTCAATGCCTATTACCCCAATTCCTGAATGATGGTTTATTTCCAAGAGAGTGCCAGAATCAGGACACTTCCAAGAGAGTCTCGGACAGACCACAGTTATCCGTCTGGTTTACAATCACCCAGAAAAACTGATACTCATTATTCTGGGTCAGAGTATTCTTGGGAGATGAAGTCAGTCTGGGGAATGTCTTAGAGGTTAGATGATATGCTACGACAGACTTGGGGATACAGCTTATTTGGGCACCATCCTCTGGCCCATCCTGGTGTCAGCCAATACTGCACACTAGAAACAAAACAAAACAAAACAAAAACCCAAAAAACAAACAACAACAAAAAAACCCACTTGAAATTGGCTCAACCTCTATGGAAATCCCATAATGGATTTGGCCTCTTGGGCCTACTCTGAGATGCCCAAATCAAGAATTATCTAAGAAGTACAAGGATCCTTGCCAACTTGTCTTTTAGTGGATTTCTTGGTTTTCTTGAATGTATCCCTCCAAAAGCATTTTTAAATGCTTCAACATTTAAAAATTACTCATGTGCTGTGTGAACACTAGGCAATACCTATCTTAGGAATTCCGTGTGACCAAGAAGGGTTTTAGGAAGGACCTGGAATTTCCGAACAAAAGCAATGCAAATAAACAGAAAACTTGGTGAGTTGGGATCATATGTGGAAATTTGAACTACCCATGCTGTATAGTTTATTACAGACATGAGTTGTTGTATGTCTGAGTTAACTCTGCTGTGTCGAAGTCATTTCCTATTAAAATTCAATTTGTAGACCATGGAGTAGGATCAGAATGAATTACATCTGTGAGGAAGAAGAAAAGCAAATAGCTCCCTTGATTTAATTAAATATGATATAATAAGCACTGTATTCTATCTTCTAGACCTGCATTGTCCAATATGGTAGCCACACATGTGGTCACCAAACAGCATTCATAGTGTAACTGAGGAACAAAACTTTAAATTTTACTTAATTAAAAAAAATTTTTTTAATGTTTATTTATTTTTGAAGGAGAAAGACACACAGTGTGAGTGGGGTAGGGGCAGAGAGAGAGGGAGACACAGAATCTGAAGCAGGGTCCAGGCTCTGAGCTGTCAGCATAGAGCCTGAAGCAGGGCTAGAATGCACGAACCGCGAAATCATGATCTGAGCTGAAGCCGGATGCTTAACCAACAGCCACCCAGGTGCCCCTAAATTTTACTTAATTTTTTAAAAATTAAGCCAAAAACTAAATTTAAATGAGTTCAATTATGGGAAAATGTAATTATGTTTGGAACAACTTGGATGTGTGAAACTATTGTTTCCAGCTATAAATTTTATGAAATCTAATCCATATCACACACTTCTGATGAAAATTTAGCATCCAAATTGAGATATACTCTAAGTGTAAAGCACACTAGACTCCAAAGACTTACTATTTTTTAAAAATGTAAACTATCTCATTAATAATGTTTGTATTGACTACACATCTAAATAATAATATTTTGTGTGAAATACTAAGCAAAATATCATTTTAAAATAAATAAAATATATTGTTAAAATTAATTTCACCTATTTCCTGTTACCTTTTTAATGTGTTTATAGAAAATTTTAAATTATGTATAGAGTCCACACTATATTTCTATGGACACACAGCTCTAGACAGAGCTGCCTTTGATCCAAGAGGGAATAACTTCTGAGGTTCCATTGACTGGGTAGCAATGAAGGGTGCACTGTGGGAACTCTCTGAACTCCAAGTGAATTGTCAATCAGGTTTAAGGTAGATTATGGGGCACCATGTAAAGCCAGGTAAAGGCATTTTGCATGTGTTAATTGCTGAAGTAAAGTCATGCCTTTGGAGGTAGGACGCTCAGCTGATTTTTGATTCAGCAAAATCAGCTGAAATTTGTCTTTCAGGGACCTGAGAGGGAATTCATTTAATTGTGACTGTAAACTGAAGTGGCTGGTGGAATGGCTAGGCCACACCAATGCAACTGTTGAAGACATCTACTGCGAAGGCCCCCCAGAATACAAGAAACGCAAAATCAATAGTCTCTCCCCAAAGGATTTTGATTGCATCATTACAGGTAATGGATTCCAAATGATTCCACCTCATAAAGTTAAAATAAGGGCTACATTTTATGTGTGTGCAGGAATTGATATTTTTTATATCTTTAAAAACCAACTGACCGATTTAATTTTTAAAATACTATAAAGCATTAAAACTTTGTGGGTTTAAAAGCAAAGTAAAATTATCATTTTACTATTTCTCTTAAATAAATGTATTTCTTATGGACATTTGAGATCTAGCCAAGGAACAAGGCATTAGCACAGTTATTCATCATCATTTCCTGTTTTTGCAGAATTTGCAAAGTCTCAAGACCTGCCTTATCAATCACTGTCCATAGATACTTTTTCTTATATGAACGATGAGTATGTGGTCATTGCTCAGCCTTTTACTGGAAAGTGCATTTTCCTTGAATGGGACCATGTAGAAAAGACCTTCCGGAATTATGACAACATTACAGGTATGAAAAGCCTGATTGTATTTTGAATAGAAAGTTAAGCACATTGAACCAAGGGAAACAGAAAAAGACAAGTGGTATAGGGGGATGCTTTGGGCAGGCTTAGAGTCATTTAAACCCCAACTGTACCATTTACTAAGTGACTTGGGGTTGTTCCCTAAACCTTAATTTCCTGACTTGGAAATGGGAATAATAATACCCAACTCACAGGGTTGTTGTTAAGATAATGCAATCATAAGATAATGTGATCACATATTCAAGGAACTTAGCACAGAACCTAGCCTAGTAAACACACAATAAAAGGTGGATTATTTTTCCAGGAAAAATATTGGACTAGGAATCATGAGGTTTAATCCAGGTTCTGCCACAAACTAGCTGGGTGAACCACTCACCCTCACTGGGCCGTCCCTTTTTCTTAACTATAAAATAAGGATGTTATTTTAGATCATTGAATCTCAAGCTTTGTTGCACAAACATGACTCCTACAAAAGGTTAATGTACTCCTAGTGACAGAAAGGGTTTTTGGTCCAATATATCTGTGAGCTATATCTCCCTGTTAGAGATTCATAATACACAGTAAAGACCCAGAAGTCTGGCAGTAAGGCAGGCTCTTTAAAGTGTTTTATGCATTTAATTTGATGTTGGAAACCACCTTTTTTCCCTGAAAACTTTTACTTAGGTGCCCTCTTAAGTTTTTTCAACAACTTTACAATTTTTAAATAAGTGAGAATATGGGCCCCTTCTGAAATATTTCCTTTAGCTTTAGCTTCTAATGTATTTAAATCTTAAACTTTTCCATAAACTTCTCCCACCTTTTTGGGTGGGAAGGGTCATAATTAGATTTTGTGGGTGGCCACAAGCCCCATTGCTCATAGGATCAAGACAGGTCTGGGGCTGGCTTGAGACTGAGGTGCCCAGATGAAGGAATCTTCTTCAAACCGAAGTTGTCCCAGAAACCTCCTTCTTTCTCAAGGTGGAAGGTCATGCTTCCCTTTCTCCCCCAAACACCTCAGTTTTCCCATGGGCTATTGCGCAGTTTTGTGCAGTTTAGTTCAGGTTCTTCTTACCCGGAATAATTCATCATTATTCCAGATGAATCTTAAGATGAACACTTGAAAGAGAAATGAATCACACATTTGCAGACTTTCAGAGGCCATCATCTCATCTAGAATGACGAATATATGCCAAATATGCAGCTACTATGACTTCCCTTACCCCAGACAGATATCGCTAATCAATCATGGTGCTCTTGCTTACAGAGTGCAGACAGGGCAACAGAATCCTTCTCAACATAATTTTCCAGGAAGTTTTCCAATCAATCAGTCGATACAGTACGTGGTTGAAATCTAGTGGACATCCCTGATCTTGTCCAAACTCTCATTGTATAGAAGAGAAAACTGAATTTTAGAGAAGTAAAGTGATTTTCCTGAAGTCATACAATCAGTTGAGCCCTTGAAAGGTAACAAATAGAATAATTTCACCTATTAGTACAGAGTTGATGCAGAATTTATTGCCTCAGAGCCTTTAAAGTTGCAGTTAGAAAAGGCGTGGGCCCAGATTTGCCCCACTCTCTTTGGATTTCTTAGAGCCAAGCTCCTTCTAGTCAACCAGAATTTACTGATCAAACTCTCATCAAACTCTTACCAAAAGGATACTGAGCTGGTCCACTGATCCCATATTGTTTTCTGAGATTTCCCAAAATAACTGTTAGGAGTATCACCCATGACTGTACCCCTCTTCCATTTTTCTCAAAGATTCCTCTTTCTTCTCTTCTCTCCTGCCACCAAAACTTCAGAAAAATTACAAGTGTCATCTTTTTCCTTTTTTAGGGGAAAATTATGTTACTTTTAGAGCAAGATTCAATTCACAATTAGAACAAACCAATTACAGTTAGAACCATGGGCTACCCAGATCACTGCTCAAGACTTTGTAGGATGATCTAGAAACTTGTGGGATCCTAGCCCAAGTTGGAAGCCCTGGAATAGCTCACCTCCTCCCAGCTTGGGTTAAAAGCAGAGAGACTCTGGTAGACCTGGGTTTGAATCCCAACTTTGCCTTCTCTTAGCAGCACTGAACCCCACTGAGCTTCAATCTGCTCATCTGCAAAAGGGAGAATAATAATATTTATCTCTTAAGATTGTTGGGAATTTTTAATGAGATGATTTGGCAAAGCACATAGTTGGTGCTCAATAAATGGCAGTTTTCACTAGAATTACTATAACTCATAATATGTCAGGGAAAGCAATGCTTTCTTTCTGTAAGAAGTGAGAGGAGGAAACTCAGGCTGTAGCCATATGTCCTGAATGTCTAGTGCAGGTTGGATGTGACATGGCAACTCAGGTGTTGGTAACAAGGCCTCATGAGGCACAAAGGCACAGAACGTCAGGATCCTGCTGCCATTGGGTCTTAGAGATTAGCCTTGCCTGTTCAACCAAGGAAATCTCTTATTTCAGGCTGATTTTGGTGGAAGTTGTATGGCCTCAGCCTGCATGTTTACATGCTGCAAAAGAGGATGGCCATCCAACTAATCTCTCATTTGTCTTTTCCCAGGCACGTCCACTGTAGTGTGCAAGCCTATAGTCATTGAAACTCAGCTCTATGTTATTGTGGCCCAGCTGTTTGGCGGCTCTCACATCTATAAGCGAGACAGTTTTGCAAATAAATTTATAAAAATCCAGGATATTGAAATTCTCAAAATCCGAAAACCCAATGACATTGAAACATTCAAGATTGAAAACAACTGGTACTTTGTTGTTGCTGACAGTTCAAAAGCTGGTTTTACTACCATTTATAAATGGAATGGAAATGGATTCTACTCCCATCAATCCTTACATGCGTGGTACAGGGACACTGATGTGGAATATCTAGAAATAGCCAGAACACCTCAGACACTCAGAACGCCTCATTTAATCCTGTCTAGTAGTTCCCAGCGTCCTGTAATTTATCAGTGGAACAAAGCAACACAATTATTCACTAACCAAACTGACATCCCTAACATGGAGGATGTATATGCTGTTAAGCACTTCTCAGTGAAAGGTGACGTGTACATTTGCTTGACAAGATTCATTGGTGATTCCAAAGTAATGAAATGGGGAGGATCCTCATTTCAGGATATTCAGAGGATGCCATCACGAGGATCCATGGTGTTCCAGCCTCTTCAAATAAATAACTATCAATATGCAATTCTTGGAAGTGATTATTCCTTTACTCAAGTGTATAACTGGGATGCAGAAAAAGCCAAATTTGTGAAATTTCAGGAATTAAATGTTCAGGCACCGAGATCATTCACGCATGTGTCCATTAATAAGCGTAATTTTCTTTTTGCTTCCAGTTTTAAGGGAAATACACAGATTTACAAACATGTCATAGTTGACTTAAGCGCATGACACACCAAATTCTGTGGCTGCCATCAGAAACTTTCTACAGTACATGATCCGGACGAACTCAATGCATGATGACTCTTCTTATCACACTTGCAAATGAATGCCTTTCAAACATTGAGACTGCTAGAACCAAGCACTACCAGTATCTCCATCCTTAACTGTCCAGTCCAGTGGTGTGGGAAGTTACCTTTTATAAGACAAAATTGAATTGTGTAACTGTTCTTTGCAGTGAAGATGTGTAAATAAGTGTTTAATGGTATCTGTTACTCCAAAAAGAAATATTAATATGTACTTTTCCATTTATTTATTCATGTGTTCCAAAACAACTGCCAAATAAAATGTTTACATTTTCTTTCATATCTCAAAGGTAATTATTTACAATTATTTTATTCTTGGTGATGGATGCTGAGGAAATAGCTTTATACAATAGGGTTATATTTACATCAAGAACTTAGGGTGTGAATAGTAAGTGATGATGAAGCACTGATATTGATTACCCAAGATATATGAACAGGTTTATCAGCTGATTTGGAACATTCAAAGGTGTTTCCAAAGGTCACGGCATTTAAGAACATTTTGTGGCGAAATGGCGATGAATTAAAAGCAGGGTAGAGAAATTTGCTTATTACAAGAAGACTGATTTAAAATAAAGAATCGTAAGACCCATCCTTTCCTATCTGATAGCTCTAGCTAAAAAAAAATTATTCAAAGAACCTATAGAAGAAACCAAACTCAAGAATCTGAATTTTAAAAACCCTATTTAGGGACTTTCTTAATGTCTGACTCTAGAATTATCTGAGAGCTGATATAGATTTGTAAACCTTACAGTACTTGCCTCAAATTTACCCAATATGATGGCCTCTTAATCTGATCAAAGATGCTTCACTTCTAGACATCAGTTTGGATGTTACTGACATGCCACAGAGTGTCCAGGAGGCTCATATTTGATTTTCTAAATTCTTGCTCCTGGATCACATGGTTTGTTAGCACCTAGCACAGTGCCTGTTATAGGGTAGGCTCTCAAAAACTGCTTTCGAAGATGCATGTGTGTCCTCCTGTTATAATACAACAATAAACTTCGTAAGTCCCTTTGATCTATTCGGTCCTATTTATTGACTACCTATTAAGAATGGGGTGTTGTTCCTGTGGTGCTGGGGAGGAGAATTGAGGAGGAACAGGGTATGGTCCTTGCCCTTTGGGGCCTTAGACTAATCGGAGGGTTAGGACACAGAAACCTACAGAGTAAGCCCTGAGTGCCAATCATCATCTGAATATTCTGATTATAAAGATCATGGGAGTATCAAAGATGAGTTCCTAGAGGAAGTGGTCCTTGTTTGAAGTTAAAGGGGAGATATGGTTTCAAAAGGGGATCACGGCAGAGGAGCTGTTTCTGAAATGATTCCGTGTGAAAGAGCTTCCCCCAACTTATTGCTCCCCACACTCTTTTTCCAAATGAATGGGGAGCAGAGAGGGGTAGACATCAACCCCACTGCCAGCACATATCTGGCAAACTTAATGGCCCTAAGGTACACACAGTAGTTACACATTTTCCAGGAAGCGACACCTTGGGGCGTTATGCACAGGAACCAGATTCCTTTGCCACATGGGGAAGATATTAACTGACATTAGAATTATGGAGGGACAAGAAGTCTTACCCACTCCCGATCTGTACACAGGGAGACAGGCCTTTGAATGTCTTATTTTTTTCAGTTCCCTTTTTCTATAAGTAGCATATATACTGTTGAAGAACACCTACTTTGTACAGACTGCGTTTAAGTCCTGCCTTGCCATGTGCTGGCTTTGTCCACAGGCAAGTTACTTAAGTTCTCTGAGCTTCAGTTTCTTCATCTGTAAAGGGATAATAATGCTTACTGCAAGGACAGTGGAAGGATGAAATGAGATAATGTGCACTTGGTGGACTGAATTTTCCAAATATGGCGACAAAATTTCCCATCCTACATGTTCTGTGAGAACCTTGCCCTCACCCCATCAAGAGGTGGTACCTAATTCCCTTATCATTAAATCTGGGCAGGCTTGTAATCAATAGAATGTGGTGGAAATGATGCAGTTTGAATTTTGGGCCTAGATCACAAAAACAAGGAAGCTTCTGTCTTGTGAACTGGGACAATCGTTTCTGGAGCCCTGAGCTGCCACCTGCAGGATCCTACTAGGCTGAGGCCACCATTCTGAGGAAGTCAAGGCTTTGATCAACAGCTCTGGCTGAGGTCCCTCCTAACAGCCACATCAACCACCATCCTGTGAGCGAGGATGCCTCTGGGTGATTCAAGCCCCAAGCTGTTAAGTCACCACCAGCCATCCAGTCTTCCCAGCTGAGGCCCCAGACAAGCAGCTAAGACAAGGGACAAACCATCCGCATGGTACTGGATCCAAATTCCTCACCCACAAAATCTATGAGCATAATAAAATCGTTTATTTGAACATCTAAGTTTTGGGGTGATTTTTTTATACTGCAGGTGATCAGAACAGCACACCAAGTACTTAACACAGACCCAGCACAAGTCAACACTTACCAAGTGCTAGTTAATGGGCTCCACACCCGGAATGTTGCGTGCTTCGGGGTCATGCTCTACCTTATTACCTTAATGTAACCCACGGTCATTTCGTTTTTAAAGTCTGTCTCCTGTTTTCAATACATTGCCAGTGTTCTAACTGTGCCAGGCCCTCTGCTGAGTTCAGGGATGCAGAGATGAAAGACCTCGATTCTTCTCTGTTTTCATAGAAGCATTATTAGCAAACCGACTCTCTGATTTACCTGAAACCTGAGACCCGGAGCTGTGAAGCAAGCCGAGTGAGGCAGGCTACAATCCCGGCCTCTGGACACTCAATTCAGATCTTTCTTCATCACATGGTGCTACCTTTCAACACCTCACCCTCCAGTCTGAACCTGGGATTGCAGACAGGGATGAGGTGAGGAGTGAGAAGGCTGACAGAAATTCAAGAAAGACTGAGGAGGAGGACACATGGTAGGGTCCACTTTCACTACAATTGGCCAGTCCTTTCTCAGAGTTGCTCTTTTCACCTGTACCCTTCATCTACCTTACACTGTAGAACTCTGCCCCCTCTCCAGCCATAGATGATTGGACCTGAAGTGAACTCCTCATCCAGGGTTCAACCCGGATGCTGGGCTGGGCTCAGCCTGAACTGATCTAGTTCTCTCTCCTGGATATTTGGAATTAGGACAGCAGAAGCTGGGTCAATTAGCCACAGGCACTGGAATTGTAAAATGATCTTAAATCAGGTCCCCTCAAAGCAGAGGGATTTATTGGGGGAGTGCTGTCATGCTATACCTGTAAGGGAGTGAGACTAGGGCAGGGGAAGATGCCACACAAAGATGTCCTTTCAGGAGAAGTTAGCTTCAGCCTGACTCCACCACGGGGAACTCCAGAGTGTGAACTGTAGCACACAGTGTGTCCTGCCTTGAGGCAAGGAGGACAGACGTTCATACCCCACCCCCCACCTGATAGTCTTTGACCAAAAAGTATGGGGCATAACGTCTCAGACATCCCCAGCAATGAAAGTCCCTATTGGCTAAGGACAATTCTCAGAAAAGTATGCAAATGTAAGCTGATATAAACTGACACCCATGGCTGCTGCAGGATGGGTGCTTCAACCTAGTAAAGAGCAGTTGGGTGGGAACCAGTGAGAGATGCTACAGGGACAGTCACTGAGGTGCTAAAGACACCATTTTGGAGCAGCCATAAGGGCAGCAAAAGAGCAGAGGAAGCTGGTCTGAAAAGTGAGGAGAGAATGACTTAGAAGGTCAGAGAGAAGAAGGGGTGAGTAACTACCTATCTGAGGGGGAGAGGGAGGAAGAGCTAGGAGAGAGAGAAAGGAGAGGGAGAAAAGGTAAGAAAAAGAAGAGAGAGGGAGGTCTGGTGTCCCAAGTCAGGTCGCCTGAGAACCAGACTCTGAGAAGCTAATGTACACACATTTATCAGGTAGTACCCTTGAGATGACACCCGACAGGGAAAAGAAAGGAGAATTCGGCAGAGAGCAGCTGTGCTGTGGTGCAGTTCCAATAAAAGTAGCACTGTAGGGAGCCAAGACGCTCCCGCTCAGGTGTCCCAAGTTGGACCGAGGGGCCCCACCAGGTCTTTACACCTCCATGTTGATTAGTTATTGGATGTGGGCTGAAAGAAAGAAAGGCTGTGTTTTAACCACAGCAATCCCCAAAAAGGGGAGGAAGCAGAAGCTGTCTCTGGGAGTCCTCCTAGCAGCTGGAAAAGTAAGTCTTTTATTTCTGAATAAGGATCTGAGCAGCACAACACAGCATCCACCACAAGGGGAAAGAGGGGGAGAGAGAGAGGGTGCGAGAAGGAAGCAGCCCAATTCCTAGGGATTGTCCATTTCCCGCAAATACCTCATTACATCCAATGGCACTCCCTGCCGCTGAATTCCTTGACGTACTTCAGTAACCTTCTAATAACAACCCCACCTCCACTATCACCACACACACACACATTTGGCTTTGTTCCAGATTAGTTTGACTGGGTTTCTGTACTTGCCACACAATTATCTTCACCTAAGTCAGAATGTTTAGGCACAGTTACTGAAATGTAAATACAATGCGGACTACTAGATATTCCCATCTCTTTTTCCTCTGCTAATCAAACTGTGTGATTTCTATTCATCTATCTTCAAGTCCACTGACTCCTCTGTCATCTCCGACCTCAAATTTCTTTAAAAGGTAATATTACTTCAGCTAGATCAGAGCTGCTCAACTTTTAAAAAATATTTTAGTGTTTAAAAAATTTGAACCATGGAAATTTAAAAAATCTCCAGTGTATTTTAGGCCAATGTCTTTCCATTGTGTTGCAGACCAACATTTTTGGAAATTAGAATAAAAATGAATTACCAGAAAAATGATCAAATGCTTCGTTATTGTGGTCACACTGCTGTAAGAGATTCTCAACATTTCCTTTCTTTTTTATTAAAAAAAATTTTTTTAACATTTATTCATTTTTGAGAGACAGAAAGAGACAGAGCATGAGCAGGGAAGGGGCAGAGAGAAGGAGACACATAATCCAAAGCAGGATCCAGGCTCTGAGCCGTCAGCACAGAGCCCGATGCAGAGCTTGAACTCATGAACTGCAAGATCATGACCTGAGTCGAAGTCAGAGGCTCAACTGACTCAGCCACCCAGGTGCCCCCTCAACATTTCCTTTCAAGTCCTGTACTCAATCCATCCCAATTTAATTCCAAACTTTTCCCAGCCTGGCACTACATGTGGTCCTAGGACCACATCTGTAGGTATCTGAACTGGTCAATGAGAGCTAAACTCTCTCAACTCAGTTCTTTGTCGATTTTAGTGTGGGATATAGAGGCATTTATTTTTATCTTTTTATTTTTTATTTTTTGAGAGAGAGTATGCCCTCAAAAGTTGGGGAGGGGCAGAGGGAGGGAGAGAGAGAGAGAGAGAGAGAGAGAGAGAGAGAGAGAGAGAGAGAATCTTAAGCAGGCTCTAGGCCCAGCTCAGAGCCCAATGCAGGGCTGATCTCATCACCGTGAGAACTTGACCTGAGCCAAAATCAAGAGTCAGAAGCTTAACTGTCTGAGCTACCCAAGTGCCTTGGATATAGAAGCATTTTAACATGGTTGCTCTCATGGGTATAGTGCACCCAGGACCACCGCAGGCCTAGGAAGACCTACAGTGGTTCCTATAAAGTCCTAAAGGTGGAGTTCAAAATCTGGCCAGCTTCTCCTCCTACTCCTGCACCTCTGTTTCACCCACACTCCCTTTATGCTCACAATTTGCGACTCCCTGTTTATCTGAGCACATAGTTGCTTCTGTGCCCATGCTACCCCAACTACCAACAATGGCATTTCCCAACTCTTCTACATTTTGACATCTTAGTCCTCATCCAACCAGTTAGATGTGGATTCTCCTTTCTCAGCCCATGTCTTTTACCATGAGCAAGGCTCATAATTCATACTGCCTTACATTATGGTTGGTTGTTGATCTATCCATCTCTCCACAGGTTACACAGCCCTGCAGATCAGGACTATGTCTTAGGCATCTGTGATTCTTCTATGCCATCCTGTCCTCTATCCCCTGGAATAGTCCTGCTTTGTAGAAACTCCATAAAGCTGGTAGAAATGAAATGGCTTTAAGCCTACCAGCTTCAGCCTCCCTGTTTTGCATATCTGAGAAGTGGCCTCATCCCCTACAGCAAATTCCCTGTCTCACAAAGAATCCTGGCCATGGAAAACATAAGAGACTCTTCAATATAGAGAGCAAACTGAGGGTTGCTGGAGGGGTTGTGGGGATGGAGGGAATGGGCTAAATGGGCAAGGGGCATTAAAGAGACACCTGCTGGGATGAGCACTAGGTGTTATAGTAGGGGATGAATCACTGGATTCTATTCCTGAAATCATTATTGCACTATATGCTAATTAACTTAGATGTAAATTTAAATAAACAAACAAACAAACAAATAAATAAATAAATAAATAATCCTGGCCATGGATTACCCCAAAAGAACACACCTGTACAGGCCCACCTGCTTCCTAGGGGTAACTGGCGTGGTCTGGAAGGTAAAAGAAACACAATTTATTTCCTGAGTAAATTCTTATTCAAACAATTTATTTCCTGAGTAAATCCTTAGGCAAATCTACCTAAAACCTGATCCACAAAAATGAAGGACTGGAACTAATTTAATTAATCCATAGAGACCCAAAGAACACGAGGCTTGATATTAACACTTTCAGAAAGTCTATGCCCTTTGAAATTTTTATCCCCAAGAGGGATCCATATCCATGGTCAGCACTACTCAGAGATGCCTCAAAGGGAGCATTTTCCCCAGCTGAAGCTTTTAACAATAATTCTCAGCAAAACTGTGTCCCAGAAATTAGTCTTTCCAACAGTGCCAGATCCCAGGACAACTGTCCTTTGTCCTTCATTCCCTTAACGCTGTCCACCCACACATATTTAACAGTTCTTAAAAAAAATTTAGGAATTTTAACATTTTAATTCAGTATTATGATTTATATTTTAACATTTTAATTTCATTATAATAATAGGTGGCACTTATTGAGTACTTACGATGAGCCAGGCACTATATTTAAAAAAAATTTTTTTAACGTTTATTCATTTTCTGAGAGACAGAGAGAGACAGAGAATGAGTGGGGGAGGGGCAGAGAGAGAGGGAGACACAGAATCTGAAGCAGGCTCCAGGATCTGAACTGACAGCACAGAGCCTGACGCACGGCTTGAACTCATGAACCATGAGATCATGACCTGAGCCGAAGTCGGACGCTTAACCAACTGAGCCACCCAGGTACCCCTGAGCCAGGCACTATATTAAATGCTTTATCTGTACTGTCATTCCATCTTCTAGGATTCTGTAATAATAGCATTGTTTTACAAATGAGAGAGCTTAGTCTTAGAAAAGCTAAGTAACTTGCCCATATAGCCAGTTAAGAAGGAAAGTCAAGATTCATTTTGGATGGTATCCATCAATGACATCATGGCATGCTATGAAGTGCTTAAAGACAAAATACATATTAAAAATTGAAAATTCAGGACTGTGTAAACTACAGAAGACACCCCAATCAAGAACCTTGAATGTTCCAAGTAACCTAGGACTACTGATTGGTATTTATACCCATGGACACAACAAACTCAATTTGATAGAAAACATTTATTGAACAGCTACTATATGCAAAGTGCTATGAAAAATGATATGAAGGAAACAAAATGAGCAAGAAGTTCTCCCTCCTTTTATTTATTTATTTATTTATTTTTTTTTTTTTTTTTGGGACAGAGAGAGAGCATGAACGGGGGAGGGACAGAGAGAGAGGGAGACACAGAATCTGAAACAGGCTCCAGGCTCTGAGCCATCAGCCCAGAGCCTGACGCGGGGCTCGAACTCACGGACCGTGAGATCGTGACCTGGCTGAAGTCGGACGCTTAACCGACTGCGCCACCCAGGCGCCCCTCTCCCTCCTTTTAAACAATGTACATGCCTCTGGAGTTTATTTCTAAAAGGCAGCATGTAAAAACAATAAAAGAGGCATCAGTAAGTTCTACAGTATCTAAAGGAGAAGTGAAACATGACCCACGTTTTCTGGACTTTTGTCTGTAAATCTATCCTATTTCGTGACCAGAATATTCCTCTCTTTAGAGCCGCAGACATAGTGATTAACAACATGTGTTTTAGACTCAGGCAGATCCGCGTTTGCATCTCACTGTGGCTACTTACTAGTTCTATGACCTTAGACAAATTAATTAATCATCGTTTCACCACCCAGGCTCCGATCCCTGAGGGGAAATAATGGTCAGGATTCTTTTGGTTATAAACTGCTGAAATCCAACTAAACTAGTTTAAATATGAAAATACATATAGCTTCAGAAACATTACCAGTTACTCAGGTGATACTTTCATAAATCTGTTTTTCTCTGACTCTATTGTTGACTTCTTTCTAAGCCAGTCTCTCCTTTCATGGCGGAGAGATACCCATCAGCAGCTCCAACATGACATCTTACCAGTAGCCACGCCCAGTTGGAAGACAGTGTTCCTTTTCCAGTAGTTGTAGCAAAAGTTTGGGGCTGAGACTCATTGGCCCAGTGCCCATCCCTGAAGCAATTGTTTTGGCTAAGGATAGAAGGCTCTGATTGGCCAAGCTTGGGTCATATGCCCACTGTTGGAACCTGTGGGTGAGAATCATGTGCAATGACAGTGAGGTAAGGGTGATTCCCAAAAGTAAAACTGTAATGCTATTAAAAAGAAAGAAAAGATGCTGAACAGACAAAACAACAAAAGTCATCAGCAGGAGGTGTGGTCTCTATCGAGAATCTGAGTTTAGAGAGCCAGAGTTCCCAGGGAAGAAGCTACACCCTTTGATGTTTCTAGAATCCCTTCACTAAAAGGTTTCAAAGAGTCCTTCCAGCTCTTATTTTGCAAAACTTGACAAAATATAATCTCCCATCTTTGTCTATTATTCATGATGATTCACTGTAACAATTTCTATATACATTTTTAAATGGTGTTCTCGCAAACATTCTGTTTTAAAATATTTAAACTGATATCCTCTGTTTCAGAATGATGTTTTCCCAAGTGAAGTCAGGCTGCCAATTCTGATTTAGTGGCCACCCATCCCTGGAAGATGAGATCAAGCATTCCTAGATCACTTTTTGTTCCCCTGGATGTGCTTCCGTTTCAGATCAATCTTCACCTGGCAAGGGCAGCTCTCTCCTTACTCTAATCACCTTGAGGTTGGCTTGAAGATTAACACCTTAGAGGCTCCCTACTGCTCAGGACTTTTCCTGACTTAGTTTTTCCACAGGTAACTAGGCATTAGCTGGAAATTATCATAGATCAATCTCTGCAGAGAAGAGAATGACATAAAACACTGACTTTTGTTAATAATGGTTCCCTGACCTGGTTTTCCCCTAGAATCACCCAGAAAGCAAACTAACTACACAGGTTCCTGGGACCCCACCTCAGAGCCACTGAAAGTGAATCTTCAAAGAACAGGACTTAGGAATTTTTATTTTTAAACATTCCTTAGGTGATTGTGATGTTGCTAACCCATCACCAGTTTACTAACTGGGCCCCTGCTCTAAATAACCACATTGAACTGACCGTGGCATGTCAGGAACACCAAGCCTGTGGTTACAAAAGTTGGCCAAAAGCTGTAGAATGTACTAGCTTTAAATATTTCCCGAAACCAAGACACCGAGTCTCCTTTGGCCTCAGTTTTTTCTATAAGATATTGGAACTGAGTCAGGTCAAACTAAAGGTCTTTCAGCTCTGAAAAATCTGTAATTTTCTGTTATAATGGGGGGTAGGGAATAGCTTGTAAGTTTGGAGATCTTGGCCCAATACAACCACCTTTATAGTTTTGTGACCTTGAGAAGTCACTTTCACTCCCTGGGTCACAATTTCTTTTCTTTAAAAGTTGGTTGGAGTACATGAGTTATAATTCTAAGATAGCTGTAAGATAACAATTAAGCCTTAGATAATTCTCCAAAATAATCTGTTAATATGTATAGTATGAACAAGCTGAGGTTGATCACAATTTCCTGTTGACTTGGGTTTGCTGGCTTAAGAGTCTATAAGCAGCATTTGGTATGTTGGTGTTTAATGGATATGACATTTCATTGCACCAAATGGGAATGGAATATTTTTAGCACAGAATTCGCTAAGTTTTAGTAAAGAGGGCTTGTTCTGTGAATGGAGTGTGAACAAGCAAAGATACTATTTTAAAAGACCAAATATAACTCCCCTCCCCATCACAAAATAGTCATATGTGTACATATTTTCACCACAGAGCTTGAAGAACTTACCCCTTTTTGTATTTTCTAAAAGGCAGTATTCCATCTACTTTAATAACTATGCTGGCTCACACACATTCCTCCTGTCTTTGCATGGCCTGCATACTTATGATTAGTAGGCTAGAAGGTGCCTGGGTGGCTTAGTCAGTTAAATGTTAGACTCTCGATTTCAGCTCAGGTCATGATCTCATGGCTGGTGGGGTCAAGCCTGATGCTGGGCTCTGCCCACTAAACCCATGGAGCCTGCTTTGGATTCTCTCCCTCTCTCTCTCTGTCCCTGCCCCTACTCACATGCGCATGTGCATGTGCTCTCTCTCTCTCAAAATAAATAAATAAACCTTAAAAAAAATAGGCTATCACACTCTGCACTGACAATGCAGAGTCAGCTTGGGATTCTCTCTCTCTCTCTCTCTCTCTCTCTCTCACACACACACACACACACACACACACACACACGTTCTGAGTCTCTCTCTCTCAAAACAAATAAACTTTAAAAAAATTGGGCTAAAAATATTGTTAATGATTGAAGGCAATAATGATAATAGCTACCATTTATTGAACACTTACTATGTGCAGAACATATGCTATTTCATATGTATTTAGCCATTCAACCTTGCACCAATGTTATTATTCTCAGCATTTTCTTAAGAAAAAATGGAAGTTCAGAGAGGTACAGAAGCCTGCCCAAGGCATGTAGCTAACAGACAGCAGAACCAGGGTTCAAACCAGATCTCTCTGCAATCAGAACCCTAGTGATTGACTTACATTGATGTACTTATACTGATTGTTATCAGTCAGGATAAGGTGGGTTATTTGGTCATACTTTGGTGGCACTCAAATACTACTGGCTTAAAACAATAAAGACTTATTTCTTGTTCACATTACTGACAGCACAGTTCCAAGTCATCACAATCTGCATACACGGATGCATGCATTGATGAGATAGACACCAAATGGGGCATTACTACATCAGAGGGGAAAAGAGCCATGGCAAAGTATGCATGACTGCTACAACTGGTTTTGGAATTCTTTATCTGATTTTTAAAAACTATTTTCATTTTCCCCCCACCCTTTTTTTTTTAATTTTACAACCATGCCTGGCTGGCTTGTTTTATTGGAGAAGGGCATGTGGAGTTAACAATGTGAAGATAGTTGGGACCTGAGGTCTGGAAGAACACCCTCCCCTCCCCATACATACGAACTGTCCCAAATAAAAAATAACCAACTATGGGAGAGCAGCTAAGACAGCGACTGAGGGTAGGGAAGGGAACATGGAACCCAAGGGCCACAGGAGAGACCATGCATGGGCTGGGAGGGCCCAGAGGCAGCCTCAATATGAGGAACGTGAGTGAGAGTCTCTCTACCTTCCACATAGGTCTATATAAGTAGAAGTTGTTCACCTTCCCCTATTCTCCCCTCTGTTCTGTGCTGCTCACTGTGGCCCCAGCTCCTCTGTTCACAGGTGGGCAAAGGAAAGGGATGATGGGCAAATCATCACTGAATTGTGATCAGACCCACACATTCACCAGCTCTCGGATCTTTTGTGCATTACAGGATTCTTTATGTGCTGAGTACCTGGGGGTCCTTCTGCATCTGTTCCAGGATGAGCTGCATGGCGGAGTCACTCATTACCTGCTGCACCTCTGGTATGTGGTGTCAGTTGTGCTGGGCCATCATACGGTGTTGGTAACTGTCTACAGCCTCCTTACAGTTGGCATCCAGTTCTAAGGCTTTCTGGTAGACATCCACGGTTTTCCTGTAGTTCTTCATCTCTTCTAGGGCAGATGCTTTCCCTGTGAAACACTTGATGGAGGTTGGCTCTAGCTGGACACATTCCTTACAGTCCCTGAGCACTAGCTGAGACTCCAGGAGTTTGGTGTAGCAGGCAGCTTGATTGCTGTACAATTTGGAATCCCTTGGGTTCTGTTTGATGGCTTCTGTATAATGCTTCACAGTCTGGGGATCCTCCCTTTCTGAAAACATTCATTGCCTTTGTTCTTCTCCTCTATAGGCCAGTCACCCTTGCTCCTTTCTCTGCTTGTTGGCATTTCTTTTTTTTTTTTTTTAATGTTTATTTATTTTTGAGGGAGAGAGAGAGAGAGAGACAGAGTACGAGCAAGGGAGGGGCAGAGAGAGAGGGAGACACAGGATCAGAAGCAGGCTCCAGGCTCTGAGCTGTCAGCACAGAGCACAACACAGGGCTTGAACTCACAAACCGTGAGATCATGACCTGAGCCCAAGTCAGATGCTTAACTGACTGAGCCACCCCAGTACTCCTGCCTGTTGGCATTTCTTGAGCACATCTAGGGTTCAGTGCTCTGCCAAAGACTTGTTATAGAAATGGGTGGCATCCTTGTACTTTTCTTCTTTGAAGTAGGCGTTGCCAACTCGAGCATAAGCTTTGGCAATCTGTCGATATTCTTCTTGATTTTCTCACTCCACTTTGATGGCCTTCTCACAAAGCTCTAGGCATTTACTGTAGTTGCCCTTCTCGAAGTACACAGATGCTTGATTGGTCATGTAAGTCCTGTTGGTGGGGTCCAGGTCCCTGGCTCTGTCGTAGTGCTTCAAGGCTGTATCAAAGTCTTTCTTCTTGTAGGACTCATTCCCCAACTCCTTCTCTTTCAGTGCCTGCTTCTTATTCTCTGGAAGATCTTCTTCCATTGGCTCTGGCTTGGTATCCTTTTTGGGAGGAGGTAATGGAAGGTATTGCACCTTCCTCCTCCTCATCCATACTGTCCCGATCGACTCCCAGGAGGACACTGAGAGTCTTCATGACCTGGGGATCTTGCAGTTTCATGCCCAGGTCAGATGGCTTGTTTCACAGCTGCTCTATCATTTCCTGGTAGGTAGGATCAGTGAGCATTGTCTTTGTCCTGGGATCACTCTCCAACTTCTGATACAGATTGGATATGTTGAAAGGGTTCATGGAACCTCCTCTCTGCCACCTGGGCCTCCATATTCTGTAAGCCCTCTTTCAGCTGAGATTATTTGCTTAATGTTCTCAACCTTCTTTATAGGTTCACTTGGCTTCTTCAAATCGGTTTAAGAACTCAAGAGCTGCTGCTTTTTGTGAATAGCCCTTGCCTCCATCAGGCTTTAAGTCAATGGTTTTATAACCATCCTCATAAGCCTTCTGGCATAGGCCACTGAGCAATTGCTATAGAGCATGTGGTTCTGGGGATCTAACTTAATTGCTTTAGAACAGCACTATAATGTATCATCAATGTGGCCAGCTCTCAGGGCCTTATTGCCCTTCTCTTTTAGCTTATTTACCTGCTCCATAGCCTGGTCCAGAACCGCATTGAATCAATTCTATCCACTTCACATTCCCAATTCTTAAGAACTATTTGCATTTAATACGTGGATAACTTTTTTAAAGGGAAGTTTTCCCCAAAATGGAGCTTAAAAGGGCCTAAGCTCCCCCCACCCCACCTCAGCCATCTCTTGGAGATGTCACTGTTGGTTTGATGAAGATTTTACTGTCTTGTCCTCCTAATCTGAGTCCACTATGCCCTGTAGTCATCAATGATATGAGCCAGATGGTCATGTTTATAATATTTACACTGGTGTAGGGGCAAAGTGTAGACCACTTTTATATACACACATCTGCCAAAAGGTTCTTCCATGACAAAGAAGAAAGGTTACATGGTAGGTGGATCCTCCCAGAAATACTGCATTAGTGTGCTAAGAAGGGCCAGAGGGGCCAGCCCAAGATTCTGAGGAGGTCTACAATATACTATAAAATCTGGCAGGTATACTGGTTCCTGGTAACCCAGCACATTGGGCTATCTAAACCCAGTCTCCTTTATCCCCAGGATGCTTGATTTCACCTCCATCAACATCTTTCCAAATCTTCTCCCCTTTACTTTCAGTTTAAAAGGTCAACCTGATGCTGAGATTTGAGATTTCTGCAGTGCTCAGGTACTGCTTCAAGGATGCTCTAGCAGATGAATCATAATAATAATAATATTATTATGCTACAAAAAGTGGCTTTGTGTTTAGAGGCCCCCAAATAGTAACTATCATAATATGCGGGGGCAACGTCAAGAGATATCACCGTTGATAACAAATTGAATGAGTCAGGGCATATTTGATGAGCTCAGACATTTCCTGCACATATTTCAGGGCCTTTCCCAGAAATAACCCATTATCCATTGTGATGGGTGCCAGAATCATTCACTCAGACATGTTAGATAAACTCTATGTGGAAGCTGCAACCTGGCCCCATGCCACCTTCCTTAATAATAAGACGGTTTGGTTCTTACTGTGAATTGTGGAGGAAGAAGAGTTGAAGGGTAAGAATTGCAGCCTCCTGGGGGAGAAGGACATGACCAATGGTTAACAAGCCGAACATGACCACTGTGGCCAGCAGAGGGCAGCAGAACCAGATTACTTGTGCAGGTGGCTCCAGTGACCCTGTGGCCACTACTGTGAACATCTGTGCTCCAGGAGACCAGGACGACACAGGGTAGTCCCTAGAAAAGGTACAGCTAAAGTGGGAAAGGAGGTTTGGGGAAAGAGATTTCCTTCCCATTGATGATATTCTTTCTCTGAAATCAATCCACTGGCCTGCCTCCTGGAAAATTAATCTTCCAAAGGCTGCTCATCCAAAAAGGAACAGTCAGAAAAGCAATTTAAATCACACAGAGCTAAAGACTAGAACATAAATGTCTAATGACTCAATCAAGATATAAACAATTCATTAAATTCAGCCTGAAACAGCCACCATCCTTCCCTATGCCCTAACAGATTTACCATTGCATTGCTTGTGCCACCAATGTCCACCACCTCCACAACAAAGACACATACTATAAACACTTTGCTCTCATCTTCCCAGTAGATCTCTTGCCCTCCGTTTTCTTCTCCAGAAGGTCAGTGTTCTTAATCAGAGGGTAGTGAGTATGGGCAATGGGCAATACACACAAAGAGAGGACCTGTTTCATCCTCCCTTTCTTCTTTGGTTAAGCCAGAGATGACTCAGTATAGTTGAATTTTACTGTCCTTGAACACAGCAAGACTCCTTAAACTTCACGAGTAGAGGAGGGTCAAGTAGGGCATACCACTAAGAATTATTGCTATTATGATGATTGTCCCAATGAGTGTGGGTAGATGCTCAGATGCTTAAAGGAAATTACGGCTAACTTTGTTATCAAAAATGTAAGTCTAATCAGGTAAAAATGTTGATGTCAGTGTATTTTCAGCCCTTCCCCTGGCCCTATGAGCTAAAGAAGGTTCTGCTTTTTTCTATTCTGTTTCTTCCTTTCCCACGCTTCTCCCAGCAGGGTCCTGTTTTAGGGACTCTCATGAAGCCGTACTGAAAAAATAACATAAAGAAACTCACAGGGCAGGCTGAAGGAGGATGTTCAAATCTGTGTTTTAGAAGAGAGAGGCCCAGAAGCAGCTGTGGAAGGGGAGTGGGTGCGTGAGGACATGGGGATTCTAAGTATTTCTGTGGGTTACAGCCTTTCATGACATTAAAAAACATGTTGTTGTACCATTGTTCATTTGGTGCAAGTCTTCTTTGAGAATGGACATTACGAATCCTAGTTTCAATAGAATTACAGAAGACACTAACACAATTCTGCCTCTTCCTTGCAGTGATCATTTGCATAATTTGAGTAGGTTATCCTGTAGCGCATGAGGAGCATGGAAAATTACCTAACTCACAGAATCTCAGTGTATCAAAAACTGAGCAAATCAAAAGCCAGATACTTAACCAAAACTCTGCTGTTTCTCATCTCTGCTTCTGTGTTATTGTACCTAGGGCTTTTTAGAATCATCTTTGCTGCTTGAAAACTGTTGGAGACTTTTCCACTCCATCTCTCTTGGAAAGTTTCTTCTTCTGGGGACCTTTAGTTTTACCACCTCATGACACAGTTCAAGGCTGTCCTGCAAAACCTCTCACTGGGACCTAGACTGACCAGGCTGATGCTTTATACACTGAGGCCTCCCCCACATGACAGAGCCAGTGTTCTTGGTGTGGTTCCTTTTTTCTGTCCTGAAGGGACCCTTTTAACTTCCAGAATTGGAGGCATTTAAAGAAGAAAACAATTGCTGGGTGTTATTATAGCCTCAAGGCCAAAAGGCACTTAATTAATTAAATGTTACTTGTGGATTTAGGATGACAGCAGAGTAAGAGGCATGAGGACAAGAATGGCTTTTCCTCCCAAAAAAGGAAAACCAAATAAAGAGGTAACATTACCTGGAGAAAATCTCCTGGTTACAGATAGAATTTTGATATCTGAGCAGCTGGGATTTCCAATCTCTCTCTCTCCCTGATTTTTTTCTTCATTGGAGGAAGATGAGGGCAGAGATAATTGAGAGGAGCTGGAATTCACTGGGGAAATTACCTCAGAAGCAAGCTATGGAAGAGGGCACCACAGAAACAGGTCCCCATGTAACCATGGTGACAAGCAGAGGAAGGAAAGGGTGGGGAGAAAGGGAGCAAAGAGCCAGTACAGATAGAGGGCAGGAGGGAATGCGGGGAGGGGAGGGGAGGGGCACCCAGGTCAATGAGTGAGTGACAGGAACTTTTAAGCTAAATTCAGGTTTTTAAAGGAAGAAAGAATTAATTTGTAACTGCAATTAACTAGGAAGGCAGGATGTATGTTACACCATGGATTCTTTTTACATTTAGAAAGGGTTTTTAAACGTTTCTAGAGTTTAGCTACTTTAACAAAGCAAGATTAGGAGTGTACAGTAGAAAGTCACGGCTGAGCTGGGGTTGAGGTGGGGAAGGATGGAATAGAAACGAAGGTACACTCCCAGAGACTGCAGTCATCCAGAGTCCACAAAGCACCCGGCTGCCTCCTGGTGGCAGCTGTCCTCCCAGAGATTCCCCTACTGAGGCTGAAGTGGAAAAACCAACACCATAAGGACAGAATGGCCGCATTTAACAAATACAAATACAGTTAATTTCCAATGTCAGATAAACAGCAAATAATATCTTAGTAGGTTTGTGTTCCATGGCAACCCTAATAAGGTGGTACCCACTAATTAAATATCATCTTGTTCTCTCATCCCCTATATATTTAAAAAAGAAAGGAGAGAGGGGCGCTTGGGTGGCTCAGTCCCACAAGCATCTATTTCAGCTCAGGTCATGATCTCAGGGTTCGTGAGTTCGAGCCCCACAACGGGCTCTGCGCGAACAGTCCAGAGCCTGCTTGGGATTCTCTCTCCCTCTCTCTTTGCCCCTCCCCCACATGTGTGTGTAGGTGCGCATGCACTTTCTTTCTCTCTCTCAAAATAAATAAATAAAGAAACTTAAAAACAAAACAAAGAAAGGAGAGAGGCAAAGAAGAAGAAAAGGGAGGGAGGATCTAAACACTAAATGGTTACTTTCTCTGTAATTATCAACCCACACTCCATTCCTTCTTGCTTTCCTCTCTCCTCATCATCACAGAATATTCTCTATTCCCTACACAAAGCCTTCAAACAATCAAATCCGAACAAAGCCACACACAATCAAACCAGACCTCTCTGGTTCCTGCAACATCACACTGTCTTTTCCAGGCTGTTAGTTGTGTGTTATGGCGCCTCCTCCAGCCTCACCTGGGGCCTCCACCCTGACCTCACTAATCTTTCTTGCAGCTGCTGGTTGTTCCTGCCGATCTGCACCTGTACCAGTTGACCCCACCTCTGAGCTCCCTGCTGGCACTTTGTCAGTCCCTTGTCTACGGTTAATGCACAACTCTTAAAGCCTCCACCAGTTAGGTGGCAGGTATCAGTAAATCCTGTCACAGCAACATTTCAACAAAGTGTTTTACAAAAAATCAATGCCTATGGTTCAGCAACGGTAATGACTTTGATGGATGTTTCTCACTCATGCCACCTCAGCTCCAGCCCTAACCAAACACCACTATGGAAAAGACCAAACAGAAGACAAGAAATTGGTTCACACATCACCTTAAAACTTCAATCAGATCATGTTATTTGGTTTAAAACCTTCCACTGCTATCTCATTACATTGAGAATAAGACACAAAATGCTCACTATGGCCTGTAAGTTCTGCAGGATTTTCCTCTACCCACACATCTCACTCCATCTATGACTCACTCACTGTTATTCAGCCACGTGGAACCCTTTTCTGTTCCTGGAAAATGCCAGGCCTTTTCTTGCCTCCGGATCTTGCTCTTGCTTTCCCTTCTGCCTGGAATGTTTTCCTTGACCAGATCTTTGGTTGGACAAATCATTCTGATCCTTCGGAACTCAGTTCTGGGGTGCTAAGTACATTCTACATTATCTTGAAATTTGTGTGCTTTATTGTATGAATGTCACAACCCAGTGAAAGATAACATATTAAGTGGGACACCCTAGTAATTTATTATCACATCACCCTCTTTATTTCCTTCCTGATAATGATCACAATCTAATGGTGATGTTGATTTGTTGGCTGTCTGTCTTCCCCCAAATCAGACTTGGCAAAATGATGTCCCATTGTCCAAATCCAGCTACCATCTATTTTTGTAAATTAAGTTTTATTGGAACTCAGCCATGCCATTCATTGACTATTGTCTGTGGAAGAGCTGAGTAGTTCTGACACCGATTTTGTGGCTTCATGAACCTAAAATGTTTACTATCCAAACAAAATTTGACTGTCCATGCCCTCAGTTTCATGAGGGTAAAAACTGTGTCCATCTTAGTCATCTCTATTTTCAGTGTCCAATTAGTGCCTGGTCCAAACTTAGGAACCCTTCAATAAATGTTGGCTTCCCATTATGCCTCCTGCCAACTAGCTCCCACAGTAGTCATCTCCTAGTTGTTCTTTCCCCCATCAGAGCCTGGATCCTGACCGGTTGCCTGCAAACTGTAGGTTCTTGCCATCTGTCGTCCCCTCCTAGTCCTACCTCCTTGCTCTGTATCTCCAACTTGGGCTACTGAAAAGCAATATGATCACAACCAATAATCCCATACCACAAAGCTTCCTCTGGTTTGTGGTCATCAGAACCATGTTTTATAATCAATTATTATATGGCCAATCCATTCTTTATAATCATGAAAGCATTCCTACTTAAAGTTTCATTCTTCTATCACTCAGCTTCTTGACAACATATTTATTTAGGTCATTTTCTATTATAAAAATGATTTATACACATAACATGAAATTTTGGAAATATAGAAAATAAAATAAAAAGTCACCAAAAGATGATCACTTTTATCATTTTGGTGTAGTTTCTTTCCATTCTTCTTTCTATCTTTCTATGCTTTTTTTTTTTTAAGTATACCTGTATAAAACAACAAAAGATAGCTGAAAATAATTTTTTCTCTTGCATTATAAAAAACATTTTTATATTGCACATTCTTTGTAAATTAATATTTTTGGTATTGGCAAAATATTACATTGAGTGAATATATTTATGAAATATTTCCCAGTTCTTAAGAAATATTTATAATATATCCATATTTTAATAACCAAATGTCTTTGTGCATGCATGAAGCTTTTTTTCCCTACCTTTTGGATAACCCCCTCAAGTAAGATTTTCAGAAGCAGAATTACTGGATCAAAGGATTTTTTTTTTTTAGTTTAGATACATATTGTCATTCTCACTTTTGAAAAGGCATAAAAACCTCTGGATAAAGTTCTCAAAGTAAATATACTCAAAATCCTCTTTCCTGTACTCCAAATCCGTAAGAATGAGAGATGAGATATTAAGATATATATTCATACACTACTGTCAAAACACAAGAGAAAAATCTCAGTGGCTCAAAACAGAGAGAAAACTTAAACAATAAGCCAAAGTGTCAAGTCACAGGAACCAAAGGTGGGACTGGAGCCAGACAATTAAATACCTCCTAAGGAAAGTCTGAATGCACCTTCTGTAACAAGAACCTGAGCTGGGCTTCCCACCCAAGAACAGTGGATGACATAGCTCCATCCATGCATCTAGAATTGTAGTAGAAACACCATTACCTACTCAGGGCCAGAGTCCATAGCAGAGTCTCCTTCTGGTCTGTACCATGTGAATTGTGGAGAATTGTCACTCCAGAAATGGGGAGCTCTGAGCTGAACTACAAATATATGACCTGGGTTGAGTCTGGTTAACCCATGAGATCAAGGCTAAGGCAGCTAAGAAACTACCTCACAGAAGAGGGATGTATGGGAGAAAACTCCTACACAATATGAGCTTTCCAGAAAAAAGTTTCAAAACACACATAGCACAATGAAAAGTAGTCACAAAGGAGAGATTTACACCCTGAGGTGAGAGAGATACAAGAATCTGAAAAGAAATTTGAAATGAATCTGTCTGAAATCTTCAAAGAAATAAAATAAGGTAACATCAATAAAATCAGAATAGGACATTATAAAATTGGAATAGGTAAATAATGAAAAGAACATTAAAAAATTATCCACCCTTGGGGTGCCTGGGTAGCTCAGTCAGTTAAGCTTCCAACTTTAGCTTAAGTCATGATCTCACAGTTTATGAGTTCAAGCCCCACATTGGACTTTTCTTCTGTCAGCGCAGAGCCTGCTTCAGATTCTTTGCCCCCTCTTTCTGCCCCTACCCCATTTGTATGTGCTCTCACTCTGTCTCTCTCTCTGTCTCAAAAATAAATAAACATTAAAAAAATATATATGCACCCTCCAAATTAAAAATAAAAGCAGCCCTTAAAGGAACTGTACTTCACTACATTGACAGAAGAGGGTGATCTTGAACTAGGAATGGCAAATTTCTCTAAATCCATGAAATGAAATGAAGTATCATAAATCCACACAAAGCGACTCCAAGGGGGAGGAAAAAAAATTAGAAATTAGAATAAAAACACCTCAGCTGGAGAAAATTTTTACCAAAAAACACCCACAAAGCAACCACAAAACACAAAATTCCAAACAGAATTAATATCCTCAAACAAGCATTTGGAAATATGAAAAATGACCTTAAATCAGAAATTCAAAATCCAAGAATAGAAATGGACAAAGTGATAGGTGGAGAGAGAAAGAGAGAGAGAGATTGAAGTCAGGAAAGAAAATGCATATTCATGTTAGGAATGAAAGCTACATTATAAGTACCCAACGGAGAATAGACTCAAATGAAGTTGTTCTTGTTTTTTTAAGTTTATTTATTTATTTTGAGAGAAACAGAGAGAGCACACAAGCAGAGAGGGGGAGAGAGAAGGACAGACAGAATCCCAGGCAGGCTCCATGCCATCAACGCAGAGCCCAATGTGGGGCTCGAACCCACTAACTGTGAGATCATGACCTAAGCCAAGAGTCGAGGTCTCAGATGCTTACCCAACTGCACCACCCAGGTGCCCCTCAAATGAAGTTTTAATAAAGAGTATTGAGGAGTGGAAGAAAAACAAGAAAATAAGAAAACAAAAATGAAATAAAGAAAGAAGTAAAAAGATTCAGAGAGAAAGTGGTTGAAATGGAAGACAAAGAAAATGAAGGGTCCATTGGAACCCCTGAAAAAGACATATGAAACACGGGAATAAAACTTGTGTTTAAACCTACAATCCAAAATAGAGAGATATACCATGTTCATGTACGGGAAGACTCAATATTGTTAAGATGTCAGTTCTCCCCAGACTGAACTATAGACTTCTTGTCTATAAAACTTCTTGTTTCTCCTTTCCTCTCATACTCACTACTCTTCTGACAGTGTTGGATAGAAGTGTGGGTAACAAACCTACACCCACCAACTCTCCAACACAAGCTGGGTGTCCTACAGCTCAACTCAGCACTGTCTGCCTGAAGTTAGCATTATATCCCACAAGTTAAGGGCTCAGTCCCACAAGACCATCCCACTTCAGATACCTATTGTAGATCCCATGTTGTCTTTTATACGTTTGATCAACAACCAAAAGTATATCTGTATATATCTGTATATATCTATATATATACAGTATATCTGTATATTAGGGTTCCCATGACTTCCTTTTCAGATTTTATAATTTGCTAGAACAGGTCACAGAAGTCAGGGAAACACTTATTATGTTTACTAGTTTATTATATAATAAAAAAATATGATAAAAGACACAGATGAACATCCAGATGAAGAGATACATGGGAGGAAGTCTGGAAGTGTCCCAAATGTAGGAGCTTCTGCTCCATGGAGTTGGGATGTGCCACCCTCCCTGTGTTCACCAGCCTAGAAGCTCTCCAACCCCTGTACTTTTTGGATTTTTGTGGAGGTTGTATTGTGTACACATGATTGATCTTAGCTCAAGCTCTAGCTCCTCCCTCTTTCTCAGAGAATGGGGAGTGGAGATGAAAGCTCAAAGCTTCTAATTGTGACTACATCTTTTTAGTGACCAGCAGACATCCTGAAGCCATCTAGGAACCCACCAAGAGTCACCTCATTAGGACAAAAACATTCCTATCACCCAGGGAATCCCAAGGGATTTAGGAGCTCTTTGTCGGGAACCAGGACCAAAGACTAAATATTACAACAGAAGATGCTACTTGTGCTCTTAACACTGAGGAAATTATGAGGTTTTAGGACCCCTGTGCCAGGAACCAGGGACAGAAACATATATATATATCATTTCTCCCCAAATTGAACTATAGACTCAATCCCAATCAAAGTCTTAATAAACTTTACTATAGGAATTGATAACTTGTTCCTAAAACTCATATAGAAATGCAAAAACCTAGAAGAGCCAAAATCATTTTGAAAGAAAAAAACAAGGTTGGAGGACTCACATTACTTGATTTTAAAACTTAATATAAAATGAACCATAATTAAGAAAGAGTGGCATTCATTGAGATATCATCTCATGCCTGTTAAAATAGCCATCATCAAAAAGACAGAAGATAACAAATGATGGCATGGATGTGAAGAAAAGAAAACCCTTGTGCACTGTTAGTGGGAATAAATAAGCCATGTGATAAAATATTCACATGCATATATAGGACCAAGGACTTATATCCAGAATATATAAAGAACTCTTATAACTCAATAATGAGATGGATTGTTTAATTTTGAAAACTAGAAAGGAAGGAAGATTGGGAAGGAAGAGTCTTGGGCAAGCTGATGTGGAGTCTTTAAGCCAAAGTCATGGTCCTCTTGATAGATGGGCTTCCTTAGTCCCTCTGCCATGCTTAATCATTGGAGGGAGCAGCCCGGGAATCAGGACTCAACTTAATGGTGGCAGTGGATCTAGTGGCACAGAGGTTGTGGCCAGCCAGGCAATTTTTTCTTCACAATAGAAAATACAGGTGATACATTTTCATGGCCATGCCATCTTCTTTCTCTACTTTCTATTCTTCTTGGCCTTTGATCTCCCAAGTATCATTTTTCTCTTAGCCTCTATCCTCCCTCTATAAAGTCAGAGACATGGTAACCAATCATAATGCATTTTCCTAACATCTGACAGAGATGAAGAGCTCCAGCTCTCCAAGAGGCTCCCTTGAAACTTGAAGCAGAAAAGTACTATTCTCACTCTTGCTAGGGACTACACCTTTTTTCTCTAGTCCTATATTCCCTACCATGGTATGTACCCATCTCTCTCAGGGAATTCTGTCTTATTCCTACCCTGTAATAAGATGCTAGAATGCAGAAAATCCCACATTTCACCATCAGCCAATTCTGTGTGTGTGTGTGTGTGTGTGTGTGTGTGTGTGTGTGTGTCTCACAGTATTAAGCAGTTTTAAAGGTTTTAAGCATATTTTTTTTTTGGAAGACCTGGTGATTCTATCATAAACAGTTTTCTGAAAATTCCTCTGGCTTACATGCACTGTTAACCTTTGAAGTTGCTATGGGAGCCAGTGTTTCTTAAATAAATTATATATATAAAAGAAAAAAAGGCCTTGATGCCTAACTCAAGGAAAAACAAATGAGGCATTGGAAGATATTTTTAAAAAACAAAAAAACTGAACACATCAATAACAAGAAGGAAAAAAAGTGTTTTAAAAAATGTGGGGGCACCAGGTTGGCTCAGTCGGTTAAGCGTCTGACTTCAGTTGCTCAGGTCATGATCTCATGGTTCATGAGTTTGAGCCCTATGTTGGGCTCTGTGTTGACAGCTCAGAGCCTGGAGCCTGCTTCAGATTCTGTGCCTCCCTTTCTCTTTGCCCTCCCCTACTTGCACTCTGTCTCTCTCTCTCTCTCTCTCTCTCAAAAATAAACATTAAACATTTAAAAAAAAAAAAAGAGGGGGGTGCCTGAGTGGCTCAGTTGGTTAAACCTCCAACTCTTGATTTCAGCTCAGGTCATGATCTCACAGTTTGTGAGTTCGAGCCCCCATATCAGTCTCCATGCTGACAGTGTAGAGCTTCTTTGGAATTCTCTCTCTCCCTCTCTTTCTCCCCTCCCCCACTTGTGCTCATGCTCTCTCTCTCAAAAATAAATAAATACACTTTAAAAAAGTGCTTATAACAAGAAGAGCCTTTCATTCTTTACTCAAATTGTACTAATGGAAAGCTTGCAGAAATTCTGCTATGTGGGGAATAAGAGCCCTCATTTCTATGAACAAAGTCAACTAATACTTGTTGGATGAATGAATGAATGAATGAATGACGAATGGGAGACGAGACAACCCTAAGACAGTATTGAATAAACTGGTCATGCTTTATACTCACTTGGGTTATAGAAATTGGAAGGGTTCATCACCCCATGATTAGCCACTGATTCCAGCTTCTTATCAGTTCTGTTCCTTAAACCTTGAGAGATTTCACTACGAATCACACATTCATTCTTCAGAAACCTATTTTCTGGGCTGTAGGAGTTTAAAAGTTGGTGTCTACAAAAATGTCATACTATGAACCAGCCTGAAAAAGCCAACGGTAATCTATGACTATAGGCCAGGGGCTTCCTGCCAAAGAAATTTAATCACTATAGCCAGACGTTACAATTTCTCAAGTATAAAACAAGATCACATTAATTTTTAACATCCACATTTGAATGACTGAAACGAGCGGGATCATTACTAGATCTCAAAGTCTGTAGTAATGGGGATGGTGAATCCCAGGTCTTCCTTCAGGGAAGGATTTTTATGGCTGCTGGGAGTGTTGTCAGCAAAGAAACTTCAGTTGTCAGCTCCTTCAGGGTCAGCCTCAGCTATAGAGAGCTGCCTTGCCTAAGGCCACATTTTTCCTAGGCAGCTTATACCCCATGATGGGAGGAAGCAGGGGTATAAAGTCCCAGCCATTTCAACCCAGTGTGGGACAACTTGGATACATTTAGTTGCCTTTAGGATCGGTTGAGGCTGTGGGGCCTATCTCAGTTCACCTTCTTTCTTAACCCAATTCAGTTTTCATCTCCCCACCTCCCCGCCTGCTTCCATGTGTGTTGATCTCAAAGGCACTTCCTAGTAAAAATCCTGCACACTAAACTCCATCTCAGACTCTGCTTGCCAGAGGACCTAACCTGCAACAACTCCTCCTATCCCCTGCTACCTAGCATTGTCGGATAAAATACTGCCCAGTGAAATATGAATTTCAGACAAACAAGGGATAATTTTTTAGTATAAGTAAGTCCCAAATATTGTTATGGCTCCATTCCCTATTCCTTGTATGGTACTTGGCTTAAGTAAATGTTTGTTAGATGAATGAGAATGTTAGGACCCCATCTTAAAATAGAGTGCCCTGGGGCGCCTGGGTGGCTCAGTCCGTTGAGCTTCCGACTTCGGCTCAGGTCATGATCTTGCAGTCAGGGAGTTCAAGCCCCGCATCGGGCTCTGTGCCGACAGCTCAGAACCTGGAGCCTGTTTCCAATTCTGTGTCTCCCTCTCTCTGACCCTCCCCCATTCATGATCTGTCTCTCTCTGTCTCAAAAATAAAATAAAACATTAAAAAAAAAATAGAGTGCCCTGTCACACAAGGAAGAAGGCAGAGGTAAGTAATGGTCCCCTACTTTCCATTATGCAAGTGTTTCTCAAAATGTCAGGAGGTAAGCAAGATCCTAAAGACTTGGGAGTGGGTGGTGCTAGTTATAAATGCAGATTCCTGAGGCCTCACCAGATTAACTGAATGAGGATCTCTGGGACTGATCCCTAGAAATCTGCATTTGTAGCAAGCTGCCTGGGTGATTCTTCTGCCTCCTAAAGTTAGAATCTTCTACACTGAGAATGGTATCCTTGAACTAGAAAGACCAGTTTCATCTAAATTGAGAAGGTCTCTCTCTGTGGTTACCAAAGAACCAAAGACTGCAGAGTACCAGCCCTGTTTCTTTCCCACTTGTCTACCTTCTTTCCCTTTCCTCTTGAGTCTCCTTTAGACGGAAAGTAAGTTCTTGGACCAGGCTGATCATAAACTCTGGGAGAAGTGCTTTATAAGAATACCAATGTATTCATTCAGCATAGTATTGGAAGTCCTAGCCACAGCAATCAGACAGAATATAATATAAAATAAAATAATAAATACAGAAATACAGAAATAAATAAATGGCATCCAATTGGTAAGGAAGAAGTAAAACTTTCACTATTTGCAGATGACATGATACTATTTTTCAAAAACCCTAAAGGCTCTACCCAAAACTACTAGACTGACAAATGAATTGAGTAAAGTCACAGATATCACTGTGAAAGTCATTAGATATGAAACTAATATATAGAAATCTGCTGCATTTTTATAGACTAATAATGAAGTAGCAGACAGAGAAATTAAAAAAAAAAAATCCCACTGCAGGGATGGGCTAAACGGGTGATGGGCATTAAGGAGGGCATTTGTTGGGATGAGCACTGAATGTTATACGTAACTGATGAATCACTGGGTTCTACTCCTGGAACCAATACTAACTGTATGTTAACTAACTTGAATTTAAATAAATAAATTTTTTAAAATCTCATTTATAATTGTACCAAAAATAATAAAATACCTAGGAACAAACTTAAATAATGAGGTCAAAGACCTGTAATCCAAACATTATTTAAAAAAATTACTAACCTACTAAATCAGAGACTCTGAGAGTGATATGCTGAGCCCAGCAGGGCCTCAGAGAAGCCAGAGTTACAGGAATAGGCATTAAGGAAAAACTGGCTGTGAATGATGGATGGTATTTGCATGGGCAGATTGAAGAGGTTTGAACATTTTAGAATTATAGAATTAGAAGCAGGAGAAGCATGGCAGGGGGACACTTATTGTTAGAAGGCTCCTGGAACTCACTGACAGTGTTGCTGCAGAATCTGGGTGGCAGGTTCAGAAACATTCCTTCCTAGCTGGCTGTAACACACAGTCTTAAGTTTCTGCTGCCAGAAGCCCTCCCCCCCCCACCCCTCTGCCCTGGAAATAAGCAGAGGAATCTTCTTATGGGGTTTGATCAGATCTCAAATGGGTCAACACAATGTACCAAACGATCATCCACTAGAAATTCACATATTGGTACCTCAACTGGCTGGTCACTGTGCCCAAAAGCTCACATTCATGTTTGTATCTTTGTCAGGGTCCTCCTCACACAAAACTCTACTTTCTTCCCATCAGGATGAAGGTGCATCGGGTGCGTGAGTGGTTTTCCCCAGATGCCAAACAATGCCACAAAACGTTTCCTCTCCCCACCTTTATTTTATCATTTAAGAAACAATAGGATTCACGGGTAAGAGACATCTAAACCTTTGGGGTTTGAGAAAGATGATTTGGGGCTGATGAAAAATATGTCACCTCCATGGAAGGGTAAGGTCACTCTCTGCATACACCTGGCTAGAGCAGCAGGTACATGTTGAGGAAGAATAAAAATCAGATTGGATAATTGATGGTGATTTGCCAGCCATGGAATGCTAAGAGTTACAAGTTATCTTCTCAGCACATCTTTCTAGTCTAGACTCATTTTATTCTTGTCATTCAAGTCTCAGTTTGTATGTCTCCTTCTCAGAGAGGACAGCCCTAAGCACCCCCTACCCTGTCTAAAATCACTTTGGCCCTACCTTGTCACTCCATCACATCATGCTGTTTGATTTTGTTTAGAGTGCTATTCTTCTATTTAAAATTATGTTGCTCATTTATCTGTTTTCCTATTTATTATCTTTGCTCTCACAAGAATGTAAATTCTATTGGGACTGGGTCTATATCTGCTTTGTTCACAGCTCCAATCCCCTACCTAACATTATTCCTAGTATTTAGTGAATACTCAATAAAATAGGTGTTGAATGAATGAGTGAACTTACATTTTTTCATTTTTACATTTTATTCATTATGAATATTTGTTAATCCATACCAGAAACATAAGTATAAATGCTATAATAATAGAACCATCAGTGCTCCAGGGGCCCATACCTTGCACCGTCCTCAGAATCCATGTGCACTATTTTGTGAATCCCAAACAACATTTGAAAAGTCACTGACAAGGTCAATGAAGAAAAAGACAAAAGTTGAGCATTTGCAAAGTCTTTATCAAGTTGTAGCACAGGGCTTTCTGATTTGACATTTAAGGGAAAATCAGCCATAAATCCAAGAGAAGAAAGGTAATAATTACTCATAAACATTACATTTTAAAGCTTTACCATGAGAAAAAAAAAACCCTTTAGACAGATGGGTATATTTCACTTAAATTTTATTTTATCTCAGAAAAAAAAACAGACTTAACTGAGTCTTTCTAATGAATAAAAACGCATTTTAACACTAAATAAACCTTGTCACAATCTGCATATCCAATGAAGTATTTGTTAAAATTTAGGTGGAGAAGACTCAAATTCAATTAATCCTAAGAACTGAGAGTTCAGTCCAGGATAAAAGAACTAGAAGAAGGATGTTAAAAGCTCTCACATGTTAATGAAGTCTGCACACCATTTCCCAATATGTACGATTATAATATTCAAAATTTTAGTTATCTGTATCTCTGGGTTTAATTCTCCTATGTTTTGAATGTCATAAAAGTTCATTTCTTCAGATCTGCAAAGAGCACAGTGTTTCTAAAAATAGGCAAATAGAACCTGTAAATCATTTACCTTCTGAAGTCTAAGTATCTATAATTATGCTCTGCTTTTAAAAAGGAGGTAGCTACATTATCTGTGCCTTTTAAAGAAATGTTCAGGAATTTGGTTAAGGCAGTCAAATTTATAAGATGGTTAACTAGCTTAAAGCAGGCTATTTGGGCTTCTATTAGTGATTTTGAAGCTTCTGCTTTCATTCACTTTTCATTCATTTATTTCCAATGTTCTCTGAGTTATGGGTCTATGTCCATCATAGATAATGTGCCTCTAGTTCACAGCGTCTGTGTTCCTAGCAGAACCTAGCATCATCCATTCATTCAACAAATATTTGTAAGTGCCTGGTATGATCAAGATACTGCAGAAACAGCAGTTAAACAAAGACACCTGCCTCCTGGGAGCTTGTGTTTTAGTGATGAAGATAGACAATAAATAAGTAAAATAAGTATGCTGGTAGACTGTGATGGTAGATTGTGTGCTAAGAAAAAGCTAAGCAGAGAAATGTCCATAGGAAATCTGTCTGCGGTAGTGTGGGATTTCAAATGGCATAGCCAGAAAAGACCTCAGAGAGAAAAGATGAGTAAAGATGGGAGGGAAGGGGTGCATGCCAGGTAGATAGAAAGCACTCATGAATTGAATAACTGAACCAGAGTCAATTGGTTCATCAGCTCTCATTGTGTTTGGGATGGCTCCTCCCTTTGGGGGCTGATGTGTTTACACTGTAAATGGCTTGTAACTTTTGAATGGTGTCCTTATCCACAGCCTGTAAATAGCAATCCCGAATGCAGCTGATGTATATATCCACATCCTCAAGGATAAACAGCTCTGTACTGTCAGAAATTGAAAAGGCAGCTGTATGGGCATGTAAGGGTTAATATAGTAGGTTGGACTGGTGACAGGTAAAGAGCACCACCTGAGGCTTTTTGGATATGGAATAGCACTATGCATAAGTAAAGAAGGTGAAATGGAAGTAATCAAAGAATTCCAAAGAGAAAGCAAAAGACAGAGAGGTCTCCCTATTGGGAGTTAAGGTTTTACACGCAAACCGCAACAAAACTCTGCATTGTAAACTAGTTTCCTCTCTCTGACATGCATATCTGTGGACACTCCTCCACACTTATCTACTGGTCACATCCAAAATGCATGTTGTTCTTGGAACAAACTACTGCCACGAGGAGGGACTTACTGCTCTTTTAGCTCTCCATGCCGTTTTCACGTGCTAGGTACTCCTGACCTTTGGCCTGCTGTTCATTCTTCCAAGGCTCAACTCAAAATTTCACCTTATCTGTCAAAACCCATTGAATTGTAACACTTAAGACTGGTGCATATCACTGTAGGTAAATTATAACTCAAAAAAAAAAAAAAAAGGAAAGAAAAAGAAAAAACCTCATCTCCTCTGAGAGCTTTCTTGGTATAACCTCCCATCCTTGTTCCCTATGTCAGCAGGGATGGCCACCAAGCCAGTTCCAGAGTCTGGGAGTGAGCTTCCTAGAGAGCCAAGGGGCCAAAGGGAGAATTTTTGGTGCATCTGGTAAAAATCCAGGTGAATTATTACTTTTCTACCCTTTCTGCATTTCACATTCCTCCTCGTTTTTCCTTTCAATAGTAGGCAGATAATTTCAGCTTCCTGGGCTTTTGTTCACTATTGAATTATTAACAATAAGTGTACATTTTAATATGTCCTCCATCCTTGCTAACTTCTGGGAACACTAATTCAAACTTTGCATCATAATTCTGACTTGTTCTATTCATCCACCCATCTACCTGTTCACCCATCTTCTAGCCAGCCACCTTGTAATGGTTTATAGCACAGCTCTGAACTCTGATAGCCTAGGTTGAAATTATGGCTTCTTTACTTACTGAGTAACTTTGAACAAGTTACTTAACTTTTTTGAAACTCAATTTACTCATCAGTAGAGTGGGATAGTAATAGTCTTTATTTCTGAGAGTTACTGGGAAAATGAAATGGGTTAATGCATATAAAATGCAGAGATGATACCAAGCACAGAGTGAGCACTCAACAACTCACAGGGAACATTCATTCATCAATCATTCACTGATTTTTTTCTCTGGAAAAAAAATAATTAAGACAGGAACCCTAACCTTAAAAGCTGAGTTTATGAAGGAATATTCACAGACAGACAGACAGATAAATACAACAGAATGGATTGATGCTATGATGGGGCAGGTCCTACGTGCCATGGGAACCCAAAGAAAGAGTCCCCACCTTTCACTGGGAGACACAGCAGTGAAGGCTTCCCAGAGGTAGAGATATTGAACCAAGTCCTACAATTCTGGCCTCTTCTTTTTGTTCCCTCAGGTTCATATCACACTGATATCTTTGTTCCTGACCCCAAATTCTCTTACTGATGTCCCGGACTGACATCCAGACTTTGGCATTCTTATTTCTGGTTGGTGTCCTGCATCCCCTGTGACTCCAAAAGGACTCAAGCCTTTACCCCCAAGAGTAGGCAAATAAGAACAATAGTTCTAGTAATATGATGATAACAAATGTTCAAGTTCCCATTTCATTCGGAGTAAAAGCAAAAGCCCTTCTAAAGGCTTCTAAGGTCCTGTATCATCTGCCCCCATCATTTCTCTGGCCTCTCTATCATATTCTTCTTTCCTTCTGCTCCAGCCAGCCCTTTTTGCTGCCCCTTGAAAATACCAGGCACACTCCCACTTCAGGGCCTTTGTATATGATCTGACCTCTGTCCAAAGTATCCTTCCCTCTGGGGCGCCTGGGTGGCGCAGTCGGTTAAGCGTCCGACTTCAGCCAGGTCACGATCTCGCGGTCCGTGAGTTCGAGCCCCGCGTCAGGCTCTGGGCTGATGGCTCGGAGCCTGGAGCCTGTTTCCGATTCTGTGTCTCCCTCTCTCTCTGCCCCTCCCCCATTCATGCTCTGTCTCTCTCTCTGTCCCAAAAATAAATAAAAAACGTTGAAAAAAAAATTAAAAAAAAAAAACAAAGTATCCTTCCCTCTACATCTGCAAGGCTCACTCTCTCACCTTCAAGTCTTTGGTCACATGTCAACTTCTCAACTGACCACCCTATCTAAAATGCTTTGTTCTAAAGCACATATCATGTTTTATCATTCTCCATAATGGACTTATTTACTGTATTCATTATCTCTTTACTCCACTAGCTTGCAGGCCACAGAAGTGAAAGGATATTTATCTGTTTTATTCACTGAATAGCCTGTGTCAGTGGTTAGCATATCGTGGGTGCTCAATCAATATGCAGTAAATGAGAGGATATTGCCATTAGCAGCCCAAGGGAAAGTTTATGAGGCCCCGCAAGTTAGAAAGCACAGAACTGCCTTTCTGACTTTTTAATTATTAAGCTGCACAAGTGTAAAAAACTCATTTTGATTTCACCCTTCAGTCCACAAAGCAATAAAGGTCCCTGAACTTGCTTAATGAGTCCATGAGAATGATGGCTAATTAATATAAGGCAGCTAGTTGTTCGGCCAAGTTAGCCACTAGGATCACCTGAAGAGCCCCTTAGAGGTGGAACAGGCCTGTCTCTGGCTCCCTGCATTTGCGCCCAGCTGTCTGTGCAAGACCAGAGGGGTATCTAAAGTGGAGGGAGAGCTCAGGCAGCTTCTACCTCCGTGTCTTTGACAGTTCCTGGTTGTTCTCTTGGCCAACAGGGAGCCTGAAACTTTCCCAGCCTGGGACCCTCAGCCTGGACCTTGGTTTGTTAGGTTCTTCAAAGACTGGTCCTAGAGCTATTTAATTAGAACTCAACTCTGTGATTCCATATATGCTCATGGGATAACTATATCTGAAACATGCTCTCTGGAGTCTTCCCTGGCCTGGCTTTTCCTGGCTGAAGAGCACTTAATCTCTCTTTTTACAGAAACTGATGTTCTGGCCACAAATCCCGAACAGATTGCACCAGGCAGACTGGGTCTGCATCCAGCTGGGCCACTTACTGGCTAATTGACTTTGAACATGTGCTTCAACCTTTTGTCAATATTGAATTTTACTTGAGCCTGAAGAAAACATTGAGGGTTAAGAAGTACCCTTATCCTTTTGTACTTCAAAATCCCTTCACCCTTTTTTGTATTCCAGGAACAGCTAATCTCACAAATAACAACTCTGACCTCTGACCTATCTCCACCCTTCCCAGAACTCTCCTAGATCCATCCCCTGTTTACCTGCTCCTATAAAACCCCAGACCCCCTTCCCTTTCATTGAGACAGTCCTAGTTAATGAACCTTCTTCCTATTGCAATAGCCTGAATAAAACTAGCCCCTTACTTGTCCAGTACATTTTGTCTTTGACATTTTTAAGCCTCAATTTCCCTATCTGTTAAAAGGAGATCCTTGTAACTACTTCCTAGAGATAACTGTGAAGATTAAATGAATAATGTGTGTAAAATGTAGTGAGCCTTCAATAAATATTTTGATGGAATTATTTCCTGTTGTTAATTCCCTCCAGCCCTATCTTACAGGCCTTGGTGTTTAGGGCTTCCTGTGCTGATTAATGTCTGATGGATGGTCTTAGTAACTTAAAACTTGCTATTACTACACATTTTCTGTTAATGATAGCATTTTTTTAGAAGCTTTTGAGGGATTTAGTCACATCTAACCCTACTCAACCACTGTGAGAAGTAAGGGAAATGATTCATTCTCAGAAATACCAAATAAAAGCTGTGTTGTCTAGTTAACGGTAGGTTTACAACCTATTGGAAATATGTACAACCTCCCTGCGCCCCCACCCCCCACCCCGCCACATTGCAGTCCCAAAGTCTTAGACACTTCACTTCCAGGTTCTTCCCTTCTCTGTTTCGAGGGCTTATTTTCACAGGTTTTTCATTGAGCATGTACCAAAGAACAAAGAAGGGACTGAAAGTCTCTCTGAGTCACCTCAGAGAATGTACATTTGTTCCAATCAGACTACTTTTTGCCTTACATGGGCATAGGCGATGTCCAAGTAAGGCTATAACCTCTGTAGTACTCAGCCAATGAGGAACCAGGGGAGGGACTTGCATGCATGAAGATAAATTGTCTGCTGTAACTGCCCAGAATATGCTTGTCCATCAGACACATGCTCTTGCAAGGTTGATTACAAATTAAAACCTTGCTTCACTGTGCTCAGACACTCTGTGTCCCTCCTTAGATTGGGTCAGTTGGCTTTTTTCTCACAGCCACTATCAACCACCAAATACATCCTAAGAGCATGTCCCAAATGCTGTCTGAAAACACCATTCAGTGCTCCTTCTCCATCCAGAAATGGAGTTTTGAACTGTTTCTCCAACCTGCCACCACATTATTCTCCAAGATCTGGCTTTGATTCTCCCTTCACATTTGATCCTTGGTAGGTTTTTCTGTGATGAGTGTTGCTTCTTGCCTATTTAGCTACATGTCTCTGTGTCCTAAAGGAGAGGCTACTTTAGCTCTGGGGAGAGCCAGAGCTAATCCCTCACTGTGCTTCTGCAGAACCTTGCCACTAGTTGGAATTGGAATCCCCCCGGAGACCTTTTTTAATGTTCCTCATACCTATGTGGCAATTCAGACCAACTAAATCATGGTCTCTGGATGTGGGACAAGGGCACTGGTATTTTTAAAAAGATCTCTATATGTTTCCATATGCAGCCAAGATTGAGAACCATTGTTATACAGACTTCTATGGTATCAAACACCCTCTAGTATAATTTACTTTTCTGCCTTTCCTGCTAAACCAGATTTCTTAATCTGCAATCCATGGACCTTTACAGGATGATCAGGGATCTATGACCCAGAAAATATTTAGGCTCATTCATCCCTAATCCAAGAACTCCATGAGAACAAGGCTTGTAGTTTATCCATTATTGCAACCTCTGTGCTAACCTCTGCTCACTCAATAATGCAACATTTATGCAACAATGAATTGGATACTGAAGGACAGCATCTCAGGAGGCATTGCCCAGAAATTCTTTGAGGAAAGAAGAGGAGACTTAGGTTGAAGAACAATCTCATGCTTCACATGCCCAGAATAACAGTGGAATAGATTTTTCTGCTCCTGCATATATATGACCAAATACCAAATAAGGGTGGAATATATATGTATATTTGGTCATATATATGCAGGAGCAGAAAAATCTTTTTCCCTGTGCTTTCCTAGATTTAATGTCTGGGCCTATCTATCAAACTGATAAAAGAGTAATAAGAGAAAAAAGTTTTAATTCCATATCCATGCATGGAAGTTGACAAGGAAAAATGTGGCTCAAGGAAGCAGCCAGATGATTGAGGTTAGATACCATCATCATAGGCCAAACAAAGGAAAGAGTTTCTGGGTTTATGGTCAGGGAGGCTGGTTATGAGAAGGGGAGAGGAGGAAATGTATGGCAAATAAGGGTTGTCAGGTTACACCCATGTAAGTCTCTCAGGAGATATCATCTCTGAGAGTAGCTCTCTTCCTAATATGGAGACATCTTTATATGGACATTTCCTTTACAAGTATAAATTTCCTTTATAAAAAGAGAAATTTATACTCTATTTTTTGGTAGTCAGGGGGAGGTAAAGAGCTCTTCCTGTGTCTGCTGATTCTCAATTCTTTTGGCTCAAAATAATCCCATACACCAAAGAGACATATTTGGGGATTGCATATTTGGGTACCCTTCATATGTTTACTGAGGAGTTGGATCCTGATCAAATTGTAATTGTTTGAAAGTTCACAGCATCTGAAGAATCATCCTAAGTTCCATATGTCTGCCCAGGTTAATTCATTATAAATTGATTTAAATATTCATCTATTTCCCTTTTTCTTTCACCTTAATAGGATAATAAGAGTTGCAGAGAAGTTTTGAAATGAAAATGCTTTAAAATTCATCCTGTGTATTTGAGCTGAAGGGGAGCAGAATATGTAACCTGAAAACATGTCCCTTGAACAGATGGATTATTTTGAGCTGAAGGCAATAAAAATCCAGCAGACTCAAGAAAAACTTCTACCTCTCCCGTAACTGTCCAGAAAATTTTAGATAGGGGGCCTGGCTCGGGGTGGGGGTGGGGAGAGAGAGAGAGAGAGACAGAGAGAGAGAGAGACAGAGAGAGAGAGGCAGCTATTACCAGAGATCACTTTTACCTGAAGGACCTACCTGTACAGTAGAGCAAACATCTAATTAGCAAACATCTGCTTTTCCTATTGTCCTGTGAATTACCTCCCTCCCCTGTGAAGCCCAGGCCTCTATCCCATTCCTTAGTTCAAAATGCCTGGAAACCACAATTGCTGGACTTGTCCTTGGGTCTTAGAGTCTTATGGGCACCACGTATGTGTGTAGTTAAACTTGTTTTATTCCTATTAATCTATAATTTGTTTATTAGACCAGCCAAAGAATCACAAAAGACAGAGGAAAAAAATTTTCCTCCCCAATGGATCCTAATCAACTTTAGTGTCATTATTATAACTGGTGTGGAATGCTGCACAATTAACAGATCAAATGTGATCACATCTCTGCCTGTTTTCTAACAATTTGCCTGAGGCCCCATCTGCCTTACTAGCAGGAAGCACAGAATCTCCTTCCCCGAACTGTCCACAAACCGTGAGGGGAGAGTTGTAAGTAGGGATGGGGGCATCTCACTTCATCCAAAGAGGAAATCAGTCCAGTTTCCACATTCTTACTGTAGCAGGGAGTACCTGTATTAATCATGCCTTTTTATTTTCATTTCCAATGCTTTGACAACTTGGGACCTTGCTAACTGTAGACTGTCCCTCCCAGGGCCAGCCTAGAGGTAGCAGACTTGCTAGGAGTTCTTTCATATGCAATCTAACCAATCCAGACCCCACACCCCCACCACCTCCTTCCTCTATCAGCCTCTCCCACTCAGAGCCACTATTCTGCCCTAATCACCTGAGGACCGGGAACCAGACAAGGAAAGACAGTCCCTACCCTGAAAGCCCCAGAGCCCACTGAAATTGTTCAAACTAGCTAATAGTTCTTAGCCTGCTTACACTGCCTCACCTGTTTCTTCCCATTGAAACCACAATAAACACACTTGCCCCACATTTTTCCTGTTTTGCCTCTGACCAACGCTGGTGCTTCCCCTTGGGCTTCCCTCACCCCCTACTGTGGTAGGGCATGCACCCTTCTCTTGGAAACTATGAGTAATTGTCTTTTTATTGGCAATTGTTTCCTGATCTATTGGTCTCACTATTCTTGAATGATAATAAGACATACATATTAAAGCCCACCAGAGGGGCACCTGGGTGGCCCACCTGGTTAAGTGTCCAACTCTTAGTTTCAGCTCAGGTTATGATCTCACAGTTCTTGATATCAAGCCCCATATGGGGCTCTTGGCTGACAGTGCAGAGCCTGCTTGGGGTTGTCTCTCAATCTCTCTCTCTCTCTGCCCCTCCCCTGCTCATCACATGCATGCACCCTACCATCTCTCTGTCTCTCTCTCAAAATAAATAAACATTAAAAACAAACAAACAAACAAAAAACCCCCACAGAGTCTGGTGAGTCCAGCAGGCTATTGCTTCCAAGAGCATCAGCATTGAAAATGGATATTACAAAGTCCAAGATGCCATGGCATCTACTGCCATGATGTCAATGTGTTTCAGATATCAACCAAGACTGTGGGAAATCCTGGGGGCAGAGCCCAGCATAGCCAAGGATGCTTCACATCTGGGATCCCAAGAGGGCAGAGGCTTAGCACTTCCAGTTTGCATATCCAAGAACCTCCTGAGGGCAAGTCTGCCTGGTGGAAGCCTGAGATCTAACACTGGCCTCCCTGGGGATCTATAACTATCTTAGGAGGAGGCTGTCTTCAGATGATACACTACTCCAGTGATTTACCCCTCTAAGGGAGTATTTTATGGGAATTTCCAGCATTTCTTTTGCTATAAAAAGAGAACTATCCCCCTAAATGCATCCTAACTTCATATAGGTGTTTTTTTTTTTTTTTTTTTAATTTTTTTTTTCAACGTTTTTTTTTTAATTTTTATTTTTGGGACAGAGAGAGACAGAGCATGAACGGGGGAGGGGCAGAGAGAGAGGGAGACACAGAATCGGAAACAGGCTCCAGGCTCCGAGCCATCAGCCCAGAGCCTGACGCGGGGCTCGAACTCACGGACCGCGAGATCGTGACCTGGCTGAAGTCGGACGCTTAACCGACTGCGCCACCCAGGCGCCCCCATATAGGTGTTTTATAACTTATTAGAACATCTAATTTATGAAAGAACGGCTTGTAAAATAACCTTCATTACTTCCTCATCGCGTCCTTCCACAGCCTCATTATTGGACTATTATCATTCCCGAAAACTCCCTTTCTTCTCATCTCCTACCTACAGTGGCCAAAGCTCTCAAACTTACCCTTTCTCTGCTAGTCTTGACTCCTCCATCAGCATCAGCCTTGTTCCCTTTTCCTGCACCCTGGCGCATTTGGGGTTCCCCACAAACGCAAGCTTTAGCTTTCAGAAAGGCTTAGAGACCAGTGTCAGGCCCAACATTTGAGTTTTAGGTTTGTGCTGCTAACAGTGATACGGGTTAAAATCGGTTTTGAACTGGCCAGAGAACCTAGTCAACATTTAAACAAGTGTGTTTCTAGGGAAAATGTGTCCCAAGTTCCAAACAAGTGATATACAAATGAAGTTTCAGAACCTAACACTATCTGCAAGCTAGGGATGGCCTGTCCCTACAGCCTCTGGCCAGTGGCAAAGGGGGTGCCGTGGAATGAACACTGCCCCAGGAGGCTGGGCTTCTATTGCCAACTCTGCCACTAGGAAAACTCATCTGTAAAACTGGCATACTACCTTTAATACCTTCCTAGCCAGAAATTAAGAGAATGGACCCAATTGTCTCTTATAGTTCTAATAATAATGTAAAATTAAAGTCAAGCTCCAAGAGGTTCATTTCCTGCAATGAAGAATTCCTGCATTGAATGATTTATGGAAAATTTTGCGAGTGGGGGTGGTTTGACACCAACTGAAAGGATCCACCTTCCCAGCAGAGTTTCTTAATTCAAGGATCACAGCAGAGAGAAGAATGGGGGGTGGGCTGAGGGCTTTGAGAGTGGTTGGGCCTGAGACCCCAAGGTTCACAAAGGAACCAGGGCTGACCAATTTATTTCTTGCCATAGTTTCTTTTTTCTCAAATCAAGTGCCCTATTGCATCTCAATGGTCTCAAAGTAGCCATTTGCCTTCATTCCAAAGAGCAGTCATTTGCCACCTGCGGGTTTGTATTAACATAAACTATGCAGACAGCCTTTTGTTCTAGAACAAAAAGCCTTTCTGTAGGGTTGCTTAAGGCAATCAGACATTCTGCTTAAGAAAAGCTGAATTAATTGACTGCAGAAAATACACTGACATTCTGCTCCAAGTACTGATGAAGGAAAATAATCTTGAATGGGTTTGTAACTGGTTCATTTACACAATTTTTGGGTTTTTTGTTGTTTTTTAAAGGATTCAGTGAGCTTTTACAGTTCAGGGGCCTCAGGTTAGTAAAAACTGCTCTGGGTGAGATGTTAAACATTGACACTAATGCACATTATCTTTCCATAGTGTTTAAGACAAACATTCAAGCTGCTGCTGCTGATTCCTTAAGGGACATTAGGCTATTAAATGTCAAGACCTATATTTACATTTCTATTTTCATTTTGGTAATTATCACTTTACAGAACTTGTTGTGATTGACTCTCATCAACCCATCAAAAAGGAACAGACTTCAAGGAGAACTTTTGTTTAAACAAATCACTGGATTGGAGTGCACGGAGTGGCAGGCCTTGGCAAAGGCTTGGAGGTGGGAGAGACCGTGACTAAGGAGACTGGGGTTAATAAAAGCCAGTAAACAGAGCAATAGAGGTCTTGGAACTCAGAAGTCATATGTTCAAGTCCCAATGTTATGCCCAGAATTCGTGATCCCCAAAGACCACCAGGGAGCCGGGTCCGATGCAAAAGCAAAAGAGCCCTTATTCGAGCTAGCTCGAGCTCAATCCCCTACCTGCACCGATGCAGCAGTGAGATACCGGGGAGAGCGAGCGAGTTTCAAAAGGACAAAGGTTTTATTGGGGCCTAGGGGCAGTTGGTGAGGTAATGGCTGTGGCCTCAGCCGATTGGCTGGGGAAGGGTCGGAGTCCTGTTACGCAGGTCGCTGGGGGTGTTTTGACCAGGAAGTTTGAACGGGTGAGCGGGAGGTTACTCAAGGGGTGGAGGCGTGGTCTAGGTGAAGGACACAGAACAAGATGGAGTCGGCAGGCGTAGGCCCGCCCTTTCACCAGCTGGGTAGGATGAAGTGACTAGATCATTTATCATTCAAACCAGGGGCACATTTGATAGTTTGATAGTAAGAGCAGGTGCTAACTAGGTGGCAGACCAGGACTAAAGAACAGAAATTTTCTTTGGGAAAATCAGAATGAGTGGTCACCACACTACTTGGCTCCTTAGCAGTTTTGTGATAGTGGAGTCCAAGAGTTGTTTGACCTTTCTGAGCCTATTTCTCAGCTTTACAATGAAGATAACAATGTCCTGCAGGGTTTTTTTTAAGTTTATTTATTTATTTTGAGAGAAATAAAGAGTGAGCAGGAGAGGGGTAGAGAGAGAGAGAGAGAGAGGGAGAGAGAGAGAGAGAGAGAGAGAGAGAGAGAGAGAGAGAGAGAGAGAGAATCCTAAGCAGGCTCCATGCCCAGCGCAAAGCCTGACTTGGGACTGGATCAAACAACCGTGAGATCATGACCTGAGCTGAAATCAAGACTTGGTCGCTTAACCAACAGAACCACCCCTGCAGGACTTTTATACTTACTGGTCTTGGAGATGCACATTAGTGCACTTTATAATTTGTAAAACTTGATAGTAATGTGAGGTACTATCATAGCTGATAAAGCAAAGACAAATTTACTGCTTGCTGCTGAGAGACTGAATATATGAACAATGGCCAAACCATATATAAAAACAGAACTTTCACCCAAAACAACTTGCCCAGGAAACCAACCCTTTTTCTACAATAAACAGACTAAGAAGCCAGCCTACTGTTAGATTTGCAGGAAGCCAGATTGCTATCTCTAGTGAAAATCCAGGAAGTGAAACACTAACTTTTGTAATAATCAGCCCCAAATGGCCAGGACTTGATTAAGAATTAACAGTTTCCCTAATTTGTGTCTCTACTTACAACAGGACTATAGCAGGATTCTCATGCATACAGAGATGGGACACCAAGACTCTTCTTTCCAGGAAGCAGCTTTATTCGTTCTGCCGGCATGGGCTCAGTGGGTTCGTACCCGAAAAACTGAGCCCCGAGTGTAGTGGGGTGTAGACCTTTATGCAATTTCTGCTTCTTTGTCTCCCATATATTGTGATATATAGTCTGATTGGACACAGTCCAAGTTACAAGTGTCAGAGTTATGCATGCATGTATAGGAATTGATTGGGCCATGTTGCTTGTTACCTTCCTTTGTTCCGAGAAGGCCTCCACCACGTTCCTCAGGAAGCGGCTTTACCAGAGGACCAATCGGAGAAAAACAAACTTGCATCCCTCATCCCTAACCAATCACATAGGATGTTCCATTTCTTACTAGGCAGCCTACACTTCCTCAAGCTAACAGCTTTCAGTTAGAGAAACCTGAAGCCTTCCTTCTTTTCCATTGAAAAGCTATCCCACCCTTCCATCTGCCTTTGAGTTTCTGCCAAAACACAAAGGACAGTGGTTGACTCTCTGACCACATAGCAAACTCTAAGTAAAGAGCCTTTGCTTTCATTTAGTTGATCTTGATTTATTGCCACATCTGATATTTACATAGAAAACTTTGGGTCACAAGATATTGAATGGAACTTTCACTGTTAGAATGGTCAGAAAAACCCTAGGCTGAGGAAAATAGGTGCTAAGAATAGCCAAAGGATTGAAAGGAGTCCAATGGATCCTGCTACCATTCTGTTATCATTTCCTACAGCCTGAATCTAGAGTAGAACTATTCCCAGAGTAGCAGAATGACCCTAGAGGAATGCCAAGTCTTCTCAGGCAAGGATATTTGCATTTTCTGTGCTAACTGACTCCACATAAAATAGTAGAACTTGAGACTTGTCACTGGTACCCTGGGTAGGCAGCTGTCTGCTGGTGAGAGGATCCTAGCCCAGAAGGGGCTGAGGGTGGTAGTCAGAAAGGGTTCTTTTGGAAGAGGTCATCTTGCCTTTGGTGAATAGTCATTCAAAATAAAGATTACATTTCCCATGTCCCTCCACCTAGATGTGCTTAGTTCTGGCTGATGAAATGTGCAGCATCTGTGCAGTACAGAGATCATGAAGGGCCTCTATCCCCACCAAGGTTTTTGTTTTCTCCCTGTAGTCCCTGCTCTGCCTTATCCAATCCTGGTGGATACAGAAGCAGAGTAAGGAGGAGGATTCTCTTTCCCCAGTGCAGGCCCCTTGGTCATACCCAAGCTGAGGAGGAGGGAAAGAGCACTGAGTTGGATGTGAAATCAAAGCTTCCCATTATACTGGACTAGACTAGACTTTTTTTTAAAAAATGTAGTTTTTTTTTTATTTTGAGAGAGTGGGGAGGGGCAGAGAGAGAGGGGGAGAGAGAGAATCCCAAGCAGGCCTTGCACTGACAGTGCAGAGCCCCACACGGGGCTCAGTCCCACAGTCCATGAGATCATGAGCTGAGCCAAAATCAAGTAGACCTTTTTTTTTAATTTTTATTTTAGAGAGTGAGAGAGTGTGAATGGGGGAGGGGACGGGGGGAGAGAGAGAGAGAGAGAGAGAGGGAGGGAGGGAGGGAGGGAGGGAGGGAGGGAGGGAGAGAGAGAATCATCAAGCAGGCAGCTTCTATCCTCAAACTCTTCCCTACGTTTTTTAATGTTTAAACTGTAATCTCTGCAGATATATAGCAAAATGGAAGCTTGAAAATGGAATTGCAGCTTTCTAAGCATTAAGAAAGTAGGAAACTAATTTGTTTTACATATTTTGAATCTTTGAGTTTAAATGTAATGATGGTTTAAGTGATCGCCGATTTTGAGATAGATGCTGACACCTACTGGCCAAATTTGATATTAAATGCTTGACATGTTTTGACCAAGAAAAAGAAAAGTTCCTGGTTCTTGGAGAGGAAAATTTGGAAGGAAAAGCGGGATGGGAGGGAGGGGATGGTGGTGGTGGAAATCCTGGCTCCAGGTGGGTAGGAGTATGGCCACTGGGAAATGGAGACACGAGTGTGAAAAAAGACCTAAGGAAAAGAATCATGGGGTAGCTTCTGAAATGTCATCCAAAGCTGACCCCAGAACTCCTGGTTTGCCTACCTTAAGTCCTTCCTCTCCTTGAGTTTTTCACTTGGCATTCTAAGTGATTTTATTCCAGGTGCACAGTTCCATTTTCAAACTAGACTGGAAAAGAACCAGCCTCCAAGCCACCAAACACAAGTCCCCCTACATCTTTTTCTGTGCATCCCTGTGATGGTCCCAATGATCACCAACATTATTATTGTTGACATGTTTGGATGCTTACTCTGTGCTATCACGCTAAGTGCTTTATAAGTGCACAGAGCCTGGATTTGGGCTACCTGGGTTCCAATACTGACTCTAGCAATTACAAGTTATATGACTGGTCAAATGACTTAATCTCTCTTTCTTTGTCTCTAAAATGGAGACAACAATAATGCCTACCACATAGAGTTCTTGTGAAGTTTTAAAGAGTTTGCATATGTAAAGTGCTCAAAACAATGCCTGATACATCTCAAGGGCTATAAAAGTGTCAGTTATTCTTACCTTACTTCATCTTTACAATGATACTGTAAAATAAATACTGGCATTTTTAAAATGAGGGAACTGAGGCTTAGTGTACAAGTTAGAAATGCTTTTGGCTTCAAATAACTGAACACTTAATTAACAATGGCTCAATAAATTTCCTTCCCCCTCCCCTCTCCTCCCACTCCCCTGTCTCCCTCAACACCAGTCCAGGGATGATTGCCCGCTGGCACTGGCTAATGGCTCTGTGATACTGGGGCTGCTGTCTTGGAGATTATTTAGGTTTCTCCCTCAGGATCACAAGATGATTGTCCAATTCCAGGCATCATGTCTGTTCAGCAAGATTGGGGATAGAAAAGGAAGCTGGGGGCATTGGCTCCATCTGCCATTTTATTAGAAAAGCAAAGATTCCCAGAAACTCTCCCATTAACTTCTATTACTTGTGTTCCATTGACCAGAACTGTGTCCCCCTTGGTCACTCCCGGCTAAGAAAGAGTGTGAGACAGTGAGTATTTAACTTTTCCTGATCTTTTGTAGAAGGCAGCAAGTGAGAAGGGTGTTGGGAATGACTACCTAATCAACCAGCCATCTATATCTGCCACATCTTAGGATAAATCACTTGATAAGGCCATATCACTACTAAGTGGTGGTGCCAGCATTCAAGCCCAGACAGTCTGGTTTCTTGTGTCTTAAATACCATCTTATATTAATATTATGATGGATAGTCTCCATTTGCCCCTCCAGATCCACTCTTCCTATTCTCTATCTTCATGTGGTCCTGAAATTCTGTTCTCTAAAAGCTGTAATACATGGGCCCATGTGCCCTCAGATTTATCATCTGGGTCAGCCAATGGTATCGGAAGATGGGAGGAAAGAGAGGTATTTGCTCCCTCAGCTCTCTTTTTGTCAGGCTCTGGTTTAGCAGAGGGTATGTTCCTCTACTGAAGACCACGGCATGCCAGCAGCTTCTCTCCTACTGGTATCCACTAATACCATTCCTTCCTTTGCCTTGTCAGGCCTAGGGGTAGTAATGGCGTTCTACTATTGATAATCCCTTGTTGATTCTCTTAATCCTGACAGAACAGATTAGGTTGCCATCTGTTTCCTGCAAGAACCCTGACAAATACATTTACATAATGCCCTATAATATCCTTTTATGTATAGTCTCTTAAGGGGTCTTATTCTATTGAGATTTCAACCTCTAGCCTTGCCCCCACACATCTTTCTAGTATCCCAGCTTCTCATAATGGCATACTCTATCAACATACATACAACAACTTTCCTGTAGAATAAGGAAGGCTTGGCCCCAAAAGGTATGCAGGAGAGAATTATACTTACATGGCTTCCTTCACAAATCCAGCCTGACATAGTTCACTTTATAAAGTCTGATTTTCCTGGTATCTTACATCTCTCCAAGGCTGTCCTGCTTAATTGGAGTCCCAGTCCTTGGTCTGGTCTTTCTAACAGTAAGTCCAGCTTCTTTGTCTTCTCCCTTTTTCTTTCATCCTTTGCTCCTAAGCTTGGCCCAATGTAACTCTCATAAGCCTCTTTCTTCCTCTGTCTGGGTCCAATTCACCTACCATTTCCCATTCTTAGCTATTTCACTTCTTTCTGCTTGTCTCCTTCCTCCAATACACGCTTCTCTCCTTTTCCCTTCTCCCTGGCTTGCATCTGGAACATGGCACCCCTGCAAACCTCATTTCCAGGTCTACTATCTCACTGTTTGTCAATCATTGGCAGACCATCACGCCATGTGAGAGAGAGTTCACTTATTTTATTTTATGAGTATTAGCATTGTAATAGGGCAGGCCTTAGATAAAAATAAATATGAAATAAATATAAAAAATAAAATATCGGGGCCCTCGGTTGGCTTAGTTGGTACAGCATGTGACTCTCAATCTCTACATTGGGCATGGAGTCTACTTAAAAATTAATTAAGTAACTAATTAATTATTTTTTTCAATATATGAAGTTTATTGTCAAATTGGTTTCCATACAACACCCAGTGCTCATCCCAAAAGGTGCCCTCCTCAATACCCATCACCCACCCTCCCCTCCCTCCCACCCCCCATTAACTAATTAATTAATTGATTGATTAACTAAATAAAATAAATATAAAAATAAATATTACTCAACTCTAAAATACCACACATGGGGGCGCCTGGGTGGCGCAGTCGGTTAAGCGTCCGACTTCAGCCAGGTCACGATCTCGCAGTCCGTGAGTTCGAGCCCCGCGTCAGGCTCTGGGCTGACGGCTCGGAGCCTGGAGCCTGTTTCCGATTCTGTGTCTCCCTCTCTCTCTGCCCCTCCCCCGTTCATGCTCTGTCTCTCTCTGTCCCAAAAATAAATAAAAAACGTTGAAAAAATAAATAAATAAAAAAAAAAATAAAATACCACACATGGATAGGAGCCTATTCTGTTCATTCACAAGAGCTATTTGTTTTTATTATGGTATAACATATATAACATAAAATTTACCATTTTAACGATTTTTGAGTGTACCATTCTATGGCATTAAGTTCATTCGCACTGTTGTGAAGCCATCTGTACGCCACCATCCACCACCAGAACTTTTTCATTTTCCCCAACTGAAGCTCTGTACTCATCAACTAACACCTCATTCCTTGCTCCTCCAGTCCCCGGCAACCATCATTCTATTTTTTGTCTTTATGATTTTGATTCAGAGTAGACCTATTTTGTACTGTTCAGAACAAGCTCAGAATCACTACATGTGAGTTGCAAGTGTTACATAGAGATGTGTGTTCAGGGAGGGCCATCGTTGGGGGTCTGCTGCAGACAGAACCGCCTGCCTGTGGCAATGCTCAGGATTGCCTGAATGACCGCTGCAAGGATGTCAAAGGGGGGTGACGTTCAGTCCGGAGACAGAGGGCACTCCTACTCCCGACCCCAACCCCCAACCCCACCCCTGCAAGCTCTCTTCCGACTCTTCAATTTCATGACAAGGAAACTTGGACTGAGTAATAGAAATGTGTTAATAGGAAACACATGTTGGCTATGTTACTATAGCCATTATGTCCATACAGGAGTTACTGACAATTAATGCCAGATTTGTGCAAAATAATATCAATAACATCTAGTCTTTTGATTAAGGCAAGTACCCCCTGCTCCCCAAAATAGGAATGAGCAATGTAGAATTGGTGAGGGTAGGCAAATTATGGCAAGAGTAGCAAAGAGGAAGCCTGTAGGCCAGATTCAGATGAGAGTTGTCCTGTTTGTCCTGCATGATGTATTTTTAAATGTGTTTAGTTAGCAGATTTAAACATCTGATTTCTGGTTTCACTTGAAAAATCTGGCAACACTGGGCCTGCAATCCTGCCTGGCAAGAACATAAATCTCTCCTTGTTGCCCTACAGCCATGCCCTGGGAGCATTTGAGTTTGCAACACTTGCTCTTTGGGATCTTAGGGTCAATAAGGATACATTTAATAAAATGTCAAGGACATGATTATAGTTTTAAAAATTAATTTTTAAATGAATAGAGGAAATATTTGAAAATGAACAGATTCCATGAGTGCTATGGAAAGGGAGGTTTGACTTCATCAAATAAATTTGCAAAATTGGTAAAATAATTCAAAGAAATATCTGAGGGGGAAAGATCAATCAATACATATTTATTGGGCACTTGTAACACTCCCCACCACACCTAACCCAATCCCTGCTCTGTTTCACCCCAGTATTTATCACTATTTAACTCACTATCTGCTTTAGTTATTTATTATATTAATTTATGTGTAGTTTATAATAATTATCATAGCTTAATAAAGTTGTATTTTTTGTCTTTATGATTTTGACTCAGAGTAGACCTATTTTGTACTGTTCGTGACAATGGACAGTATATAATATTTAATTGTTTATGACAATAATATATAATTGTTCATGACAACTTGTTTTGTTTGTGTTCTACTGGAATATAAGCTTGCCAAAGGTAGAATTTTCCCATCTGTTCTATTTACGGTTGTATCCCCAGAGCTGAGAATAGTTCCTGAAACATAGCATATATGCAAGCAATATTTGCTAAATGAATGAACAAGCTTATTGTGAGGAAGTTAGTGCTGTACAAGCAATTGTGAGAGGTAAAAGGATACATATGACACACATCATATTCGAAGTTCTCAATGTAATGGAGAAATAGACAAACCACAATAATAGAAGATTTGTATATAATTAACAAGTGACTGGAGGAAACAAATTATTCCAAAATTGAGGAGGGAGAAGAGAGTTTGACTTGCAGGTGGACGCTTAGGAAAACTTCATAAAGAAGTTGGGACTTAATCTCAATTTGGAAGGAAGGGTGAGAATCTTGCGGGCAGCAGGCAGAAGGTCATTCAAGGAAGAGAAAATTACATATTAGAAAAAATCAGCAAAATAGTTTGATGAGATCCTGTGAACACTTTCACTTTATCATTCCATAGTCTGAGCAGAATTTAACTGCTCAGACTATGTATTAACTGCATGTATTCTGGGAGTTTGGGGGGAAAAAAAGTAACTGTCCAAAGCAATGTTTTTGGACATTTAGTTCATAGCAAAGTCAAGGATGAATTTGCAGGACATGGTACTGACAGGACTTGCAGAGGCAAGGGAAAGAAGTCTTGGAGATTTCACAGCTTTGTAACGACGAGTATCATTAACAGAATAGAGAAGTCAAGGAAAAGGAGAGGCAGCTGGTCAGGATTTTTATCACAACTAACAGAAATGCAATTTGAACTTCTATGAGCAAAACAGAGACTTTACTGGCTCATGAAACCAAACTGCAGAAAGAGCAGACATAACATGGAGTCTCAAAAACATTTGGCACAGGAACTTGAAGTTCATCTCACCATCAGCATCTGTTTCTTCTCTCTGGGTTCACTTCACTCATGCAGTTGGAATACTCATGCCAGCATCTCCCAGGTTCACATGCTTCCCACTCTGACACCAGAGACAACAGATTTTGCTTCCTTAGTTCCAATTAAAAAAGTCTTGGGGAACACTGATCTGTTTGGGTCATATATCTACTTTAGTTGGAGAGAAGAGACAGAGGACTCTGATTAGCAGTGCCCACTAAAATCATAAGGTTGGCAGTTGGAGCAGCCCCTGAAAACAAAGGTAGGATTATTTTCAAAAAGAAGTAGGAACACATGCTGGATAAGCGAAGCAACTAATGCCTACCACAGGGGACAGGCTGATAGTCGTTTGGTTGGTTGATTGGTTGTTTTAACATTTTAAACGTAGGTAAATAGCATACATCTAAGATTGCAGAATCACATAGTCTCAGAATTCCATAAAAGTCATCTGATTCCACATCATATCTAATGTATCCATTATTTCCATAATATTCCCAACAAATGATCTGCCAGCAGGCACTCAAACAACTTACTCCCTCTTTAAGCATTCTATCCATTATAAAATGTTCCTAGTTGCTACAAAGTTGTTCCCTACAGTCAGGTAAAATTTGCCAACTTAGAGTTTCCACCAGTCAATGGCAACTGCCTCCCTTGGAGGTGTCCATAATGAATCTCTTCCATTTTGCAGGTTTGAAGAAAGCTCTTATGTTCCCCAGTGAGCCTTTTCTTCTCAGGCTAAGTCTCAATTTACTCCAACTATTTCTCATGTAGCATGGAGATTCACCTTTGTCTGGTGAATTTTTTCAACATTTAACAAATGTTTATTTATGTATTTTCTTTGTGCCAAGCAGTAAATCACATCTTGAGAATAAGATGAGAAAAACAAATTACATTTCTGTCCTAATGGAGCTTACAGTCCAGGAGGAGAGACGAATGTTATAAATTAACACAAAAATATTGCAACCATGATAGGTACTATAAAGAAAAACTACAGGGTTATATGCTTCCCTTAAGTGTTGCTTCTCAGAATCATGTAAAATGCTTCATGTATGGTCTTGCCAGTGGTAATAATGAGTGGTTTAAATATGTTCACAAATTCCTTGACACTGCCTTCAAAGGTGCAACTCTCCCCTTGAATATTAGCTGGACCAATAGGGAAAAAACAGAAGTGACAGAATAGCACTTCAGAGACTAACTCATAAAAGGCACCACAATTTCCTGCTTGCTCTTTCTCTTGCTCAGGAAAAGCCGGCTTCTGTCATGAGGAAACTCTAAAGCCTTATGAAGAGGCCTATGTGGTGAGAAACTGAGGCTTCCAGTCAACAGTCTTGTGAGCAATGTTGGAAGGGGATCCTCAGTCAAGCCTTCAAACGACCATAGCCCTGGCCAAAGTTTTGTTACAACCTCTTCAGCACCTGAGCCAGAAACACCCAGAAACCAGTCTTTAGTTCCCAACCCACAGAAAATGTGAAATATTAAATGTTTGTTTTAAGCTGCTAAGTTTTGAGAATAACTGGTTATGCAGCTATAGACAATTAATATAGTAACCAAAATATGACAATTGTACATATATCTGAAAATTAATAAATGGACACATCTTTTTTTTTTAATTTTTTTAATGTTTATTTTTGAGACAGAGAGAGACATAGCATGAACGGGGGAGGGCCAGAGAGAGGGAGACACAGAATCTGAAGCAGGCTCCAGGCTCCGAGCTGTCAGCACAGAGCCCAACGCGGGGCTTGAACTCACGGACTGCGAGATCATGACCTGAGCCAAAGTCGGCCGCTCAACCGACTGAGCCACCCAGGCGCCCCTGGACACATCTTTTAGAATGGAGTCAGAAGTTTGGTAAGAGAAGCTCTCACACCCTCCCACTCATCAGTTGTAGACCCAACAAGAAGAGACAGACCTTGCACATCCATACTATGTTATTATCCCAGCAGGAGGAGGGAGAATTTCTTCCTACCCTGGCAACAGCCCAGCCAATGAAAGACAGCCAGAGCTCAGCCAACGAAAAGTCACTGTTCTTCCAGCTCCCAGTTTATTCCAATGGGCATTTACATTATAACACCACCTCCTAACTCTCCTCTGTTCTAACTCCCCTCTTTCCTCTACAAAAAGCCATTCCTTTCTTTTGTTCTCTGGACTTGGCTGTGGTTTTGCCACCTCTTGGTTGTCCCAGATTGCAATTCTCAGCAATTCCCAAATAAACCCACTTTTTGCTGGTAAAATAACTGGCACTTTTATTGTTAAAATTAACACATCCTTCACATCGACTATTTTAGCTGTCACATTGCCCTGTTGATACATGTTGATTTTACAATTAATATTCCTAAGTCGTTTTCTCTCACATTCTATTAAGACATAGTTCATTGTTCCATCCTGTCAAAATCTCTTGAGAATTTAATTCTCTATCAAAGTAATGTTATCCCTATTGCTTTGTCCTACTTCATAGAAGGAGCAATGACATCAAAATCCACAGAACTGGGTGGTATTCCCAGATCTGCCACTAACCAGTTGAGTGACAATGAGAAAATCTCTCAATCTCCTTCAGCTTCAGTTTCTTCAGGTGCAAATTGAGTATAATAATGCTGATTTCATGAGGGCTCTGAGGGCAGACTAACCTGAGACCTGTTCCTAGATCCAGGACTTACCAGCTGCAAGGGACATCTTTCACCTGTTGAGCATTTACTCTCTCCCCTGCTTCTGGTAACAGTTCTGGTTTCTTTTGGGAAGCAGCTCTCCTATGCTTTCAGTCCATCCAGTTCAGCAAGGGTACACTCAATTCTAAGTGACTTGAAACTATAAAGATGTTTGCTGTATAGGTGTAGGAGGTTAATGGTTTGGAGCAGTGGTTGAACAGTGTCAACTCTTGTTCTGCATCTCTGAGATTCTCTTGGCCTTTTCCTCATTGCCACACTTGTCTTGACATTCTCACACTCCAGTGTCAGAGCAGGAAGTAATTGGGTGGGGTGTGGGGTATTCATATAGGAAAACTGGTGTTTTCCTTTTAATCAGGGGAGAATGGATTATGATTTTGGTAAAATAATAATTATTTAATAAACCCCAGGATGCTGGATGCTGAGCTGGGATTGGACAAAAGACCACAAAATAATTGAAAAAGATTTATTACTTACAGGTACTAGAGGAAGTATTTTGCATGTCTTGAGGGACCCACAGGAAAGTCAAAGCAGGGTTCAGGCAGAGAGAGAGGCAGGACCTGGGCACATGCATTTATGAGGGTCTATGGGTACAGTGCTTTGGAATTTGAAAGTTAAGGACAGATTTAGTCATTTCAAACCAAAAAGAGCAGGGTTTTGGTAAGTTCCACAGGGGTCTTACCTAAGAGGGAGGGCACAAGGGGAAGGCCCCAGGAGGTGGAGACTGTTTATCATAAAGGTAATTGCATAAGTCATTCCTTAAATGTAAGGAATTTACATTTACTTAGGACTCTATGGGCTATTATCTGGGATAAGAGCTTGCATGAGGAAGCTAATGTTAGTTTAAGGTCTCTACAGTTCATTTGGCCAAACAAAATAGATGCTGAGGCAGCTTAGCTAAGCTCTCAACAAAAATCTTCCCTGGAAGTCTGAAAGATCAACCTCCTTTTTTACTTCATCAGCCAGACTTAATTACATGGACACACTTAGCTAGAAAGGAAGCTGAAAAATTGAGTTAGTTTTTTTTCTGACTTTCAGGCAATGGGAAACACTGTTGGGTAGGTTGTTAATCAATAGCATGTGCCATGACCCAGACTAGCCAATTAGCATACTCCATCTTCCCAGTCACAGGATTGGTGCATGGATGGATGAATACATGGTCCTGCATGGCTCCTTGAAAGTCAGAAATACAGGGGTGCCTGGTAGCTCAGTCAGTAAGCATCTGACTCTTGGTTTCAGCTCAGGTCATGATCTCATGGTTTGTGAGTTCGAGTGCTGTATCAGGCTCTGTGCTGACAGTGCAGAGCCTGCTTGGGATTCTCCCTTTCTCTCTGTCCCTTCCCTGCTCACTCTCTCTGTGTCTCAAAAATAAAATAGACTTAAAAAAATTTTTTAATTAAAAAAAAAGTCAGAAATATTGTGCCCATTTGCCATCATTAGTAAGGAGTCTGCATGAGAATGGTGTTGACACAGAGGAAGCAGAGGTGAGAGAGAAACATATTCTAGTTGACTTCACTTGAGTGCCTTATTATTGACATGCCTAAGCCAGCTATACTTCTTAAACCTGCCAATAATGTGAGCCAATAAAATCCCTAGCCCAGTATGGTTAGCATATTACTTTAACAACCTGCAATGAGTAATACTTCCCAGTATTCATACCTTCTGCAGTCTCTCTCCTTAAATCTGGAATGGCCCTCTGCCTGACTTTAGCCAATAAACTATGATGAAAATGACATTGTGCAAGTCCTGGGCCTAAGCCTTAGGATTTGGGCCACTGCACTTTTGGGAACCAGCCACTCTAGAAGTCCAACTACTCTGAGACTGTCGTACTGTAAGGAAGTCCAAGCTAACTATATGGAAGAGGCATATAGAAAAGAACTAAGAAACCTAGCTGCATCGGTCAGGGTTCTCCAGAGAAAGAGAACTAATAGGATAAATATAGAGAGATATATAGAAAGAGATATATTCTGAGGGATTGGCTCATAATGTAGGCTGAGAAGTTCCATGATCTTCCATCTGTAAGCTGGAGACCCAGGAAAGCTGGTGTGCAGGAAAACTGGTGGTATAGTTCCAGTCTAAACCCGGAGGCTTGAGATCCAATATGTAATTCCCTGTCTGAGTCTGATTGTCCAACCATGAGTGCTGATATCCAAGGGTGGGAAAAGATGAATATCCTAGCTCAGAGAGAGAGAGCAAATTTGTCCTTCTTATGTTTTTTTGTTTTATTCAGGCCCTTGATGGATGATGCCCAACCACATTGGTGACAGTGATCTTCTTCACTCAGCCTACCAATTAAATGCTAATCTCAGGGCACCTGGGTGGCTCAGTCAGCTAGCTGAGCATCCAACTCTTGATTTCCATTCAGGTCATGATCTCACGGTTTGTGAGTTCAAGCTCTACATAGGGCTCCATGCTGGGTGTGGAGCCTGTGCTCAAGATTCTCTCTCCCTCTTTCTCTGCCCTTCCCCCCCATCTAAAAAACAACAACAAAGCCCAAAAATAAATAAAATAAATGCTAATCTCTTCCAGAAACAACTTCACAGACACCCAGAAATAATGTTTTATAAGTTATCTGGGCATCTCTTACCCTGGTCATGATGACACATAAAATTAACCATCATACCAGCCGACAGCAAGAACTGAAGCTCCCAGCTGAAAGTCAGCACAAACTTGTCAGCCATGTGAGTGAACTATCTTAGAAATGGATGCTCCAGTTCCAGTTGATAAGCTTTCCCCCACTGAGCCCTATCCACATTGCAAATACATAAAATTGTTGTTCTTTTAAGCTACTAAGTCATGGAGTTGTGTATTACACGGCAATAGATAGTTAAAATACTGGGATTCAGGTATTGTTTGCAGTTGCAAGGTCTTTAGCTAATATACCAGCCATATATAACCTTAGAGGCATTGTGATATCTGCCTACAATTCCGTTTCTTCAGCTATATACATTATACAAGGGTTGTAACTGACATTCAGTGTATATTTAACTTTCTTTCATTCATTGGGTTACTTTTAGGATTAAATGAAGTAACACATGTAAAAGTACCTAATAATACTAAGGATTCTTGCTGACTCCCAGTGACCACTGTTTTCTACCTGCTTTGCTGAAATCCAGTAACACTATCTCCAGCATTGCTTTGATCTTCCAACTTTGTAAATCATCAAAGAGTGAATAGGATTAACTTAGCTAGTGAATTCCTGCTGACACCCAATGACCACTTCTTTCCCAAGTGGGTAAAAGATTCATCAAATGGGCCTTTCTAGAATTCTGCCATAAATAAAGGCATAGGGATCCATTTAAAACTGAATTTTGTTCATTTCTGCAACAAAATTATTTCTTGTTTATTCCTGTTCCCTCACTGCTCCTATCCCACCTCCTCCTCAACCTGCCATCCCCAGACTAGATCAAGATCAAGAGAGTTCCAGGCAAAGGGAGGAGCAGTATGTCTTCTTGTTTTCAGAGACCAGTGTAGTAGTTCGTTTTGAGTAAAATTTCATCCAGAAGAATCTGTTTGTATATTTTTATGCCATTAAAGGAACATATTTTATGTCTCAAAAGTTACCAAAAACCAGTGGTTTCTGGTTAGCTGGGATGTATTGTACACTCCATGATGTTAGTTTCCTTACCCAACCTTGCATAACACTGGGAACCATTTTGAACTACATTGTTTTAATAGAAATCTATTGGAGTATCTGCCATTTCTCAGTGACCCTGTTCACAGTAAATTGCTCTTCCATGAAAGTGGACTCCTGTTGTAATAGATGATCCCGGGCAATGATAAATCAGACTGAGGGAGACATTTGGCTCCATCTGAACCAATCAGATTGTCCCCTGGAAATTAAGCTTGGTGGCTAAGCAACAGCAAGTATTCTCAGGGTGCAGCTGGAACGGAGGGACACATAACCCAGGAGGTGAGAGACTTTCCTTCCACTGAACAGAGAAGTGAAGAAAGAGAAGAAAAAAGCAGATGGGCAGGGAGATCTGGTATCATAGAACCATCTGCTCCACAAAGAAAGAGATTGAAGTGTGAGAGAGGGTGGCCTTAGCTCCTGAGGGCAGTCCTGCAGGACACCCAGCTATATGCCCACCCTTGACTTCTGAAACACCCTCGTATATCCTTACATACATCCCCCCGCCCCCTGCCCCACCTCCACCCATCTTTTGTGAAGGTAGTTCAAGTGAATCCATTACTTGCAAGAAAGAGTTCAAAGATAAGATAGCGAATATTTGTGTGCCTTTGTTTTCTGGTGGCAGTACCTGCTACATGTCCAAACAGCAATGTTGCAAGACCTCAAAATAAAATTATTTCCTGCTCAAAATGCATGCCTATGACTCAGCAGATTTCTTCTCGGAGTCCCTGCAAAGTCCTGTAAATCTCAGCCAAGTAAATCTCAGCCAATCCCTGTCCTCTCCTTGTTCCCCAGTGGGTTAGGTTGGCTGCTTCTGCAACTTCACACTACCTTGCTCGGGGCATATCAGATGAATAAGTCATCTAACACATAGGGTTGCAGTGGTGAACAAGACAGACCAAACATCTACCCATCCAGAGCTTCTAGCTACTGGGGGACACAGGGAATTAAACACACAATTATAATTCTATTTAAGTGTTGTTTAGCCATGGGGAAGTACAGCATGCCAGAAAGACACATGGCACGGGGTGCCTAACCCAGTCTTGGAGGGGTGCAAGAGGAAGAGTGATTTGTCAAGAGAGAACACAATCCCCAATCAAAGCCATCAATTACATTCAGCTACTGTGTGTGACATTATTCTAAGCACTTTACCTATATGAGATCATCTAATTCCCACAAAGTTATATGGTAAATACTATTATTAGCTGCATTTCACAGATGATTCAGGTCCATCATGGAAAGGTTAATAAACACGTATAAGAACACACTTAGTGGAGCTGAGATTCAAACCTGGGCAGTTTGAATAAAAGTTGTTTATTTATTGATGGAACAGCTACAAACTGGACAAAGCACAACAGTGTTTATCACTCCATCAATGCCCATGTTGGTCATTTATACTTCTAAAATGTAAATATCCTGGGCGCCTGGGTGGCTCAGTCGGTTACACATCTGACTTCAGCTCAGGTCATGATCTCATGGTTTGTGAGTTTGATCACGCATTGGGTGAGCTCCAGACCCACTTGGGGTGAGCTCAAACCCCGCCTCATGTGAGCCCCACTTCGGGTGAGCCCCATTTCTTTCTCTCTCTCCCTCTCTCTTTCTCTTTCTGTCCCTCACTCGCACCTTCTTTCTCTCTCAAAAACAAAAACTAAAAATAAAATGTAAATATCCTTAGGCCTTGAAATGTGCATCTAGTGTGACTCAACTGTATTCACAGAGTTAATGTCAAGATATAAAAAGAGCATTTTGAGGCAACTCTGCCATGTTATCACACTCCAGATAAATAATGAATAGCAGCCACATTATTATCAGTAGTGACCTCTACATATCGGGGAGCAGGAAAACAAACAGGATCATTTCAAGGTTGTACCAGCTGCCAGCTGAAATTACCCATTAAAAGGGAACTCCAGAGGAGTGGTTGCTGGGTAACAGAAGCTTGTTGACACGAAGTGCTCCTTTTCAGGAAAATCTTTCCATGCAGATTTTTATTTCCACAGTTTTCAGACTGATTTTGTAGCATCATCAGAAAATGATTGTTTGGTTATTCTATTTCACAAAATGTGCTGCAGCATTTACTCATGAAGCCATTGAGAGGTGAACCAACTTCAAACTGAAAGTTTAATTACCAGAAATTTGTGTGGTATTTGGCTACACTGTATTTTGTACTAAAAAGAAGAGATCAAAAATTTTTTTCAAAGTGACATGCTTTTGTATGTTTTCCAAAATTGTATTTATAATTCATTAACAAAATAAGGTATTCTACTTTAGAAGTTTTTCATTTGTTTCTGTTCTTTTTTCCTTCTGCTTATATTCCCTCCTCCTCTTCTTTTAGCTCACATCTATACAGCAATTCTCTAATTTTCCTCCTAGAAATTTTATAATATTTAAGTAAGAGATAATGGCCTGATTTGTGCATATGAACTTGCAGAGAGATGATGGGTTTATTTTTAATTTGGGGGGGGGGAGTTATTTTGATCTAATCTCTCATATCTCTTGATATTAACTGTGTGATAGTCATTAGGGTTGTTCATAAATATCCTGGTGCCCCTCCTTCTGGTACATGATAGGACTGTGCTTCCCACCCACCTTGAAGCTAGGCATGACTGATCATGTGACCTGTTTTGTCCAGTAAAATACGAGTAGGGTGATGTGAACATATTAAGAGCATGTAAGGCAATAATAATAATAATAATAATAATAATAACGGAAAATTACAAGTGTTAACAAAACTGTGGAGAAATTAGAGCCCTCATATATTGCTGAAAGAAACATAAAGTGGTGTAGTTGTTGTGGAAAACAGTTTGATGGGTTCCCAATAAACTGAACATAGAATTACCATATGACCCAGCAATTCTGCTCCCAGGTATATATCCAAAGGGATTGAAAACAAGTGTTAAAACAAATTTTACATGAATATTCATATCAGCTCTATTCAAAATTGTCAAAGGTGGAATGTCCACTCTCACCATTGTTATTCAACATAGTATTGGAAGTTTTAGCCTCAGCAATCAGACAACACAAAGAAATAAAAGGCCTCCAAATTGGCCAGGAGGAGGTCAAAATTTCACTCTTCGCAGATGACATAATACTCTATATGGAAAACTCAAAAGATTCCATCAAAACACTGCTAGAACCGATCCATGAATTCAGCAAAGTGGCAGGATATAAAATCAATGCACGGAAATCGTTTGTATTCCTATACACCAACAATGAAGCAACAGAAAGAGAAATCAAAGAATTGACCCCATTTACAATTGCACCAAAAGCAAGGAATAAATCTAACCAAAGAGGTGAAAAATCTATACACTGAAAACTATAGAAAGCTTATGAAAGAAATTGAAGAAGTCACAAAACAATGGAAAAATATTCCATGCTCCTGGATAGGAAGCATAAATATTGTTAAAATGTCAATACTACCAAAAGCAATCTACATATTCAATGCAATACCTATCAAAATTAATACCAGCATTTTTCACAGAGCTAGAACAAACAATCCTAAAATTTGTACGAAGCCAGAAAAGACCCCAAATAGCCAAAGCAATCCTGAAAAAGAAAACCAAAACAGGAGGCATCACAATCCCAGACTTTAAGCTGTATTACAAAGCTGTAACCATCAAGAAAGTATGTACTGGCCCAGGAACACTCAGATCAATGGAACAGAATAGAGAACCCAGAAATGGACCCACAAACATATGGCTAACTAACTAATCTTTGAAAAAGCAGAAAAGAATATTCAATGGAATAAAGACAGTCTCTTCAGCAAGTGGTGCTGGGAAAACTGGACAGAGACATGCAGAAAAATGAACTGGACCACTTTCTTACACCATACACAAAAAGAAACTCAAAATGGATCAAAGACCTAAATGTAAGACAGGAAGCCGTCAAAATCCTTGAGGAGAAAGCAGGCAAAAACCTCTTTGACCTCAGCCACAGCAAGTTCTTACTCAACACATCTCTGGAGTCAAGAGAAACCAAAGCAAAAATGAGCTATTGGGACCTCATCAAAATAAAAGGCTTTTTCACAGCAAAGGAAACAATCAGCAAAACTAAAAGGTGACTGACAGAATGGGAGAAGATATTTGCAAATGACATATCAGATAAAGGGTTAGTATCCAAAATCTATAAAGTATCAAAAAAACCAAATGATCCAGGGAAGAAATGGGCAAGACATGAATAGACACTTCTCCAAAAGTGACATCCAGATGGCCAACTGACACATGAAAAAATGCCAAACATCACTCATCATCAGGGAAATACAAATCAAAACCACAATGAGATACCACCTCACACCTGTCAGAATGGCTAACATTAACAATTTAGGCAACAACAGATGTTGGTGAGGATGCGGAGAAAGAGGATCTCTTTTGCGCTGCTGGTGGGAATGTAAACTGGTGCAGCCACTCTGGAAAACAGTATGGAGGTTCCTCAAAAAATTAAAAATAGAACTACCCTACGACCCAGTAATTGTACTACTAGGTACTTATCCAAGGGATACAGGTATGCTGTTTTGAAGGGGCACACGCACCCCAATGTTTATAGCAGCACTATCAACAATAGCCAAAGTATGGAAAGAGCCCAAATGTCCATTGACGGATGAATGGATAAAGAAGAAGTGGTATATATATATATATATATATATATATATATATATATATATATATACATATATATATATAATACATACACACAATGGAGTATTACTCAGCAATCAAAAAGAATGAAATCTTGCCAATTGCAACTATGTGGATGGAACTGGAGGGTATTATGCTAAGCAAAATTAGTCAGTCAGAGAAAGACAAGTATCATATGACTTCATTCATATGAGGACTCTAAGATACAAAACGGATGAACATAAGGGAAGGGAAGCAAAAATCATATAAAAACAGGGAGGGGGACAAAAACATAAGAGACTCTTAAATATGGAGAACAAACAGAGGGTTACTGGAGGGGTTGTGGGAGGGGGGATGGGCTAAGTGGGTAAGGCGCATTAAGGAATCTACTCCTGAAATCATTGTTGCACTATATGCTAACCAACTTGGATGTAAATTAAAAAAATAAATTAAATAAAAATTTTTGAAAATTGTCAAAGGTGGAAACAAATGTCCATAAACTGATAAATAGATAAACAAAATGTGGTATACACACATAATGGGATATTACTCAGCCAAAAATAGGAATGAGGTACTGATACATGCTACAACATGAACGAAGCTTGAAAACATGCTATGTGAAAGAAACCATATGCAAAAAGTCACAAATTGTATGATTTCATTTATATGTAATATCCAGAATAGGCAAATAAAGAAAGCAGATTAGCAATTGCCAGGGCTTGGGAGTGAGGGGTAAGACTAGGGGTGGGGAATAGAGCTTAACTGTTTAATAGATGTGGGATTTCCATTTGGGGTGATAAAAATGTTATGGATGGTAGTGATGGTTTCAAAACATTGTGAATATACTTAATACCACTGAATTGTACACATCTGTTAATATGGTAAATATATATAATATGTGTTATTGCCACGGTTTTTAAAAAAATGAGTGTGTGTGTGTGTGTGTGTGTGTGTGTGTGTGTATGAAGGGCATGTATAATCCTCCAGGGTGATCCAGAGTTGATAAGGAATATCTATCAATCTGAATAATTACAGCATGACTGAGAAATAAAGTTCTACTATATGGTCATTTGATGGTCATTTGTTGCAGCAACATAACCTACCCCATCCTAGCTGATATAAACTATTATGTTGCATTTAGTTCACCTAATCTTTTCTTAAGCCTCCTCTGTGCCATATGCTGAGGACACAAAGATGACAAGACTCAAGCAATTTACAGACTAGCAAGGGAGAAAAACATGTTAACCAAAAGAGGTTCTTCTGTGTGATGATGCCATAATGGAGGTAGATTATGAGCTATGGTGGAAGCACAAAGGCTGGAATGGCCAACTCCATCCTGGAAACTCAGAGAAGGCTGCCCAAGACAGCAAAGATTGAATTACATTTTAAAAGATGTATAAAAGTTTGCCAGTTAGTGAAAGGAATAGATTCATTCCAGGTTGATGGAAGAGCTTGTCCTCTATGCAATGATATAGGTATGAAATAGCTTGGCGTGTGGCAGGAAATGGCAATTATTGGTAAGGTGATGAGCGCTGGAGAGGGGACTAGAGAAGTCAACAAGTGTCTGGAGTTTTGACCTAATCTTATAGCCCACCCTTTCTAATCTTTCCATTCATGCCATACATGGAAAATTAAAACACATATGGCACACTGGGGTAAAAAGTCGAGGTTTCTTGTGACTGACAACACACTTGGCCCAACCCTGGCCACCATTTGTATTTGTTAATCTGCTGTAACACACAATTGTTGCACATGTTTTGGGAAGCTCTACTATGGGTAATGGAGTAACACTGAAGATTTTTAATGATAAGATTTGGCAAATAAACCATAGTTTGGAAAATAAAGGAATATGAAGAATTAGATTGAAATCAGAAGTATCTAGAAGGAGGCTATGGCAACAATCCAAAAAGAAATAGCAGGAGTTTAAATCATAATGGCGGCCATGGAAATAAAGAAAGTGGACAGATCCAAGATATAGTTACAAAGTAGAATTAACAAGCTTTAGGACCGCCTGGGTGGCTGGGTCGGTTAAGCCTCCAACTCCGGCTCAGGTCATGATCTCACGGTTTGTGGGTTTGAGCCCCGTGTCAGGCTCTGTGCTGACAGCTCAGAGACTGGAGCCTGCTTTAGATTCTGTGTCTCCCTCTCTCTCTGCCCCTCCCCTGCTTGTGCTCTGTCTCTCTTGCTCTCAAAAATAAATAATAAACATTAACGAAAAAAGAATTAACAAGCTTTACTGACTGACTGGAGGTGGAGGAGGAGGGAGAGAGAGAGACAAAAATGGCTTCCAGCCTGAGTGAATGTTAGTGGTTCCACTAGGATAAGAAAGAGAGAAGAGTACTAGGAAGACAGGAGTCAGTTCTCAGGGACCTGAGAGGTACCTGAAAGGTAGTTAAAAACCAGGGGAATTAAATACAGGTTCAAAGAGAAGACTGGAGTAGAGTTAAAGATGGGGGGGTCATGGACAGATACAAGCAGTAGTTAAAGTCCAGGGAATGGATGAACTGGTTGAGAGAGGACATAAGAAATGCAAAGGTCCAGGGTCATTTAAGGGGAACACAGAGGAAGGAAAGCCTGTGGGAATAGCATTGGCATTTCTTTGATGCATAATAGGATCTTCTCAACTGACTGAACAGATACCCTTTGAAAAGAATGACTCTCTTTTTAATCTCTCTAAATCTGTCTGAATTATCTATAAAGGCACCTCTGGGAACTCCAGAAGATTGGTCCCCTAATACAGGCTGATACCTTTTGTGAAAGATGAAGGTTTAAAAAAGTGAATCATTTGAAGTAATTTTAACAAAGTCATAGTTATGGCTCTTGTTAACATATTACTACAATATATTGTGATTATCTACTTTTACATCTGTCCCCTGTCACTAGACTGTAAAATCCTCTAAGGTCCCAGTGTTGGTGTCTAGCCTGGTACCTGGCACATAATACACAGTTGATAAATATTTGTGAATTACTATGGATTTGAGTTTTAAAGTTGAATATATACAGAGTATGATAACTCAGTTCCAGTAGTCCTTCCAATGGAAATATGTTAAATTGGCAAGAGATACTATAGTTCTAAATGTGGCCATGCCCCTCAAAATAGTCAACATGGATAATGGTACATGATATATCCATAAAATGTAATATAGTAAAGAGAGTAAATCAACTAAAACTACATATAGTAACAAGGATGACTTTCACAAATATGATATTGAGTGAAAGATACCACACAGAAACAAGTGCATATGTAAAATTGTTATCATATGAAGTTTAAAAACAAATCTAATGTATAAGTTTTAGAAGTCTGAAGAGTAGTTATCTTTGGAGGGGGTGTAGTGATAGGGAAGGGCACAAGAAGGACATTTGCAGAACTGGTATGTTCTATTTCATGATCTGGGTGTTCTTTTCATGAGCACATTAAATTTGTGATCATTGATTGAATTGTACACTCATTATTTGTGTCTTTTTCTGTATGATGGCTAGACTCCAGTAGACTATTACTTTACACAAATAATTCTGATACATATTACATGATAACTAATAACATTAAAGAATAAGGTCTTCAAGTAAAGTAGAAGTATAGCCTTAAAGCAAGTATTTGAACCTATGCTAATCAACTAATAAGAAAAAAGAATAAAAGGAAGAAGTCAGTGGGTTTCAGAAGGTATGAGAGACTTGGTTGGTTTATTGGCTGAAGACACAAGTAGTTGCTAATAACTACATATCTGCATGCAATCATTATCCAAAGTGGCCTTGCTATCTGATAGGACCATCTCAAATTTCTGAGCATTCAGCACAACTATCACCAAAGGAAGCTTCATTTCATTAGATCAAAACTCTTGAGAATAAAGGACTTCTACTCATGCTCTGATGGAGTAACTGGTATTATCCTAGCCCCCCCCCACCATAAATAAAGTATAGAGAAATATGGACAAAATATGAAACACATCTATTTTAGACACTGAACAACAGGCTATACAAGAGTATAATCTCTAAGAGAAAGGGAACAAATGAGGTAAGTCCTTAAAATTGTCTCGGCTTTAGGCTTAAAGGCACTCAGATTCTGGCACAGAGAAGAGGAACCCAAAGAATAACAGCCTTCCTTAGTTGAGGAGACAGAGATTTTAGTTTGGTGAGATGAAGAGAGCTGGAATTTGCAGAGAAGTATGTGAAAGGAGGATACTATGCAGAGGGAAAACTCCAAAAATCTGCACACAGTCTAGGAGAAAAAAAAAAAAAAAACTATGGGGGAAAGAACAACTTCAGAGAGCTATGAGCTGAACAATTCTAAAGCTCACAAAATTTGGGGAGACCTTTCCATTCCGATCAACCACAGCGGAGAGATCTCATTAAACATCTAAGATGTTCATTTGAGATGCCAGAAAGTCTAGGTCTTATGAATACAAGTAATCTAGCCATAGAGTTAAAGCTACTATAAATCCATTCTAGCAGAGCTTAACGTCAAGCTTTGAAAGTATATGGCTGATCCACAAGTAAATTAACTGCAGACCAGGACAAAGCTCAACACTTCTCAAAGGAAGACAATAAAATCTAGACTCTATCACCCAATAAAAACAAAACAAACAAAAAACCATTAGACCTGCAAAGAAGTAGGAAAATGTAACCTATAACTAGGAGAAAAGTTAGTTAGAAAAGTCAATCTCAACATGGAGACCCAGAAATGACAGAGATGATGGAATTAGCAGGTAAGGACTTGAAAACTATTATTGTAAATATGTCCAAGGACTTAGAGGAAGACAAAAACACAATGAGGCAAGAAATGAAAATTATTAAAAAGAATCAAGTGGAACTTCTGGAGTTGAAAAATATAATACCTGAAATGAAAAATTAATTGGATAGGTCTGACATAAATTTAGACACTACAGAAGAAAGACAAGCGAACTTGAAAACAGGAAGTAGAAATTATTCAAACCAGAGGGAACAAAGGATTAAAAATGGAATGGTCTCTGTGATCTGTGAAACAAAACCAAACAGTCTAAGATTTGTATAATCAGAACCTCAAAAATTAGGGTGATAGGGTGGGGCAACAGAGAAAATACTTGATGAAATAATGGCTGTTAATTTTCCATATTTAATGAAAAATATTTACCCAGAGAGCCAAGAAGCTCAATGATCCTCAAGCAGTATGAAGACAGAGAAAACTAGAAATTAGATTAATGCATATTGACAAAAATCACTGACAAAAAGTTGCCAGAGAAGGGGCACTTAGGTGGCTCAGTCAGTTAAGCATCTGACTTTGGCTCAGGTCATCATCTCATGGTTCAGTTTGTGAGTTCGAGCCCTGTGACAGGCTCTGCTCTGACAGGACAGAGCCTACTTTGGATTCTCTGTCTCTCTCTCTGCCCCTCCTCTGCTCTCTCTCTCTCTCAAAATAAATAAATAAATAAACATTTTAAAAAATTTTCTAGAGAAAACAGGAGAACAGAGATAAGAATATTCAATTCAAGCCAGAAGAAAATAGAACAAGATCTTTAAAGGATTGAAAGAAAAAACTGTCAACCTATAATTGTACATCCAACAAAAACATCTCTTAAACATAAAATGGAAATAAAGACATGTTTCAGACAAAGACAGAATTATGTCCCATCACATCTTCTTTACAAGAAATATTTTTAAAAGTTCCTCAGGCTGAGGGAAAATGATAGCATATAAAAACTTAGACTGGAACAAAGAAATGAAGAGTGCTAGAAATGGTACTCGAGTACATCTAAAAGATTTTTCTCCTAATTTTTAATCTCTTTAAAAGATAACTGACTTTTTGAACAAAATGAAAACAAATGTATATGTGAAGAACCTTATAACACTCCACTTCCTCTCTCCTGTTTGTTAAGATATCACTGTCACAATTGTCATACACTTTATTTTTACATACTATAAATGTGGATACATACACGTACATGTGCACACGCACACACACACACAGAGACAACTCACAGGATGAAGGAAATATTCACCTTGGCAGAACTAGACTGGCCTCAGAGCATTTGTTTTTCGAGGGTAATGATGGTTAAGAATTAAAGTTTAGGTATTGGAGCGTACAGGTTAAGTTTAGCTCCACCAGTTATTAACTGACTCTGGGCAAGTTACATAACTAGCCCAAACCTCAATTTCCTTATCTGTATAATGTGAGTAATCTCTATTTACTAGCATGGGTGTGAGATTAATTAAATTATCATAAATATTGCCTGCCTGACAATAATAAGGACTTGACAAAGGACAACTATCTGAAAGTCAAACATGTCCCCACCTTGCCAGACATCAACTTGTTCAGACACCGGTTGACCAAGAAGTTATGACAGGAACTAGGGAAAGCAGGAAGTGGCAAGTAAAACTAAAATTCTCCATCTTCCAAAGAAGAAAAAAAGAAATCACCTAACAGTGGCATATCAGTAATTAGAGACTCCGGAATGTGTAAGAGTTTAACAGCAACCACTAGAAGAGTTAAAGACAGAAATTGTTTACGGTGATTGCCTCTGAGAAGTGGGATTGGGGGAAGAGAGAAAAGATTTTATTATTCATAGTATACCCTTTTATACTGTTAAAAATTTTATCATGCTTTAAATATTGCATAGAACTTCAAAACCTAGTTCTATAATTTATAAAGTACAGCTGGAGCAAGTAGAAAGGTTAAACAAATAAACCGGAATCTGTATAAAGATGGAACTTCTGGAGTGCTTCCCATCCTCACGAGCACTGAAGGTGAAACCGCTTGCTGCTTCAGAAAACTGGTACTGACCTCGAGTAGGCTGTGGCAACCAAGAACCGTGTGTGTGTGTGCGCATGCGTGTGTATGCGTGTGTGCATGCACATGCATGCAAATGTATGCACCTCTTGTTTGTCTGAAAGTAAATGCTTTATGCTTTAATACTGGAATTCCCACTGACACTTTGCTTAGGCCTTCTCCCTCCTTGGCCCTCATATTACTAAAAACTAATATTTGCCCTTTTTGTTGGCAACATGAAAAGTTGGAAGAAGATCCAGTAATGGGAAAATAAAAATAGAGCAGACCCAGGATGCAGGGAAAATGGGAGAGTGCCCTGGATAGTCAAAGGATGCAGGAAAAAACTAAAATCAGGTCTGCATTGCTGGTGGGTACCTATTCACTTTGCAAATTGCCTGTGAGCTCTCACCCCACCCCTAGCTAAGAGGGCCCTAGCTAAGAACCCAGCTTTGGACAACAGAAGTGAGTTAGGAAGAGATCGAAGTTGTGGCCAGTGGAGCATGACTGTTCTCAAAGCTGATGAGGAAATAGGTTGTCTATTATCATTATCATCATCATTATCATTATTATTAAAATTGCTTTTCTTCATTCCATAACATTTTACTCCAAGAAAGTTTAGATGCTAGACAGACACCATAAGCCTAACACAAACCACACAGCTTCACTATGGTATGGAACATAGTCATGGGATGTTGCCACATTAACAGCCTCAAGGTCCAAGCCAGGATATCCCCCTCAAAGGGATCGTGCCCTAATGAGATCCTCTCAGAAACCAGCAATCCTGGCAATTAAGACCTTTGGATGAGTAAAGTCATTGGGACAATGGACTTTGACTCCTGACAGTCCTGGGTTTTGAACCTACTTCTGCTCTTCCCTATCAGTATGCTTTGGCAAGTTATCATCTCTGAGCCTCAATTTTCTTCTCTGTAAAATGGGGATAATAAAAGGCACAATTTCTTAAAGTACTTACTATCTGAAGTTCTACACATATTACCTCATTTCATTCTCACAGCAGCTGGATACATTTTATTATCCCATTTTTAATAGATGTAGAAATGGAGGCTCACAGAGAGGCTAAGTTGCTAGTCTGAAGTCACACAACTGGTAACTGAAGCAGCCAGAAGGGTACCCCACCAGTGGACCCCAAGAGCCCTGGTATTAACCATTATGCTAAAAAACGCCTGGTAAAGTTCATCTAAGGATTAAATGACATGCGTTTAATAGCGGTTGGCATACTGATCATTTGATAAAGAGCAATTATTATAATAAGAGCTGGGTAGAATCCAAATTTGGGGTTAAAGTGGATTGTGTTGTACTTTTATCATCTAGGGCAAAGTCTTAAAGCACAGGCATCCTCACTCCCAAGAAATCTGTAAGCCAACAGCAAGTTCCCACAGGAGGATACAGGTTCCTCAGGGCCATGGCAGGGGCCAGAAATCATTTTTACTGGAGCTACCTTTCGCACCGTGGGAACAGATGAGAGTAGGAAAGCAAGAAGCTGCAGGAGAAAGTCCATACTGTGTCAAGGCCTGCGGGGCACTCCCTTGTCCAATGGTGACTGCTTGAGATCCAGTCGTGTGACTTCCAAGCTGAGGAAATGGAGATGGAGAGGGCCAAGCAGATGTGTCCAGACCTGCACAACTGCACTGAACCCAGTGTCCTGATTCCCAGGCCAAGGGGTCAAACTGGGAGGGACAGGAAGCTAGGCAAGATACACACCACTGAGGCATGGCTTCTGCATGCTAGGTAATGGTCGCATCCTCTTTTGTTTCTGCGTCATCCCTCACGCCATGCTAGAGAGGACTACAGCCTTGTCTGTTCGGTTCCCCACTACCTTGCTAGGAACTGGAAGTGGTCCCGTGCAGGCACTCAAACATTAGTTGAATGAGTTACATGAAAAATGGCATTAAGAGAAACATAAATATATTAGGGAGTAGAATGGAAAATTTGCATACATGTCTAAGATGGGACAGGGGACTTTATTATTTTTTTTATTTTTTATTTTTTTCATTTTTTTATTTTTTTATTTTTATTTTTATTTATTTTTTTTATTTTTTAATATATGAAATTTACTGTCAAATTGGTTTCCATACAACACCCAGTGCTCATCCCAAAAGGTGCCCTCCTCAATACCCATCACCCACCCTGCCCTCCCTCCCGCCCCCCATCAACCCTCAGTTTGTTCTGTTTTTAACAGTCTCTTATGCTTTGGCTCTCTCCCACTCTAACCTCTTTTTTTTTTTTTTTTTCCTTCCCCTCCCCCATGGGTTTCTGTTACCTTTCTCAGGATCCACATAAGAGTGAAACCATACGGTATCTGTCTTTCTCTGTATGGCTTATTTCACTTAGCATCACACTCTCCAGTTCCATCCACGTTGCTACAAAAGGCCATATTTCATTTTTTCTCATTGCCACGTAGTATTCCATTGTGTATATAAACCACAATTTCTTTATCCATTCATCAATTGATGGACATTTAGGCTCTTTCCATAATTTGGCTATTGTTGAGAGTGCTGCTATAAACATTGGGGTACAAGTGCCCCTATGCATCAGTACTCGGGACAGGGGGCTTTAAAGAAACTTCCTATTTCTGGGGCACCTGGGTGGCTCAGTCGGTTAATGGTCTGACTTCAGCTCAGGTCATGATCTCACAGTTCGTGGGTTCGAGCCCCATGTCTGGCTGTGTGCTGACAGCTCAGAGCCTGGAGCCTGCTGGATTCTGTGTCTCCCTCTCTCTCTGCCCCTCCCCCGCTCACACTCTGACTCTCTTTCTCTCTCAAAAATAAATAAACATTAAAAAAAGGGAGGCACCTGGGTGATTCAGTCGGTTGGGCGTCTGACTTCGGCTCAAGTCATGATCTAATAACAGCTTGTGGGTTCGAGCCCCACATTGGGCTCTGTGCTGACAGCCCAGAGCCTGGAGCCTACTTCAGACTCTGTGTCTCCCTCTCTCTCTGCCCCTCACCTGCTCATGCTCTCTCTCTCCCTCAAAAATAAATGAACATTAAAAAATAAAAATAAGAAAAAAAGAAAAAAAGAAACTTCCCATTTCTCATGGGGGCTTTAAACTCTGTCTCCAGAAATTAAAGTTTATAGTTCCAGGTTCATACTTTTTTAGCTATTAGCGATACTTGGATGGAAAAATTTCAGAAGTGCACAGCACACTATATCATGCTACCTCTTTTCCTCCTACTATGTATGGATTTTTAAAAAATTTTTTTTAATGTTTATTTATTTTTGAGAGAGACAGAGACAGAATGCGAGTGGGTTAGGGGCAGAGAGAGAGGGAGACACAGAATCCAAAGCAGGCTCCAGGCTCTGAGCTGTCAGCACAGAGCCCAACGCGGAGCTTGAACTCACAAGCTGTGAGATCATGACCTGAGCTGAAGTCAGACGCTCAACCAACTGAGCCACCCAGGCGCCCCATCCTACTATGGATTTTTTATTAATGTTTATTTATTTTTGAGAGAGAGGGAGAGAGACAGAGTGTGAGCTGGGGAGGGACAGAAAGAGAGGGAGACACAGAATCCGAAGCAGGCTCCAGGCACAGAGCCCAATGCAGGGCTCAAATCCAAGAAACGTGAGATCATTACCTGAGCCGAAGTTGGATGCCCAACTGAATGAGCCACCGAGGAGCCCCTGGAATTTTTAAAATATATTATCATCTCTCTATAATTATGAATCAAAACTGAAGAAAGGAGAACATGGCTAGTACAGGGGGAAGTATCTTGCACTCTTCAGTTTGTTTGCAGACCCAGGTTTACTTCAACTTTGGATCTACATTGTTGGTTTATTAGCTGTCTGTTGCACACCCTCAGAAAAGTTTTCCCCTGGCTTTTTTTTCTAAAAAATTTTTTTTATTGTGGTAAAATATAAATAACATAAAATTTACCAGTTTAACTGGTTTTTTTCCCTAGAAAGAGAGAGCATGAGCAGGGAAGGGGCAGAGAGAGAGAGAAAGACAGAGAGAGAGAGAGAGAGAGAGAGAGAGAGAGAGAGAGAGAGAGAGAATCCCAAGCGGGCTCCAAACTGTCAGCACACAGCCCCATGTGAGGCTTAAACACACCAACCGCAAGATCATGACCTGAGCCAAGACCAAGCGTTGGATGCTTAACTGACTGGGCCACCCAGGCACCCCACCAATTTAACCATTTTTAAGTGCACAGTTCAGAGACACTAAGTGAGTTCACATTGCTGTACAACCATCACCACTATCCCCCCACAGAACTTTCATCCTCCCAGATACTCCCATTAAACACTAACACCCCTTTCCCTCCTCCTCTCAGCTCCTGATAACCACCATTCTATCTTCTGTCTGTATGCATTTGACTATTCTAGGTCCCTCCTATAAGTGGAATCATACAGTATTTGCCCTTTTAAGTTTCGCTTATCTCACTTAGTTAATGTTTTCAAGGTTCATCCAGGTGTCAGAATTTCTTTTTTTTAAATTTTTTTAATGTTTACTTATTTCTGAGACAGAAAGAGACAGAGCATGAGTGGGGGAGGGTCAGAGAGAGAGGGAGACACAGAATCCAAAGCAGGCTCCAGGCTCTAAGCTGTCAGCACAGAGCCCGATGTGGGGCTCGAACTCACAAACCGTGAGATCATGACCTGAGCCAAAGTCAGTTGCTCAACCGACTGAGCCACCCAGGCAACCCCAGAATTTCTTTTTAAGGCTGAATAATATTCCATTGTACGTATACACCACATTTTGTTTATCATCTATCTCTTGGTAGACATTTGGACTGTTTCCACCTTTTGGTTATTGTGAATAATGCTGCTATGAACATTGTACAAATATCTGTTAGATTTCATACTTTCCAATTATTCTAGGTAAAATATAACCAGAAGTGGAATTACTACATCATGAGGTAAATTACTGGATCATGAGGTTGAATTCTTTTTTGAGGAACCGATCCTGGCATTTTTTTTCCTCTTGTATTTCCAGAATCAGTTTTTATCATCTATTCAAAAAGTTTCTTTTACCTCTCCAATACACTACTCTACATAAATGCTAAACTACCTCTCTTTTTTGCTTGTTCCCTCTTTCACTTATCAGGGTATTTAGAATTATGATCTTCTGTTCCACAGCACTGATTTCCCCCCAAACACAATTGCACCTCACTTCTTGGAACAAACTGCCATTTTCCAAATCATAAGATGCATTAGTGAAGAGTAAGAAATGAACTTTTTGGGAGGAATGGGGGGAGCAGTCTTTCAAATCAGTACCAAGATACCAGTCTGATAGGAATCACGTAGCTATACCAGGAGAAGAGAGCTCCTGATTCACAAGTGTCTTGCATAGGAACATCCCTGCATATAAATGGAGGCAGAAATCAGGAGTCCACCCTCTCCCCTGCAGTAGCTGGAGGTCTCCATCTACACCCACCGGGATGATGAGGATCTTGCACTTTTCCTTGTCCATGGGACAACTAGAACATACCACTCTCCTACTTCCAGCCTCCTTCTTCCTTCCTAACCCCGGAACTGTGGGAGTGCCACCCCACTGTGGTTACCTGGCATTATAGTGAAAGTCCCTGTTCTCACTAGAGGATTGAATTCCTTCAGAAGCAGAATTTCAATTGGAACGGTGTATGATTTTGCCTACAGAAACAATGTTCCTTCATACTAAGTCCACAAATCCTGTCCATTCTAGCTGCCAGGTACCTCAAAAGCAATCCTTCCTCCTTGCCTCCTCTGCCTTGAAGGCAGAACCTCACTTAAACTAGCAATGGGCTTGGAGCTGGTCCCCTCATCCCCCAGTCAGGATTTCTGCCCCACCCTTCACACTGTAGGGGAACCCACCTCTCACCAGCTCTAAGTCATTGTCACCAGAGCCTAGAAATGCTCAAGGAAAAACTTAGCCATCCCATGCTTCTGCTGGGCAGAGCTGCAACTTGGAGCCATGTCTTCTGACTCTTAGTCTGGTCCATACTGTTCTTACCAGTTGATTTTATGTTTCCAGGGCTCTTGTTTGTTTAGCAAACAAGAAAAACGATGGTGAGATACCTTTCATACATCAATGCCAGCAGCAGAGGGGAAGGAGGGTAGAGGGAATAAAGTGCAAGACCCAAATCATCCTGGCACCCTTTAGTCACCCCAGTCTATACTGGTGTGGTATCCATTTTCTTCTCTTTCTCTTCTAGGTACTTCTTGCTCAAATCATCTGATTCTTTCTTCTTTAGACTTCCTAACCACTGTCTTCACTATTTGAAGAGGGAAACTAATAGGGTTGCTGGACGTAATTCTACTGCGGAGGGGGGGTGGGCAGAAGGAGATTTCCCCACACCAACAACAGTTCTTCAAACACCAGCTGGGTGTTCTATAATTCAACTCAATTCTGACACCATTTACCTGGAGATAGCCTCAGACCCCACAGCTTAAGGACTCAGTCCTACAAGGCTGTCCCTCACCCCTTCAGATGCCAATTGTAAGTCCAGGTTATCACCTGTGCGTCTGACCCACCAGCTATAGATTGGAGGTTCCCAAGACCCTCTCTTCGGGTTTGATGAATTTGCTAGAGCCACTCACAGAACTAAGAGAAGGGTTTTACTCACTAGATCACCAGTTTATTGTAAAAGGATCTAACTCAGGAATAGCCAGATGGAAGAGACCCACAAGGCAAGTAAGTTATGGGGAAAGAATGCAGGCCTTCTGTGAGCTCTCCAAGAGAGCCATTCTCCCCACATCTCCATGCTTTCACCAACAGTAAGCTCTCCAGACTCCATTCTTTGGAGGTTTTTATGGAGGATTCATTACATAGGCATGATTGATTAAATCATTGGCAGCTGGGGACTGAACTCAATCCCTGCCCTTCCCCCTCCCCATGGGTGGAGGGTGGGACTGAAAGTTCCAACCCTCTAATCACATGGTTAATTCACCTGGCAATGAGCCCCCATCCTTAGGTGCTTCCAGAAAGTCACCTCATTAACATAAATTCAGTTGTGGCAGGAGGCTTGTTATGAATAACAAGATGCCCATTTCACCTTTATGGCCCTGAAGCCATTTTAGGAACTAAGGACAAAAGACCAAATATTATAACAAAAGCTGCTCTCATGGCTCTTATCACTCAGGAAATTCCAAGGGTTTTGACAGCTGTGAGCCAAGAACTATGGATGAAGAGCAAATAAATATCTGAATGACCAAATATATACTCCTTGTAAATCACAGTATTACAGGGATTCTTCAAACATTCTGCACATCTAAATCTTACAATTAAATGCAGTTGTGAAACTGCACCTGATTTCTAGATGTTTGGAGAAGCGTTTTGGTTCTCACTTCATTCATAATTATGATCTACCACCCTCACCACCCTTCCCTACACTTCTCTCCACTAAAATACCACCACCACCACCAGCAACAAAATCAGTTTCATATATTTTTATAAGCAGCCTTAAATTCTTTTTAAGACAAGGCAAAGTTATATGCTAACCAAGCCAGAATTCAGGTGGCCATTTGTCCCAGTTTGTCTACGACAATCCCAGTTTCAGCCTATTGGCCTGCATAATTTCTGAAAAAGCTCCTTCTTTTACTCTAAAAAAGGCATTCCCAGTTTTAGAAGATCAATTATATGCTCACCTTACTTAAAAATACACCTGGATTTTCTAGTAAAGTGCTTTCCAGGTGACTGCTGTTGCACACCTCATTGGACTTCATTTGCACAACTCTGCAAAATAGGAAGGGAAATCTTTTATTTCTGTTAATTAAATGAAGTAACCAAGGTTTCAAGCTGTAGGTGGTGACTGTTTGAGGTCACATACTCAGGGATAGAATCAGAGCCAGAACCCAGGATTCCTGATTTCAAGTCCAGTGTTTTTCAGTTGTCAATCACTTCGTGCAATCACTTCGTGAAAATATCTGAGTAAAGACAAACTTTACTCTCTTGGTTGGTAATTTGCTTGCACTTGGGCCTAGAATAGTTTAGACAGGTTCATCCTTGCCCAGACACTGTCCTTTCACATTTAAAGCAAGCAGAGATGAAAGAAGAATTACTTAAACATAAAGAGCCTATTAGTGAATCCGAGGGACCCTGGGGCCAGATGACATACATTGTTTACTTTACGGGGTGCAATTATGTCAGATTATTGTAATCTTATATCTAACCAAATTAGTATGTTTCAGTTAACAACAACAACAGAAAAAGAGGGAAAAAAAAAAAAAGATCAATAATGAATGTCTACTGTTACAAAGAACATAAGGGTTCTGTCCCAGTCTTATAAATATATTTTCCCTGTGGTTATGTGCTACTCCTTTTTTTTTTTTTTTTTAACCTAAAATTCTACCTTCCTTGGATAACTGGCAAGGAGACAAAGACAGGCACAGTGTTTGGCAAGGTCTCCAGGGTATTCCAGAGGGGCTGAATGCAGCGCCACGCCAATAAATAAATATATAGTCTCCTAACCTCCGATGACCCGCCCCAAAAGAAGGCCACAAGACCCTTGGGCGTCGCTCTCTCTGCAACGACAGAAAAGGGTCCACTGAGCCTGGGGAAGGATGACTCCAAGCTGCTGGCCAGTTTAGCTAGACTGCAGCAGAGGGGTGGACGCCTTTGGTCCAGCTGTGTGCACCGCCGCAGCCCAGAGAGGTGGCCGACCTCCCCCTGCGCAGGAGGCTCCAGGAACAGAAGGTAAGAGGGCAGCGGAGGACAAGCGCGGTCCCCAGCAAGGGGAGGACGGCCCCGCGCGCATGCGCCCCGCCGCCGCCGCTGCCGGCCGGAAGAGCCGGGCAGCGGAGCCGCTACTCCCCGCGCTAGTCGCCGCGGCGCTGGGGAGACCGCTGGCCGCGCGATGCGGCCCGTGGACAGTGACGGGGCGGCGGAGGTGCCAGAGCCCGGGCTACCGCTGACGGACGACGCGCCGCAGGGCGCCAGTGAGGAGCCGGCGGCGGCGGAGGCAGCGGGGACGCCCGGCCCCTGCAGGTGCTGGGTGTGCGGCAACTCGCCGTGCGGATCGGGTGCGTCGCAGGGTGAGTGTGGGGTGCAGACCCGGCGCGGGTTTCGCCTCTGGGGTTGGGTGGAGGGGGTGCGGGTGCCAATGGGCTAGGGTCCCCGCAACTCTGGGCCGGGGGCGCAGCGAGGACCGCGCCCCCATCCCTACCTTGCCCAGAGCTCGGGGAAAACCCTCGAGCCCTCACCTGGGGGTCTGCAAAGCATAAGCCCTTTTCGTCCCCGCGGGCGCGAAGACTAGGAAAGTTTCTGATTGTGTTTGGAACCCTTTTGGGATTCTGAAACTGTTCCTGTGGTTAAAGTGTTGCGGGCACTACCGTGGAGTCAGATTGCAGTTCCGTGAGCCCTGCTGGAGGTTGGGGGGTCAGTCAGAGAGGCCATCCCTTAGGCTGGTGAGGTTGGGGGGGGGGTCAGTAAGAGAGGCCATCCCTCAGGCGAGTGAGGCTGGGGGGTCAGTAAGAGAGGCCATCCCGCAGACAGGTGAGGTTGGGGGTGGAGAGCTAACCGTGAACACTGATCACAGTGGGAAGCCGTGTTCCCTGAAGAGGAAGTTGAAAAGCATAGAGTCTAGAAAATGTTTGCCTCAGAGTCTTAGAATCTTGGGAAGGTAGAGTTGAGTGGGACCACAGGTTCTTAAGCTTTTGGGGTTAGGAGGACTTTTATGTTGTTGTAAATTTTTACAATATCTTTATTCATAACAACTCACTGAACCAAACCAAATGTCCATTGTTAATATAATGAGTATTTTGTAATATATTCTTTTTTTTCCATTTTTAAAAATTTGAACCACTGTATTGTATACCTAAAATATAGGAGGACTTTCTTGGCAACTAATCCTAAACAAGGCAGAGGCACAATCTTATATACATTGTTAAGAGGTTCACAGACCTGTGTCCAAAGCCAGAGACCCTTTGTAAAAACACCTTGATCTTGTTCAACCTCTTCTTTCCACAAATGAGGGAAGTGAAGCCCTGGAAGGTGAGGGCTTGGCGGTGGGGGTTGCTTTGTTTTTCCCTAGATCTGGCCTGTGTGGGTGAGACATGGCACAAGTCCCTGCAGCACCAAAGTTAAGGATCCCAGCATGCCAGAGTCCCACGCTAGGCCTTTTCTACTGACCACAGTGCTACTTTAAGCACATTCCTCCTTAACTCCACCACCCACCTAGGTCATTTTCCTGGAAACAGAGGAAATAGGTAGATCTCCCTTGAAGACAAAGTTACACAGCCTGCACCATCTCATCCTCTGGGTGGCCTCCTCTAAGTGTGACCCTGATTTCTATGCCTCTTATCCCCACCCCATTCCCCCTTCTCCCTATTAGGAACTTTCCCCTAATTTAGAGAGACGAAACCCAGATGATTCTTGCTCCATTTTTGTCTTAAATGCTAACAATGGTCAGACTTCTTTTTTTTTTTAATTAAAAAAAAATTTTTTTTTAATAATTTTAGAGAGAGCACGCAGGGAAGAGAGGGGAGAGAGGCAGAGGGAGAAGGAGAGAGGGGAAGAAGCCCAAGCAGGCCCCATGCTCAGTGCAGAGCCACACACGGGGCTCGATCCCACGACCCTGGGATCATGACCTGAGCCGAAATCAAGAGCTGGATGCTCAACCGACTGAGCCACCCAGGCGCCCCCAAAATGATCAGACTTCTGATTATTTATGCATGGGCTGGTGCCTCCAGAGAAGGGGCTACTCCAAGCTGTGTAGACCAGATGTGTAGCTTGTAAAGAGGTGAATTTCTCACTTTATCAGTTATTATGGTTGAATGTCATTTTGGTGGAATGCTGAGTCAGTCCTTGTAAACTCTTAAATGTTTCTGCTGTTTGTAAACCAAAGAGGAATACTGTACACTCAGGCAGCACATAGCAAAATGATAAACATTATAAGCGACTGCACCTAAGAATCTTGTGGCGTCTTTTAACTTCAAAGAAAATTGCTAACAGTGAGACTTAGTAATAGTTACTGTAAGGTGACCAGATAATATTCTGAAAACAGGACTGCCATAGAAACACTTTAAACCACTGTACTGTTTGTTGTCATTGAACTTTGTGACAGTATCACTTTAACTGCTTGATCCAACTGGTTATCTCAAGAAAGCTCATTTTCAAGTTCAGGGTGAAACTGTTACCCATTTTTCTACATTCTTGGATAACCTTCACAGACAGCATACAGCTGTCCTAAGATATCTATTTATTTTCTTGAGGGACAGTGTGGATCTTAGCCTGAAGCAAGAAACTGTCTTAGATGTGTGCCTCATATGCCCCTGGAGGGAGTTCTCTAGTGTAGCAGTGGTTCTCTAGCTGGCAGGGCTTTTACGGTCACAGAGATCCTGTAGCAGTGGGTCTGGGGTGGGGCTTGGGAACTGAAGTTTAAAAAATTACTCAGTTGATTCTGATTCCCAGCCAGGGTTGTGAATCACCACTTTAAAGGATAGAGAAACTGAGCAACTTTTCAGTTTTCTTCTAACTCAAGAAATTACACCGTGGCCACTTAATTTGAATTATTTAGCTATGCTTGTAGTGGAATATGATCATAGAAGCACAGTACATAAGCAAATGCATCTTTGGATGATGCTACTCTCTTGTTCATCTCCCTTGGCAGAATGGAAATTATTATTCAGTAAGAGAGGTCTGCATGAGTAGAACCAAGCCTCACCCTCATAAGAAATAATCAAGTTCAGCCAGGCCTTGTAACAACTGCCCTGTTGCAGTCAGCAATCATGGGTCATAGGGTGTTTATAGGCAAGAAAATATGTGAGTGTTTTAAGAGACAAGATAATCAGAACCAGGGGTATAAAATTGAGTTTTAAAAGAGTTAAAATTAAATAAATAAATAAATAAAACAGTTAAAATATCATGTTAAGTTAAAATTTTTTGGAGAAAAATTTAAAAGTTTAGGTTGGGGAAGATCCTTGAAATACAGACCGGGGAGATGTTTTCTGTCCTTGATCTTCCTGTTCTGTTCTGTGTGAGGGTGTTGGTTCTATGCATGGGTTGGGTTTCTTTTAAGAAAAACTATTTTATTTGGACCTGAACCCTGAAATTTCAGAAGCTGAACACTGAGGCTGACCACAGCCAAGACATGTATTTTGTGGTGTTTAACTTGGAAGTCGTCTAAAGTTTCCTTCTCATGGGCTGAGTAAGTATGTGCAGTTTGTTTCTGTGGTATCTGAGCCACATAGGTGTTGGACAGAATGTGGAGGATTCTGGTACTTACAATACATAATCTGTGACACGATGACTGGTAGCTCCAAATGATTCTCTTCCACTGTGCACCTGGAACAGGAAGAGGTAAAGGCCTCTGATCACAATGGTATCTCTTACTACAAAGGTCAGGCTGTACAGTGCCCCTGGAAAGATTGTGCACCATCATACTTTGGTCCTGAGTCACAAAGTGTCTGTCACTTGTGGGCAAAGGTATCCAGCTAACATGAGGATATTGAAATGTATTACTGGGTGTTTGCATTTATCAGAGAAGGACATTTTTTAAAAACATTATTATGCAAAACTGTTCTCTAGCTAAGTAACACATTATAAATTCCTAGATTGGAATGATAATCCTAGTTTTACTAGAAATTGCAAGTACCGACACACCCTTCTATTTTGCTATGTTCTTAACCGATGAGGGCCAGTAGCATTTCCTTCATATTCTCTTCTTGTTTTGTATTAGTTTCAATAAAGAAAAAAATACTAATACGTTCCTCAGTGTGTCACCTGTCTTTTAGGGAGTTCTCTGCTTACCCTGTCCCATTTTGCTCCCCTCTGAATGATGGGTTTGGGGTGAGTATGAGATTGAAAACAGATTTTAGTCCTGTGTTCGGTAACAAAGACAGAAGTGGCTAAACAAGAGTTGAATGCTCATAGTCACTAATGGATTGAATACTTGATGCCCTAGAGAAAGCAGAAGTTTCTTGGTTCAGATCAAGCCAAGAAGTTGGTATTAAATGGCAGTTGTAATTTTTTAAAAATTTTATTTTAAAGCACTTTGAGGTCAAAGGGGTAGACCTACCCTCTGTCCTCAAAGAGTTTATGCTCTAAATGGAAGAGAAGTTGTAAAACCATGAAAAGTAAAAGATTTGATTAATGGTTCAGAATAACAAAACAGCTTTCCCAGATTAGGCTGTTACCAGTGGTGTTAGACTGTGCATCTTTCTATGGAGTTCTCTCATATACTTTCATTTAGCAAATATTTAATCGGGGTCTTCCATGTGGCAGGCACAAACAAGACAGCTGAGGTCCCAGCCTGGAAGGGTTCACAGGCTACTGGGAGAAGTAAGATAATCAACAAGTAGCCATAGGACACAGCTGTAAACTGTTATCTAGAAAAAAACACTTTCTTCATAAAGCCAGGTTCACCAGTGAGATGATATAAAATATCACTTGGAAGCATTTTTCTCTAGCCATCTTGACAAGCGTTTCTTAAAGATTTCTCTCACTGTCTTGGCAAGCTTTTTTACTTCTTTTTGACTTATAAGTGAGTAATGATTCTTCAGTGAGCCAAAGGAAATCCATTTTATAGGGTAAAACTGCATTTAAAAATTATGGGTTTAAATTGTTGCCTACATCAGTGATTCCTCATTCTTGGTGGGGAAAATGGTTCAGGTCCAGAGAATGGATATGCTTAGGAGACAGTATTTGTAGCCTGTTAGCCATTAACACTGTTCCATTTTTCTCAATTCCTAACTGAAAATATTAAAACATACACTTGGAAGCAAGGACTAACCAGAACTTAATCTTTTTCAGAAGCCAAGAAGAAAGCACGCTGTCCTGGACTTGGCTTGTTTTATACATTATTATCTGCCTTCCTTTTCTCAGTGGGCTCTTTATTTGTTAAAAAAGTGCAAGACGTCCATGCTGTAGAAATTAGTGCATTCCGATGTGTGTTCCAAATGCTAGTCGTTATCCCTTGCTTAATATACAGAAAGTAAGTATTTCTTACCTGCGAAGTGGAAGGTATTAACAAATGTATGTAAATCTTTTGACCTGCTTAAATTATTTATTCTACAGTGTCTGCTTTATCCCTCCCGTAGATTTACCAGTTACTACATTGTTTGTCTCTGATTAATAAAAAGTCATAAGGATTCACCTACGAAAGATGCTCTCATAAGCACAAACCACATACTCAGGAAGGGGGGGGGGGTAGATTCAGTTATTCTCCACTCCTCATTTTGAGAACAAAGCTTTCCTTGTACAATTCCTCCATCTTGTACCACCCTCCCTTCTTTCCCTCTGCATAACTAGTATTTAGAAGAAAAAAGTAAATGAGAGGAAGTGGTGGTGTCTCCTAATATCAAGTTTCTTTCAGTAGAATAGACTGCTCTGTTACCAGGGCAGACAGAAGGTTAAAGTAATAATATCAAGGTCTTGCCCCTAGGGTGATGTGGGAAAGGGAAAAGGTAGTCTTGAACAAGACCTTTTAAAATACTTTCATGTTTATAGTGTCCTCATCTATGAACTGGAGGGAATGATAATCTTTGTCCTCTACCCTGCACCTTGGTGGCAAGGGCCAAATAAAATTAATTATAGATCAGAGCACTTGTGTAGAATCTAACAGTATATGAAAACTGTCTTTTTTCCCCATCCTTACTGTTCCCTCCCTACCCAACGTGTCTTCCCCTTCCATATAGAACACCCTCCCCACCCTTTCCCAGATTAAAATTATGCCTTCTACACATCCCTGTGTACTTAGAACCATTGGAGGATAGGCCAGTTTGGTTCCTGGTGGCTGTCTGGCTCTTTCTCTCTTTGGGAAAAAATGCTTAAACCCTAAACTAAAAGTTTCAGTCACTTGCCCCCAAATTCTCCTTGTATCTATAACATAGTACAGATTCATTTAGAATAGTTTCACCCCGTATCCTGAAGATCTGGTGAAAAATGGTGAAAAGCTACTAAGATTAATATTGTCAGAAATTCCTGTATAAGTGTGGGCAAGTCACAATATTTTAGGAAATGATGGTAAGAGTTCAGAAATTTTCAAGGGTGGCAACTGGTGCTAACACAATTATCTTCCTCATTTTGCAACAGAACAATTGGCAGGGGAAGGCACTAGAAGAATTTTTGAAATCCTTAGCACCAATCTGTTTTGACCTATTTTATGTTTCATTATCATGGAAGACTCTTAGCTTCTCAAAGTATGAGTCAAAGGTGACCACAGTTTCATTTCTAAATGAAATGTGGGTCCTCATGTCAGGCTTATAGGCTACCCTAAAGATGTTCAGTGCTGGCACAGGTCAGCAAGCTGCGCCTAGCCTGAAATGTACCCAGCATTCTGCTTGGTAAGTATTAATTTAAAAAAAAAAAAAATTGAGTATCAGTTGTTATACTTATCCAAATGCTACTTGTTCTTTTTCAGTGTATCTAAACTCTTCTTGCAGAGAATAATGAAAAGTTGTCTGACATCCAGTGGCTAAATTACACTTTAGCATTGCCTCAGCTTTTGTAGAAAAACTCGTTAAGATTGGCAATGCATACTAGCCATGACCAAGTTTTCTTATATAGGGCAGCTTAATCTTGAAATTGTGTTTATCATAAAAATCATACATTGTCATTGTAGAAAATTTGGGGAAAATAAGGAAAAATCACCTAGGAGACCACCTATTAAGGTTTAACCACGATGAACATTCCTTTTGTCTTTTTTGTAAGCATGTATAGACATGGGAAAAGTTATATTTGTTGAATTGTAATTATACTATTTATGGAGTTCTCTTTTATTAATTTTGCTTATACTGTGAACACTTACATGCTTTAGCTATACGTAGAAACCATTTTTTTGAAGGCGTATACCATTCAGTTGTGGGCCTTAAAATTCACTTACTATTTCCTTATTTTTTGCCAGTTAGGACTGTAAAAATAACATCTAATTAAGAACTGCAATTTAAAAAAACCACCTTGGTTTAATGTGCGCTCTTTCATTTGAATTTACAGAACCGGGTTCATAGGCCCCAAAGGTCAACGCATTTTCCTCCTCCTCAGAGGAGTCCTGGGCTCCACCGCCATGATCCTTTTGTACTACGCTTTCCAGGCGACGTCCCTGGCCGACGCCACCGTCATCACGTTTAGTTCGCCAGTGTTCACGTCCATATTTGCTTGGATATTTCTCAAGGAGAAGTACAGCCCCTGGGATGCCCTCTTCACCGCCTTCACGATCACCGGCGTGATCCTCATCGTGAGGCCCCCGTTTCTGTTCGGAGCCAGCGCTGCGGGCACGGACGAGAGCTACTCCGTTCACCTGAAGGGCACGTTCGCAGCAGTGGCGCACGCTGTCTTTGCCGCCGTGACCATGGTCATCATCAGAAAGATGGGGAAGTCAGTGGACTACTTTCTGAGCATTTGGTATTATGTCGTACTCGGCCTCCTAGAGAGCGTCATCGTCCTCTTCATCATAGGGGAGTGGAGTCTGCCATACTGCGGATTGGACAGGCTGTTTCTCATCCTCATCGGCCTGTTTGGTTTGGGGGGTCAGGTGTTTCTCACGAAAGCCCTCCAAATAGAAAAAGCAGGCCCAGTGGCAATAATGAGGACGATGGATGTGGTCTTTGCTTTCATCTTCCAGATTATTTTCTTTAACGATATGCCCACGTGGTGGACGGTGGGCGGGGCCCTGTGCGTTGTAGCCAGTAGTACCGGCGCGGCCATTCGGAAATGGTGCCAGAGCTCCAAATGAGGCTGTGGCAGAAGTGCGTTCTTGGTTTCTCTGGGTACCATCCCTCAGTGCGGACACACCGCGCATGCACACGCCTGGAAAGCCTGCATTTCCTTCACTGATTATATTTAATAAATTTCATAATTAAAGTACCATTTTTGAATATGCTATGTCTTTAATTAGCTAAGAGTTAGCCAGTGTGGTCTAGCAATTACTTTTTTCTCAATTATGTTTTGGTTTTGGTTTGGTTTCTTACTTGCTGTTGTTGGGGTGGTGATGGTAGGAGATCAGGTCTTTAGTTGAAAAACTGCAAAATGTTTTATGACTCTGGTATAAATGTAATTTTTTTAAAGTGTATTTTTGGTACTGAGGGGATATAGGTGGGGAGGAAACTTTAGATGTTCTTTTAGCAGTGTAAAAGCTAAGAAACTTATTGATAATAATGCTGCTATGATTAGATTATGTCGGTAATTCGTTTGGAAACTAATTCCATTTAGGAGGCCAAAGCTGAAACTTGGAAAAGGTGCCTACTTAATGGTGTTAATAATACAAATGAATTAGCCTTATTTCCAAGGCTTTTATACATGGTTATTATTCTTTTAACACACATGAGTGCCTTTTCATTTTGATGCCAGAATTTTTATATGTAAAGTTTAAAAAGTTTTTAATCACCAGGTTTGGCAAAAGTTTTCTGTTTTGGTGGCATTCACAACTGTAGCTATCATTCTGTAATTTTAATTGTCCTCTGGTTTTGGTTTTTTTGTGTGTGTGTGAAACTGCACTACGTTTTTCTTAACTTTCTGAGATTTCAGGTCTTTAAGTCGCAAGAGAGAAATCTTGGCAAAACCAGTGTGCACATTTCCATCCTGAAGTATTTCCCCCTCACTAGAAATGTGATTTTCTATAAATTCTTTTTGAATTTATAGTGTGATGCCAAATACAATTTTCTCAGGATTTTATTAGGTTGAACCATATGAAATTGCCAAGATTTTACCTTTTTAACTTAAAAAACCAGAGTTCATTATGGTTCATCCTAATAGATACCTCCCTTACCCTCTCTACACCAAATATTTAGAGGACTTTGGCATATATTTTTTTAAAACAACTTTTTAAAATGCAGTAATCTTATTAAACTTATTTTTATAGTCTCTTCCCCTTATGGAATTATATGTAATAATGCTTCATGTTATATGTTAAATGTAAAGACCTGTGAATCCATGGTTGATTGACTTCTGTAGTGTCTTGAATAATATAGTGTCTTGAATAATAAAAAAAAAAATCACTGTTAAATTTTAGTATATCAGTATGGTATTAAATATCAATGCTGCCCCATGATATTAACATCATGAATTCAAACATTTTATATCTGGAACTTCATCAGCCAATACTCTGCAGTTAAAGAGAGAATGTAATATTTAGGAAAGCTTGGAAGGTTAATTGGAAAGTAGAGAGTACATGGGAATGATTATCATAATGAATCCTTTATTGGTGAGGCTATAATGGTCTCCAACTCTTACTGTCCAACCTAGCATCTGTTACTATCTTAAGCCTGCATATCTGAAAGATTATAGGCTCTTTCTTTCCCCTTCATCACAATTCTTCCAAAGAAAGAAAGAACTTGGCTTCTGAGGTTTATGCCTTGGTGAGAAAGGATCTTTTCCAATAGTTTCAAGAGGGAATTTTTGGCTTGCTGATCTTCCTAAATGCTTTCCACCTGACAAATCTTAAATGAAGTCTACTTTGGGGAGTCATACTATCATTATAACTTTAGCCTCATCCACAGTGTTGGAATTTAGAGTTGCAGGAGCATTATCTTGCAAATAGATAGTTACAGAATCAGCATTTTAGAGCTCAAAGGTTAGAAATCCTCTTGTAGGAGGAGCCATGCTGCACAGATAGGAATACTGGGGAGGAGGATCTGCCCGAGATGGGTTCCCATGGCCTTCTCCCTTATTTCCATGATAAAGTATAGAAAGTAAACCACTGCTTGAGTTACCTAAGGTAAATTAACTCAGGGAACCCTCTCTTGGTTCTTTACCTTGCACAATAAAACAACTTATGGGACTTTGAGAGTTAAATCCCTTTCAGCCTGTACACTAGAGATGTGTTTTATTTCAGAAGTGTGGTTTAAGTACTTGAATGTCACAATATATGGCCAAGGTTGGAGAAAATGTTTCTTCTCTCAACTTTTACAGGGTGTCATTCTTAAACACTTTTATAATGTCTGAGGTATATACAAGGATATGTATGTATTGTAACAATTATAGGTGTGTATATTTTGCAAAGACTGTAGTTTCTATATCCTGAAAATATTTTCATAAATTATTTTTATTTTATAAGTACTAATAAAGTTAATATGAAAGAAGGCTATATTTTGGTTTTTATGGTTATAGCAAATGTGCTCGCTAATCTAACATTTCCTTTTTCATCCATGTGCTTCAAAATTCATTTTATAAAGGATATTGACCCTGGTCATTCAGCTGTGATATAATCACAAGTTTCAAACTGTATGTCCCTCTGATACTGTCACATCAAATCTAGTATCTCTAAAATAAAGGTCCTAATCTTCTGTTCCAGGGAGGCCTTCATTGTTCTAGACCCAGAGCTTGGAGCAGCTTCAAATTCCATGCTTTTTGTTCCCATAGCTAATCTGTTACCAAGTCCTGGAGTGTCTGTCTTATTGTCTTGTGGATCCACTCTTTTGTCACCATTTCCACTGCTACCATTTTAGTCCAACATCAATAATCTCAAGCTGAATTACAACAGTATCCTAATGAGTTACCCACTTCTTGACTCTCTTCCACCCAGATCCTTGTCTCACTGCCAGACTGTGACCTTCCTAAAGCTCCGCTTTCATTGTTACTTTGGTTCTCATAAAACCACAATGATGCTGTATTGCATACCACATCTCATTCAAATTATTTGGCCCTATTCCCACTTTTCCAACCTGATTCTGCGTGTCCCAACGTGAGTTGATACCCTGATCCATATCCCCATCAACTCCCACATTTGCCAAGGGATTCCTTCCTGTGTCTCCCCTGCTTCCTTTGCCTTCTCTTCTTTGTCCTCTAAACCCTCTTAGCCTCCAACAGTTCAGCTTGAGCTTTTGTTTCTTCCACTCCCTCCAGCTTCTCCCACCCACACTAGCCCACTTTGAAAGAGTGGATAAAGCACTGGAATAGGAGTGTGGCCATATCATTTTCTAGCTGAGCCAGGCATGTAACGTACTCAGCCTGTTTGCCTCATTTGCTAAATAGAATATCATTACTTGTCCAGCCCATGTTACAAAGCAGTGCAGTTGGAGGACTTGGAAACCATAAAGGGGAATAAAAACACTAAGTATCAAACTGTTCTTAATACCATAGAGTTGAATATTGTCTCCCCTTCTCTTCAAAATGATGCCCAGCTCAGGGTCCTTACTTCTGAGCAGTTTCACTAGGAACTGTAGGAACAGTCTAATGGATTTCAAACCTCATTTGACTCCCTCCTGCCAGCATATAATCCTACTGTTGGACAGTTCTCAATTGCCTGGCTGACCTGCCCACGTAGGTGGCCAAGGGTCACCAGTCTTTATCTTACTCATAGTGTTGCTACCTTTCCAGTTCTGGCTTTAGTTCTGATCCTCTGTGAGAATTACACTTGGCTCTGGCTGGGGAATGAGCCTGATTTTCTATGTGTTTCCCATGCACTACTCTATATTTAGCATGGCTCTTAGCCCCTTATCTATTCACTCAGTTAGCACAATTAGTCTCTTGACAGTAATCTAGTGGTAAGAGAGCCAGATGTCTTTACGTAACATGTTGACTTCTAATGTAGGTGTATGGAGCCATGTTCAGTACTGGGCATTAGAATTTGATTCTTAGGGTGTAGGTTGGGCACATGAAGCCTGGACACTACCCCAAGCACGCCATCATATAGTCCCTTTGGTGTCTTATATGAAGTCTAATACAGCTATTATATTCACTTAGAATTCTGTAAGATGCCCTCATAGGAACTTTGTGATCCACAAAGACCCATCCAAGTTTTAGCCTATTGGAATGCTAGGTTTGGAGCTGGACTTGGAAAACCAATTCATAGAGAGCCCGTGAAACTTGGTGTTGCCTATATCATTTCCTAGAAATTGGGGTGGAGCTTTATAGAAAGGGGTAAGGAGAAGACATGTCTATTGTCAAGGCAGGGCAGGAAATGTTGCATCATAGAAGTCCAGTCCATAGAAAATGTTCCACTGGGTTGCACAAGGTACCATGCCAGCTATCATCTATCAAGCCAGATTTGCAACAATATAAAACAATGCTATTCTTCTCACTAGTTTCCTAAATATTTATTTTTCATAAGAATATTATTTATGTTAACATAATGGAATCATTTAAATAAATATTTCAATTTTTTTCAGTTTTGCTTTCAAATATGGTAAATATCTCTCATATATAACTCACATAACAGAAGCTCTTTGGAGTTCTCAATAATGTTTAGGAAAGTAAAGCAGTACAAGACCAAAAAGTTCCCAAGCTGCAGAATTAACATATAGAGTTATCAAACTTGAAACTTTAAAAAACAATGAGTAAGTCAACCACCAAATCTACCAACTTATTCATGAGGTTCTGATAGTTTGAAATGCAGCTAAATAACAGTTTGTAAATTAGAAGCATCTTTAATGTGATGTCCCATTTTAGAATTGTGAGTTAAACAACTTTAATCTATATAAGAGATCCAAATTATCTACCCGAGAGAGAGCAAAGAAAGGAACAATAAGCAATCCAATTGGCCTATGCTCATAGGATCATATAAAGTTGTCTCTGATACTTCCTATGTATGTGTTTTAGTTCCTTCATATGTGCATTTTTAAAAAGTCAGAAGACTTTGATACTTTGCAGGTAAGTAGGTACATTGGCACAACCTCTATGAAGGACAATTTGGCAGCATCTATCAATTTACAAATGAATATACTTTTTCACCCAGAAATTCTATTTCAGGAATTTATCTTATAGATATATTTGCTTATTGCAAAATAACATGTAAAAGTTTATTCATTGCAACATTACTTGTAATAGCAAGATAAGAAAGAAAGAGAGAAAGAAAGAAAGAAAGAAAAAGAAAGAGGAAGAAAGAAACAAAGAAAGAAAAAAGAAACAAAGAAAGAAAGTCTGATGTTAAATAAATAATGGTATTGATAATGGGTTAAATAAATGCTGGTACTGAAAGGGAGGAAGAAATTTCCTCTGTCCAAGTTTCTTCTAGCTGGACTAATAATTAAGCTTACATAAGACAGATTAACAGAAGGAAAAAACCCACAAAGTTTTATTACATGTGCACAGAGGCCCAATAATGAAACAGACCTAAAGAAATAACCAAGGCAGGAATTTTTTATACTTTTTAGAAATAGAGACAATAAATCTATGAGGAATTGACAGGACAAAGAAAACTTTGGGAGCTTCGGTTAGTAAGGAATTCTAAACAGTATTTGGGCTGGGTTAGTAAATTAGTAAAAAGTAACAAGTCTTTTTGGCTCTAAATTTCCTATCTCTGGTGATAAAGATACCTCTACTTCTTGGTACTAGGAGGGTACATTTCATATGGGATATTTACTTCCTGCTTTCAGGGGGACAGAAGAGGGTTTGAATGTCCTTCTTGCACAGGCCATCTCTTAAGTAACTATTACTGAAAATACTCAATATGCCAAAGTGATATATTTGGGGTGGTCTGCCCTTGGGCCTTATAATACATACATAAAATAAAATATAATACAATAAAACTAAACTAAGGAAGAGGAAGGGAGCTTTCCACACATGAATGTGGAATAATCTTCAAGATTATTGAATTTTTTTAATGTTTGTTTGTTTTTGAGAGAGACAGAGTATGAACAGGGGATGAGCAGAGAGAGAGGGAGACACAGAATCGGAAGCAGGCTCCAGGCTCCGAGCTGTCATCACAGAGTCCAACGCGGGGCTCGAACTTACAGAGTGTGAGATCATGACCTGAGCCAAAGTCGGCTGCTTAACCGACTGAGCCACCCAGGTGCCCCATAATCTTTAAGATTATTAAGTGAGAAAGCAAGATTCAGATAGCAGTACAGCATAGTAGGTATTAATTTATATAAAAAGAAGGTAAACAGAATATTCCAAGAGGATACACAAGGAACTGATGACATTGGTTGCCTGGAGGGAGAAGAATTTGATAGCTGAAAGACAGGGTAGGAAGGAGATTTTTCACTAAATTCCCTTTTATACCTTTTAAATTTTGAACGTTGTAACTTTGTCAAAAAATAAATAAATAAATAAATAAATAAAAAAAAAAAAAAAAAAAAAAAAACTGATGGAACAAAACCAAGAAGAAGACTTGACAGAGAGGAAGGGAGAAAAGAAAGAGAGGGGTAAAAGAGAGATATACATATATACATACATAGAGAAATGTTTACTGCCATCACCCTGGCTCACCATCACTGACCTCATCCAGCCCACAAATCGGACTTAAATGTCCACATGCTCCATGACTGAAGAAAATGCAAAAGGAAAACCTGAATTTCAGCTTTTTAATAGAAATATATTCTCCAAGATCCCAGAAGCATTGCCCAGCCCTGAGCCAAACATTTGCCTTTCCACAGCACCAAAACCATTTTTGCTTGGAAAGGAAAATAACATTGACTGAATATGTCCCATCCAGGCCAGGAGCTTCTTGATCATTGTCTCATTCAGTCCTTGCCAAACATGGGAGATGGATTGAATAGGAAACTGAAGTTTGCAGAGGTTGAATAGGGTCACCTACCTAATAAATTCTAGTACCCTCACTAGTAAATGATGAAGCTGGCTCCTACCCTACATCTGCCTGACCACTAAGACTCGACTTTTCAATACCCCATGTCACCTCCTTAGCTGGGGTAGAATGCACAATAGGGAGTCACTTGGTATTTGTCACTGTAGTGAAAAGATTGTTTCTTGACTTTAGGATTTGAAGGTATGTATGCCCTCTTCCTCTCTCCTTCTTGCTGGTGTAGCAAGAGCTGGATGTGAAAGAATAGAAGATGACAATACTGCTTATACTTTAGCTTTATTTCTTTCATCTTGTTAATCAGTATTTGTTGAGCAGTGGCCATATACAATCACAATCAATGCAGGGAAACATCAAATATCAAATATTGTCAAATATCATTCTCAAAATGGTCAAAACTAGATGTGAACATGACATACACACACTGCATAATCAGTACACATGGGCTACAACAAGAACCTTGAAATGAGACAGCCTCCTGAAGTCACAAACCAAGGAAGAACAAAGCCATGCAAGGTCACCTAAATATACAGAATTGAATTCTGGGCCAGCCACATTTAGCCATAACTTCCCTAGATGTGCTAAGAACATTTCTAAGGGTGCAATGTACCAATCATAAGAAGGGTTGGCCAGCCTTGGGAGCAGGAAAGGAGTGTGGTTGTGTCAGGCACGTTCCCATTGTAGAGATGTGGTGCACCAAGATAGTGAGTTCCCAGTTTTTCTCTCTAAAGTACTCCTAGCATTCATAAGTAGAGTCTAGAGGCATAATCACAGAGGCATTGCCACAATCTGGAGCTATAATCACAACACAATAACCACTGATCTTTATTGTGTCCTTCATGTATCAGCCACTGTCCTAATTGCTTTTTGTGCAGTTAACTGCCAAGTGACTTTTCTACTTGCTAATAAGTGTCAGAACTTGGATCTTAAAACCTTGGTCTGTCAAACTCCAAGCTTACACTCTGGACTCCACAATTCTGCTCACCCTAGGTCTAAAGCCATGTTTTAAAAAAAAATCCTGGGTTTTATGTGCTCTCTGGCACACTGCAGTGTAACCCAAGAGATTCTTCAGGTCCATTTTAAGAAACATGACCAATGATTAAGCAGTCAAGTCCTCATACTACTGAAAACTATAAATCACACTCCTTACTCTGTGTATTTCCATGTTATCAGTGTCTGTGCAATTATAGTTTGGCTTCTCATATACTCTAAATGAAGAAGATAATGGAATATGCAAAAGATTAAGCTCTTGGTTCCCTAAACTATTATATTCTCACTGTATAATAGTAACATTGGCATTGTTCCACGTATCAGTCTCCATGTACTTGGTTGTTGTGACTCTTCCAGAGAGATGTATTGCATTCCCAGTGTTCTTCATCCCCTTTCTTCTAAGATAATAATCCTACATTACTCAGAGTAATTATGCTAGCTAACATAACAAACAATCCCCAAATCTCAGAGATGTACCAATAAAGTTTTATTTCTTAATTATATCACAGTCTGATTAAGTTGTAAGTTATAAGCTCTCTATAGTCTCTCCTTTAAGTGGTGACTCAGGCTTCCAGACTCTTTCCATCCTAAAGTCCTAGCCTCTTAAACATGTATCCTCCAAGCTTGTTGCAGATTTTATGACCATATAGACTTGCATATGCAGAATATCACTTCCACTTACATTTTATTGACCTTAATCTAGCTTAAAAGGAAGGTAGGCAATGAGGTTTTCATTTGGTTCCAGGAAGAGGAAAAGAAAACAGCATTTGGTGAATACATAACATTGTCTCTGCCAAAACACCATCCCTTCAGAGAGCCACCTAAACCTAATCCCATATACTTCTAGTGGATCTGGCAATACAGAATCCCACCGCCAATGGCCTAAGGAGTGGGTGGGCCCATGACCTGAATGCAACAAAGTCAAGTTTCTCTCTCCTGATCGTTTGAACACTGAGCAGACTCACAAGAGCAGAAGCCACATAGCTTGTGTTGTCTGCCTGCAGTGCCCAGTGAGGTGGGCCTTGGGTGCTGGCTGCTAAGAGTTGTCCAGCTCTTTTGCCAAATCTGTGAGCTCACTACTACCATTCCAATTAATCCCCTATTCATAACTAAAGTAGAATCAGTTTCTATTACTTGTACCCAAAATACCAAGTACACAGTATTTCCTACATATATGCTGACCAACCAGATTCTCATTCCTTCATGACTCAGCCCTGAACTGTAATAATTTCACTGAGGTGGTGCCTCCCCTTGGGGATCTGATGGGGTGTCTGACCAATCTTTTCCAGGTGATGCCACTCTATCTCATTACATGCTGTCTTTGATCTTCTATGAACATGAAAAAAACAATTAACAATACAAAGCAGATGCTTAAGGCCAAATAAGCAATAAAGACAACATAACATCCTCAACAGGGATATCAAGTGGGCAAGGGAATCATATCCAGGAGTGATTTCTAAAGAAAGATCCTAGACAATAGTTTATCAGTCTTTTCTATTTCACAGACAAAAATCAAGATTCTACAACAGTGCAATCCAGTAGAAATGTAATGCAAGCTACATATGTGCTAAGGACTGTCCTTCCAAAATTTATGTTGAAGCCCTAACCCCCAGTATGATGGTATTAAGAAGGAGGCCTTTGGGAGGCAATTGGGTTTAGATGAGGTCATGAAGATAGGGTCCCTATAATGGGATTAGTGTCCTTATAAGAATAGGAAGAGACCAGAGCCTCTCTCTGTCTCCACTCTGGATGGTGCTCTGGCAGCACCTTGATCATGGATTTCTTAGCTTCCAGAACTGTGAGAAATAAGCATCAGTTGTTTAAGCCACCCAGTCAATGGTATTTTGTCATAGAAACCTTTGTTTAGACAATATAAAATTCTGAAATTTCTGATGGACTTATTAAACAATAAAAAGAAATAGGTGAAATTAATTTTTGACAATATATTTGATTTAACCCAATATATCCAAAATACTATCATTTCAACATGTAAGCAATATAAAAATATTAGTGATATATTATACATTCTTTTTGTCAAACAAAGCCTTTGAGTATTTTGTATATATTTGTATATTTTGAATATTTTGTATATTTTGTATATTTTATAGTGTCAGCACATCTCAGCTGAGACCAGCACATTTCAGATGCTCAATGGACATATGCTGCTAGTAGTTACCATGTTTGACAGCCCAGTTCTGGAAAGTGCTGGGAGTAAAGGAGGGTTATAATAACAGCCACCCCTTCTGTAGCCCTGCCATGTGCCGCACATGTCAAAGCTATTACATATTCCTCTCAGTTCTTCCTTGGAATAACTTTATGAGATTGATGTTCTTTTCCCTAGTTTACAGATAAGATGAGACTCAGAATGTTTAAAAGACTTGTCTAAAGTCACACAGCCAGCAAAGGACAGAGGATGGAGCAGGCACACACAGGTCTATTTGACCCAAAGCACTTTCTTTTAAAAAAAGGTTTTTTTTATTATTTGAGAGAAAGTGTGTGAGCGGGGGAGGGGGTGGAGAGAGAGAGAGAGAGAGAGAGAGAGAGAGAGAGAGAGAGAGAGAGAGAGAATCTTAAATAGGCTCCATGTTCAGTGCAGAGCCCAAGACCCTGGGATCATGACCTGAGCTGAAATCAAGAGTCAGGATATTAACCCACTGAGCTGCCCAGGTGCCCCTGACCCACTTTCTAATTGATCTCATGCTTTCTCTTTACAGATACAAGGAGCTGACTTGGTTTGGACTTTACCCCAAAGGTTGTGAAGCAGGGCAGGGCCTAAACAAAAGCTCAGAGGAACACTAATATCACCAGTAAGATGTGCAACAAACCAGCCATTCTCTGGGAAGGCAAACGAAAGAAGAAGAAACAAGGTGCTCATCAGTTTCCCCACCCCCCAAAAATTATATGAGAAGCAAAGGGGAGGAAGTAAACAAGGTGAAAACAAAAGGAATGCTACACTAATCAGAAAGAGATAGTTGAGTTTGAACATTAACAAAGGGCAGAGTTGATGATATAAAACAGTCATAACCTTGGCAGATAAACATGCATTTTCAATAAAGTGAGTGGAAGTAGGTACCACAGGTCTCAACTGTAAGGTTACCCGTGGGAAGAGGAGCCTGGAGTCGGTGGTCACCTAGGTCAACTTGGAAGCAAGTCAGAGGAAGAGCCAAAGTCACAACAGAGGAGACAGGAATGTGCAACCATCCAAGGTGTGCTTCGAGAATCTCCCGTTGTGGCAGGATCCATGCGGGCAACCAGGGCAGTCACACCTGCTTATACGTGCTCAGCTCAGACTAGCCCCAAAATCTAGAGTCCATATAAACAGGCTTCAGTGAAATGAGAACATCATGCTAAATTTAGCATATGCTTACATTACACCTTTTCTACATTTAGAATTTAAATGCCTTTTATGTAGGAAATGATGGTAATAGTGGATGGCCATTGTTTGGATGGCCATTGTTTGTGGTCCTTTTTGTTTTTTTTAATGTCTACACTTGGCAAGTATAGAAGTTGACAACTTTATATTGGTCCTCCAGTTTTATTATTATTATTTTAATTTAGTGGTATATAAAATTTAAAAAATCACCAGTTAAGATTCCTTCATCTCTCGTTGTCTCATACATACTGGATTTTGCTTCTCCTTGTTATGGTTTTAACTACTCCCTCTACCTTAGCTCCATGCCCTTAGCACATAAATATGCTCAAATTTCTTCCAATTAAATCAACTTAAATGAAACCTTCCTTAAACTCTCCTCTCCTCCCCTCTAGATAAATCCTGGCACCTGTTTCTTCTTGAACTACCATTCTTTTCCTCAATCCTTCAAGTGTTTTTACCCCCAGTTTTTCACACTGGCAATTGAATACTGAACAATGATGCAATAGTTTCTCCACCAAAATAAAGATTAATTAAAATCTATTTTTCAATTTTAAAGTTTTCCCTTCTGGTTGAATCACTATTAAAATAGTACTGCCTTCTTCCTGTTTAATCACTTTGGGAGGGTCCAGTATTTCAGCTATGTTACATGATAAACGTAAAAAAGCCATGTTCTAAACTGGTTTTCAAGTAAGCATTGTTTTTTTTTAATCTTTTTTATTTTGACATAAATTACAGAATTACAAAAGCATTGCAAGAATTGTACAAATTCCCATAGCCTTTCACCTAAGTTCCCCAAGAGTGAATATTCAAGTGTAAGTTACAGGCATGATGCCATTTAGGCCTTGCATTACTCAAGGTTCTCCAGAGAAACAAACCAATAGGAGATATACATAAAAATCTTAAGAGAGAGAATTATTTTAAGGAATTGGTTCCTGCAGTTGTGGGGACTAGCAAGTCTAAAATTTATAGAGCAGGCTGGCAGGCTGAAAAATTTAGGTAAGAATTGATGTTGATGTTGTCCTGAGTCTGAATTCCTCAGGGGAGCAGCCTGAAAATTTAGACAGATTTTCTAGGTTGCAATCTTAAGGAGAATTCCTTCTTCTCTGGGAAACCTAAATCTTTGCTGCCAAGATCTTCAACTGATTGGGTGAGGCCCTTCCACATCATGGATGATAATTTTGTTTACTCAAAGTCTATTGATTTAAATGTTAATCACATCTTAAAAATATCTTCACACCAACATCCATACAGTGTTTGACCAAACAACTGGGCATGACAGTTTAGCCAAGTTGATACATTAAATCAAACATCACACCCCTTTCCAGGGGTCCTTTCAAAGGCTGCCCAGGAGCCTGTGCTATGATTTTTCAGCAAAGATAGCAATAGTATTTCAAACGGAGAAGCTTTTAAAATTCAGAAATCACTTCCAGGAAAGTGACTTTAATGAAGTGGATTAGTAGTTCTCATTACCACAGTATGTTGATTTGGACATGTGCCTGGACTACACTTTAGGTGAAAAAAGAATTCTCAAAATACCTTAGAGGCTTTAGGCTCAGGACGCCCTTGGTTTAGGGTTCAATTTTACCAGTAGATGTCGCTAGAGTCAGACATTATTTTAGAAAACGCAAAGTGACCTCTAGTGTTTAAAGGATATGGAGCTGGAGGGACAAACAAACTCTCCTATATCTAAACATGTGTTCTTCTTTTTAAGAAAACACAGTAGCCATCTAATAGTCATTTAATGAGTGAATTAATGAACAATCAATGCATATTAATTATTCCGCCTTGAAATTTTTGTGATTTGAGTTATGCTCTGATAGGTTAGGGGAGCAGAATTTGTCACCGCAAGATGTGCATCTTTGGTAGAAGGATTATTTTAGACTGATCATTTTTAAGAAACTGCAGATTCAGGAAAACCTCTTTACCTTCCTTTCAACTGCCTAAATTTACACTGGAAAAGGGACTTGTACTAAGAAGAGATCTATTACCAGAGATATCTTTTTACCTAAGAAATTTATCTGACAGGGCAACCTCTGTTCTCCAAACATCCCCTGCCCTCCCTGTGAATGGCCTTCCTTCTCTCTGTACCCTCAAACTTCTACCCCTTTCCTTAGCTCAAGATGTTATATAAGTTTCAATTACCTGGCTGCCCTTTGAGTATCATATTTTTATAGGGCTCCCATAGGTACCTTAAATTTTAAATTAAATTTGTTTTTCTCCTGTTAATCTGTATCTTCTTAATTATTTGAGCAGTCAGAAAACCTAAAGGAAGCGTTAAAAAGAAACAGACCAAAAATGGAGTCACTTATGCTAAACCCCATCAAGATAGCTAACCTAACTGCAGTTTCAGCCTCTGGCAGGAGTACAATTTTAAACCAACCAGTCTGCAATTTCCTGATCCCACTAGTGAGGTCATCTGCATGATAAGACCTCTGGACTTTCCCTAAGGGAAGGTAACCTTGCCCTGAAATAACCCAGTCTTAGAACTTCCTTGTCACACTCTCCTTCCGCCTATAAAAACCTTCCATCTTGAACAATTCAGGATGGAACAATTCTTTTTACTTGCTAGAGAAGATTTTGCTGATTCATGAATCATTGAATAAAGCCAGTTAGATCTTTATATATACTCAGTTGAATTCTTTTAACAGAAGAAAAGAAAACTTTTCTTTTTTTTAAATATAATTTATTGTCAAATTGGTTTCCATACAACACCCAGTGCTCATCCCAACAAGTGCCCTCCTCGATGCCCATCACCCACATTTTCCTCTCCCCCACCCCCATCAACCCTCAGTTTGTTTTCAGTATTTAAGAGTCTCTTATGGTTTGCCTCTCTCCCTCTCTCTAACTTTTTCCCCCCTTCCCCTCCCCCATGGTCTTCTGTTAAGTTTCTCAAGATCCACATATGAGTGAAAACATATGGTATCTATCTTTTGCTGACTGACTTAATCACTTAGCTCCACTTATTCACTCCAGTTCCATCCACGTTGTTGCAAATGGCCAGATTTCATTCTTTCTCATTGCCAAGTAGTATTCCATTGTATATATAAACCACATCTTCTTTATCCATTCATCAGTTGATGGACATTTAGGCTCTTTTCATAGTTTGGCTATTGTTGAGAGTGCTGCTATAAACATTGGGGTACAAGTGCCCCTATGCATCAGCACTCCTGTATCCCTTGGGTAAATTCCTAGCAGTGCTATTGCTGAGTCATAGGGTAGTTCTATTTTTAATTTTTTGAGGAACCTCCATACTGTTTGAAAGGAAAGCTTTTCTACCCCTACCTAGAAATGTCCATGGGAAAGCTTTGGAATTTGCAGAATAAAACTGTTCTGGAAGATACGAGCAGATATATTTAGAAGAAAACAATTTGTCTAGAGTCCATTGGAGCTTGAGAACTTAAGCAATTTTATTTCACAGACATTAAATGCACCCACCCCGTGTTCACTCAGTTCTAAAGAGAGAGACGTGGTAACATAGAGCACCTTGGGAAAGTGAAGCACAGGCCACCTGTTCTGTCATCCATCCGTGAGATGGGGAAGGGGCAGATCTTCCTAACACCAGACACAGACAAGTTCTAAAGTCTGAGAGAAGAAGCCAAGAAGCAATTCCCACTAATTCTCCTTCAACACCCAATATCTTTTTTTAAATTGAGGTTTGCCTGCATAAAACAAAGAGATTAGGGAAACAGTTTGCAAAGCTGGCAAATTATTCAGAGGTTTGCTACTGATTCCATATGAGAATATGCATTATATCCACTTTGAACTCTTGCTAAGTAGCACATTCTGTGCCAAGACCCTTACCTGATTTAATCCTCCCCAAGGCTCTGTAAGGCAGGAATTTTTATTGTCCTAGCTTTTAGTGATGAAATATCTAAAAATAGCAGGTGGGGAGTGAGGGGTTAAACAGCCTGTCCAGGACCACCCAGTTAGTGGTAGAACCAGATTCAAAGCCAGACTGGGTGAAGCACTCTGCCATGCCCTCTTAGGTCATTATTCCCAGGCACCAGGCTCTAGTAAGGGTCTGACCACAGATAAAATCTGAACTCTATGTTAAGTTCATTTAAAAAATCTTAATTATTGAACCGTGCCTATGAAGAAGGCACTCTGCTTTGTGCTAGAAGAAGGGAAATATAAAGGCAAGAAGCAAAATGCCCTTAGAACTTATAATTGAGTGGCAGTGGGGAGGGGGAAGGTGTGGAGATATGGATGGACTTGCATGAGGAAGGTTACCCAGCCTGCCTTCTCCACACAGCTTAGGAAGTTTTGGGGAAAGTTGAGAAGATTTAGAGCAGCTGCTGTGAGGAATGTGTTAGGTTAAATAGTATGTCTGGAGAAAAGAAGGGTATTTCAGGATCTTTCTTTCCACTTCTTAGAATTAGTTGAGCTTATTTTCTCCAATTTTCCAAAATAAGGTTCACCTCTGTCTAGAGCACCAGTTCAAAGAATTTCAGTATGAATTTAGTCTTGTCTCTTGAAAATTTGTCAGCACTTAATTTTTTTCATTAAGCCCCTATTAGTTTTAAGACTTTTTTTTTAAAGTTTTATTTATTTTGAGAGGGTGGGAGGGAGAGAGGGAGGGAGGGAGAGCGCAGAGCCTGATGCAGGGCTCGATCTCACAAACCGTGAGATCACAACCTGAACCGAAATCAAGAGTCAGACACTCAACCACCCAGGACTGAACCACCCAGGCATCCCAGCACTTAACATTTTTTATCACAAAAGTAGATCATTGATAGTACTACATTAAGGAGAAGGCTTCCTTGAAATGCTTACTTGGCTTTCACTGTTGATTATCTATTCAACTTTTTTTTTTTCTTAGTGTCACCTCACTTCTGGAATAAGGAAACAACCAGGTAAGAAACAGTCTTAAAACCGCAAGTTGAAATCGTAACACAAACCTAATATTTAGGGACATCTGTGCTTGTTAGTATCTTCAAGGTACATGGGTTGTATTACCCTAATCCTTATGTTTGGAACAACATCATCTGCCTGCTTTGTGTTTCTTTCTAAATGTGTACACATTTTCTGGCTCCACCAGGATGTTTTCATTTCTGCCTCTATCCCACTTAAAATATTTGTTATCTCATTGCATTTTATGTTTAGAAATCTTCTCTTTGAGACATTCCATCTTACTTCCAGCAGGGGAGGTAAATCTGGTTGAGTGTTAATTACTAAAGGAATTTCTTCAGACTCAAATCTACCCTCATGCACTTTGCTTCAGAGCAGATAGAAAATGTTGCTCTGAAGAAATTACAAGATAAAAATCTCTAAACCAAGGGCTTAATAACCAAGTCCGTAACCAGTATACTTTTCCAGAGTAGCCTTCAAAAGGTGTATGTTGGTTTTTAAAGCCCTAAACAAGGGAAAACTCCCCAAACAGGATAAACAAATGGCTAATAAATATATGAAAAAATTTAAACTTTTCTACAAATAAAGAAAAGTACATTAACACAGCAATGCTTTCTTTTCATTTTAAGTAAGAGTCTTTGTTTTTGTTTTAATAATACTCAATATTGGCAAGAGAGTACAAATTGCCAGATGGCACTATGGTTGGCAGTATAAACTGTAAAATCTTTCTCAAAATAAATTTGCAATATATGTCATACCTTGTGTCCCAGTAACTCCATTTCTAGGACTTTCTCCTAAGACAACAGTCTGAACACAGAAAAAAAAAACTTACATAATCTTTTTTATAATTTATAATAATAAAATGTAAAGAACTATTCCCTTCATCAAGTATATTAGTTTTTTTAACCTACATCCATAGATAAGAGGATCTTAAGCATCCTTTTACAACTGTATTTATAAAGATAGAAGGAAAATAATTGTGAAATGACAGTAAATGGGAAAAGCAGAATAAAGATACATAAGCAAATATATAAATAACATCTATAAAGTGTATGTGTGTGTGTGTGTGTGTGTGTGTGTGTGTGTAAAACATCCTCTTGTAAAATAACCAGAGGATCTTTGAGGTTCCAAGTATGATTCTGTAAAGTGAAGAGAGCAGTTCAGTACCTTACCAATGTATTGTTGTCACACATGTCATTACTCTCTGGAAACTATAAAATGATGTCAGTGACCACTTGTATTAGCTCAGACTCCTAGAAGCAGGGCTTGAGACAGGGTTTTAGGTTTATATGATTTATCAAGGATGTGCTCTTAAGAAAAAGCCGGTGAAAGCTGAGGGAAACAGACTAGGAAGAGAAAGAAGCAAGGATGTGGTTTTGGGTAAAGTCTAGTCCTAGCCTGATCCTGGGATGCTCTGAAGCATAAATCATACCATAACATTATTGGTGATTCCCACTCCCAGAGTGGTTATGAAGGTGAGGGGTGGGGAGAGAAGGGTGGAGTCTGTGAGCCAAGTTCAGAGCAGCAGGGCTCAGGGTGCAACTGCAGAGGGGATCTGCACTGGTCCTGTTGTGTCAACTAAGCCATCTAGGTCCCTTGTGCAGATTTAGTGAGGTCACTGTGTGGCCCTATGAGAACCATCAAGGAACCCAGCTTTTTATTCTCTTAATGTTAACTAGCTACTGACTTTCAAAGACCACACCCACATTTAATTACGCAACAGGGAAACTCAGTTTAGAGAGTGTCCCTTCCCCTGGCATGGGCACCACCCACTGTTTCCCTATTGGTTGTAGATAATGACAAGTGTTGGGGGTGGGGCAGGAGTGAGGAGATGGGGTTGAGCCCTCCCTATCAGGTAGGTAGCGATTTCTCTGGACTTTATTTTCCTGCTGGGTACAATAAAGTAATCGAATTAAATCAATAAAGCATCCTTAATCTGAGCCTAGAAATCCCCATGAATTGTATCCAAAATTCAGCATTCCATGCAATTTTCGGGGATTAAGGTACCTAACTTTCATCAGATTCTTTTTTTTTTTTTAATTTTTTTTTCAACGTTTTTTATTTATTTTTGGGACAGAGAGAGACAGAGCATGAACGGGGGAGGGGCAGAGAGAGAGGGAGACACAGAATCGGAAACAGGCTCCAGGCTCTGAGCCATCAGCCCAGAGCCTGACGCGGGGCTCGAACTCACGGACCGCGAGATCGTGACCTGGCTGAAGTCGGACGCTTAACTGACTGCGCCACCCAGGCGCCCCTCATCAGATTCTTTAAGGAGACTTTCAGCTGACTTCCAAACTTCCTTCCACTCCAGCACTCTAATTATGGGAATGAGAAGACACTTAGGTCAAAAGAAGAAATCAAACCTTGCATTCTTTGTCCTGGTTTTATAAATATCTTAGATTAACAGAAGGATTCTTTGTTCTCACTTTCTCTCTACTCCCATTCAGATTTAGGAAAATTAAATGCAGGCTCCCAAGACACATCAAATAACTTTCAAGGCTACATTTTTGATGCCCCCAAGCCCTGTGAGAGGTAGATATTATCTTCATTTTACAGAAGAAGAAACTGAGGTGCCTGGGAAGCAACTTATCCAAAGTCCAACAGCACCCTCTTGTGGTTTGGGTCCAGGATGGCAAAGACTTGTGGAATCCAGTGGCTTTCAAATGTCGGGGGGGAAATACTGTGAAGAATTTTTATTTAAAAAAAAATATATACTTTTTCGTCCCCACTTTCTTAAAAATGATACTTCAGAAATTCAGCAACACAGATGTGTAAAATATAAGGGGAAGGCTCAAATCCCCAATTTATGTAGTATAGCAATTCTTTTTTATATACATAGATTTATTTGATTGATTTTTACAAAAATTCAATTATATTATACACCTAGTCCTGCAACTTCTGTCCAGACAGTATATTACAAGCATTTTTCATGTCAGAACATGAAGATGCACCTCATTCATTTGAAAACTGTATCTAAAACAACTTACATGTATTAAAGATCTTCATTAAAGATGTTCATTTGAATCTCCAGGTTAAATTGTGAACAATGAAGCTTTTACCATGGAGGAATTATTTGAAATTCTCATAAATTACTTATGGAAGCCAAAGGTCTTCACTGTTCAGAAAAACTCAGAAACTGTTCAGGACCACTCATGTGAAGCTGCCCAAGGAAGCATGCACCCACAGCCCTAGGGAGCTGCCCTCTATTTAAATGTCAGAAAGAGTTCAGGTCCATCTGCAGTGTTCAGATGCTCATCACATCATAATTATAAACTGTGTAATAGCAAGAGAACAAATCAGCTGCTTTATCATGATTATACTGTATTATACATAGTTTTAGCTCTTACAATTTTGGTATCCTGGCTGTCTAACCAACTATACTTGTAATAGGGTTTTTACAAGTTTTGGACTTTTATGGTTTAGCTTTTAATTAAAAAAATTTTTTTTAATGTTTATTTATTTTTGAGAGAGAGAGAGGGAGGGAGAGAAAGAGCATGCGTGAACAAGTTGGGGAGGGGCAGAGGGAGGAAGGCACAGAATCCAAAGCAGGCTCCAGTTTCTGCGCTGTCAGCACAGAGCCTGATGGGGGGGGGGGGGGGGGGGCTCAAACTCACAAGCCATGAGATCATGACCTGAGCCAAAGTTGGGCACTTACCAGCTGAGCTACCCAGGTGCCCTGTAGTTTAGCTTTTAATTTTATAAATGTTATTATATTTTGAAATAAGTAACCTAAGAACTAAAATCCAAATGTTAGATAGATAGATAGATAGATAGATAGATAGATAGATATAGATGTATAATTATTTAACAAATCTTACTCAAAACAGGAAATTCAAATAGCTTCAAATTGAGCTATCTAAGCTCAATTTGGCAACGCAGAAATGCAATTGTACCTATCTTATGATGCAGACAAAATTCCAGGGGTGAAAACTTAAACACAACATTCTTTCACGCAATCAAAATGTGATGGTTTTGAAACTTAAAGTAAATGATTGACTGGGGCGTCTAGGTGGCTCTGTCGGTTAAGTGTCCACTCTCGATTTTGGCTCAGGTCATGGTCTCATGGTTAGTGAGATCAAGCCTCACGTGGGGCTCTGTACTGACAGTGTGGAGCTCGCTTGGGATTCTCTGTCTCTCTCTCTGTCTCTCTCTCTCTTTCTCAAAAATAAATAAACATTTAAAGTAAATGCTTGATTGACACAGAAACTGAATATCTGGATATTTTCAAAATGACTTTGTTGAACCTCTCATGTTACAGTATATACCTGAAAAGTGTCTTATACCAAAAGAACAGTATAGCATGGTGGCTAATGGTTCCAGCTCTGGAGTCTGATGAACCTGAGTGTGAATCCAGCTTTATCACTAACTGGACGATCTTAAGCAAGTAACATCACCTTCCTGAATTTCATCTGTGTAAGGGGTTTATTAATCCCCAAATAACAGGGATGTTGCAAGAATTACATGAGCTTGTGACAATAAAGAGTCTAGCACAATGACTAATGCTGAATAACCATTAAGGATTATTACTGTTTCAAGGGAGAAGCAAAAGCCACCAACAGCCAAGTGAAGCATGCTCTTCTTTGAGGTCTTGCTGAGCCACAAGTAGTTTGTCAGGACTTCCTTGTCTCATCTGCCTAACACCCACATGGTACTCTTAACCACTTCGTTGCATGATTTCACGGTGAGTGTCCATTTTTAGCAAGGTGATGCCCTTTGTTATACCTATTTTTCTTCTTTTCTGACATCTTTATGGGAAATGGAAAGTGTTGAAGTTAAGCACAAGAAAAGGCAAACATTAACAGTCAGAGAAAAGACTCTTACTGTTGGCCTCTGAGGAAAGCCAACCAGAGGCACTTTGATGCCAACCTGATCTGAAGGGGAAAATTGCTTCCAGACTAGAATTCGCAGTGGGTTTATTTTGTCTTCTTTTTCATGAAAGTAATACGTATACTTGGTAAGGGGAAAAAAATTACATACTACAGAGAAATGAAGCATTACATTTCCTATCCCCAAACACCTGCAGTCCTGGTCACTTGCTTCATTTTATCTAATGGTTTTGGGGTCTTTTAGGGTCACCTCCATTGGAAGTGGTTTGAATAGAACAATCTTATTCAAGCATTTGTAAAGTCTGAGGTCAGGAGATACTGAACCAAAGGAAACAAAAGGATTCTGTGTCCTTCTGGTTAAGGCCAGGGTCAGCACTAGGAATTAGCAGACATCCTCCTAGCAGAATTTGCAAATGGAATTCTGGAATAAATGGGCCAGCAGGGCCCAGAGGGAATAGGGTTTGTCTTTCCTATTTACCTTGTACTTCACCCATCCCCAGAGTTTTTGGGGAGAACCAAGCAGAGGACCATCATAAACTGAAGAAATGCCCACAGCTGGTCCAAAGAGAAAGGCTTGGAAACTAGACTAGGTACCAGATCCCTTCCTGTCACAACCAGGCACCTAGGATGATGACAGAATGAACTCGACCCTGAATAGTCCAGTCCTGGCACCCAGACAGATCCCTTGAGAAGAAAGATAGGAGAGAGTCCACCTGGTGAGATGCAGTATTCTCTTAGCCAAGCCAGCCACATCCAAATTGGAATATATCAGGACATGCTAGCCAACATGTGACTTAGCTAGCAGGAATTTGGAGGCTAATTAAGGAGATGAAAGCAACCCGAGTTCATTTTATTATGGAGAGTTGCCAGCAAAATAAATCTAGATTATCATTATGTATTTATACCCATGAAGGGAACAACTTGGCATGGATTGCAAAGTATTTAATTATAATTTAGACATATCATGGCATTCAATGTTTTGTTTCATTATGGCTTTATTTACTGACATGCCAACATGACCACAGAAAATGCTAAGTTCCTGCCAGTACTTCACTGACCTCCTGTATTGTTGGGAAAATTTTAAATTAGCTGCATAAGGGGAAAAAAAGATTCATTTTCATAAGTAGCTTATGTGTGATGTAGTAAGATCAGTACAACTAGAGGAGGAAAGGTGTCTCCTTAAGCACACAGCTCTTTGAATCTTCTCTGCCTTCTCAAAGGCTCTTCCTCCACCTCCACATTATCCTTCTAGGCTCCCCCTCATTTAAGCTTTCCACTTTCCAGTTAGAATGAGTTTCAGGGCATCTGGGTGGCTTAGTTGGTTAAGCGTCCAACTCCCCATTTTGGCTCAGGTCATGATCCCCCAGTTTCGTGAGTTTGAGCCCCGCGTTGGGCTCTGCACTGACAGTGAGGAGCCTCCTTGGGATTCTCTCTCTGTCCTTCTCTCTCTGCCCCTCCACTGCTCACGCTATCTCTGTTTCTCTCCAAATAAATAAACTTAAAAAAATTATTTTAAATTAAAAAAATGAGTTTCTCCCTCTTTTCTACTTCTGGGGTGCCCTGTTATTGCTTAAATAATTGTACTAGAAATGTGTTTTAAGGATTAAATTGGCAACCCGTCCCTCCTAATGGTCAGTGAACTCCCAAGAGGGCACAAGACTTCATGAAATTGCCTTACTCATTACGTTACATCACTCAAAGAAGTACCATGCTTCAAAGAGAATAAGGAAACATCAGTTATCTGGGATATGAAAAACAAAGCCACAATGAGATACCACTCCATAGCCACTAAGACAGTTGTAGTCAAAAAGTCAGATAACAAGTGTTGGCAAGAATGTGGAGAAATTGAAACCCTCATATATTATTGGTGGGATTGTAAAATGGTGCAGCTACTGTGGGAAACAGTCTGGCAGTTCCTCAAAAAATTAAACATAGAGTCACCATGAGATCCAGCAATTCCACTCCTAGGCATATAGCCAAGAGAATTGAAAACATTTGTCCACACAAAAACTTGTACATGAATGTTCATAGCAGTATTATTCATAATGTCCAAAATGTGGAAACAACTCAAGTATCCATCATCTGAAGGATGGACCAACAAAATGTGGCATATCTATACAATGGAGAAATGGGCAGTAAAAAGAAACAAAGTGCTGATACATGACACAACATAGATGAATCCTGAAAACTTGTGATAGGTAAAAGAGACCAGACACGAAGGACTATACACTGTACGATTCCATTTACATGAAAGGTCCAGAATAAGCAAAACTAGAGAGACAGAAAATAGATTGGGGGTTTCTTAGGATTGGTGGAATTGGGGGGAATGGTCAGTGACTGCTAATGGGTACCAGGTTTCTTTGGGGGGTGATGAAAATGTACTAAAATTGATTGTGGTGATGGTCATTCAACTTTATGAATATCCTAAGGTCACCAAATTGTATACTTTAAATGGCTGAATTGTATGGTACATGAATTATATCTCAATAAGTCTATTACTAAAAAAAAAAAAAGGAAAAGCTCTTTAATACTGAAAGGTATGATTTCTAAGATATAAAGCTAACCAAAAAAAAAAAGTACAGAAACAAAAACCACTGTGCAAATTTATAATATATGTCTGAGAAACAAGGTAAATAAAAGTATGCATGTAACAGTTTATTTTTGCAAAAAGAATCACAAGAAGAATAAACCAGAAATTAACAATAATGTCGGAAAAGTGGGGGGAGGGAAAGCAGAGACAGTGTCACTTTTCTGAGTAAAGTTTTGTGTACAGTTTTGACTTTTGGAACTATATCAATGTTTTTATATATTCAAAAAAATGAAATCAACAAGTTAGCAGGAAAACTAAAATTGAATACAAACAAAACCAAATATATTGAGCTATGTATCAAATGGATAATATAATCACATGGAGGAAACTAATTTAGGACTGTGAACATATAAACATAGTCTAAAGACAAAAAGAACTGTGAATGAATCTTGAATTTTGCATAGTAAGTTTGTTATTGCCAGCAGTTAGGGTGTATTCTCAGAGTGTTTTGTGAATATTGTAAGATGGAGCAAATGACTAACCTTACATTGAAGTTTTTGGAAATCAGAACTTTCGCTGTTGGAAAACAAATGTGTAAATATAAAATGGGGCATGGGGATGGAGAACTCTATGATGTTGGACTGGAATTACAGGAATCATTATAAAGTCATTATTTAAAAATACATAGTATAGATTTACTATTTATATTGGCTGAAAGGGTCTAGAAGCAATAACAACCCAGAAGCAATAAGCACACTAAGTGCCCAGATCTTGGTTTCTAAATTCCATTCCCTGCTAATAGAAACCAGAGCTTCTTGGAAAAAATGAATGATTCTAGCACTGTGCCATGAAAAACACAAAATTATCATCTTGTTGTACAAAGAAGAGTTCAAAGAATTATGAAGACGTGTCAAAAGTTTACAAATTTTCCTACTCAAGTCCGGGACAATTTGAGTAATAAAATAAATATTATTACCAACATATTATAACATGTTAAACAAAATAAGAATCCATGAGTCCATACAGATATAAATAGATAAAGAATACATACAGGATGGATGAATGGATGGATGGCTAGATAGATAGATAGATAGATAGAATGATAGATAGATAGATAGGAAACATCCTTATGTTGGAAAGTCAGTTGATGAATGTAGATAGAATAGTGGAATTAGAAAGTCCCCATTTGGCAACCAGCATAGTAATAAATTCAGCTAGGAAATATCAATGAGTGTTGAAATTATTGGGTGAATGTTTAATGAGAAATGGAATACTTACATGATCTCAGTATAAGTATACAAAATGCTAAGTGATAATAACTATAGCAGGGAAACCTTGCAGCAGGTACCACTTTAATCAAGTAATGAAGGTTAACATCCCCATGATAGGACAAATTGAAATTTCATGCTACCTCATAGGATATACTGAAGATACATAGCATCATTTTTGAGATACCCTCCCAAAACACAAAACCTGAACCTAATCACAAGGAAACACATGGCAAAGTCAAACTGAAGGACATTCCACAAAACAACTGAACTTTGAGAGTGTCATAAAAGTCAAGGAAAGATAAACAGATAACGGCGTTTAAATGCAATGTGTATTCCTACATTGGATCCTTTTGTGCCAAAGGATATCTGTGCAACAAATGAAGAAACATGAATTGGGTCTATAGATTATATACTAATTATCAATGTTAATTTCCTAATTTTATTTTTTATTTTTTTAAATTATTTTTATTACTTTATTTTTTAAAGTGTATTTATTTTTTTAGAAGAAGAGAGAGAGAGAGTGAGTACGAGTCAGGGAGGGGCAGAGAGAAAGGAAACAGAATCCTAAGTAGGCTATACTTTATCACACTGAGCCCAATGCAGCACTTGAACTCATGAATCACAAGATCATGACCTGAGCCAAAGTCAAGAGTTGGTTGCTTAACCAACTGGACCACTCACGTGCCCCAATTTCCTGATTTTAAAGGTTGTATTGTGGTTATGTAAGAGAATGCCTTTGTTTGAAAGTATTCTAGGGGCACCTGGGTGGCTCAGTTGGTTGAGCATCTGACTTCGGCTCAGGTCATGATCTCGTGGTCCATGAGTTCGAGCCCCACATCGGGCTCTGTGCTGACAGCTCAGAGCCTGGAGCCTGCTTCGGATTCTGTGTCTCCCTCTTTCTGCCCCTACCCCACTTGTGCTCTGTCTCTTTCTCTCTCTGTCAAAAATAAATAAACTTTAAAAAAAAAGTATTCTAAAGTATTCAGGAGTAATGGAAATTACGTCATCAACTTTTCCTCAGATGGTTAGGGGATGTGGAACTCTTTGTTCTATATTTTCAACTTTTATTTAAGTTTGAATTCATTTCAAAAAGAAAAGATTCCATAAGTCTACACTTCTAGTAAAAACAAACAGACACCAATAAAGGAATAGGGAGAAAGAGAAAGTTCTTATTTACAGAAAAATGCCAACTGAAAAATGTATAAGGAATAATAGTTTTTTGAATCATCATTTTGAACCATCATGTTATTAATTGATTCAGGCAAGAATCATCAATAGATGTTAAAATTATTGGTCAAAAATGTATTGGGGACCAGAATATGACTCAAAGCATCTCCTTAAAGATTGCTTATTAATTATAAAAGAAGAAATGGTCCCTTTACCAAAATATGGTAAATAACACTGTAGGGAAGTGATCAAAATTAACACCACCCCAGGTTGGATGAAGGAACATGAGATGATTCCTGCTATGATGCACTTAAAGGAGATGCACATCGTGTTGCATTCTTGCCAAGAATGCACACCCATGATGAAGTCACAAGAAGGCACTCAGGTACATCCAAAGTGAAGGACATTCTATAAAACAATAGGTAAGCACTCTTTCAAAATGTTAACATCATAAAAAACAGTGCAAGGCTGACAAGCTACTGCAGACTGATATGAGACATGGCAACTACAAGGAATGCATGTTTTGTCCTGGATTATACCCTACATTTGTGAAGAAAAATATTTTCATATTCAATATTGAGACAGCAAAATTTGCATATAAACTATTTTAGATAATAATATTTATTGGATCAATGTTAATTTTCCTGAATTTGATAACAAACTGTCCTAGGGAATCACAAATGACTCCAGATAGCCAAAAGAATCTTGAGAAAGAAGGCAAAGCTGGAGGAATCACAATTCCAGATTTCAAGATATACTACAAAGCTGTAATAAAACAGTATGGTACTGGCACAAAAATAAACACATAGATGAATAGAACAGAATAGAGTGCAGAAATAAACACACTTTTATATGGTCAATTACTCTATGACAAAGGAGGCAAGAATATACGATGCAGAAAAGATCTCTTCAATAAATGGGTGCTGGTAAAACTGGACAGCTACATGCAAAAGAATGAAACTGGACCACTTTCTAATACTATACACAAAAATAAACTCAAAGTGAAGTAGAGACTTAAATGTGAGTCCTAAAACTGTAAAAATCTTAGATGAGAACACAGGTAGTAATGTCATCAGCTATAGCAACATTTTTCTAGATATGTCTCCTGAGGCAAGGGAAACAAAGGCAAAAATAAACTATTAGGACCAGATCAGAGTAAAAAGGTTTTCACAGTGAAAGAAGCCATCAACAAAACAAAAAGGCAACAAAATGAATTGCGGAAGATATTTGCAAATGATATATCTGTTAAGGAGTTAATATCCAAAATATATAAAGAACTTATACAAAAAAAATTAAAATAAAATTAAAAAAGAACTTATACAATTCAACCCCACCCCCCAAAAAACAATCTGATTAAAACATGGACAAAGGACCTAAAGAGACATTTTTCCAAAGAAGACATACAGATGGCCCTCAGACGCATAAAAAGATGCTCAACATCATTAATCATCAGAGAAATCCAAATCGAAACCACAATGAGATATCACCTTATACCTGTCAGAATGGCTAGTATCAAAAAGAAGAAATAACAAGTGTTGGTGAAGATGTGGCAAAAAAGGAACCCTCAGGCACGATTAGTGGGACTGTAAATTAGTACAGCTACTGTGAAAAATGGCATGAAGTTTCCTCAGAAAATTAAAGATAGAAATACCATATGATCCAACAATTCCACGACTAGGTGTTTACTCAAAGAAAATGAAAACACTAATTCAAAAAGATACATGCACCCCTATGTTTATTGCATCATTATTTACAACAGGCAAGACAGGGAAGCAACCTGAGTGTCCATCAACAGATGAAGTGATACGGAAGATGTGGTGTACACACACGCGCGCGCACACACACACACACACACACACATACACACACACACACGAAATATTACATAGCCATAAAAAAGGATGAGGTGACATGGGTGAACCTAGAGAGTATTGTGTGAAGTGAAATAAGTCAAAGAAAGATGAACACATACGATTGCACACATATGTGGAATCTTAAAAACAAAACAAATGAATAATCAAACAAACAATAAAAGAGATAGTTATAATTCGAAGGAGATACCCGTTTAACAGTAAAGGGTCTTTATCTCTTCAGCTTACTCTCAAATGTTTAATTAAAAAAAAGAAGAATGTGTGTATGAGAGAGACAGAGAGAGACAAATGTATCAAATTGCTAATAAAAGGTGAAGTTTTCAAAATTTTAATTTGTAAAGGAAAGAAATCATTTTGCTCAATTCTGTATCCCCAGCTCTTTCTAGCATACCCTTTGGAACATAGTAGAAATTCAACATAATTTAATAAATTAAATGCTTATATTAAACGCCAAAGTCCTTTGAATTGCAAGTGGTAAGATATGCAGTTCAAAATCCTCAAGTGATGAAGGAAGTCCGTACATTTAACCGTGAAGTCAAAGGGTATATTTGCTTCAGGTATAGCTAGATCCAGGAGTTCAATCAATGTCATCAAGATCTGGACTTCCTTTCTCCCTCCCCCTTGACCCTATTTTCCTATGCTGGAAATAGTTTCCTCTCCTCTTTTTCTTAAGCTGACTCTCCATATGGTAGCCCCACATAGCACTTTAATTCAGCAGAAATAAAGATATTTCTGTCCAACTGTTCCATACACTTCCAATACTAATCTCACTAAGCTGACTTGAGTAATCAGAGAGGATGAAAAATGCTGATGGGCAGATGTAAGACTTGTGTTCTCAAGTGTGATCTATATGCCTCATGAAATGAGCAGCCTTAAAGCTTTCAAAACACAAAGTCATGCAGAGTCTTGGAACATCATCACTAAGAGAAGTGTGGTCAGGTTCTTCCTTCTCCCCGGCCCCTTTTGATTAGCTTCTCTCTGAGCCTCATGGCACGAAATTGATAGACACTACAAAGTCCCCAAAGTGAGTCTTCAAAGGCCAAGCTATTTATTCTTAACCCATGCTTCAAAATAAAATGCTGTCTTTTGAAAGTTAAAGGAAAGAATGTTCTATTAATCTCTTTTTTGAAGAACAGTGATGAGATGTGATTACCACTCTTATATGCTCCATTCCATCTGTTATGATAAAATCAGTTCAATCAATCAAACGGTGGACATTTTTAGACACTTGGGTTAAGATCATTTGGAGGAGTGCTGTCAGATTCCAAGAAGTAAAAACCACGAACTCTGCTGTCAAAAAGCTTTCATGAAACTTCAATCAGGGAAGAATTTACACACTGGAGACATTCACTGGGGATCTGATCTAGTCCCTAGGTGCCAGGGGTCTGGTGGAACTTTGAGTTCCCTGCACATTCTGCAGGTTCAAAGACAAGGGGAGATTAGGGTGCCTATGTGGCTCAGTCAGTTAAGCATTCAACTTCAGCCTCAGGTCATGATCTCACAGTTTGTGAATTCGAGCCCTGCGTTGGGCTCTGTGCTGACAGCTTGGAGCCTGGAGCCTGCTTCAGATTCTGTGTCTCCCTCTTTCTCTGCCCCTCCCATGCTTGTGCTGTATCTTCCTCTCAAAAATAAATAAACATTAAAATTTTAAAAAGGACAAGGAGAGATCAAGAGGGATTAGAATACGACATTGACGAGGGTATGGCTTCTCCTATACACTGATATGACCCCGTGCCTAGTAAGCACCATGCCTGGTCCATAGTAAGCACCAATAAATATGTGTTACATGAAAGAATGGACTGAGGATGCCCAAAAAGGCCATCAGAGAAAGTAGGAGGGAAAGTGAAGGCTGAAACGTAATGAGGAGGGATGGGGATACACTCAGGGCCTGAGACAACATGGGGTAGCTGGCAGGAAAAGGCAAAGCCAGGCCACACTGGAACCAATGACTCACACCGGTGTAGAAGGGGAGCTTGGTGGGCAGCAGATGGTACAGAGGTACCAAGCCCCACAGGGCAGTGGTCACTAATCTGCAGTCCCTGGGCTACATAAGCTAGCAGATGTGTTTTGTTTGACCTCTTTAGTGTTTTAAAATTTGGGAAATCTTATAAGGCATCCAGATTTCTGGCCTCTCTTGAACACTCAGAAGATCTGGCACCGGTGAGCCACGTTGTCTCATGGGCACAGTTGGTGGAACTGAGTGGCCTCACGGCCCTCACGGCCCCTTCGGTTTACCACCCTCCACCCCATTCCCAGTTTTGTTACCCCTGGGCCAAGTCTCTCCTTTATGTGACTTGCAGGCTCCACAGGCATTTGAGCTTGTGGCAGTGTGGGTGGACTGCGAACCGTCCTCAGTTACCTCTGATAACCCACTTAAGCACCTTCATCTTCCTCTTTGCACCTTTCTGCGTTGTATTCTGTTCTCAGTGACATTTCACAATATTTTTAAAATAAGTAAGAGGCACTCAGAAGTTTGGCAAAACCAAGCTAGTGCTTGAAAACTGTGAAACCAAGAGGCATAAACAAATGTCTCAACGCAATTTGCCTCAAAGCGTTCCCATAGTCCTGCGTTAAGTGAAAGACCAAGAAGCAAAGCCATTGATTATTCCTACTCCCTTCCTGTAAAGTCCCTGAGCTACAGTCTCTTTAAGGACATTGGTATGAATATTTTTGCCATCTTCCTTCTCTAGTATTTTCAGAAACTAAACACATGCTGGACGTGGCAGGTGCGATTCTAATTTTAATATGGGTGGGAGTCGACCCAGCCAACTATTCGAGAAGGGCTTTGGGAATTGTATCAGAGCATCAAGCTAGTTGGAGCACTGTGCTGCCTGAACAGCATCCCATTTGGGCATAGGTCCACTGAGTGGGGGCCTCCTAGCCAGCTAAACCCCCGTGAGCTATGAGTGATTAAAAAAAGAAGAAGAAGAAGAAAAAAAAAAGCCAGCACCTGCTCCAGCTTTGGCTAGAGCCCTAAAATAGAACAAGCATTTCTCACGAAAGCTGAACTTCAGTATCTGCAGCTGCTTTACTTCCTTATTGAAAATCAATTTCTGTCTACTATGTAACATACAGAAATAGGATGAGCTCCCCCGCCCCCTGCCCCACTTTCTAATTCACCACTTTTCTGCTTGACCAAAGGAACCTGTTTGAACACTTTTGTGTAGATTTGGAGTCAAAGGGGGAGGTTTGTTTGTTTGTTTCTTATGAAAAGCCATTGACCCACTAAAAAGAAGACATCCTCTTATTAAAGAAAAAATTTTTAAGTTGTCCACTTTTCAAAGGAAGCATACAAAAAAGATAAAATGAGAGGAAGCATACAGCTTACAGTTGTTCTTTTGTTTTCCTTTCTCAGACAACCTGCAACAGGATGAATGAAAGAATAAACACAGGAACATAAAACTTTATTCAGTAAATACAAGCCATAAACAGCCTTCAGTGTGGTGTAATAATACACATGGTGGGAGACAGAGAAAATGGGATGGCAGGAAAAGGACAAGAGAGAATGAGAAACACAGAGGTAATGAGAGAGACGAGTGTCCTCAGAAATGGGCAGGGAAAAGCCTAAAGCTGACTCCTTGTTCAGACCACTCTCCAGGCTCCCAACGTTAGTCCCTAAATTCATCTTACATCCTCACTGTGCAAATGCTGTATCTCCTCGGCCTGTCTCCACGAGCCTCCAGCACTCCTATCTAGTCTATTCAGTTTGGTCCCTCATGCCTTGGATCCAGCCTCTGGGGCACCCTGATAAAACCAGCCACAGCATCTTCTTTCCCCCAAACATGTCTGAATCCCCTCAAGAATAACTAGCACACTCAGAGTAGAAATATCCCAATGATAGGTTAGTCATCTTACATTATCCAGATCTTTTCTGAGAGTGTGCGTGGTTTATTGACTACATTTTGGATAGCTCATTTTTAGGAGTCGAGAAAAAACACACACACCTAGCTCTTTATAAAATCATCCACTTAACTAGCATTTTCTGATTTCCTGTTCAGCGCCATCTAAGATATTGAGAATAACTAACTCAAGAGGGCATTTCTCATCTCCTAAGACATAATTATCTAGAATCCACACCACTAGCCATTCTGTCAAATATCTTATATGCAGCCCTATTATTTCTTTTATTTAAGTAAATGCAAGTTGCCAATAGTGAAGTTAGCCAAGCAGGGTAAACATCTTAAGAGGAAAAAAATCTATTCCTTAAACTTCACCCACAGAAGTAAGATGCTTAAAATATGCACATTAAAAAAACTGTTTGATTTAAAATGTAGAGGAAGAAAAAGTATTTTAAAAATAGTTCTGAAAAACAATAAGGAATTATAAGTCATCAGTAAAGTAAATAAATTTCATCACTTCCTTCCTCCCGCCACCCTTCTAGCCCCATTGATTCTGTAGTGTCTCTTGGTAAAAAGCACATAGAAAGAGGAAGTTAAGAAAGATAAATGGATTCTAAAGTCTGTGAACTCAGTAATGTATCTTCTCTTAGCTTATCCTTTGATTTAGGCAACAACTCAGCTTCCACTGCTCATCCTTATCACTGGCCTTCCGGTTATATCAGATAATTCTTTTAAGGCCTGGCATTCTTATTGTCAAATACAATTGCTGGTTAATCTGATGGCTATCTCCTCTCCTAAAGAAAGTCCTTATAAAACCAGATGAAAATGTGTCAGATCTAGCCTCAGAGCTCCAAGCTCCTCCCTAGTCTCTGGTTCCAACAATGAAGACTGAGCAATGTTCTCAGCAGGCCTGGGTATGGGAGATCCCTGACCTTGTTCCACTTATGTTCTGAATTTATGTTAAGTCCGGAGTGAAGCCAGAAGTTCATTTGAATACTATTATGAAATCAGTTAATTTTCTGATCTACTATAAGGGTAGCAGAGTGATTTGTCCAAAAACCACGTCATGCCTCTGCTCAAAACCCTCTGGTCGTTGCCCATCTCACTCAGAGAGAAGCCACAATTCTTCAGGGGCCAACAAGTTCTGTCAACATGTCCCTACCCTATCTTGTTAACAGTCCATCCTCCTTTTCTACTTCCTCCCCCATGCCCACTCCACCATCCATATGATCTTGCTGTTCCTTTAGCTATCTCAATCTTTTACTCACCACAGGGCCTTTGCCTTTGCTGTGGCTTCTGCCTAGAATATTCTTCCCTCAGATATCCATAGGCTCACTCTCTCAATTCCTTGAGGTTTCTGCTCAAACATCACATTAACCACAAGGCCTTCCTTGACCAGCCTTCTAAATAGCAGCAGCCCATTCCTACCTCAGTATCCATCATCATTTTTTAAATGGCTTTATTGAGAATAGTTCACATGCCATGCAGTTCACCCATTTAAAGTGTACAATTCCATAACTTTTAGTGTATTCACAGAATTGTGCAACCATCCCCTTATCAATTCGAAAATATTTTAATTGCCCCAAAAAGAAATTCTGCACCTTTTAGCCATTAGTCCCAATCACCCCAACTCCCCAGCCCCAGGCAATCACTAATCTGCTTTCTGTCTCCATATATTTGTCTGTTCTGGACTTTTCATATAGATGGAACTGTACAATATGTAGTCCTTTGTGACTGGCTTCTTAGTGTAATGTTTTCCTTTTTTTTTTAAGTTTATTTATTTTGAGAGAGCATGCACGTGGGCTTGTGCACACACATGCAAGTGGGGGAGGGGTAGAGAGAGAGGGAAAGAGAGAATCCCAAGCAGTCTCCACACTGTCAGCACAGACCCTGATGTAGGGCTCAAACTCACCAACTGTGAGATCATGACCTGCATCTAAGCCAAGAGTTGGATGCTCAACCAACTGAGCCACCCAGGTGCCCCTTAGTGTTATGTTTTCAAGGTTCATCCATGGTGTACCATGTATCAGTAACTCATTCCTTTTTATTGCTGGATAATATCCCATTTTATTGCTCCTTTCATCAGTTGATGGATATTTGGGTTCTTTCCACTTTTTGACTATTAAGAGTAACACTGTTAAGAACATTTGTGGACAAGTTTTTGTGCAGACGTATGTTATCATTTCTTTTGAGTATATACCTTGTAGTAGATCCCCATTATTTATTTATTTTTATCCTGCTTTATTTTGCGCACTTATTACCATATGATATATGATATATTTATTCACTTCTTTTTATTGCCTGCTCTTTTCCCGCTAGAATATAAGCTGCCTGAAGATGAGATTTTGGTCTGTTTTGTTCACTGCTTAGACTAGTACTGGCACATCACAACATGCAATACATGTTCATTGCATGGATGAAAGAAAGCTAGTATCATTAGGGCAAATTGAGGGAGGAAAATCTATTAAATCAGTAAACTAACGATGTACACATTATAAATCAATTTGTTGGACGAGGTTTGGAATGACAGCTTGCAAGGAAGCAAGAACATTTTCAGAATTGTCATCAGCCTTCATCAAATGACCTCTCGGTGGCCTCAGTTCCTTCTGTGTGAAATGTCAGGACTGGACCAGTATTCCTGACTGCTTGCAGCTCCATATTCCATAATCTAACATAAAAATCAACAAGTGACTTTATTTGCCCATACAAGTGTTTCTCTTTCATTTATTCATCCATCCAACAAATATTTATTAAGTGCCTTCGTGAGTCAGACAGAATGCAGGTACCTAATTTGGCATATCGACACTCATAATCTATATGCACAATGATTACAACATTGCTGGTTTCATTTTTTCATTTTGTTTAAACAACAAATATAGCTGAATTGGGCTTTAAAAAATGAACCCCATCTCTTAACTATTTTAAGTTTCTAAAGAAGACATAGGCAGAAATTGGAAGTCTGAAAAAATCAGTATCAACGTAAGTTTATTATTATTTATTTTAGTGTCTTCCAGTTTCACACAGATACAAAATGCATCCATTATCAGAAACAGAGAGGGGGTAAATAGGGTGGGGTGGGAAAAGCTCTGTCAGACTGGAAATGAGATAATTTCTTCTCTAGGCATGTATTCCTTGACACAGCATAATCCCTCAAATGTCAGGAGACAGAGAGAGTAACAAAGTCAAAAAGCCTTTTTCTACTCCTATTGACATTGTATCAATGAGTAAGCCACATGTTTTGTCTCCCTTGAACCTCGGTTTCCTCCTCAATGGTAAGATTGTGGATTTAAAGTTGAGACCTCAGTCTCTTTCAGTTTGAACACGACTATCTGCAGGAGGAGAGCAATCCAGAGTAATAAGATGTCCTATTGTTCAAAGGCTTTGTTTTTGCTGGAGAGATATACTTGCAAGATCACTGGCTATGTTCCTGGACCAAATACCCCAAAATGTATTTTGTCAGGGATATTTTCTATGATTAAGTCCCAGGGACAATTTTTCATCATCTGCCTACTGTGTAATTTTAAGAAAGCGTTTTGGGAGAACAAAGTGGACTAGGAAAGTAATACACAAATGCTTCATTCAACAAATGTTTATTTGCCTATGATGTCTCAGCCTGCAAGCAGGAGGTGGTTAACATTTTCTCATTTCTCATTTAGCTTTTCTCACCCAACCTGCATTGGGTCTCCATGAGACAGGCATCACTGGCACACTGTGATTTAGGTTCACCTTTTCTATGGGCAGGGGGGACTTCCCTCCCCACCCGGCAGAACTGATTAAAAGACACCTCCCGTAATGTGAGCTCAGTAATTAGACGACCAGGACACTGCATGTTACTTCAATTCTTAAAATGTCAGTTTCCTCTTCTGCATGATGTGAGGGCTGTATGGGTATGAGGCTCTGCAATCTAGTTCTGCACTACAGCCCTTTAACACGATCCTGGGATATAAATTTCATTTTCAAAATAATTCTGTAAAATTGTAAAAAAAGAAAAAAGGGGGCTGTAAACGAGTTGTATCTGCTGGTTTCAAATAACAGAACCAGCTCTTGCTATTGTAAAACAAATAATAAAATAGAGAAACTCTGGGAATTGAAGTTAAAGCAATAGAATGAAGCTTAGAAAAGGGAACGAACTAGAAAGGTCAGAGGCTTCAGGTGGTAGAAACAAAAAGGCATCACCTTCTTGTTCAGTAGGTTTGACTGTTTGGGGCCAGTGTAAAGTTTCAGAGAGAGCACATCTGAATGATTTAGTTTGCGACTTCTGCCCTGGTTTGGCCAAGGGAGGGACACTTCTTGTGCATGGTGGATCTATGTTATTTCTGATTAGAGATGACCTCAGATTCCCCCAAGCAAAAGTGGGGTGCTGTTACCAGAAGAAGAAAGAGGAGGCTGGGCAGGCAAAAACAACAAATGTCCATGAACCTGATGTCAGGAATTTGGCCTCTCTGTCCCCTTGGAGGGATCTGTGACATGGGTTTGGGGCTAGGGACAAATACAAGCCATGAATAGACATGAGGATAAACCCTGGATCAAAGCTATGGTCCAGGCCAGGAAGGGGCAGGCCAGAGCTGGGAAAGGCGGATGACAGGAGAGGGCACTTGGAGCTCTGAGGGGTGAGCAGCTGTATTTTCTGATACGCACTTCATCCAGCCGCCTGCACCGAGAATGCACCACATGGTCAGTGGAATGGAATGCAGGGCAGACACCAACCCCTCCAAAGCACAGAAATGTGATACAATGCCTTCAGCCTAATGCACATCCGGGCATTTTCTCTCATTTAATTGCAATTCTTTGTGGTGTCCAACAAAATAAAGATGGCCAGGCTGGGTCAAAGGGTCAGACCAGCCAAGTGAGAGTGGTCACGCCCAAACTACACATTTAGGTGAGACCAGGGACCTTAGCTGAGGCAGGGAAAAACTGCCCTCTTTCCATTGTTAAGCTGAGGTTCACACAGCTAGTAGCAGAGAGGGGTCCTGGTTTGGTTTGGAAGGTGCTGGTACCCCAGGGGTGGAGGATACTGCTATGATAGATGCATAGGGTGCAGTAGCCTTTGGAGCCAAGGACTGGAACCAAAGGAGCAATATCAGCTGCCAGATCCAAGAGGTCAGTTTGAGACTGTGGTCAAGAATGAGAGAAGAGACCAGGGACTGAGATTTAAAAAGGCCTGGAAACACAGTGGGAAGTGGAATGGTTTGAAAAAGTTCAGGATTTAGACTACACAGCCCAAGAGCCAAAGCCTGTTCTCATTGGGTGCTGGTCACATGACAGGGGGTCTAGCAACCAATTAGAATCATTTAGTAAGGTAGAGCTAGGCTAAAGGAAAATTGGCAAATACAAGAGGTGGCCATGGGCACCTGATCCAGAATGGGCAGGAACTGGGGGTCTAAGCCTGGAAACCAGAGTCCCAGAGGTAAAAAAAAAAAAAAAAAAAAAAAAAATGGGCACTGGCCAGTAAACAGACTTCTGCTTCCAGCAGTACTCTCCAGGTGAAAACAACACGTCCTTAGACTTGGTAGTGATGTTTATTAAATGTGAACCATTTCTAATTGGGCAAGTGCATTAGCTTAAAACAAAAAAAAAAAGGTGCTGTTTCTGTAAGACAGTGGTTCTCAACCATGGCTTCACATTGGAATCACCTGAAATCTTGAATAGGTTGATTCCAGCTCCACCAATAGAGTCTAGTTTGGGATGCAGTCTGGACTTTAGGGGTTTAGTCCTGTTTTTTATTAGGCTTAAAATCATAAATATTCAAAACTTGGAAAACTGAAATGTCAACTAACCCTTCTAACAACAAACTAGCTCCTGATCAGTAACTCAAATGCCCTTTTTGTGAGTCCTTGGGAATGAAGAACCATGCCTCATCCATCTCTTTTTCTCTCAGCACCCAAAACAGTGATAGGCACATATTAAACACTCAATAAAATGTATTTTCAGTTCAAACATAATATTTCTCAAAGGGTACACAACAAAATGTTAAGTTGTTCTTTTGGTAGTGAGACTATAGGTGACTTTAATTTTTTCATTTTTTATCTCCATTTTTGTATTTTCAACAGTGAACATGAATTACTTTTAAAGTTAAAAAATACATCTTTTTAAAATACTCATTGGGAAGGACTATTCAGTCTCCATTAGGAAAAAAAAAAGGAATGTTTAATGTCATCATTGTTTAAATATTTCCCAATTAAGTAGTTTAACATTCATACCAAGACCACGAAGGTTCGGTTTGAGTGTGAGAAACTAATCATTCATGAGACTAAGTGACAGGAGCAATTATGTACATTTTGCAAATTTTTGTAGGCAGCAACAGGAACTGAGGACACATATAACTAAATGCTTTACCAAATAGGTCTGAGGTGCTGATTACTGCTGGATGAGAACATGGGAACCTTTGGTTTGCTTCTTCAATATCTAATTTACATTCAAACATCAAATACTCAGTTTCTAAGTTGATGGTTACAGAATACTAATAGAGGTGTCACATTAAGATTCCTCCACTACAAAGGATTCCTTAAAAAAAGCTGAGTTTTGTTTTGAAGTGGCTCTAATCAAGGATAACTAAACTTTGAGTCAGAGTATTCTTTGTGTTTAATCTGTTACTGGAGCAGTTGTATCTTGTAAACTATTTCAAACATTATTAAATTTGTGTTTGCCTGTTTAAAAAAAATTCTTCTTTTTTTAAAGGCACTTCATACTCTAGTTGTACTAACTACAAAACCCTGCACTGAGACAGTGGAATATACATAAGGTGACTGCAGTAAACCTCTGTTAATAAGGTTGTTATGATACAGGACAATTCATGACTATAAATGAAAACTTTATAGCCACATGTAAGAGGTTTTGGGTTTCTTTCCCCCTCAGAATGTTAAGCAGTTTCCCCTCTTATTTTCTTGTAAAGAAAGCACACTTTAAAAACTAATTTTTTAAAGTGATACAGAATACAGTAAACTGATATTTTGTCTGTTGTTCTATTTTGCAGACTATCTGTGGTGAAACATTGTTGGAATACCTAAGTGATGGCTGTTTATTGTTTTTGATTAACATGAAATATGAAAAGAGAAGATACTTTCAGAGTATTGAAAGGAGTATTGCAGATGACAAACTTCAGTAATTGCTACAGCAGACCACAAAAGATTAGTTTTACAGCAAGAAACTTGGGGTAACCTGGTGAAATATTTCACTCGTGTGACCGAGCAGGTTGGGGGGTGGATGGTTGGGATTGCTTAGCATTGCTGGTGACTGAGGCTTGGCCGGGTTCGGGGTTAATTTCTCACTCATCGCTTCAGACTGTACAGAACATCCTGCTTATGGTGGAACTTGTGGTCCCTCCCTCAGGTCGAGGCTATCTTAAAATGGCAAGATTAGCAGCAGTACTAGAGCCAGCCATTTAAAAGGAGGAGGGCTGGCTGGCTCAGGCTGCTGGGTGTGAGAGAGATGACGATGTTCTTGTCAAAAGCCCAGCCAGGATTGTTTCAAATTTCATTGTTATAAATGCCCTGCACTTAGCAGCATCGCCTTCTTTCATCCAATGGAGTAGGTGCTGAAGAATCCAGAAGCAATACGAATGAGAGTGAGGAGGGCTTTTGCACAGGATATAATGTCTCTGGACCCCAGAGACATTTGGGTTCAAAGAACTGACCTGAGGCATCAGAGCCTTTTCCATGTTCATTTGAATATTTTTTTAATATGGAACATTTATGCTTTCAGTGGTTACATCTGAATTTTGGAACTAGTCGAGTCCATTCAGTTATAATCAAGCTGGGCCAATAATAACTTATGTTTGGATAATGCTTTTCAATTCACAAGGTGCTGTAACAATGCCTTGCTTCATTTAATCTTGAGGACAACCCCTGGTTCTTCTCAAGTTGCAGTGGAGGAAAGTGAGGTTGAGAAGTTAAGGGATGTGCAGAATTATAAAACAGAAATTGGACTTGAATCCAGATCTGATTCCAAATCCATTGCTTTTTACTCCATATCAGAGGCTCTATTTTTAATTTAAAACATGTGAAGCAGTACTATGGGGCAACCTAACTAATTTTAATGTTTATTTATTTTTGAGAGAAAGAGCGTGAGGAGGGAAGGGGCAGAGAGAGAGGGAGACACAGAATCTGAAGCAGGCTCCAGGCTCTGAGCTGTCAGCACAGAGCCTGACATGGGGCTTGAAATCACGAACCATGAGATCATGACCTGAGCCGAAATCTGACACTTAAGAGACTGAGCCACCCAGGCACCCCGCAACCTAACTAATTTTAATTCACACTTCATAATCTTGTGCTAAAGACGATTCAAAAAGAGGATTTCCAAAAACATTTTGAGCAATGGCATCCTCATTAGAATTAGCGTGTGTTTTCCTAAGAAATAAATGTATGGTTTTCCTATCTTTCCAAGTACATGGTTAGATTTTAAAAGTCCCACCATTTTATTGTCACAATTGGCAAGACTTTGAAATGCTTACTATATTTGCTTCCATAAAAATCATTATGCAGGAAAAAATACTGGAGGAAAAAGCTATTTAACATCTGTGAAAGGGAAAATTGCAAAGAATCTCTAATGGCACTAAAACCAGACTTGTGGGCTACTTTCTATCTGGGAAAAGAAAAACATGTTAGAATAATAATATTAATTTAAAAACATGTTAAAATAATATTTATAATAATAATACATCTATAGAAGAACCTCATTATAGTTCTAGTAATTCTAGAAAGTCCATTATAATTCTAGAAAGTCCAAGAGAATAAGGAAATACAAGAGAGGTGGTCCCCTAATTCATTTTTTTCCTCCCATTTTTGGTCTTTGGTCATTTGTTCCATTATGCCCACCTTTCTTTTCGGTGTAGTGACTATATATAGGAAATCTGCCTGCAATAGTGTTATATCAAGATAAAAGTGTCCTATAGGTGCCCAAATTAATCATTGAGTAGCTGGACACTGGTGTGCTCCAGCAGCTCAGAGCTGAATGTTAAATATTCGGGACATTTGGGAGCCAATTGTTAAACTTTTGGTATTTCAAACTGGCTATAGTGGGAGTATTTACAACATGGAAATCAATAAACTGCTACAAATCAGATTGCCCCCCACCACAACCCGTTTTTCACACGCTGCTGACAGGAGGTGTGAGGAATTAGGGAGGGGGGTTACTGTTTGGTACCCTACAAATGTTGGAAGTCACAAACTGAGTCTTCTCTGTATCAGCAAAGAACAAAGAATGTGCCATCTTGTCCAGTGACTTTGGGCTTGATTTATAAATAGAATTTTCATAAAGCTGAGAGAGTTGGACTTCCTTTAGGGACATTTCTGTAATGTCAAACAAACATTTGGTGCTACACAAGCAATTCAATGTGCTTATAGTGAGTTGTTTAGTTTACTTTCTAGTTAAAATAATGTAAGATGGTCACTATATATTGTTAAGTGGAAAAAAGTAGGTTATAAACTACACACATATGATCCAAGAAAAATCATTGTAGACATGTATATTCTGGGAACATATGGTTATGTCTTACAACAGTGGGGAGGAAGATTAATGTTTATCCGTTTTATCTCTGAATAGTTCTTTGTTGCTTTCTTTTTTTAATGGGCATTAAATTTCTTTATAACTAAATAGTAATTTTAAAAGAAAGAAAAGAACCAAACAATGTCAGATAAATTTGGCCACGCTGACAATTTGACAGTGATCTGTTCAAAACGTAAAACCGATCCAACTTACCATTGCCCTCCTCATTCTAATAGTCTCATTCTATTTTCCTTTTTTAATTGTCTTGACTTTTTTTTTTTAACATTTATTTATTTTTGAGACAGAGAGAGACAGAGCATGAACGGGGGAGGGGCAGAGAGAGAGGGAGACACAGAATTGGAAGCAGGCTCCAGGCTCTGAGCCATCGGCCCAGAGCCCGACGTGGGGCTTGAACTCACGGACCGTGAGATCGTGACCTGAGCTGAAGTCGGACGCTTAACCAACGGAGCCACCCAGGCGCCCCTGTCTTGACTTTTTAAATTAATGTTTTCAAAGATAAATGCATTTCTATCTTGTTGGGCTCCAAATTTTCATTTAAAATACTTTACAAACTGTACCTACTTTAAAATACTTTAAAATTAGTTCCTTCATTCCACTGGAAGACACACCAACTCTACCCTCCTGTCTAGTGAGGTCTTAAAAGCCCACCACTGTGTCCGTTAGCAAGCCCCAGGGTACTCCTAATTCTGACTGCTTGCTGTAGGCAGAGCTGACAAGATTTTGTTCTGGCAAATGGTTTTGTCGTTGTCAAGGAAAGTTTGTAAGTGGCAAGTTTGTTAGTAGAGGAGTTTCTGGAGAACTCTAGCTGAATTGTATTTCTGGTTTGGCCATATAATGAGCTATGTTACTTTGGGTTACTCAATCTTTTAGAATATCATTTGAAAATAGAGATAAAACCACATTTCCATGACTCTAAGATATACATTTCCCCCCACATTTTATTATCCCTGAAATGGGACATGTCTAAATAAATTTTCCAGCTTCCAGACCCACCATGGATGCCCCAGTAAGGGGTATAAATGCCATTTGTGAGTGTAGGAGAACTTCTCAGGCTCCATATAAGGTTATCTGTTCAGTTCATCTCACTTTAGATGACTTATTTGCATTTGACAGCACCACCTGTGTTTAATTTGTATTTCGTCTTACATAACTCTGCATTTACATTTATTCTAAGTAAAGCAAACCTTTGTCACTGGAGGGCTGATGAAATCTCCATATTTTCTTGTTAGGTAACAACAGACACTCTCTAACAACTGTTAAGAAATGTGTAGTCTCCCACTGGTGGCATGTCATGATCAAGGGAAAGGGAAAATAACACTAGTGGGCTAATGTTATTAATTAATTAACATGAATATATTTTAAAAAAATTTTTTTAACGTTTATTTATTTTTGAGACAGAGAGAGACAGAGCATGAACGAGGGAGGGTCAGAGAGAGGGAGACACAGAATCTGAAACAGGCTCCAGGCTCTGAGCTGTCAGCACAGAGCCCGACGCGGGGCTCGAACTCACGGACCAAGAGATCATGACCTGGGCCGAAGTTGGCCGCTCAACCAACTGAGCCACCCAGGCGCCCCTAACATGAATATTATTAACACTAATGTTATTAATATTAATTTAATGAAGATTAAATGAGATTATGCTCATAAAATGCTTAGCATAGTCCCTGGTACATAGTAAGTATTCAAGAAATATCTTCTTCATTGTCATCATCACACTTTGTGACACATTCGTTGACAAGAACTTTCCATAACCATATCTCACAACCTCTGGGCAAGGAAGGCAGTGAGATCTGAGGTGATGGTTCTCAACCTTGACCAAACCTCAGAATTACCTGGTGAGATTTTGAAAAATATCAGTCCCCTTTTTATCTTGGTGAAGAGCTTCTGCACGGCAAAGGAAACGATCAACAAAACTAAGACGCAACTGACAGACTGGGAGAAGATATCTGCAAATGACATATTGGATAAAGGGTTAGTATCCAAAATCTATAAAGAACTTATCAAACTTAGCATCCAAAAAACAAATAATCCAGTGAAGAAATGGGCAAAAAACATGAACAAATAATTTTCCAAAGAAGACATCCAGATGGCCAACAGACAAATGAAAAGATGCTCAATATCACTCATTCATCAGGGAAACACAAATCAAAATCACAACGAGATACCACCTCACACCTGTCAGAATGGCTAAAATTAACAACTAAGGAAACAACAGGTGTTGGCAAAGATGTGGAGAAAGGAGAACCCTTTTTCCCTGGTGGAATGCAAACTTGTGCAGCCACTCTAGAATACAGTATGAAGGTTCCTCAAAAATTAAAAATAGAACTACCCTATGACCCAGCAATTGCACTACTAGGTATTTATCCAAAGGATACAGGTGTCTGATTCAAAAGGGCACATTCACCCCAATGTTTATAACAGCACTATCAACAAGAGCCAAATTATGGAAAGAGCCCAAAATGTCCATCAATTGACAAATGGATAAAGAAGATGTGGTATACATATACAATGGAGTATTACTGGGCAATCAAAAAGAATGAAACCTTGCCATTTCCAACTACGTGGATGGAACTAGAGGGTATTATGCTAAGCAAAATAAGTCAGTCAGAGAAAGATAAATATATGATTTCACTCATATGTGGAATTTAAGATACAAAACAGATGAACACAGGGGAAGGGAAGCAAAAATAAGCTAAAAGCAGAGAGGGAGACAAACCATAAGAGGCTCTTAAATACAAAGAACAAACAGAGTTTCTGGAGGGGGTTGATTGGGGGGAATGGGCTAAATAGGTGATGGGCATCAAGGAGGGCACTTTTTGGGATGAGCACTGGGTGTTATATGTAAATGATGAATAACTAAATTCTACTTCTGAAATCATTATTGCACTATGTGTTTAACTTGGATTTAAACAAAATTTAAAAATTAAAAAAAAAAAAAGTATCTGTGCCCTGAGACCCAGACCAACTAAATTGGAATCTCTAAGGATTGGGTCCAGCCACTTGAAGTATTAATAAAGCTTCCCCAGTCATTCTAACATGTGTTATGTTAAGTTAGTGGTTCTCAAATTTGCACACTCTTGCACGCAAGAGACCCTCACAGCTCAGTTCAGCACATGAGCATCTCTGAGTGGAGATCTAGGTACCAGTATTTCTTTCCTAAGTGGTGAATCCCAAGCATCAGAATCACCTGGAGCCCTTGTAATTGAATCCAGACTCACATACACCCCAGTCCCCCAGTTCTTATTTATTTTAGGTCTGAGGTGAGAGCCTTGCAGTCTGTTTTTTTAATAAGAAGTTCCCCAGTTTATGCTATGGTATGGATTTGAGAATCATTCCATTCACTATGTTCATTCACTAAGTTGGCAGTTAAAAGATCTAGTCTTGGTTCTGGTAACTAGTTCTCTGAACAGAGCTCCTGCCTGAGTGAAATAAGGAGGTTGGATGAGATGCACTCTGAGACCCTTCTGTCTCCAACATGGGGAAACCTGGGTCATTGGTCTACTGTGGGACATTTGCTGTTTTGTCTGCTGAAGACAGCCTTCTGTGAACCTTTTTTGGGAAGTTCACCTCTACTGTGCGATTCTAACGGGAGCTGCCAATCTTCCTGTAGAAGTCATCTCCCGGGCCACTGTGACTGGTCTAAGGTTGCATATTTTACCCAGACTGAATCAACAGGAGCAATTGTGCAGTAGTTTTGAACTTCAGACCAGAGAACAAGAGACGCTGAGAATTTTCTGGTGACGAAATGGAAGTTGCCTGTCCGGTAGCCAGAGATACCTACTCCCCTGCCACAACCGAAGGAATGAAGGTGATTTTCAGGAAACCAAGACGAGAGGTGGAGAGAATGTGGTCCACTTGGAATCTCTGGTTTCAGGACCTGTGGCATCCTGCAGTTCACTTACATGACATCAGTAAAGTCTCAAGTTAGGTTTCTATCAATCGCAACCAAAACAAACAAGCGACAACAAAAAACTCGCAACTAATGCAACTGGTTCTTACTAAAAATGGCACTTTATAGTTTTATGGAGGCTTTTTATATACTTTGTCTCTGCCTCCTAATGATAGCCCCATGAAATAGTATGCATATTTTCTCCAAGAATTGAGATATAGTAGACATACCATAAAATTCACCATTTTAAAGTGTACAGCTCAGTGGTTTTTAGTATATCCACAAGGTGTACAACCATCACCACTATCTAGTTCCAGAACATTTCATGATCCAAAAAGGGCAACTCCATCCCCATTAGAAGTCTCTCCCCATTTCCTCCTGGTCGCAGCCCTTAGCAATCACGAATCTACTTTCAGGTCTTTCATTCCCCATACAAGGAGATCTAGAGATTCTACTGGCTTTCTTAAGGTTTTCCGGAGATGCTAGAGCCAAAATTAGAACCTGTTAAAACTTTCTGACTCACTTTTGTGGACATATTCATACCCGGTTTATTTCCTCAAGTTATTATATTTGTTTGCTACTGTAGATGGGAGAGGGGTTTAAAAAACCCTTTCAAATTGCTGTAGTCATTTACAAAGAGCATTGGTTTGTTTTGAGAGGTCAGTTCACTTGGACATGGCTTGCTTTAATTTTGTTAACATTATGCTTTCTTAATGAAAGAGATCAGTATACTTCTTTGCAACTGAAACCTGCTTGACCTCCCCAGGAAGGAAAAAATGGTTACTGAAGTTAAGTCAATTGAGCTGAAATTGACCTTCTTATAAATCTAAGGAAAAAACTAGTTTTAGTCCCCTTCAGACCCATATGTCTTAAGTACAGTAATTCAATTTTAGTCTACTAAGCTTCTGAACAGGACAAATAAACCTTATACAAAATTCAGAGTTCAATAGGATTAGAAAAGAAACGTCAGGAGGAAGATGTGGATATTATATTCTGATTCATTTGGAGTTCAAACCAACTTGGAACCTTTCTTTCTGGCAGATATTATGCTAATAAGAGTTTTGCCTACCGGCTGCTTTAATCTAATTCTAGAAACCAATAAACTCCAATCTAATTGGGAAATGATGAAAGACAGTGATTTGGAGAAATGAATGTGTTTACATGCAATTTTGTCCAAGTTCAGCTTTGTAGAAAAGATTCAGAAATATCCAATCTCTACTTTAGGGGTAAAAACACATCTAGGGGTACACACCCATAGAGCCGGGTATGTATCTCCCTTTGTGTGCTTGCTTTTCATTCATTGGAGTCTATTTCTGTCAATGGGGATAACACCAGGCCTGCGCATCCCAGCCTCCAGGGCCCCTCAGGGTAAAGGGCTGGAGAACACCAAGTCCCCAGAACAATTGGGGAGCCTGTTCAGTTTTGGCTGCCTGTGTCACTGCTCTGCCAGTCTGTTGAAGCATTTGGGGAACACCCAGTCTTTGCAGAAGCTTGAACTTGGCTCTAGAGAACAAAAATGAATAAAGAATAAATTTTCCCTGAAGCTGAGAGCAGGGGCCTTCACACTCCTGTCTAATTTTTCTGGCCACGCAGCCACATCTGTATCAGAAAACCCAGTGCACATACATGCTGGGAGGAGGGAAAACATACAGTCCTTCTCACTCCATCCTGGACATGCAGAGCTTAATGGCTTCTCTCACAACCAACAGTTAAAAGACATTTCACCATCTCCAAGAGACACATGAAAATATGCTCAACCTCACTAATCACCAGGGAAATGCAAATCAAAACCACAAAAAGATATCCCCTCATACCTGTCAGAATGGATAGTATCAAAAAGACAAGCAATAACAAGTGTTGGTGAGGATGTGGAGCAAAGGGACCCCTCACGGGAATGCACACCTGAAACTAATATGACATTGTATGTCAACTATACTTCAATAAACACAGAGATGTTCACCTTCTATTTGTTTCACAAAGCCATGGTGGTTTCACATCTTTGTTCTTGGTCCATACTGTCACTGTACTGGAATATCCACACCTCGCTTCTCTCAAGACAGTCTCCCCACTTGTACTCCTAGACCCGACTTGGGCTGTCCTCCTGGGAAGACTTTCCCAGTCCCCCTTGTCTGGAATCCCAGTTAGGTCCTCCCTCAGTGTTCCTTTAGTATCCACCCAGTCCCTTTCTGCATCCTCCTATTATGATCACTGTTGTACTCTGTTATTACCTTTTCTTTAAAAATATCCCCTATTAGATTGTATCTACAGGGTCTGGCTTATCATGCTTACCTCTGTATCCTCAAGACCTGATATCACACTCTGCTTATAGCAGGCATTTCATTCATTCAAAAATATATTTTGGATACCTACTGTGTGCTAGTACTGTGTGGGGTGCTTCAGCTAATCAGCATACAGCTTGTTGAATGAATAGTCTCCCATCCTTTGGTTCTTTGCCATCTTTTGCAGTGCAGTGGGAAAGACAGCTTGCCAGGTGGGTTGGGTATGAAGGCATGAATGGAAAGGACAAGAGTGGTCTCCTTCACTATTCTTGTTTGCATGTATTGACTGCTCACTGTATGCCAAGCACTGTGCATACGACGGTTCATGTGCATTTGCACACTTAATCCTTTGGTACTATCTTTATCCCCATTCTATAAATAAGGAAACTGAGGTGTAGAGGATGTTGTTTGTCCAAGGTCACAAGGCTAGTAAGTGCAGCTAGAATTCAAGGCCAAGCCATTGCCCCTATACTATAGTATACTATGCTATACTATATTATAATCAGTGGGAGATGAGAGAGGGGTTGTCTTTTTCTGATCTCCATGAATGGAACTTCTTTTCGACCCCAAGAAGGTATCCTCAGATGGAGGCCGACTCAGGATCTGGGCTCTGAAAAGCTCCAGCCAGCCACCACTATGCCACAGAGCAGCAAGCAGCTGTGGTTCTGACCCAATTTAGCAGGCAGTGTAACATGATGATAAGAGCTCAGTCTCTGAACTAACTTCCTACTTAGGGGTCCTACCTCTACAATGTACCAGCTCTAGGACTTTAGGTGAGTCCCTTAACCTCTGTTTCCTTATCTATAAAATGGGAGATACAGAGGGGAAGAGGGTGATCAGCCATACCAGCTTGTCCAGGACTACTCAGTTTTAGCTGAAAGATCTGCATCCTAAAAAATGTATTAGTGTCAGAATGGCTGGTCACTCCCAGCCAACTGTTTTGCTCTAGGATTCAGGGCTGTTAAGAGGCCTGTTTGGGTTCAGTATGATCCAGCACAGCCACTGAGGAGTCTCTGCAGCAGCTCTCACCAGGTAGTCTACATCAGGAGCACCTGGAGGGCTTATTAAAACACATATTGCTGGGCCCCACCCCCAGAGTTTCCAATACAGTAGGGCCTGGGAATTTGCATTTTTCACAAGTTCCCAAGTCATGCTGATGCTGATGGCCCCGGGACCACACCTTGGGAATTACTGCTTTGCACATTTAAAACTCAGTATGTTATTAGCAAAGAAAGAAAATTGTATTTGAATGGAATTTAAATTTCAGCTGCCCCGACAAGAAAAAGTGAAATTCCATAAATACTTTGGTTCACCTGTGCACTACCTTGGAGCTACCCAAATTGATGTTAAGATGAAAATATTGGGGAGGATGACGTGTTACTAGTTGTGCTAAAAAAATTAAGTTTGTTAGTTTAACCAATGAACAGAGTAAAACAGGTTTCCTTGAGTTAATCTTTAACATACTAATATGAGATGTAAATCTCTGAGGGAGATGTCACATTTCCCAAACTTTTTGACCACAGATATCTTTGTTCTCTAGTATTTGGAAACTATTGCTCAATTTACAATGGAATAATAAATCATTCCATCAGTTTTAAAGTAACATTTAAGCCCCAATTTCTTACTCGCTAATTGGCCAATTGCTAAATCAAATTATGTAGTAATGAAGGTAGTAAAAACATTATGTGTCCTATAGATTCCCACAGATCACCGTATGTGTCAAATTTAACTTTGGTTATTCATATATATTTTTATTACCAAAAGTGTCACAAGCACATCTTTACTCTTGCTGTTGACACTTTTGGAGATGGCTGTTTGGCTCATACTAATTTTTCTCTGAGAGTGGCACCCAGTGACTATGACAGTACCACCAGACCCTCTCAACAGCCATAGTCCAGGGTGGTTTCCTGATTCAAGCCAGATGATCTGTCCAGGTAATTAGAAATTGTGAAGTAAAAGACAGAGGCTAGAAAGTCTTTGGATCATCTTGACCATCTTGATATCAATGGCACAGCACTAGTGAGAAAGTCTTTGTGCCTCAGTCTCCCCACGTGTAAAATGAAGCAGATAATAGCATCCGCCACACATAACTGGGGGTTGAGTGAATTAATACACATGGAGTTCTTAGGGCAGTGCCTGACACAAAGTAAGAGCTTCCGCCCTCCCTGAACCTTGGTGGTTCAAATTCTCCTTGGTTTTCATGAGATAATGCAGTGTCCTTCCAAAATATTGGAAGGCATATGGTAGGTAGATTAACAACCTCCCAAATAAACATATCTAAGTTCTAATCCCTAGAACCTATGAACTTCACATACTAAAAGGGACTTTGTAGATTTGATCAAATTAAGGATTTTGACCTAGGGAGGTAGCCCTGTAACCTCTGGGTAGGCCAGAGAAAAGATGTGATAATGAAGCAGAGTCAGAGATGTTTGAAGATGCAGCATGGCTGGCTCTGGAGATAGAGAAAGGAGCCATGAGCAAAAGAAGATAGGCAGCCTCTAGAATCTCCAGAGTCTTGAGAAGGAACTGCCAACACCTTATTTTTAGCCCAGTGAGACCTATTTTGGATGTCTGACCTTCGGAACTGTAAGATAATAAAATTGTGTTGTTTTAAGCCACTAGGTCAGCTGTTACAGCAGCAGTAGGAAACTAATACATGGCATAAGCTAGCCAAAGCTGGATTCTGTTGCTCACAACAACCAACCAACCAAGCAACCAACCAACTAACCAACAAACACTAACCACAGCAGCTCTACAGTCACCGGAAGAGTCGGAAGCATGGGCAGGTCTCTGCTGGGTGATTTTGCAGCTTCTTATGGCATCTTATCCAATCACTAGGTGGTACTCTACTTATAGCTGGATTGGTCTGGGGGTGTCCAACATGGCTTTACTTATATGCCTGGCACCTTAGTGGGGACAGTTGGAAGGTTAGGCCTTTCTCTCTCATCATGTAGTCTCAGGGACTCTCCGTGTGATCTTTCCAGCAGGATAGCTGGACTTCACACATGGCAGCTCTGAGCTCCAAGAGCAAGTATTCCAAGAGAACCAAGCAAAAGCTGTAAGGCTTCTTATGAGCTAGACTTGGAAGTCCCAAAAAGTCACTTCCACCACATATTATTGATTAAAGAGCAATGTATGGAATTAGCTCCACCAAGGAAAGCACGTGGCTAAGACAGAGAGAGGGATGATTTCTCCCAAGCAAGACTGGAGGTGCTTACCAGTAGAGGAAGAAAGGAAGCTGGAAACAAAACAATGGGGTCTCTTAATGAAGGTATAGAAGCCAGTCAGTTGAGAGATGAGCAAAAAGCAACCCCCTTAGCCAACATATTTTAAAACATCTACATTCAAGAGTATGTCATTGCTTAAAAGAGATAAAACAAAGTAAGTGTTGAATGAATGGTAACTAGGAGTTTCATTCTTTGTTTCTTGCTTAAGTCACTTTTTTTAAAAAAGTTTATTTATTTTTGAGAGAGAGAGAGACAGAGCACGAGCGGGGGAGGGACAGAGAGAGAGGGACACACAGACTCTGGAGCAGGATCCTGGCTCTGAGCTGTTAGCACAGAGCCCCATGCCGGGCTTGAACTCACAGACTCATGAGATCATGACCTGAGCTGAAGTTGGACGTTTAACTGACTGAGCCACCCAGGGGTCCCTTGCTTAAATCACTTTTGAATGGACTGATAATATAACAACATGAAGAGAAATAATAGTACTCAGGATTCTATCACACTGGCACATAGTTTTGAGTTTTCTCCTTTCCTTCCAGTCCATACCCTTGGCATACATAGTTTTTGCAAGGTTAACTAATTTGATCTTTAGAATACTCATACAGCCAGGGCACACCAAAGTATGGGGCCTTTTACCTGCCATCCCATGAAAGTTTAACAGAAATAAATTTAAATCTGTTGAGATTAGTTTTTTTCTTTATTACATAAACTGCAACCATTTTAAATGATTTTTTAAAAATTCATCCATAATTCTGGCAGCTAACACAATAAATTAAATGTGTGTATGTTACCTGTCAGTCTTGGTTCATATGCATCTATGCTTTCTTTTTCAAAGTTGGAACCACAATGGTTTTGCTTTTTTTTTTTTTTTTTTTTTAAGAACTAAATGCTAACCACAATCGTTTCTTTTTCATTTAGGAAGTCTTAAAACTGATGTTTAATACTTGCATAATATTCCATTCAGTGGCAGAGTATAATTTCTTAAAGCTAACCCTTATTGTTAGACATTAAGGTTTCTCCACTTCCAATTTTCAAGCCTAGCATTTTACTTTTGTCAACTTAATTTCTGGAAATGAATCCTAAGGGCAATGACTGCCTCAGCTAGCATAAATGTGCTTCAGTGCTTAGTAAGCACTGCTGTGTTCTAGTCCACATAGGTTGAGCCTATGGTCATGCAACCGGCAGTTCAACTATAGCTTCCCACAACCCTGGCAATACTGAATATTATTTTAAAAAACAAAGCATGGTGAAGTGGGAGGAAATGGTTTAATAGGCGTAAAATGGTATTTGTTTTTTTTTGAACTGTTTATTTTTCTATTGCTATTTTTCCCAACTTTTTATTTTGAAATTTTTAAACTTACAGAGAGCTTGAAAGAAGAATATAGTAGCTTCATGTGCTCTTTACCCATGTTCACCAATTGTCAATATTTTGCCACATTCGCTTTTTCTCCTTCTTTCTTTCTTAACACACACACACACACACACACACACACACACACACACACACACACATTTTTTGCTGAACCATTTAAAAGCTACAGACATCATGATATTCTATTCCTAAATACTCCATCATGTGTCTCCTACATAACCAAAGTACCATTATCATTCATGAGAAATTTAACTGTCATACAAGACAGTGTCTAATATATAGTATAGAAGCAAATTTCTCCCAATAATTACAAAATGCCTTTTTTAAAACTGCGATTCAATCAAGGTTTGCACATTGCATTTGCTTCACATCTCTTAGCTTTCTTTTGGTCTAGAAATGCTCCCTGCCATATTTTTAACTCTTTCAGAGATTAACTGTTTTGTTTTTTTTTTAAGAGTCTTGACCAACTGTTTCATAGTATATCCCACATTCTGGATTTGCCACATTGTATTCTTCATCATTAAATTCAGGTGAGCATTTTGGTCAAGAATGCTATATATGTGATGATGCATGCATTGTTCCCATTGCATCCCATCAGAAAGCACATTACATTAGGTTGTCCAATTATTGCTCATGCTAAATTTCATCACGCTATTGTCTGTTATAAAAGCACCTTTTCCCTTTGTAATTAATAAGTATTCTATGGAGATGATACCCAGAGACTTTGTGAATATCATGGTTCTCCAACAACATTTCACCCAGAGTGTTTGGGATCCACGGACAAATGCTTCCTAATTAATTAGTTACTATATTGGTGGCTACAAAATGATGATTCCTAATTCAATTCTTATTCCTTTTTACATATTAGCTGATATTCTTATGCATAAATGAGCTACAGCTCCCTTTTAAAATACTAATATGATCTCATGGGCTCTTTTTTCAACACAGTGTTAAAATCCACTGCATTGCTAGTGTTTCTGAAGCTCAAATTGTCCCAAATTGGCAGCTTTCAAGCTAACTCTTGGGTCCTTTTGACATATTCCTCCTGGGTCTTTCAGCATTTCTTTGCATCTTGGCACAAAAAGACATTATAGGATCACCTTGTGCTTTCATCTCCCTAGACCTGGAATAAGTAATTTCTCCAAGGAAATCTGGTTCCTTTTGGAGGGAAATGGTATGCAAGAACCAAGATCTGGGTGGTAGTTATGCTCATGGCTCCTGCAGTGTCACTGTTTTCGGCCCTGTCTGTGGAAAGGCTAAAATGTGTATATATGTATGTGTGTGTATCTATTTGAAATCATGATTTCACACTGATACTTCCAATTCAAACATAACATCACAAGATTCTTCCTCACATTCCCCTACTCCACACTTGTATTTCCCTTCTACTATATTGAGAATTCTGCTCCTCCAATATATCAGTATCTTACTCTGTTATACAGTATAGAAAAAATATTTTCTGAATTACTATGTTGATATCACTACCAAAATAAAACCTAGTAATAAAATTCAAGATTTTCTTGAAGATTTTCTTGTTGGTATGTCCTTTGACTATATCCCATAAGGTTATTAGAATCTCACGCTCAAAATTTTCTTGGATTAATTTACTTTTGTGTTTGGATTATCTTATCAATTTGGCATCTGCTTATATTCAGTTTTATTGTTTGCTTTTTTCACTATTTTTATTTAATTTTATTTTTGAAAATGTAGAACATTTATGTGGTTCAAAGGTAAACACTGTATACAAAATATGATGGACTGTTCTCTTGGTGGGTCTCAATGAACCATAGCATCTGGTGTTAGTGATCTCTGTAGTCTTCTCTCACACTGACATGGGATTTGGCCATGTGACAAGCAAGCATGACCAAGGAGAGGTTTGATTAGCTCTTACTTGAGATTTGTCTTCTGTGAACACTCCTTAGAATCCAGCCATTAAACTGTAAGGAATCCAGGCTCTCCTGCTAGACAAAGAGACCAGGTAGAAAGACCCAGGAAGAGAACTGAAGCATCTCAGCTGAACCTCCATCTTAAGGTAGCTATAGAAGTGATTCTACCTGACACTACGTGGAGCCAAAGACCACTCCAGAATCACAAGAAATTATAGATTCTCATTGTTTTAAGCCCCTCAGTTTGGGGTGTTACACTGCAATAGATGGCAAAACAAAAGACATTCACAGGTAAGTCTCAATACCATCATTTGCAGTTGTCTATTTTTGCACAAAAAATTACCCCAAAACTTACAGACTTAAGCCAATAATTTATTACTATTATACCTCATCATTTAGTGGTCAAGAATCCAGAAAAGGTACATCAGGGAAGCCTTGACTCTGCTTGACAATATCTGAGGCTTCAGCTAGGTTGATCTGAATGCTGGAGGCTGGGACAGCTGGGAGCTGTTTTGGTGCATCTCTCTCTCTCTCTCTCTCTCTCTCTCTCTCTCTCTCTCTCTCTCTCTCTCTCTCCTCCCCATCCCTACCACGTGGCTATCCACATGACTAGCTCAGACTTCTTAGCAATATGGCAACCTCTAGTAGTTGCCTCTTGCATGGCTTTTCAGGGCTCCATGAGTGAGTGTTCCAAGAGACAGGAAGAGGAAGCTCTCTTTCTCTCAAGGTCCAAGTATGTACATTGCCATAGTATTACTTCCGTTTGAGTTCTGTTGGTCAAAACAGTCACCGAATCTACCTATATTCAAGGAACAGGAACATAGACTCCACCTTTTGATGGAACGATGTCAAAAAACTTGTGGCCACCTTTAATCTGACACACTATCCTTTCTTTTTCATCCCATTCTCTCCTTCCCCTATGGGAAACCATTTTAACTCTGTGTGTATGTGTGTGTGTGTGTGTGTGTGTGTGTGTGTATCAAAAATAAGTGAAAAAATCCATAGTTCGTATTTTCCACTTGTGAGCCACTAATACAAGCCTGATAACGAACAGGTCCATCACCCCCAAAGTTTCCTCCTGTCTTTTTGTAATCCTTCCCTCCTGCCTCCCCTCCCACCCATGTTCCAGGCAACCACTGATCTGTCACTATAGTGCTGATTCTGTCTTTATAGATGAGGTTTATAGAATTACATATAAATGGAACAATACAACATACACTCCTTTTTATATTCTTTTTTGTATGGCTTCTTTCACTTAGCATAATTATTTTGAGATTCATTCACATTGTTTCATGTGTCAATAGTTTATTCCTTTTTATTGCTGAGCAGTATTTCATTGTAAGGATATATCACAATTTGTTCATTCATTCATCTGTTCATGGGTATTTGGTTTTTTTCCAGTTTGGGGCTTCTCTTAGTCTGCTAAGGCTGCTATAACAAAATACTATAGACTGGGTGGCCTAAACAACAAATGTTTATTTCTCATAGTTCTGGACAATGGGAAGTTCAAGATCAAGGTGTCGGCTGATTAAGCTCCTGATGAAGGCCTTCCTCCTGGCTTGCAGACAGCTGCTTTCTCATGTGCCCTTATGTGGTGGAGAGAGAGCAAGCTCTGGTTCTCCTCCTCTTCTTTTAAGGACTCTAATCCAATCATGGAGGCCTTACTCTCATGACCCCAACTAAACATAATTATCTCCCAAAGACTCCATCTCCAAATACCATTATATTAGGGTTAGTGCTACAACATAGGAATTTGGGGAAGGGGGACACAAACATTCAGTCCATAATAAGGCTGTGGTAGGTGCATATGTTAACTTTTTAAGAAACTTCCAGAGTTTGTGTACCATTTCTCATTCTTATCATTAATGTATGAGTTTCAACTGTTTTCATATCTTTACCAGCCCTTTTATTATCAAACTTTACAACTTCAGCCATTCTATTAGATGAGTATTGGCATTTCACTGTGGTTTTAATTAACTAACATAACTAATGATATTCATGCAAGAATTTGCCATTTGCAGCACCTGGGTGGCTCAGTGGGCTGAGCATCAGACTTTGGCTCAGTCAAGATCTCACGGTTCTTGAGTTCGAGCCTCTCATGGGATTCACTGCTGTCAGCCTGTTAGTGCGGAGCCCACTTCAGATTCTCTGTTCCCCTCTCTCTGCCCTTCCCTCCACTTGCGCTCTCCCAAAAACAAATCAATATTTTTTAAAAATTTGGCATTCATATATCTTCTTGGAGAAGTATTCATACAAATGTTTTATCCATTTTTTAAAAATTTACTCATTTGCGGGGCGCCTGGGTGGCTCGGTCGGTTAAGCGTCCGACTTCAGCTCAGGTCACGATCTCACGGTTTGTGGGTTCGAGCCCCGCATCAGGCTCTGTGCTGACAGCTCGGAGCCTGGAGCCTGCTTCGGATTCTGTGTCTCCCTCTCTCTCTGACCCTCCCCCGTTCATGCTCTGTCTCTCTCTGTCTCAAAAATAAATAAAAAACATTAAAAAAAATTTACTCATTTGCTGCTTTTTTAAATGTTTTTTTTTTTTAATTTAAATTCAAGTTAGTTAACATACACTGCAGTATTGGTTTCAGGGGTAGAACTCGTGATTCATCACTTACATATAGCAACCAGTGGTCATTCCAACAAATGCCCTCCTTAATGCCCATCACCCGTTTAGCCCATCTCCTATCCACCTCCCCTCCAGCAACCTTGCTTCTTTCTCTGTATTTAAGAGTCTCTTATGATTTGTCTCCCTCTCTGTTATCTTATTTTTCCTTCCCTTCCCCTATGTTTATCTGCTTTTGTTTTTTAAATTCCACATATTAGTGAAATCATATGATATTTGTCTTTCTCTGACTGACTTATTTTGTTTAGCATAATACACTCTAGTTCCATCCATGTTGTTGCAAATGGCAAGATTTCATTCTTTTTGATTGCCAAGTAATATTCCCTTGGGTATATATACACTGCATCTTCTTTATCCAATCACTAGTTGATGGACATTTTGGGCTCTTTCCATAATTTGGCTATTGTCAATAGTGCTGCTATAAACTTTGGGGTGCATGTGCCCCTTAGAATCAGCATATTTGTATCCTTTGGATAAATACCTAGTAGTGCAATTGCTGGGTTGTAAGGTAGTTCTATTTTTAATTTTTTGAGGAACCTCCATACTGTTTTCCAGAGTGGCTGCACAAGTTTGCATTCCCACCACCAGTGCAAAAGGGTTCCCCTTTCTCCACATCCTTGCCAACACCTGTTGTTTCCAAAGTTGTTAATTTTAGTCATTCAGACAGGTATGAGGTGGTGTCTCATTATGGCTTTGATTTGTATTTCTCTGATGATGAGTGATGTTGAGCATCTTTTCATTTCTCTGCTGGCCATCAGGGTGTCTTCTTTGAAGAAGTGTCTATTCATGTCTTTTGTTCATTTCTTCATGAGATTATTAGTTTTTTGGGTGTTGAGTTTGGTAAGTTCTTTATAGATTCTGGATACTAACCTTTTATCCAATATGTCATTTGCAAATGTCTTCTCCCATTTTGTTGGTTGCCTTTTAGTTTTGTTGATTATTTCCTTCACTGTGAAGAAGCTTTATATCTTGATGAGTTCCCAATGGTTCATTTTTGCTTCTGATTCCCTTGCCTCTGGAGACATATCTAGTAAGAAGTTGCTGTGGCCAAGGTTAAAGAGGTTGCTGCTTGTTTTCTCTGTAAGATTTTGATGGTTTCCTGTCTCACATTTATGTCTTTCATCCATGTTGAATTTATTTTTGTGTATGGTATAAGAAAGTGGTCCAGTTTCATTTTTCTGCATGTTGCTCCCCAGTTTTCCCAGCACCATTTGCTGAAGAAACTGTCTTTTTTCCATTGGATATTCTTTCCTGCTTTGTTGAAGATTAGTTGGCCATACATCTGTGGGTCTATTTCTGGGTTCTCTATTCTGTTCCACTGATCTGCGTGTCTGTTTTTGTGCCAGTACCATACTGTCTTGATGATTACAGCTTTGTAATACAGCTTGAAGTCTGGGATTGTGATGCCTCCAGCTTTGGTTTTCTTTTTCAAGATTGCTTTGGCTATTCAGGGTCTTTTCTGGTTCCATACAAATTTTAGAATTGTTTGTTCTAGCTATGTGAGGAATGCTGGTGTTACTTTGATTGGGATTGTATTGAATGTGTAGATTGCTTTGGGTAGCATAGACATCTTGACAATATTTGTTCCTCCAATCTATGAGCATGGAATGTTTTTTCATTTCTTTGTGTCTTCTTTAATGTCTTTCATAAGCTTTCTATAGTTTTCAGCATACAGATCTTTTACCTCTTTGGTTTGGTTTATTCTTAGGTATCTAATGGTTTTTGGTGCAATTGTAAATAGGATCAGTTCCTCGATTTTTCTTTCTGCTGCTTCATTATTGGTGTATAGAAATGCAACCAATTTCTGTACATTGATTTTATATCCTGAATTCATGTACCAGTTCTAGCCGTTCTTTGGTGTAGTCTTTCAGGTTTTCCATGTAGATTATCATGTCATCTGCAAAGAGTGAAAGTTTGACTTCTTCCCTGATGATTTGTATGCTTTTTATTGCTTTTTGTTGTCTGATTGCTGAGGTTAGGACTTCCAGTACTATTAATGTCCCTAATGAATCTGGATGCAGAAATTCTCAACAAGATACCAGCAAGTTGAATTCAACACTACATTAAAAGAATTATTCGCCATGATCAAGTGGAATTTACTAGTGGGTTACAGGGCTGGTTCAGTATTTGCAAATCAATCAACATGATACACCACATTAATAAAAGAAAGGATAAGAACCATATGATCCTCTCAATAGATGCAGAAAAAGCATCTTTCTTGATAAAAACCCTCAAGAAAGTAGGGATAGAAAGAATATACCTCAACATGATAAAGGCCGTATATGAAAGATCCACAGCCAATATCATCCTCAATGGGGAAAAACTGAGAGTTTTCCCCCTTAGATCAGGAACATAACAAGAATGTCCACTCTCACTACGGTTGTTCTTTTACCCATTTTAAAAATTAGGGGAACCTGGGAGCACCTGAGTGGCTCAGTTGGTTAAGTGTCTGACTTCAGCTCAGACCATGATCTCACAGCTCGAGAGTTCGAGCCCCACATCCGGTTCTGTGCTGACAGCTTGGAGCCTGGAGACTGCTTCAGATTCTGTGTCTCCATCTCCCTCTCTGCCCCTCTCCAGCTCATGCTCTCTCTCTCTCTCTCTCTCTCTCTCTCTCTCTCAAAAATAAATAAACATTAAAAAAAAATTAAAAACTAGGGGCACCTGGGTGGCTCATGATCTCGCGGTTCGTAAGTTTGAGCCCCACACTGGGCTCTGTGCTGACAGCTCAGAGTCTGTAGACTGCTTCAGATTCTGTGTCTCCCTCTCTTTCTGCCCCTACCCTGCTCACACTCTGTCTCTTTCTCTGTCTCAAAAAGAAAATAAACATTAAAAAAATTAAACGTTAGGTTGTTTGCTTTCTTATTATGGTGTTTTCTGAGTTCTTTATGTATTCTGAATTCAAGTTATTTATAAGATATATAATTTCCAAATATTTCCTCCCAGTCTTCGGCTTATCTTTTCACTCCCTAATAGTGTCTTTTGAAGGAGCAGACTGTCTTAATTTCATTGAAGTCCAATTATCACTTTTGTCTTACATGGATCATGTGTTAAATGTTGTGTTGAAAAAAATTTTGCCTAATCCAAAGTCAAAACAATTTTCTCCAGTAAGTTTTGTATTTTAGGTTTTGAATTTAGATCTGTGATCCATTTTGAGTTAATTTTTTATAGGTATAAGATGCAAATTTGGGGCACCCGGGTGGCTCAGTTGGGTAAGCGTCCGACTTCAGCTCAGGTCATGATCTCACAGTTCGTGAGTTCGAGCCCCGCGTCGGGCTCTGTGCTGACAGCTCAGAGCTTGGAGCCTGTTTCAGATTCTGTGTCTCCCTCTCTCTCTGCCCCTCCCCTGCTCATGCTCTGTCTCTCTCTGTCTCAAAAATAAATAAACATTAAACAAAAAATTTAAAAAAAATATGCAAATTGAAGTTATTTATTTATTTATTTTTTTGCATATGGATATCCAACTGTCCCAGGACCATTCTTTCAAATGTATCTTGTCTTTTTTTTTTAAACTTAATACATCCTGAATAGATATGTTAATAGAAATATTTAACATTCTTTATTATGTCCACATGGTATTCCGTTATATGAATGTGTCATAATTTATTCAATCAGCCTCCTAAATAGGACTTAGGTTTTTATCAATATTTTAAATTTGAGAATTACAAATAATTTTATAATGTACATATTTTGTGTTTCATTTCTAGAAGTAAGTTTACTTCAAGGTAAATTTAGAGCGCCTATTTTTCAGATATTTTCAGATAGAGTTATGTTGATATATTGAGGCCTAAGCTTGTCTCTTGGCTGTATTAATTAGTCAACGACTTACCACTTGCTAGTAAGTGTACTAGGTGCTCTGCATATGCAATCTAATTTCATTCTCACACTATTATTTTTTTTTATCTCAAGTTAGCTAACCTACAGTGTAGTCTTGGCTTCAGGAGTAGATTCCCATGATTCATCACTTACATAAAACACCCAGGCTCATCCCAACAAGTGCCCTGCTCAATGACCATCACCCATATCCCTAACCCCACAACCCCCCATGCCCATCAATCCTCAGTTTGTTCTCTGTATTTAGGAGTCTGTTATGATTTGCTTCCCTCTCTGTTTTTATCTTATCTTTCCTTCCCTTCTCCTATGATCATCTGGTTTCTCAAATTCCACATATGAGTGAAATCTTATGATAGCTGTCTTTCTCTGACTGATTTATTTGCTTAGCATAATACCCTCAAGTTCCACCCACATTGTTGTAAATGGCAAGATTTCATTCTTTTTCATCACCTAGCAGTATTCCATTGTACATATATATATATACCACATCTTCTTTATCCATTCATCAATTGATGGAAATTTGGACTTTTCCCCATAATTTGGCTATTGTTGATAGCACTGCTATAAACATTGGGGTGCATGCACCCCTTTGACTCAGCACTCTCATATCCTTTGGATAAATTCCTAGCAGTGCAATTGCTGGATTGTGGGATAGTTCTATTTTTAATTTTTTGAGGAACCTCCACATTGTTTTCCAGAGTGGCCGCACCAGTCTGCATTCCCACCAATGGTGCAAGAGGATTCCCCTTTCTCCACATCCTCGCCAACATCTGTTGTTTCCTGAGTTGTGAATTTTAGCCACTCTGACCAGTGTGACACTCTCTGATAATCATTCCCATTTCAAAGGTAAAAACCTGAGGTTCTGGGATATTAATCCAGTGTTCCTGAAATGCTATTGGTTCTGGGCCATGTTAAGAATCTGAAAAAAGCTGGGAAATTTTGTAGAGAAATTCATCTGCTGGACACTCCCATTTCTAGGAATTCATAGACCCAACTACTCCTGGCCTGTAAGTGCCCACACCCATAGGTAGATTAATAACAGTAGCTGTGCTTTGAGCTTTTCCTCCATTCCTGTTGTCATGCAGACTTTATGCTCTTCTGATAACCAAGTGGTCAGCAGGTGAAGAAAGATAGAGTGTGTAGCCCTATTTGTCCCTGTGAAAGCAGCTGCAGAAACTACAGCAGGGGCTAGGGTTGGGAGAAGGTCCCAGCTAGTCTAAGAAATCAATATGATCTGATGCCAACAGAACACTCCCTTAAGCCAGGTCATCTCACTGAAAAGTCCTGGCCATCTGACTCCTTCACAATACTTAGTCTACAGACACAAGACTTTGGTGACAAGAGTGTTGAATTAACTAACTGGATTCTAATATTATGATGTAGGTGTTGTGGGGGGAACTGTGCAGAACTATGCCATGCACATGCATTAGCTCATTCAATAAATAATGTTAATGTTTATCAAGTACCTCCTCATATCAGACTTTCTCCCTGGCATTTAATTAACAATTCATTTAATTCGCACTGCCACACTAGGAGGTGAATACTGTTATTATCTACATTTTACAGATAATAAAGCTGAGTCACAGGGAAAGGTCCTCGCCTAAGGTAAGATAGCAGTTAAGAGCAGAGCAGGATTTGGGCCTCGGTAGTCTAAGTCCAGGCAGCATCTTGTTTTTATTATTTTTTTAATTTTTAAGGTTTATTTATTTTTGAAAATTTTTTTTAATTTAACTTTATTTTTTATTTTTTAAATTTTACATCCAAATTAGTTAGTATATAGTGAAGCAATGATTTCAGTAGATTCCTTAATGCCCCTTACTCATTTAGCCCATCCCCCCTCCCACAACCCCTCCAGCAACCCTCAGTTTGTTCTCCGTATTTATGAGTCTCTTTTGTTGTGTTCCCCTCCCTGTTTTTATTTCCCTTCCCTTATGTTCATCTGTTTTGTCTCTTAAAGTCCTCATATGAGTGAAGTCATATGATTTTTGTCTTTCTCTGACTAATTTCACTTAGCATAATACCCTCCAGTTCCATCCACGTAGTTGCAAATGGCAAGATTTCATTCTTTTTGATTGCCGAGTAATACTCCAATATATATATATATACATATATATATATATATGTATATATATATATATACATACATATATATATACGTATATATGTATATATATATATACGTATATATATATGTATATCACATTTTCTTTATCCATTTATCCATCGATGGACATTTGGGCTCTTTCCATACTTTGGCTATTGTTGATAGTGCTGCTATAAACATGGGGATGCATGTGTCCCTTCGAAACCACACCTGTATACCTTGGGTAAATGCCTAGTAGTGCAATTTGAAAATTTTTTTTAATGTTTTTACTTATTTTTGAGACAGAGAGAGACAGAGCATGAGCAGGGGAGGGGCAGAGAGAGAGGGAGACACAGAATCCGAAGCAGGTTCCAGGCTCTGAGCTTTCAGCACAGAACCTGACACAGGGCTCAAACTCATGGACTGTGAGATCATGACCTGAGCTGAAGTCAGACGCTTAACCGACTGAGCCACCCAGGTGCCCCAAAGTTTTATTTTTGAAAGGGAGGGAGTGGCAGTGAGAGAGGGAGAGAGCGAGAATCCCAAGCAGGCTCCACACCACCAGCACAGAGCCAATGCAGGGCTCAAACTCATGGACTGTGAGACCACGACCCGAACCAAAACGAAGAGTCAGACACTCGATCAACTGAGCCACCCAGGTGCCCCAGTCCGGGCAGCATCTTAACCATGAGTCTATATCTCCTTACTGAGCATTTACTCACCTTCCCAACATGTTCAAAACATCCAGAAGCTAAGTATGATGGAGAGGAAAAACAGAAGGGATAAGAGAGAGAGATGTCAGGGAGACCAGGTCATGGAGAGCCTTGCAGGTTGAGGAAAGACTTCTGAGTGAGATGGGAGACACTGGAGGGTTTTGAGTAGAAGAGTGATAGGGTTGTGAGTGACTCACACTTTAAAAGAATTATTCTCATTGTGGTGAGGAAAGTAGATGGTAGGAAGCAAGAGCAGAAGCAGACAGACCAGACAGAACGCTGCTGGCAGATATGCTGGTGAAAGACAATGGTGGCTCCAGCCACTGGAGGTGGTAGAAAATGGACACCATCTTTGCAGCACACAACTGAGCTTCATTACTGGTTTTCTGGTAGCTCTAGCCTCTTGTAAACCATCACTGACCACAGGTGTATCCACAGGCGACTTGAAATGTCCATGGTCTCAGATTAGGAACTCCTGGGCTAAGGAAAGTATCTAATCAGAGAAACAGCTTTGTGTTGTCTGACTCACCAGAATGCATTTAGCTTAATATAGATGAAAAATGAGGAACTTTAATGTACTATAACAGAGCTTCCAGACTCTAATAAAACCTGAGCAGGACTGCTCCTCCAACAGTGGAATTATGTTCAGAGTTCAGACCAAATTGCATTAACTGTTGCTTCCATGTACTCAATAAAGAACAGAAGCATGAGTCACATTCCCAATTCTAAAAGTAATACTTCAATACTATAGTAAGGCCTGCAGGAATATATCTGGCTGGATATCAAGGACTGATCCTCCGTGGAGTTTCCATGGTCAAGGTCTGGTTCATTCGTTTGTTGACCCAGACTTTCTCAGGGCCTGAAGGAGTCTCCTGTCCCAACTAAGGATGTATGTGGCCTAAAGCAGAGGCCATGCTGGTGTATCCTCGTGGGAGCCAGAGTCTGAGAAAGATGTCAACTGATGTCAAATGGCTCAAGTGAGATACCACATTCAGCCCCAGGGTGCTCATGAGGAAGGTGGGTCATTGAAGATCAAGACAGCGTAATCACTAATTCTAGAGAGCAATTGCCTTGGTTCAAATCCTGATTCTGTTACTTAATTTACTTAAGCTTCTTGTACCTACACTAAATGTTAAAATGTTAAGTGTATGATGTACATAAAATAGTGCCTGGCATACTGTGTTATTACATGATAATATCATAGCTAAGAGAAGAACGAAGATAAGGTAAATCAGGACAGCTGCCAAAAGATCAGATTGGAAAAGAACCTGGTATTCTACACGGTGAAGCCCTAAGACTAATTCTCCCTGGTTAAGATCTGCCTGAATAATGGGTCCTCAACAACATCTGCATCCTCATCCCCAGAACCTGTGAATATGTCACCTTACATGCAACAGGGATTTTGTGGGTGTGATTAAGTTGAGGATCTTGAGATGGGGAGATTACTCTGGGTTATCCAGGTGATCCAAGATCATCACAGGGATCCTTAGAAGAGGGAGACAGGACGATCAGAGGAGGACATGCCACAGCAAAAGCAAAGATGGAGGCCACGAGCCATGGAAGACAAACAGCCCTTGGAAGCTGAAAAAGGCAAGAAGGATCATCCCCTAGAGACTCCTGAAGGGACGAGCCCTGCTGATACCTTGGCTGTAACCCAATGAGACTGACTTTGGACTTATAATCTCTAGAACTGTAAGATAATAAACTTATGTTGTTTTAAGCCACTAAATCTGTGGTGATTTGTTACATAAGCAATAGGAAATGAATACAGTCCTCACACTCAATGAGGTGTCAGTACTTCCATTTTACCTCTGGGTTGATACTTCCTGATAATGCAGAGTATGCTCCCAAATCTCTCCTGTAAGCTGTGCCCAGAGAACACTGTCAGGTGGCTGTTTCTAGTAGTTTTCTGCAGGCACTGTTGCCAGGCGTGGTGCACGTTTTTGGCCACTTCAATCACAGAGGGTGGTTCTTGTTTTAGTTTATCCATTCATTGGATCATATAGTAAGGGATTCATATTCTGGATAATATATTCAAGGGTGTTTTAGTTCCTACAGTAGCTGTATGCAATGAAAAAGAAAGTATTTCAAAGTACCTCTGTGAGGTAAGTCATTTTTTTTTGGTCATATTTTAAGGTATTAGTGAGACTATTTAAAAATATCTTACAACGACTCTTGTTTAATTGGAAGCATATCCTTATTGAGCAGTATTTTAAAATGGCAGATCCCACTTCTGGTGTTTGCTCATTTACACACTTATTCTTTTAACCTGTATCCAATAAGATGTTATTTAGTGCCAGCTTGTATCATAGGAGCTGGGAAAACAGCATGATAATGAAAGGAACCAGACAACAAAGAAATAAATAGGAAAATATATCAGGCTGTTAAAAAAAAACAGCTATGGAAAAACTAAATAAAATAAGGTGAAGTCGTAAAATTGAAATAAGCTTTAATAAGTCACTACGGATCACCCTGTAGAATGATCACCTCCCATGTATGGAAAGGTGTCTTGAGAAATGCCTTTCATCTCTGAAGCCTTGGCATAGCTCAAAGAGAGGACCTGGGTGGGGGCTGGAGTGTCTTTCCCCTGTAAATTTGAAGATGAACTTGTTTATTCTTTCTAGGGTGAAAGAGGAGAATGTGTAAAAAGACCTTCACACAGGAGATACACACTAAATATGTATTATCATTATTCATTATTTGTCAGTGCCCAGCCCTCCATGGTGTTCTGACTTTACCGGACAAGTGAAGTTACAAATACACAGCAATTGGTTTCACTTGGGCAATGGTCTATTCCAAGTATTCATGGTTAGAGGACGGGTGATTGGAAAGGTCATCTGCGTCCCATGTTGGGTGCCCACAGCAATGACAATGGCAGCATTCCTTCTTCAGAGGAATGTTCCTGCACACTGTCACCTGCCTGGCCCCAGGGTGTCTGCTTGGTAGAAATCAAGCTGTTGTTCCCCAATGAGGCACAGAGGCGAAAGCGCCCCATGGCTGATGACCTTCAAGTTCCTTGTCCCCAGGTACAAACAAGGAGCTTCCCATACCTGAGCTTGCTGTTGTTGCCTTAGTTCTGAATCACCTTCTCCCAACTATTCATGGTTGCATTTTGATTCTAGTCTTTTAATTTGAAGTTCAGGATTACTTTCCCATCAGTGACCCTGGATCTTCCAAAAATAATTCTTGTTCTCCATCCCAGCTGTGCTGCAGCCTCACATCAGATCAGATAAACTCCCTGCAAGTTTACTTCAACTCTCTGAAGCAGCTTTTCCCCAGGCACCACCCAAGTGAACAGCTCTCCAGCCCTCCAGTTTTCCCTACTGCATTTCATGAGCTTGAAAACTAAGCAGTCAGAGAGTGTTTTTCAGAGACATTAGCCTAAAGGCAGTAAAATAATAGGGGTTAACCAAACAGGTTCTGGAAAAACACAGCCTGGCTTTGAAAAGTAGATCTTCCACTTATTGGCCATGCACACTTGAGCAAATTTAACTCTCAGACATTTCATCTGTAAAATGGGGCTAATGATTCACTGAGGTAACACCTATAAAAAGCTTAGCTGAGAGCCCAGCTGCTCATAGTAAGTAAACGTTAGCTACTGCTGGTGCCCCTCTTGGTCCTTTATCATAGGTTTATTCAATAGCATAGTGGCCTTAAAGTGTCAAAGGGTGCCTAACCTCCCACCAAAGTGTAATCCAACATAAAGGCATGCATTTTATAAATCTTATTTATAAGAATGTATCAATCTTCTCTAAAATCAAAATGGAAAAATGTGTGGTTATATGGCTCATGTAAAAGGTGACGGGGTGATTCTCTGGAAGTTTTTTACCCAGTAGATATGACAAGTTACCAATGGCATAAACAGTCTGATCCAAGGCTTAACCATAGAACATCCTGGGAAAATGTGGAAAAATAGTAGCTCATGGCTGGGTGAAAGAAGTGGAGAATAAGGCTGAAAAGATATGAAGGGGAAGGTGATGGAGAGCCTCAAATGCCAGGTTGAATAGTAAGCAGTGGCATAGCCAGGACATAGTCTTTAGAGACTCACGCTCTGGATGTGGATACTGACTCCCCTTCATACCAAGTAAGACAGTGGCATTCAGACTTTTCTGAGTATGACACAGCTAAAAAATGTATTCCACATTAAAAAAAAAATCCATCTCACACACTTAAACTCCTGAATCAAAAGTTAATCAAACAGTTCTTACCCTTAGTATGCATGATGTATTTTGATATTTTCTTTTCTATTTTATTTCATTTTTTAAAGCTGCTAGCCATGGTGACTAAATTGATCTCATGACCCATTAATAAGCTGCATCCCACAGTTGAACTAAGAAAAATTACTTCATACCTCTGAACTTCGGGTTCCTCATCTATGAAAAGGAGATAATACCAGTGCTATAGAGTGAGGAAATAAGATAAAATATGAAAAGCACCTGATAGAGTGTTTGATACATAGTGCATACTCAGTGACAGTTAAAAACATTTTTGCCAATGTATTGGAGTTACAGAGAAAAATTCTGAGCAGCTAAAGATTCATTTAAAAATATTTTTTAATGTTTCTTTTTTGGGGGAGGGGGAGAGAGAGAGAGAGAGAGAGAGAGAGAGAGAGAGAGAGAACGAGTAGAGAATGGGCAGAGAGAGAGGGAGACATAGAATCCAAAGCAGGCTCCAGGCTCTGAGCTGTCAGCACAGAGCCTGACAAGGGGCTTGAATCCACAGACCGCGAGACCATCACCCAAGCCAAAGTCGGATGTTCAACTGACTGAGCCACCCAGGTGCCCCAAGCAGCTAAAGATTCCGGAGAATTTTGTCTGGTGATCAGGGAAAATTGTGCAGTGACATGAATTGGGTGAGGAGTCAGGATAATGCTAACTGGGGATACCTTAAGGTTTCATTGCATGGCTTCAGTTTTGCTTTTATATCAGACCATAAAAATCCTACCTGCTTACTAAGCAGTTTGGTTTTTGTGTTTGTACTTATTTTTGATACTTTAACACACAATTTTAAATACTTTTGTTTTTAAACATTCACTCAAATTCTTTCTATTATTTTAGACTTAGAAAGCCCCTCCCCACAATTAGACAAAGGAAATATTCACCTTCACTTTATTTTACATTTTTATGTAAATGGTTTCATTTTAACATTTAGTTATTCATTCTTCTGAAATTTATTTGATGCATGAGTAAGGTGAGGTTCTCACTTGATATTTTGCCAAATAGTCGATTTCCCTAATACCGTTGTTTAATAATCTATCCCTTTCCCATTGATGTGTCATATTTATTTTTTCACTTATTAAATCAATATACATTATATACATGCATGTGTGTGTATTTGGGTTATTTTCAAATCCATCTTTTCTACTATTTTGTTCAGTTCAGTCTTGTGGACATATATTTTTTCTTTTTGTAGTATTGAGAAATTTTTTAAACATAGAAACGTACAGAAAGTAATAAAAACTATGCATGTACATCTCAGAATTAACTATTATTATATTTGTTTCATATTTTTTAAATTTAATTTTTAGAGCAATTTTAGGATCATGGCAAAATTGAACAGAAAGTACAGAGAGTTCCCCTATACCTCCTGTCCCCCACACATGTATAGCCTCTCCCAATATCAACATCCTGCCCCAGAGTGGTACATTCGTTACAATTGATGAAGCTACATTGATACATCATTATTACTCAAAGTCCATAGTTTAAATTAGGGTTTACCTTTGGCGTTGTACATTCTATGGGTTTTGACAAATATATGAAATGCAGAATAGTTTAGCTGCCCGAAGAGTCCTCTGCTCCAAGTATTTATCTCTCCCTCCTACCTAACCCCTGGCAAACACTGATCTTCTTACTGTCTTTATAGTTTTGCCTTTTCTGAACATCATATAGTTGGAAATGCACAGTATATAGTTTTTTTAGATTGGCTTCTTTCACTTAGTAATACACATTTAAGGTTCCTCTATGTCTGCTCATGCCTTGCTATTTCATTTCATTTTAGCACTGAGTAATATTCCATTATCTGGTTATACCACAGTTTATATTTATCTATTCCCATACTGAAGGATAGCTTAGTTGCTTTCAAGTTCTGGCAATGATGAATAAAATTGCTATAAACGTGTGTCCAGTTTTCTATGTAGACATAAGTTTTCAATTCATTTTGGGTATACACCAATATACTGGATTGAATGTAAAGAGGATGTTTATTTTTATGAGAAACAGCCAGATTATGTTCCCGAGTACCATTTTGTACCATTTTGCATCCCCATCAGCAATGTATGAGTTTCTATTGCTCCACATCCTTGCCAGCATCCGTATTATCAGTGTTGGGGAATTTAGCCATTCTAATAGGTATGTAGTGGTATCTCGTTTTGTTTGTAATTCCTAGCGACGTGTGATGTCGAACATCTTTTCACATGCTTACTTGCCATCTGTATGTCTTCTTTGGTGAGGTATCTGTTCAGGTCTTTGCCTTATTTAAAATTGGGTTGTTCATTTTCTTATTATCGAGTTATACAAGTTACTTGTGTATTTTGGATAACAGTCCTTTATCAGATGTGTCTTTTGTCAATGTTTTCTCCCAGTCTGTGAATTACCTTCTCATTCTCTTGACTGTCTTTCGCAGAACAGAGGTTTTTAATTGTAATGAAATCAGCTTCTGATATCTTTTAAGACCCAAAGCATTACAGATATAATTGAAATGATATTTATACCTTTCCCTTTCATTTACTTACCTGTCCAGAGGGAAATTATTGTCATGAAGTTTGGGCACACACATTCTGCCCATGTTTTTACACTTGCATTTCATGTGTGCCCCAATATAACTTTATTTTGTTTTAAAAATTTACAGCAATGGTATCCTACTATACATGTCATTCTACAATTTTTCTTTTTCACTCAACATTTTTTTTAGATCTATCCATATTGATATTTGTAAATCTAATGCATTCACTTAAACTATCGTATAGCATTCTGTCACATGAGTAAACAAAAACACATGTGTTAATACATTACCCAATACATGAACATTCAAACATTCAGGCTTGTTTCAATATTTTTCTTTTTCTTTTTTCTCTCTCTTTTTTTTTTTTTTGGCAATTAACAACAAGGCTACAAAGAAATTATAGTATGTATATTTTTGTATACATGCATAAATACCTCTGTGTATATACCTAGATATGGAATTGGATTTATAGTGTAAATCAACTTCAACTTCACCAATACTGCCTAATTGCTCTTCAAAGTGGCTTGCACCACTTTGCTCTCCCAGCAACAGAATATAAATGACCACATCCCAAATTCTAACATTTGTTCTTGACAGACTATTTTTTGGCCAAAAAGCTGGTGTAAAACTCTCACTTTAAAATATTTTAGTTTTTCTGAGATTATAAATGAGGTTTAGCATGTTTTCATATGTTTATTGTCCTTTTTGCTTATTTTTTCCTATCAATTACTTGTTCACATCATTTGCCTGCTTTCTATTTTTCTTACTGATTTCAAGACATTCTTTTTTTAAAATTTTTTTTAATGTTTATTTATTTTTGAGACAGAGAGAGACAGAGCATGAGTGGGGAGGGGCAGAGAGAGAAGGAGACACAGAATCTGAAACAGGCTCCGGGCTCTGAGCTGTCAGCACAGAGCCTGACGCGGGGCTCGAACTCACAAACTGTGAGATCATAACCTGAGCCAAAGTCGGACGCCCAACCGACTGAGCCACCCAGGCGCCCCTCAAGACATTCTTTAAGGGACTCTAATGATTTGTTTGTTAGTATGTTGCAATTTTCCTCTTCCAATCTTTGGATTTTGTTTTAACTTTATTAACAAAGCCTATGTTTATACAGGGTTACATAGTTAAAACCGAATTACCAGTTTTCTCTTGGTATTTAGCTTTTTAAAGAAGTTCATCAAAAAACTCCTTTTCTACTCTAGGACCACAGACATATTATCCTATATTTGTGTCTAAAAGTTATAAAGTTTTTATATTTGGTAGGGTATGTCTCCTTCCTTTATCCGCTATCCCAGAGTCACCTTGGCTCTTCTATGTTAGATGCCAAAGAAAACAAAACAGTCCTTTAGGCACCAAGGAAAGTGATCACATCATTTAAAAGAAGAAATAAATTAAGATTGGCCTCAGACATCTCTTAAATACATGAAGAAAGGATGCCTAAAGCAGAGAAGGCTAAACAGGTGTGGGAAGGTCCCTAAGGAAGACACCCAAGGCTGCAAACATCCCACAAAGGAGGCAAGACGCCAAAGAAAATGACACACACTGAAGGGAAATCCTATAATTCCATGTTGGAAGAGCCTCAAGAAGTTTGAAAAGCACTTCATTGGAGGTGAGAAAACAAGCACTCACATACGTTGCCAGTGGAAATATAAATTGGTACAACCCCTATCATGGTCAGTTCAGCAGCACTTTTAAATTTAAAACCTTTGAAACCTTTTGAAGCCCAGCAGTTCAACTTATGGCAATTTCTGCTCTAAAAATATTACTCATGCGTGAATAAAATGATGTGCATACAAGGCTATTCACTGCAGCCCTTTTTGTAATTGCAAAAGGATGGAAACAACTTAGGGGTCTATCAAGGGAGGATGAAGTAAGTAAATATGGGATAGATGGGATGGTTACATACCAGAGTGCAACCACTAGTTAATAAAGGAAACAGTACTCTGTACTATTATGGGAAAATCTCTAAGACACTCTGTTAGGTGAAAAAGTCAAGGTGCATCACACATAGCAGGTTATCAATACATTTTTTAAAAGAAGATACAATTAAATGCTTGAATATGCATAGAACAGCCCTGGAAGGATACCTAAGTGGTTGTGATGTGGGTCAGGGAAATGGATCGTGCTAGAGGATAATGCAAGAGAAACTGACTTTGAATTCTTGTCCATGTTCCTTGATCTACAGATACAAACTGATTCAAACTGATCTCCAGATTCAATCCCTACCCAAATCCCAGCTGCAGAAATCCCAGCCAATCTTAAAATTCATAGAGAAATGCAAGGGACCCAGAATAGCCAAAACAACCTTGAAAAAGAACAAAGTCAGAGGAATGACACTGCCTGTGATAGCCATTGAGCAAATAAATTTGTTTTAAAAACTAACAAGAACCTAGCACATAAAATATTGTCACTTTAATTTCTTTTTTAAATGAATGGCCTAAGATTTTTCATAGAATTGTCATGTGCTCTTTTACTCTCTACTATAATTCTAGTGTTGTCCAATTTCTTTGGAATAATGGTAAAGAATTACAGACTCTGGAGCCAGATGGCCCAGATCTTTTTTTTTTTTTTTTTTTTAATATCGGTTTTCTTTTTTTTTTTTTTTTTAACATTTATTTATTTTTGAGACAGAGAGAGACAGAGCATGAGCAGGGGAGGGTCAGAGAGAGAGGGAGATACAGAATCCGAAACAGGCTCCAGGCTCTGAGCTGTCAGCCCAGAGCCTGACGCGGGGCTTGAACTCACAGACCACGAGATCATGACCTGAGCCGAAGTCGGACGATTAACCAACTGAGCCACCCAGGCACCCCGGCCCAGATCTTTTAAAACTGGTCATGAAACTTCAGCAAATTACTTAACCCCTCTCTGCCTCACTTCCCTATTGTATAAATCGGAATTACAATAGCATTTATTACGCAGGCCTAATGTGAGGATTATATGAGTCATGTCAGATACTTTCCCTGACACTAAGTCACCTTTCCATAAGTATAAACTTTACTATTCCCACATTATATATTTATGTATGTTTCTTTTAATTATTCTTGGTAAAAGTTTGCCTAGCTTATTAGTCTTTTAAAAAATCCTCCTTTTTTGGTTTTCTATTTGAATAATGTATTATTTCTCTTTTAGGGTTTAGTCTGTTGTTCTCTGACTAGTTTCTTGTGTTGAACGCTTACACAATTTAATATACACTTTTCTTCTTTTCTACTAAATGCATTTGGAAGTTATACATTTCCCTTCAATACTGTTTGAGGTATAGCCAACAGGTTTGGGTATGTAGTTTGTTGTTTTTTTTTTAAACTGTCATTCAGTTCTAAACATTTCAGAATTTCTGTTATGATTTTTTTTCTTTAGCCTATGAATTATTTAGAAGTGATGTTTTTCTTTTCTAAACTGTCCAAGTCAGATTTCTTGGTTGCAAACAACAAAAACTAACTCTTACTAGTTTAAATGGAAAAGGAATATATTATACCAAAATCACTGGGAGGGCTGGAGACCCAGGCTAGAAAATGGCTGGAGCCGCCACAGGAAAGACACAACCATGCTTATGTGACAGGAACAGTCAGCGTAGGACCAGCTGCTGGTGTTTCTCCGCTGCACACTCACTGCTACCACATGGCCTCTGCCTGTGGACAGTCACTACTGATGCTGAAATGGCCCCTTTGCTCCCCTCTCAAAGTCTTTCTTTTACAACATTCTTTTAGCTAATCATTTATTTTTTCAAAATGATTTGTTGAAATTTGCAGTCAGGTTTGTTTTTTTTTTTTTTAAATTCTCAATATGGAAAATTTTAAACAAAAGTAAAAGGAGGGAGAATATTATAATGAAATTCAATGTGATGAGCACCTTAGTTTTAGCAATATCAGCGTTTCTTGTCAAGTTTAAAAAAAATTTCCAGAGGGATTTTGTTAAATGTTAAATATTAACTTAGCAGAAATTGACATGTTTAAAACGCTTTTTTATTTATTTTGAGAGAGACGGGGGAGGGAAGGGCAAGGAGAGAGGGAAAGAGAGAGAATCCCAATCTGGCTCTGTGCTATCGGTGTGGAGTGCAACAAAGGGCTCGATCTCACAAACTGAGAGATCATGACCTGACCCAAAATCAAGAGTCAGACAGTTAACCGACTGAACCACCCAGGCACCCCAAAATTGACACTTTTTAATCTTTAAGTCTCCCACAAATAAATAGTATGTCTCTTCTTATTTATGCAAATCTCTCTAATTTCTCCAAAATAATTAGACATGTGTGTGTGCACACACATGTATATACATGTATGTATATTATCACGATTACCCCTAATTTCCATATTTAAAAAATTTATTTATTTATTTTGAGATATAGAGCCAGGGAGGGGCAGAGAGAGAGAGAGAGAGAGAAAGAGAGAGAGAGAATCCCAAACAGACTCTGTGCTGCAAGAACTCATGAACCGTGAGATCATGACATGAGTCGAAATCATGAGTCTGATGCTTAACCGACTGAGCCACCCAGGTGCCCCCTAATTTCCATATTTTAATGCTTTTGTTAAAGCATTATGAGATGAGATGAGATGAGATTATCCCAATATATCTTTAAGCAGACATTAGTGTTATATAGAAAAGCTGTTGATTTTTGAATATTTGTCTTATATCCAGTGACTCTAGTAGGCTGACATTAATTCTACATATTTTGTAGTTGATTGGTATTATTTAGACCCATAATCACATTTTTCTGCAGGTAATCATAATGTTACCTTTTCTTTTTCAGGAGATATATTTTTTCTTCTCATGTATCCATGTGGCTAATCCTGTCTGAAATATAATGTACCATCACAATGACTGGGCTCACTTTACATTTATGACCAAAATTGAACACTTAATGCCTGGCATTATATTTAATTATTACATTTGCTCTCCCACTTTCCCAAATGAGTATTTCATACCTTCTCTCTCAAACTTTTTTCACTTCCTACCATATCTTTACTCTCACCTGAGGACATTGTTTGCCATTCCATTGAGAACATAGAAGCAAGCAGTAAAAACCCCTCACTAGGCTTCTAAAAACTCTACCTACTTCCCAACATCCACACCTATTTTTCGTTACTAAAGCTATACAGCAAATTATTCCAAAACTTGCGGCTTAAAAGACTAAAAACAATTATTTACCCCCACACACCTGCAATTTGGACAGGAATTGGTGAGGATAGCATTTGTCAGCTCTACTTGGTAGAGCCTAAAGGCTATAGGGCCTAGAATCCCCTGAAGGCACACACACTCACTCATTCACTCAAATGTCCAGGGTTAATGCTGGTTACCAGCTGGGATCCTCACTGGGACCATTGCTGGAATGCTCGCTGGGACTGTCAGCTGGAACCCCTCCTTATATGTTCTAAGCGTTTCACGTAGATTAACTCATTTAATCCTCATAACACCCCCGAAGGGGTAGGTAGAGTTTACAGAAGAGGAAAATGGGGCACAGAGAGGCAAGTAACTTGGCCAAGGGCTCATGCCAAGGAAGTAAGTAGATTGGGAATTTCAACTCAACTGGTCTCATATCAGAGTCTGTGCCCGTAATACTGGCTATGTTGAGAGATAATGTCTAGGATTGCCTCTCCCTGCTTCTCTCACTCTTCCGACCAGATGTCCTGCACCCTCACTCCTAACCACCTCAGAGAAGTATAGCTACCTACTACTTTAACAAACTGGCAGTGATGCCTGTGCGGACTACTCAGTTCCCAACCTCAGAGCGTGTTTATAAATGGGTTAACTGATGGCTGTCTTGTTGAGTATGGCAAAGGGCCAATCTTCTTTCTGTAATATGTGCAGTAGGGAGTGTGGGGCCTCCCGTTGGCAGCAACAACCATGAACTCAGAGACCACCCCCCCATCTAAAAAATTAACAGGATAGGAGAGGAAGAAAATAGGGAGATGACTCCATTTCTTAAAATGATTTTATGATTTAAATTCCCTAGTCCCATCATTTATAACTTATTTAAATCAATTTCCATCAAATGAAGACCATTATGTAACAGGTTCAAAAAAGATGTGGGCTTTCTTCTGAAATTTCAGACAGAGACACACTATATTTAAATAGAGTTTCCACAGCATTATTTCTTGGGGCTTTTGTTTTTGTTGTTTTTGACTCCGCCAAATTGTCTTGTATACAAAGATGCATAACTTAATTTATTGAAGCTGAATTTTCCATGGAAACTATCCAGTGCTCCCCCAATTCTCCCACTTTATCTGACAGTCTTTCTTCCTCCAGATAATGGCTGGCAGCAACCCACAGCATGGAGGTTATATGCTGCACTTTTGAAAAAGTCTTGAATGGAGCCATTGTTCCCCTGAGATGGTCTGCATGTTTCACTGAACAGAGAGCAGGGTGTAAAAAAGGCACCTTGTGTGCAACTGTTGGCGAGGTTGGGAAGTGAATTAAAATCTCCAGAAAGTCTGGGCAGTGCTGTTCAGAGGAGCAACGAACCCTCTGGAAGCACTGTTAGCTCAGACATTCCAATGCGGTGAGGCAGCCTCAGGGACATGGCTCCCTCCAGTCTCATTTAGAGAGGGAGCGAGGGGGCGAGCAAAGGACATTGATTTGGACGTGCTCTCTCTGCAAAGATTTAGGGAAGGTGCTCTTTTCCAGGCATGGGATGATGTCGATTATCACACTTAGGTAACTTTCCTGTCCAATGGACCTAGGTTTGCTTTGGTTACTAATGGTGTGATGACTCATTTGGAGGATTCAATGTTAACTGCTTGTGCATCCACAAGTTTGTAGCAATGTAATTCCCATGTGCCTTTTTTTTTTTAAAAACAAGTCTTGGGGGGCTACAGGTGACTGATAATGTTTGACATTACTAGATTCATTAAGTGAATTCTAAAACCATAATGGAAAACAGTATAATAAATAAATAGCCTACCTTGTTTATTGTCAGCGATGGTTCCTTTTTCCTGGCTCCTCCATTCACCTGTCCAGCATGGACTCAGGGATTGCAGGAAATGACCATTCCCTATTGCTCTAGTGCTGAAATCTCGAGCTCTTAATGAACAAAGAGTTTCCTCAGTGTCCTCTGCAGAGACCTTTCCAAAACCAGCTCTTAAGGGAGGCAGTCATGTTGATTTTCATTAAAATCCTAGTGGTGAGAAAACAGCAAAACAGTTAAGGGTCAGGCTGGCAGATTCTTTATAGGCAGAATTCTTGGTGTCCTCCTATGCATTCTTGCTCCAATCTCTCCTGTGCCCTGGAGGCTCAAAGGAGGGGAGGTCACTTTTAAGAGCAACCTGAGAGGGTCGAACTCTCTTGAGGAGGAGGAAAGTGTGTGGGAGGAGATGGTGACCTTCCAGGTAGAGGATCAGCCTGAACACTGGTACAGAGTTGGAGTGGAAGAGACCTTACATTGGGTGGTCCATATAAAGCATGATGAGGTGGGTTCCTACAGTATGTGGAGTTAGTTTGGAAGGCAGTAGGGAGCCTCTGAAGGTTTCTGCACATTTAAAGTTGTAGAAGAGGGAAAATAAAATGACTGTGGTAAGAGGGATGATTAGTCCAGGAAGAGAACAGATGAGAGGGGTTATGGGCCTCAGGAATTGGTCCAGATTGAATGTACCAGGTGTCAGACCTATGGAATTGGTCATTAGTCCATCAAAATTGGTAAAGACGAGGGGAAAAGGGCGGGGGTGGGGAATGATAATTTGATTTTTCTCCAGGTTCCTGGCTCTCTTGTCAAGTGGGTCTAATAACCACCCAGCACCCATGGAAGGATTTGTGCAGAGCCTGCAGTTTCTGGCAGGGGTTGAACATCCGCATGTTCGCTTCAGCAATGACAGGGCACTGGATTTGGAGTCCACGGACCTGAATGGCCACTATTACCAGTAAAAGGAGTATTTCCAGAGCTTGGCACAGCGCCAGGCCCGGTATGGTGCTCAGTAAAACCTGTTAAATTAATGACTGAAGGGGTTCGACACCTGGTGCTTCCATTTACCAGAGTAACCTGGGTCAAGCGACCTATCCGCCACAAGCCTCAGTTTCCAGAAGTGTCAAACAGGGCAGGTCCCCGGGAAGAAGGTGTGAGCTAAAGTTCCCGCGGCCTGGGATGCCCAGAGTTCCCGCCTCCCCACAGCCGGGCGGCCCGGCAGCGCTCTCGCCCGCCCCCGCCTGGGCCCCGGGCTGCCGACAGCCCGCGGGGCCCGAGGCCGAGCGGGGGTCTCGCGGCGGGCCTCCCGGGCGGGGGTGGCGGCCGGGTCCGCCCCTCGCCCCCTCCTGCTCCGCGCGGCCCTTGCCGGGGGCGGGCCCCGCCTCAGGCCGCTCCCCCGGCCGCCCGGGGGCCCGCGGCGGCGCTCGCGGCCTCTCACCCGGGGCGGGCGAGTTCTGGGAAAGGCCGGCCCAGGGCGGGGGCCCCCGCTGCCGCCCGCGCCGCCGTGCCGTCCCGGCAGCGCGCAGAGCCCAGGGGCGCGGAGCGAGGGAGCGGCGCCCGCGGGGGCGCACACGCTAGAGCGCGGCGGGCGGGAGGGCGGGCGGCGCGCCCCGGGCTCTGCCTCCCGGGCACTTGCCTGTGGCTGTGGCGCGCCGCTGGCACCCGCTCCGCCGCTGACACACGGTAGCGGGGACACCGACGCCGCTAGCGACAGGCGCGTCCCAGAGGGGACGCTGCACTTGGGGACTCGGTGCGGCGCGACTGGCCCGAAGAGCAGAGGTGAGGAGGCAACCGTGTGGCTCGGTTCCCGAGGTTGGCGCCGGGGAGAGGTGGGCGCTTTCTGTGCGACTCCCGCGTATCCGCGAGGGCGGCCGCGTGGGTCGGTACCTGGCGCGGGGGCCCGGGCCCCGCCCCCACCCGGGCGACCCGAGGCCGGGCTCCGAGGGCGCGCGGGCCACTCCGGCCCGAGGGCGCCCTGAGCGCCGACTTCGCTGCCCTCACACGTTTGCCTCGGTCTCCGCCGCGTTTTCTGTATGCTTGTGGAGGCGGCCAGCCCAAGGAGGGAAAACATAAGTTCTCTTTGAGGCGGCACCTAGCAACAGGATTTCAAGGAAGGTGCCCACGAGATAGTTCCTGGAGAGACTGAGCTACATCAAGTCCTAGAAAATCCCATGTTGGACCTGGGCTCACTTTAACTGGTAATTGGGATGGCCACGTCTTTTAAAATGTTTTCTAGTGCTGCGATAATGAGTAACATAGAGCCAGAAGCCCGCCGTTGTGGCTAATAACAAATGCGCAGTATAAATTGTATGGGTTTGTTTTTTTTTTAATCCTTGCCTGGTGTTTAATCCATGAGACAGTGGGTTCAACCGACTCAACCAATTGTTCCGTGTAAGAAAGATTCATCGTTTAAAGATTTATCAGCATCATTTTCACTAGCTCCCTGAAGAGATGTTACGGGAGATTCACTTCATCGGAAAGTTTTATTTGCATGCTGTTCATAATTGTAGTTGCATTTATGCAGAATTTGCTGGTAGATCTTTTAGATCCTTGCAAGATTAGGCACTTTTCCTTGCGTTTCTCGTCGGCACCCCTGGTAGGATAGGGTGGGGCCTCGACCGCAGAATGGGCACAGGGGAGGCCAAGAATGCTGGACCCACTAGGGAGAATTTTTGAAAACTTTTCTTGGGTGGTTGGTGAAGGTGACCCCATAGATACTGTCCCACAGTGTGTCCCTGTGGGAGAAGGGGAGTTGAACTATCTCTGGATGATGTATGCAGCCATGTCTTCACGAATACTTTCTAAAGAATGCCTGATGATGCTGTCAGCTAGAATGTCCTTTCCTCTTCCCAAATGCCCTTCCTGCCCCTTTTCACCATTCTAAATCCTAACCATCCTTCAGACTGAGTTTTGTTGCTGCTGTGAGGCCATCCCAGGTCACCCCAGCCCCAAATAGTCAACCTGCTGCTGCTGGGATTCCTGCAGCATTTTACCTTCCTGACCTCTCTTTTCTTCCAGAGTTATTTATGTGCACGTCTCATTTTTCCTACTGAAGGCATTAATGGTGGCTTTCTTAGCACAGTGCTTGCGACTAGAAGGCCCTGTGAAATAATTGTGGGCTGCTATTAAGTGTTAAGACTTTTGTTCTTTGATTCAAATCTTTACTTTGGAGAAGATAGTATAAATGAAAGGATATATTGAAAAACATAATATTTACCATTTATGTGTCCTCCATTTACAGGCCGACAGAGGAAATTTTCTTTATACCTAGGAGCCATGCATAGTAATTATCTTTGGTCCATGCCTTGGGACCAAGTAAGAGGTGAGACTGAGCTGTAGGGACGTTCTTCCAGTCCTTCTAGTAACACAAGCTCCTTGGATGTGCTCCAAGGTTGACCTGTGTCATTAAAAATTCCATGCTCAAGTGGGTTGTGGTGAAGCTAGATTCCAGTGAAGGTGGTTGGTTTTCTTTTTTATTTGCAACTGTTCTTAGTCACAGTCTCTTCTGGGTTTTTGTTGTGTACTTAAAAAAAATGAATTTAATGTGCAATTTGTTACTTACAAATTTCTAAATGAATAAAGGATAATTGGAAAGAATTGTGCATGATGTTTTTTTAAGAGCAGAGAGCAGGGAATGTTTCTCATGCTTGGGCAGGAGGAGATATTTGCACAGAGTGAGCCCGCTCTGCATGTGTATGTGTTGGCAGTCCCCAACTGCCACACACCTGGCTGGCAGGCAGCCTACGGAGGACAACAGCTGCTTCAGCCCAGACTCCTCTCTCTCTGGCTGGGCTACCTCTGCTGGGGGTGGGTGGGAGGAGAGGGGGATTCCTGGGGAACACAACAATTAAGAGCTTCTGGATTTAGAAGGAAACATAGGGAAGCTGTTAGAGAAAGTAATAGTGGCTTGTTTGATCAAGTTGCTTTCCTGCTCACATTTGGTTGACATCTTGGCATTGAGCAAGTGGGAATTTGGTTGGAGAGAGGGAAGGCAGGTGATAGGGAGCATGGCACTGTGGTAGAAGGCCTGGGAGGTATGATGGGGCTTAGAGAAGCATGTGGACCAGTTATGTGGGATCCCCAAAAAGGGAGTTGGAGATGGAGAAGTGGGGAGGGTAAAGATGATGTCAAAGATGTACTTTGCCATGGGCCAAGCACAAGGCCTAGAAAGGAAGAGATGACTCTCTTCAGCATCACGTGGTCTTCTCTGCTCTCAGGGTGCAGGACTCAGGCTTACGTTTACTAAAGCTATATTTCATCTGTGTTATGGCTTAAATGGGTTTTCATGGGCCACGTTGGATCCTAGCCCTCTATAGCTGCGCCATCAGTATGGTAGCCACAAGCCACATATGGCTCTTGGCTTTAAATTCAAATTAGTTAGAATTAAATGAAATTAATGAACCAGACTTCAAGAGCTCAGTACTTACATGTGGCTAGTTGCTGCTCTACCAGACAGTTAAGATACAGGACATTTCCATCGTTTCAGAAATCCTGTCCTGGAATATTGTTCTAAAGGGTTCATGCCTGTTCATCGCCAAGGTACTGATTTCTGAACCAAATTTAGTCATAAATTAAAATGTTCCTGTTTATAATGCTCTAGCAAGTCTATTTAGATGCAAATCATGGTAGCAGTTGTTGTTGGTAACATTTCTGCAGAGCTTACGGCATTCCAGGTAGTGTTCTAAGTACTCTACATCTGTTAACTCATTTCATTCGAACATTCATTCTGGCAGCAAGTGCCAGAGACGTGTTATCCCTTACCTGCAATTCTAAAATCAAAACAAGCTCTGAAAACTGGTTTTCATAAGTTTGGCTACAAAATTTGGTCTGACTTGACATGAGGTAGTCTTTATTTTTCTCACCTGGTGAGAACTGTTCATACATTCTTATTTCAGAAAGAATGGACATGTTTGCTGTGGATCCTACCAACAGTGTTATGTGATATATGGCACACGGTACTGTCTTACCATTATAAAAGCCAAAAATCTTCTGATTTGGATAAAGGAGTATGGACCTCCATTATCATGTGCATCTTAAAGATGGGGAAACCCGGGACCTAAAAGGTTAAGTAACTTTCATGGGTCATAGCAAGAAAGTGCCAGAGCCAGGAGGCAGTCAGAGCAGGCTGGCTTCAGAGTCCATTCCCTTGACCACTGTGCTATTCTGCATCAGCCTCTGGTCTCTTCACCCAAAACAAACAAATGGCCACTTTTTTTGGCTGGGTGAAGCCAGATAGCTATAACTCCGCTGATTAGAAAGTTTCAGGTAGGGCTGTGGCTAAATTGTTTAGCAGTTGAGGTTGAGATGCTATGAATGGTTAGTTAAATCACGTGTGCTTAGCAGTTGTTTGCCTTTCCCCTTTCCACCTTGTGCCCATCATAGTTGATTTTGAGCCATTCGCCATGTAGGAACTGATAGAAAATTTGAGCCATTCACCGGGTAAGAACTGATAGAAAAAGAGGCCATTCATCATGGTATTGGTAAAATTACTGGGCCCTTGTTGAAACCAGTGGCATGTGGCAGGTTATATACTCATAACTGTTATGGGGTAGAAGGCAGGGGGGATGGTTTGGCCCTGGTGTATACTGACTGCTGAACACTGGTGGGGCCACTCTGGTGGCCCACAGGGGTTCTGAGACTTCCTGGTATGCTTTCAGAGGATCTGGATCCGTGTGACTCAGTTGGAAGTCTCTTCACAGGAGACTGTGAGTTCCTATCTTCTTTTTGGAGGTTGACTAGAACTGCAGACCTGGCCCAGGGTCGGGAATGGGCTTTTCACTTTCCCTCCCCAAGTGGTGGCAAGACTAAGTGGTCCCTTCCTGGGTATACTTGAAGAAATTCTTAATTAATCCCAAGGTTTCTCCTTTGAGTATAATAAAATGTTCTGAGTGCTTCACTATTTGTGTGAATCTTTTAGTTTGGGCTCTGCAGGACCCCTGTCTCTCTGTATCCAGGGAGCATTTTGCCTTTTATGGCACAGTCTCTGAGGCCCCTGATTGTCATGGTGCAACCCTTTTCCCCTCCCCCTAAGTTATAATAGCTTAAGGTGTAGGGAAAAGGTATTCTATTGGTGAAATACAAGGACACTAGAATCAAACTTACCTGGTTTACATAGGCTTTACCACCTATTAGCTGTACAACCTTAGACAAGAAATTATCCTTTCTGTAGGGTAGTAATTTTACAGGGTTGCTGTGAGACCTGAGTAAGATTTAAAGCACTTAAAGCACTTTGCATAGTGCCAGGTACATAGTGCTCAAAAAGTTAGCTACTAATATTATTGTGCTTGCCCTCTGGGTCTACCTTAGCCTTGCCAGTGTGCAGTTTTAGACTTTGGAGAGGCATGTGTCGTAGGCTGAATAATTCCAATAGTCGTCTAAAGGTCCAAGTCTTAATCCCCAGAACCTATAAATATGTTACTTTACACGACAAAAGGGACTGAGCAGATGCAATTAAAGATTTTAAGATGAGGAAATTATCTGGGTGGGCCTAGTCTGATCAAGAGGGTCCTTATAAAAGTGAGGCAAGAGGATCAGAGTCTCTAGTAGGAGGTAGAGGTTATGAGCCAAGCAATGCAGGCCTCTTAGAAGCTGGAAAAGGCAAGAAAATGTATTCTTCCCTAGAGCCTCCAGAAGAAATGCAGCCCTACCAACCCATTTTAGACTTCTGATCTTCAAAACTGTAAGATAACAAATTTGTGTTGTTAAAGCCACAGAAACTGTGGCAATTTATCACAGCAACAATAAGAAACTAATATGGCATGGAAGAGAAACCAGAAAGTGGTTGGGTGCAGAAACAAAAGCTCTCCTAATAAGGGAACGGTAACATCCAATACCTAGGGCAAACCTTGCTGGGTACTGTTCTGAGTACTTTACGTGTATTAACCTGTCATCCTCACAGCCGCCTTCTGAGATAGGTGCTTTTGTGTTCTGCAGATCAGAGAAGAGGAAACTGAGGCACCGAGAGGTTCAATAACTTTCCCGAGGTTACACAGTTAGTAGTGGCAGAGCTAGAGTGTGATGCCAAGGAGTCTGACGCTATTACGTGTTACCCACACTACTCCCCGAAGCAGGCATTTATTTCTGTCTGCTTAGTCTGACAGTATCAGCCCCTGAACAGTATGTTACTGTATGGAAGGAAAAGATAGTATTTGAATCAGTGAGAAGGAGGGCAGTGTAGTCCCCCCATTGCCCCAAAAGCCTGGTACTGAAGTGCTCGGCGAGTTTTTGCCATTGCCGTCTCAATGCCGGAGGACGCCGACTCTGGGAGCAGTTCTTGTGCAGGCCTCCCTCTCGTTCCCACCTCTGTTCTTACAGCAGCCCCGCTCACTCACCACAGACCGCTGGCCCAGGAGTCCTGTTGGCTCTGCTTCCCACCTCTGCCTGTTTATTGGATTTGCCTCATTCCTGACTCTCTGCTCCAACCCTGAATTCCACCTTCTTCTGGCCCCTCAAATGCTCAAACTTGAGATGGTTAGTGTCAGGGGATAGTGAGGTACCACTGTGACTCTTGAGGCCGGGGGGAGGGTTATTTTTGCCTTTTTCCTTTGGTTTAGCTGGCTATTGTTGGTTTTCTAGCTGTGCTGCTTTTGTCTCTCAAGCACATAATTCAGAGTGGTATTGGTCGAAACCAGTGGTTTTCAAACTATGTTCCAGGAGTGTTTGGGGCCTCCGCCAGGTGAAGGATATGGTAGGAGAAGACCTCAGCCCTTCACCCTGCTTCTGCCCTGCAGCCTTGCTCTTATTAATTTTATTTATATATTGAAGTTCTGCTTTAGATTTGTCCTGGAAGGGCAGTTCTATTGCTCGAGAGGCAGAGAAGTTTGAGAGGAACCAACCTGCATGTTAAGGCACTCTGAAGAAGACCTTTAGCCCAGAGACTTGGATGTGCAAGATATATAACTCTGTATTTTCTCTAATTGCATTTTACAAATTTGGGATTTGGATACATGTTGCTTAGATCTGTTTACCCCAACTCTACTACTTATATACAATCTGCATAACCTTCGTCTATTGGGACCTAAACTTCCTCACGTATGTAATGGGAGGGGCAATAGAATCTACATAATAGATGATTCATGCAAAGGGCTTAGAACAGTGCCTGATTCACAATAAAAATTCAACAAACACTAGCTCTCAGGATCGTTTTTAAGTCTCCCAATGACACAATAGAAGAAGAAACTAGCCTTGTGTCTTCACAGGGTTCTGCTCTCCTAATGGGGCTGCAGCTGGAGGTCTGCTGTTCCTCCTCTCTCTGCCTGGTTACCACTGAGCTTTCCATTGTCCCTGACCGCAGGTGACTTCAGGTGCAGTAACTTGAGGCTGCCTCTACAGCAGCCTCGCCTCCTCAAGGTCTCTGAGGTCTCACTACCCTCTGCCAGGAAGCAGGGTCCCTGCTACTTTTAGGATTTGCAAGACATTTCTTCTTTCCTCCCCTGCCTGCCAGATGTAAGGGCTGGGATGAGAGGAGCAAAATGAAACTCCCGTCTCCTCCCTTTTTCTTCTCCAAGGCATTTCGTCCATAATACAGACTGAACACTGTTGAATCCTTTCCTCTCTACCCTTAGGACTTAACAAAATGTAAACATAAACGGGGTGGCTAAGCTTGACAGGGTTATTGGTCACACAGTGCTGGTCAGTGCCATTATCTACTTAGTGGTGGCATTGCTGCACACTCTGTGGCGTGATCTGCTCTGGTGGCCCCAAGAAAATGTGATCCATTTATAAAAGTACTGGTAAGTCTCCCTTAAGAGGGGCTGATTATGAGTCCTTATAAGTCCAGAGATACAACAAAACACAATGATCATTTATATGTTTTTAATGCCTTATAAGAACAACTGCATTATAATAATAAAACAGTAGGGCTGCAATATTCAGAATTAAGGAAGAGGCAGAAGCAAGGAGAGACTCTGTTTTGATGACTTCATTTTAGGTTTAAACTATATAATACAACTGACTATGGAAAATCCAGGGAATGGAAAAAAATCACGGGGAAAAACACATGTGACTGAGTATATACTATACACATCTGGGATTAAAATATCATATAACAGAGTTTAATTTGGATATCACTGGATTTGGTTCAAGTTACTGTCATTTCTAAAGAAGTTTCAATTCATTTGTTATTATTAATAACATGAACTCAGATTTCATTGATGAACATATTTTCACCTATGGTTTGTTTGCCTGGGAGAATTGAAGCCCTCTCTGGCAGTCTGGTTTGTCAATTTCAGAGAGGTGGTTAAAATTCACAGAAGTTAAAAACTTTTGGCATGAAATGTGTTCCTCCCCCCCTCCCCTCCCCGCCCCAAGGCAGAATGAATTTGGATGATAGGGCAAAGTATAAACCTCACTCTGTCTGCAGTTTTGTTAACTGCTGGGGTCTGAGCAGATTTAGATTCACTTCTTTGCCACTCAGCAGGCTCAATAACTCAGGCCCTAACTCAGCCTGGTTTACTGTGTTTGAGGTTTTTCTTTCATCGTGCCTCCGGCATGGTTTTACAATTCATACTGGGAGGGATTGGTAAAGCTCCAGGCGGTTGTGAAAGAAATATGCTCAATTATTATTTGAACCTAACAGAGGAAGGTAAGAATTTCTTGAGCTAATATACACAGAAGCTAGAGAAATTTACAAAAAGAACTCCAAAAAAGTGACCATCATCCACTATGCAACATAGCAGTCAGACAGCCTTGCAGGTTCTCCCATGACCACCCCTTGCTGACTGAGAATGGGCGGAGCCTCACCAATGCCAAGTCATGGGATGGCTGACAACAGGTGAAGTGTGTTCCCGACTCAGGCAGGCAAGCCCAGATCAAATTAGTTACAGAGGATAAGAGTGTGCTTATTTCTAGCCACACCGTATAGTTCTAATGAATTATCACTATCTTAGCACAGATCTAAAATATGTCACCTATTTAGGATATACTAATTAAAAAAAAAGAATCTTTAATCCAAACAATTTTAACAACTACAATTCTTTTACTTATTATTTTTTAAAATTTTTAATTGTTAATGCAGACGTTATATACCCATTTATGACTTGTTTATTACTTTTTTATTATGTGCTATGTCATCCAACAGTGAAAAATGAGGGCTAGAAAGGAAGGGTCCAATTGTCTCCCTCTTACTTTTAAAGTTGAAAGAACTGGTCTCCTTGAGAGACTCAAGGATTTGATCAAAGCCACCTAGCTGGGGAGTGGCAAAACTGAGACCTTTGTTTCAAACAGAATTAAGACCATACTGTAGATATATAATACTCAATTTTGAATCCTGGGTTCTTTGCCTAACAGTCCATCATTAAGATGTTTGCACATTAGAGGCGGCTGGGTGGCTTAGTTAAGAATCTGACCCTTGATTTCGGCTCAGGTCATGATCTCATGGCTTCATGAGTTCAAGTCCTACATCAGGCTCAGAGCTGACAGCATGGAACCTGCTTGGGAATCCCTCCCTCTCTCTGTCTGTCTCTCTCTGCCCCTCCCCTTCTCACACTTTATCTGTCTCTCTCAAAATAAACAAATAAAATTGACAACAACAGCAACAACAACAAAAGATGTTTCCACATCATTTGGTGTTTCCAAACTTTGATTTCAGTGGTTGGGTCTCATTCTATCATGTGGTCCCATGGAGGGCTTATCCATTCCCCTACTGCTGGAAATTCCGCTGTTGATCCCTGATTTTTTTTCTATTTAAATACCTCTCCATTGCCTAGATCTCTCATTCTGTCTTTAGCACAGAGTCCCTGGAAGTGGAAATACCACAAATCAAAGTGTAGAATTTTCTTAGAGACCCCTGATACGTACTGCCAAAATGCTCTCCAAAAAGGTTGTACCAATTTGTGCTTCTACTTCTGATATACTAGAGTAGTCTTTCCAGTGGATGTCAGTGAAAGATACTAGACTTGGTGTTTCATAGTTTGTGCATTTCTTTGCTTACTAGAAATAAATATACATATTGATAAATATATAACACATTATTGTGCTTTTTTGGTTGTTTGTCATTTTTGTCCATTTATCTTTTTTTAACTTGAGACTTCTTCATGAATTAAGAATATAACATTCCTGCATCCTATATTTTTATAAGTAATTTCCTGTCTTTGTCACTTGCTACTGTTTCTCTCAACTAGCATTTTTCTTTTTTTTTTTTTTAATTTTTTAAATGTTTATTTTATTTTTGAGAGAGAGACAGAGTGTGAGTGGGGGAGGGTCAGAGAGAGAGGGAGACACAGAATCTGAAGCAGGCTTCAGGCTCCAAGCTGTCAGCACGAGCCTGATGCGGGGCTCAAAGTTAGCATTTTTTCTTGATTGCAAAACAATATGTTTATTTTGGGAAATAGAAGTATGATAAAGAAAAAGTCCAAAAATCAACCACAATTCTATTGTCTAGAGTAATTACTAACATTTGGTTCATGGCTTTCTAGGGTTTTTTTTTCCTGTTTTTTTTTTTTTTTCCCAAATTGAGATCATGTTTTCATGTTTTATAAGTTTTCACCTAACTTTGTTAAGCATAATTAAGCAGATTATGTTTACCCCCACTATGGGATACTATATATATTAATGAAATATCATATTTTTGAAATGTTTAGCATGTTTTTTAACATATAGAAAATTTTAATTTCCATATGACCAGACAGATCTAGTCCTTCCTGATAATTACTTCCATGGCCTTTAAATTTGTAGTCTTTATCTATTTTCTATGATTATATTTTTTAGCTTTTCAGGCTTAAAAAAAATTTTTTTTTAGTGTTTATTTATTTTTGAAGGAAAGAGAGACACAGTGTGAGCAGGGGAGGGGCAGAAGAGAAGGAGACACAGAATCCAAAGCAGGCTCCAGGCTCTGAGTTGTCAGCACAGAGCCTGATTCGGGCTGAACCCATGAGCTGTGAGATCATGACCTGAGTGGAAGTCAGAGCTTAAGTGACTGAGCCACCCAGGTGCCCCTAGCTTTTCAGGGGCATTTTACATTCAAATTTTCATTTGGAATAAGTTTTTTTGTACATATTATTAGCTGAAGATCTAACCTGTTTTCTAAATACTTAATTTTCCTTAATAATATATTTATTCCTCATATATATTTATATTCCTTATATAATTTCCCTCAATAATACATACATTGGATAATCCTAGGCAACTTCTAATCTCATTTTGTATATTCTAAAGTTAGTTTCAGGCATAAGATAATCTATCTTCAAATGCTTGAGTACCTCACTGTTTTATTTATGTTAGCCTTATAATATATATTAGTATCGCATAAAGGAAGTTCTCTCTCATTATAGCTATTCAAATTTTCTTTATTATTACTATTTTTTGCTTTTTATTGCAAATTAAACTTTGAGACATTTTGTCAAATCTCAAAAATCCACTGAGATTCTGACTGGGATTGAAATAAATCTATATATTAATTCAAGAAGAATGAATGTCTTTATAGTAATTAGTCTTTACATTCTGGTATGTTTATTTTTCTTTTCTAAAAAAAATTTATCACTGAGGTATAATTTATATACAATGTTATATTAGTTTTAATTGTGCAATATATTGATTTGACAATTCTGTACATTACTCAATGCTCATTACAATGTGTCATCACCACCTGTCACCATAAACGTTATTACAGTATTATTGACTATCTTCCCTATGCTGTAGTTTTCATCCCTAAGACTTATTTATTATATATTAGGAGGTTTATACTTTTTAATCACCTTTATCTAATTCACCCATCTGTCCCCCCACCTCCAGTTTGTTGTCTGTATTTAAGGGTCTGTTTGTTTGTTTATTTGTTTTGTTTTTTAGATTCCATGTACAAGTGAAATCATATAGTACTTGTCTCTCTCTGTCTGACTTATCTAACTTAGCATAAGGCTCTCTAGGTTCATCCATGTTGGATGACCATGTTTCATTCTTCTTTATGGCTGAGTAATATTCCATTGTATACATATACCACATCTTCTTTATCCTTTCAGTATGTTTCTTAATTTACTCGTTTACTCAAATGTCTCTCAGTTAAGTTTTGTAGTAACCTTCATATTATATTTCTCTTATTTTTAAAAAATGTTTTTTATTTAATCATCTTAATCTTTTAGCTGATTCTCTTGAACTTTCTATGTGGAGAATTGTATTATCCACAAGTAATGATTATTTCTCTTGTGAATCAGAAATTCCAGAGTATTATTGACTAAGAATAAGGATCATAGACCTTTTAATTTAATCCTGATTTTAATGGAAATGCTTTTCATATTCACTAAGAAATATAACATTGTCTTTTGTTTTTAAAAAGCTTAAATCACTTTGAGAAAGTAATTTTGTAGTCACATATTTTAAAAAAGAAATAAAAGGAAGTTGCATTATGTCACATGCCAAAAGGGTAATCTTTGAGGTGATTTAATGCTTTTTTCACATTTGACCTACTGCTGTGTTGCATTACATTAACAAATCTACCATTAAACCATGCTTGCAGTCTTGTTGTGGCAATTTATTATCATTGTATTAATTAATTATATCTCTAAGATAGAGGTTAATCTAGAACCCATTTGGATTGTACTTTGGAATTCTTTTTAGCTAGATTTTAGCCATGGTCATCAAAGGCTGCTGTTAAAATTAGCTGCTGCTCCTGGGTATGCATAGACTGGATTCCAGGAGACCACCCTGTGCTTTCCTGAGAGTGACAGGGGCAGCCTCCAATATGGTGAGGAGCTAGAGATGCTGTTTGTGTGGCAAAGTAAGTAGGATAAAGTGCATATCAGAGATGGTTTAACTGGGGCTCTTCCTGTGTTGTGAAAATGCGATCAATGCTCTTTTTTTTTTTTTTTTTTAAATACTGGGGACACTCATGCTTCTTTGTGTCTCTCATAAGATAGGCAGAATGGGAACTCTGCCATTAGAGGGTTAGGCACCATCCCTGAGGATACCAGACACCAAAGACAGATCTTTTCTGGAGCAATGGGATGTTAAAGCAGCACTGAGGCAAACCCAAAGGACAAGCTTGGGCTGCATCATTGCCTAAGAATCTAGTAGTTGTCAATTTCGGTGTCAAGGCTTAATTTAGCTGAAAGGTTAAAAAAAAAAAAAGTGTTCCTAAGGCACATGAAGAGAAAGAAAGAAGGCAGTTACAAAGCTTAAAAATACTAAATGGTGAATACTGTTAAGTGTGTATTTCACAGCTGTAGGGTTGAGACACTGACCCCGAAATGTTGCTACTGTGTTGGTGTCTTTGTGGAGAAGTTGGGGAGAGTCTGAGCCTCAGATGTAGGGGGTGGTTGGTTGTCTCTTCTCACTCTTGCTACTTACATGTCACCCTTCATTGCCTGCCTCCTCATTCTTTTCTACAGTTTTGTTTTTTCCCAAACTTCTTTTCTCATCCATTCATCACTCATATACACAGAGGTCACGTTGAGTCACTCCTGTGTGTCAGCAACTGTGCTTGCTGATGGGATGAGCAATACCCCCAAAGCTGCTGCCTAACCTGGGCTTACCTGAGCCAGGTGATAATGCGGGTGAGAACCTGACAGTTTCTGTGATTTGTGAAACAAGAAGTTACTAACTCTCTCCCTTTCTCTATAGCTCGGACATTTATTCATGTATGGAAGGGTAGTGTAAACTTTATGAGTGAGGAATCATTTATAAGCCATAAAATATGACAAGATTTTGTTAAAGGGGCTTGGTTAAAACTGTGGCTTGACTCATGGGAAAGATGCTTCTTGGGCTGCTACTTGGTGTTTCCTTGAGTAAATCATTTTCACCCTCATTTCTTCCCTTTGGAAGACATTTTTTTTTTTTCAACTTGAAGGATTCTGGAAGCAAGGGCTGCTAAGCCTAAAGAACGTGGCACATTCCAAGGAACAGACGAGAAATGCACAAGAAGAGGTCACCTTGTGACTGGCTCTATTCAGTGTAGAGGCTCAGGGGAAAACTTGAGAGCATGCCCAGGATGCTGGTTGCTGTTGTATTGAGGAAGGCATTCCGGTCCTTCTGGAGTAACTAGTTTACATAAATGCTCGGCTATTGATTTACTGCTTTATTACACTTTTTTTTTTTTTTTTGGAATTGACTACTATTGATTGGTTCTGTAAAGAGGATTAACTGTATTCCTAATTTGAAACCAGTGATTTGTCATTAAAGAGCTTTCAGTTCAGTTAGGGAGACACAGGACACAAATACTTGAAATTTTCAGTATCCTTACAAAGAAACGGTGGAGTCTCTGGCCATTTGTTCCATGACTTGAGTCCAGGAGAGGAAGCTCTGGGTTGGAGTCTTCTGGTACAAGGTGAGGGGGGCTTAACTGAGGCATGGTGTGGCTTGATAGAAAGAAGGGAAAGGTGTTCCTGCTTGGGAAAAGGTGAAGCAGTCCTCAGAAGGTTTGTTCACAGGAGAGTGTTAGTCAGCCAGGTGGGCAGGGGCTCCTTTGAGGCCTCTCTTTCCTTGTTTGCCTGCATAAATGCTGGGGTTACTTAGGTTAAATCCACTGTCATGAGTTGTGTTTCACCTTTGCATCAATGGTTCCAGATCTTTTTGTGCTCTTCTTGAGCTCCACACCTGCATATCCAGCTGCCTGTGTGACATCCTCCCAAAACTTGTGTCTCAAATTGAGCTCAGTCTTTTCCCAAACCTATTTCTCCCATGTTCCTTATTGCAGTGACTGACTTACCGATACCCTCAGCTCTCCAAGGCTACTCCTGAGTCCATGGTCTCTTAGCACTGCAGGCTTCGCCTTCCCATTTCAATATCTGCCTTTCCCAATAGAGCATATGCTCCATAGGAGCAGCTATTACTGTCAGTGCTCCCTTCTCCTGTCTCCAGCCCCAGCATAGTACTGAGTCTGTGACAAATGTTGATTGATTGCATGAACTGAATTACCTGTCCATTCTGCCTCCTAAAAATTTCTCTAGCTAGACAGACCTCAGTTTGAAATCCAGCTTTACTAGCTGGGTAATGTTGATTGAGCTATCTTTTAAATTTTATTTTGAGATAATTTTTGATTTACATAGTAATCTACTTTCTTTAGTTTTTTTTTTTTAAATGTTTATTGAGTTTTGAGAGACAGAGAGCAAGCAGGGGTAGGGCAGAGAGAGAGGGAGACATAGAATCCGAAGCAGGCTCCAGGCTCCGAGCTGTCAACACAGAGCCTGATGTGGGGCTCAAACTCAAAAACTGTGAGATCATGACCTGAGCCGAAGTCAGACACCTAACTGACTAAGCCACCCAAGCGCCCCAACATAGTAATCTATTTTTAATCTCACTTTGCATCAGTTTCTGAATCCATAAAATGAACATAATCATCGTACCTACCTCATAGATTTGTGGTGGGTTAAATGAAATAAAGCACCGTGAAACATTATTAGTGTGTTTGACAGGTGCGTACTCTATACTGTTACAAAGTTAGGTTTGAAGCTAGAATGTTGAAGGCCTTCAAGGCAGGTTAAGAGGTGTGTATTTTATCTTTTAGAAGGTAAGGATCCATGGAAGTTCCCAACTGTGGTGGAAAAACCACAAGCTCTGGAATCAACAGACAAGGGTTCAGATCAAAATTCCAGCAACTAATAGCTGTGAGGCTTTTTGCAAATCACCTTGCAAATTCTCGACCTTAGTTTTAAAACCTCCAAAATTAGGACAATAATACCTTGTACCAGGGATTGTTGTATGACCTAGGCAGCCATGTGAGATGGTATATGAAAAAGCATCTAACACTAAGTTGTTGTTGTTGTTGTTGTTGTTGTTGTTGTTGTTGTTTTTAAGTTTCTTTCCTCTGGTGATCAAAGCTGTCAGGAGCAAGGAGACCATTTAGAAGGCTATTCCCCTAGTCCAGGTTATGGGTGAAAAAGGACCTGATCTGATGTGGTGTCAGTGGCAACAGAAGGGAGTTAACAGTTGGGAAGAATTTCTTTGAAAAATCACTAGAATGTAACAGTTAACTGGGTCGATATATGGATAAAGAGGGCTAGAGATGAATGGGAAACTTCCTTTCTTGGTTCCTGGGAAAAAGAAGATGACAGTTAATAGGAAGGAAGGAGTTAGGCAAAAGAATTGAATTAGGGAGAGGAGGAGGACAGGAGTCTGGTTTTGTACATGGGGTGTTGGCTCTACCCAACAGGAAGTTGGAAAGTCAGGACTGCAGCTTGTGGAGAGAGGCTGTGTCTGGAAAGAGGCGTTTGGGAGTCATCCACATAGAGGTGATAGTTGAAGTCGTGGGTGGGAGTGGATGGGACGGCCAAGGAGTGGCCTGTGCTATTCAGAATCATTAGCGTTGTTGGCTCTAACTGGAGATAAGCAGGATAAATAAACCCTTGCCCAAGTGGGAACTAGGTCTACTGACTTCCTCAGGCTCTTTAACTCATTCAAGCAAAGTTTTACAGGATGAAGAAAATCACATAAAATAATTTCAGATTTAAAAAATTATGCCTTTGATTTGTAGATTATGCTTTATTTTAAATTATGCAAGTAATACATTATTGATTGGAAAGAATTGTAAACAATGTATAAACACAGTTAAAGTCCCCATTAACATTAACCCCTGACTTTCATTTTTAGAAGTTATCACTGTTACAAGTTCAGTGGGTGTTCTTACAAACTTTCCTAATGTGTTTATATAGTCATACATATGCATACACATAAAGATATACCTTTGTTTTTGTGTGTGTGTGGTTTTGTTTTGTTTTATATAAGTGACCTCATAGAATATTTTGTTCTTTAATTTAATTTTTATTTTTTAAAGTGAAACAGTATGCTCTGAAACTCTTTCCAGGTACATTTATCTAAATTTGAGTCATAAAGGCAAACAAACAAAAATCTGTTTTCCTGGGTATGAATGTACTATGTTTTATTTAATCATTCCCTTATTGATGGAACATACCGTGTTCCCCACTTTTGCACCTGTCTATCCCACAGACATTTATTGTTTGTTCTGTGCACGAGACTGCCCAGTAGATACTAGGATATGGTGGTAAATAGTAAGCCAGGGCTTTGCAATCTGTCGGGGTTGATGAGAAGCACATCCCCCAGGGGTCAACTGTGAATATGCTATTAACCTTATGACAGGGAATTTGTCAGACTCAGCCACTTGCTGAGTGCCTTCTCAGTGCCTTGAGCAGGAGGAGCTGGAAGTAGAGGGGAGAAAGGGAAAAGGTGAGCCTGTGCTAATGAGATGGGGACTTGCACCTCTGTCCCCAGGTCCAAGCCAAAGGTGGAGTGATTGATTTCGGGGGGGGGGGTAGGTTGAATTTGAGAACGGTTTTCTTTTTATAAATATTATCAAAATGAATATGCGAAGTTTAGAATTCCCGCTTGGGAGCTTCTGAAAGTATATCCACCTGGTTCATCATTCCCTTTTCTGTTGAGTGCATGGGACTGAGGCAGCTCCAGTGTAAGGACAGCTGGAAAAAGGAAGGAAGAAGAGCGCTTTTCTACACCTGCTGTATCCCAACCCAGCCATTCTCCTCCCTCTCCCTCTCCCTCTCCCTCTCCCTCTCCCTCTCCCTCTCCCTCTCCCTCTCCCTCTCCCTCTCCCTCTCTCTCTTTCTCTGGTTTACCTGCCTTTGATGCTCTGAATCGTACCACATCTAGTGAGAAAATTTGGAGCATAAGTATTTTATGCAGAAACACCAGGGCCATAATTTTCCTTCTCTTCATTTCTGCTGCCTTCACTCAGGACTCAGAGGAGGTTGCACTGAGAACCATACCGGTTCTTCTTTCTCCTCTTCCCTCTGTTCAGCACTGACTCAGCACCTGGGAGGCTCTGCCAGGGTGTCAGGAAGCTGCACTGTCCCAGGGCGAGACTGCCAAGAGCAGGGCTCCACAGGCGATCCTGAATCAATGACCTAGACAGACCTAGGCAGCCGTGTCCTCTAGCATGTGACACAAGTCTGGCTGGGAAATTTCTTGGGATCTCTCCAGTTCCTCAAGCCAAGCTCCTCCCAACTCAGGTTTTCTGCTTGCAACACAGTGAAGACTGGTTGATCTTTTTCATTCCACCTGTTTTTTACTCCTAGCCGAGCCAAACTGACCCTAGGGGCTGCTGGACCAATGAGTGTGCTCTTCTCCACACGGCTTTCATATATATGTCTGAAAAACAGCTCTGATCTGCTACCTTCAGGAAAGTGTACCTACCCACTTCTTTGGGTACGTCCCTCAGCCATCTTTTCCTCTCTGGCCACCACCTGTCTCCTAATACCCCGGCCACCCTGGCAGTGAATACCCAATGCTTTCACTATTTGGAGCTCCCTAAACACAACATGTGGTCTTCCCATTCTGTGCCTTACCTTGGGCTGCTCACTCTTTCCCACCCGCCTTTCCTCTGTACTTTAAATTCAGTTTAGGTCTCAATCATTCAAAAAAGCCTTCCCTGACACACACATACCTCCCCTCCAATGCTGATTCACCTTATCGACATTGATTTTTAAATATTTTTTAATGTTTATACAGTTTTGAGAGAGAGAGAGAGAGAGGGAGAGAAAGAAAGAGAGAGATAAAGCACAGCTGGGGAGGGGCAGAGAGAGAGGGAGACACAGAATCTGAAGCAGGCTCCAGGCTCTGAGCTGTCAGCACAGAGCCTGATGCGGGGCTCGAACTCACGAGCTGTGAGATCATGACCTGAATCAAAATCAGATGCTCAACCGACTGAGCCAGCCAGGTGCCCCAAACAAAACATTGATTTTTTAAATTTAGTACCTGTATTCCCCACCCCAGTATGACAGTCACAGTCACCTCTTTGTTCCTGGGGCTATGCTCAGGACCTGGAATATACTGGGCACTCGGTTTATGCTTGTTGAACCCAAATAACCTGGGGCAGGGGGCATCTTTGTGGTTCTTCTAGGTTTGCCCACCTGACAGATCCCTGACGTCCTAGGTGACATCTTGTTCTTTGAGAAATAATGCCCCATTAGTGAGAAAACTCACAGAGAAGACTTGCCTTGTAATAAATAACTGTGTTGCATTCTGTTTGGATGGTTTGCAGGGTGGAGCATCATCACTTTTAGATTCCAGACAAGTCTCTGCTTATAGAGAGCACAGGAGTAAGGAGGAGCCACATTACTGTCAAGGTCACAGAGGAGGCTCCTTGAGGTGCTCAAGGCTTCACAAATTGCCCTGCTCCCATCCCCACTATAACCCCACCTAGCGTGTGGAGTCTTGCCTTTTACAAAGTACCCTGGCCATAGCGGATCTCTTTTGTCCTTCCCTATAAATTGTCTTGGGAGATAGAAGGAACTGATTATACACAATTTAACAAAAGAGGCTGATTATTTATTTACCCTATAAATATTTATTGAGTTCCTGCTATGTCTCCAGCGAGGCCTTGGGAACATGGCAGTGGACAAAACCAGCACTTCCACAGCTCTCCAGAAGCTCTGATTGTCCTTCTGGATGCCAGCCAGTAACTAGTGTGCAAATAAGTAATATGTATAATCTCCAGTGGTAGTAAATGCTCACAAGACAAAGAGCAGTGTAATATTACGGAAAGTGATGGGTGGGAGGGGTGAAGGGCTGCTTTAGAGCCTGCAAAGCTTTTCTGAGGTGATGCTATTTGAGCTGAAATTTGAAAAGTGAGAAGGAACAGACCAGGTGACGTCTGAGGGAAGTGGGGTGACTTGCTGAAAATCCCAGGGTGGAGCTGGCTGAAACCGTGAAGCAGGCTCTTTCCCCAAGGTCCCTTGAGCACCCGTCTTCCCTCTCTACCATGTCCATGGACACCCATGGGTATGTCAGGGACATATACTTTCAGAAGCTCCCAAGGGGAGCTTCAGGGGATATACTTTCAGAAGCTCCCAAGCTATGGGCAAGAAGGGGATGAGGCTTGCTAACATGTGCCGAGAACTCTCACTGAGCATGGGCCTTGTCACCTGGCCTTGGAGTGTGCACAGCCAATCCAGAGCTGAGGACGGGTCACCTGGGGGCCAAATTTCTTCACCATTTGTCTCTCAGTAGGTCCCTTCCACAAGGGATCCCTTAAAAGTAGGGGCATCTGGGTGGCTCAGTCAGTTAAGCATCCGACTTCGTCTTAGGTTGTGATCCTGTGGTCCGTGAGTTCGAGCCCCATGTTGGGCTCTGTGCTGATGCCTCAGAGCCTGGAACCTGCTTTGGATTCTGTGTCTCCCTCTCTCTCTGCCCCTCCCCTGGTCATGCTCTGTCTCTCTCTCTCAAAAATGAACAAACATTAAAAAAAAAAAAGTAAATCTCACCTCTTTGCAGTTCAGCAGGAAGGAAGTATCACAAACTTCTCTGCAAGGCAGCTAAGAGGTTAGCATTCTGCCCTGTTTTTTTTTCCTTTTTTGTGATAAAGTATACATAACACAACATTGGCCATTTTAGCCATTTTTAAGTGTTCATTTCATTGGCATCAAGTACAGTCCCATTGTTGTGTAGCCATCAATACCATCCATCACCAGAACTATTTCATCATCCCAAACTGACAGTCTGTACCAGTTCAGCACTAACTCCCAGCCACCCTGTTTTAAAGCCCTCATGGGGCACTGGGTGGCTCAATCAGTTACGTGTCCAGCTCTTGGTTTCGGCTCAGGTCATGGTCTCGCTGTTTGTGATTTTGAACCCCACATCAGGTTCTGTACTGACAGCGTGGAGCCTGCTTGTGATTCTCTCTCCCTCCCTCTCTGCCCCTCCCCTGCTCGTGCTCTCTCTCTCTCTCTCTCAAAATAAATAACCCTTAAAAAAAACTAATAATAAAGCCCTGATGGATCATGGGTAATGAAGAAATGAATGCCATTTTACAAAAGCCTTTTCCCCCACCCCCGATTAGTTTAGCCTCCTTGTGTTTCATGCAGTATCATCAGTGTAGTCTGAAGACAGTTGGCACCAGAGTCACCTGGTCGGTGGGGGGAAGAAGGGAAGTGCCTATTGAAATTTAGATCTCTCCTCGCCTTCCTGAATCAGAACATCTTGGGCTAGCACCCAGGCGCGTGTATTTGTACCAAGTCCTCACATGATGTAAATGTGAGAATCACTGGTTTCAGTCTCATGGGAAGAGCACGTGAGGAAGAATATTAGCTAGGGCATAAAAGGCTTGCTATGGGGAAGTAACTACCTGCATTTGAATGTCTGCTTCCTCAGTGGCTGGCTGGATAATTCTGGGCAAGTTGCTTAATCTCTAAACCTGTTTTTCTTTTTCTTTTTTTTAATCTCCAAATTGGAAATTGTGGGCTTAGTATGTGCCTCACCAGAGTTACTGTGACGATTGAATAAGACAGGAGGTGCTCAGATCTTGATGTGGCCTAGAGGTGATGAGGTGACCCAAGAGACTGACTTACATGGGGTAGTTCTGTTTTCTTGAGGAGTTATGGGTAAAGTGGATCAAAGTTTGCTACTCCAAGTGTTTTGTCTCTGCTGTCATCCCACTGCAGGAAGGCAACCAATGTCATTAGTCAGGATAGGAAATATATAGAATGCTTGCAAGAACTGAGAGTGTTGAATATTTTCCTTGAAAAATCTTTTCAGAGACAGATTCATGTGGAGAAAGTCCTGAGAGGAATGGTTAGGTGATTGGCAGTAATGCATGTGGTGCTTAGTTGTGGGAAATAATTAAGAAAATGAAGCTCTGGCACCCGTCCCAGATACTTATCACCACGCCACTCTGGAACAAGGGCAATTAAGGTTGTCTCAAGAATGTTCTGGATGGTAGGTGCAGCAGTAGTTTGAGAGTGATCAAAGCAGCTTCCTGAATAGAATGTGGCTGTGGAGAAAGGAAGGTAGAGGGGGCTCAGGAGTGATGAACAGGACACAAAAGTGGGGGTGAATAGGCAGGTTCGGGGAGCAGCAGAGCAGACCCCCCTGGCTGAGGTGAGTGTCAAATTGGTGGGTTGGAGAGTCTGGTTTTGATTAGATCACCCTCAAACTTGGCTCTGTTCCTCCTAGTTTAATATTATAAACAACACCTGAACCTAGCATATATCTCTTTGATAAATTTCAATTAGAGTCAGTAGTTTTATGGAACATTTATACTTAGTGCCTAGCATAGGATTTGGCACATAGTTAGGTGTTTAAAAAACTTCTTTTGAATAAGTGCACGAATGAATCATACTCTTTTGGTTGACCAGCCATTTCAAGAAAGATCGAGTGGAAGTTATTGTATTCCACGGATGGGGCAGTATTATAAATATATTAAACAGGCGAGATTAGGCTTGATTTCAAGGGAGCAGATTATATAATTTTCCCTGATCTCCTCCTTTTTAAAATAATGTTTAGAACATTAGGAAAGGGAATGTTGATGTTTATATAGATTTCATCATGTTCAAAAGTTATTCCTTTAGATAATACACAACCGAAGCAGGATAAAAATGGAGTATACAATATAATTTCAGTTTTAAATTTCAGTTTAAAAGATGTATGTTCATGGAAAACTGGAAGGAAGTTATAAGAAAATTAGGACTTACCTAATGATCTTACCTTATCTTTTCTACTTTATGCTTATCAGACTTTTTTCAAATTTTCTACGGTAAATCTGTATTGCTTTATAATCAGAAAAATATAACATGTGCTATTTGTTAAACAGTATGGAACATGGTACAACACTCTTGCCAAAACTTGCTTTTTTTTAATTTTAGCCCTGGAACTTATAAAAATCATAACTAGTATTTGGAATAATGATATAATGGTAACAAAATGAACTGCACCTTACCAACTGTCATGTAACATCATTGATTTCCTGAGGAGCCCACACCACCCACATCCTGAGATTGGCCAACTCATGGCTCCTTGCTTCCTCCTGCATATCCTCACCCTCCCTAGATACCCACTACCCTCCATCACTTGTTAGAGGCTCAAGGATGTCCTGAAAGCTGGTAATACAGGTCTGAGCAACCCTGCTTGTTTCAGATTGTGGACTCGGAAGCAGCTCTGTACTTTGGGTGACACTGCCCTGAAAAATAGCAAGAATGTCAAGGTATTGACTTACAGGCTAAAAAAATGTAAACAACAACAACAACAAAAACAAAATACAAAAAGCTTATTTGCCTCATTTTTTTTCTTTTTTTTAAATTTTTTTTTCAACGTTTTTTATTTATTTTTGGGACAGAGAGAGACAGAGCATGAACGGGGGAGGGGCAGAGAGAGAGGGAGACACAGAATCGGAAACAGGCTCCAGGCTCCGAGCCATCAGCCCAGAGCCCGACGCGGGGCTCGAACTCACGGACCGCGAGATCGTGACCTGGCTGAAGTCGGACGCTTAACCGACTGCGCCACCCAGGCGCCCCTCCTCTCCTCATTGTTTTTCAATTAGGTAAAAAGTATGAATAATATTTCTTCTCCCATTTGGATGATGACTTCGTGAGAAATCAGAGGCACAACTAAAATGGACATTGAGTTTTAATGAGGTGTTCCATTTGCATTTTTAACTCTACTGAAAACAATCCAGTAGAATCATATCAGCTGTTTGTCAGCTGTTGGCTTGGGCTTCCACCCAGAATTTGATGTCACTGGTGGACATCTATAAGGAACAAGAGTAATTTTTAAGCTTGTTGACCAGAAGACCTCTGAAGACCTTTGTTGGTGCTGGTGTTAAATATAATGTAAATATAAAAAAGCAAATGGCTAGAAATGGTTATCTTATGCATTAAGTATGTGGATTTAAAATGCTTTCCATCTGTTAGGGCTTTATAGGCGAATCTCTATGAAACTGGAGAGTTATTTAGTCTGGAAAATGTTTTACTCCGTGAGACGATGAAATGTAGGCTAGATATCAGATGTGGGGGACCCAGGTAGGAAGGAGATCAAGAAACACAGGCATGAAGAAAAGAGTTTGCAGGAGCTGAATCATATCCTATATTGATTAAATCAGGATCATTTTACTGAGAGACTGTAATGTGAGAATGTGTTAGGGTACTAGAGCTGTTCTGTTATGTTTATCTCATCCAGAGTAAGTTACATTTCATCACATGTATTTTTAATTCTTTGGAAATACAATTACATTAATTGAGGAATGACTTATAGAATACCAGTTTGAAAAAAAAATTAGTGAATGGGTGTGTTGATATTGCAAGCTATCAATTAATTAAAAATTGCTTGTAACATGAGTTATATGTACCCCAACTGAATGGTGGCAATTGGCTGTTTGGGGAAGCCTGTTATATTTTTAATGCATAGGATAGGTAATGCAAGGGCTTTAAGGAAGTGGCTCTGGGTTCTTCCCACTTTTCTCTTCCCCTTCATTGCAAGGCTTCCACAATGAGTGCCTTGACCTGATGGGAGAACTTTCTAGCACCTATCCAGGATGGTTCTGCTGCTTCTGCTGCCGTTGTGCTTAGTGAGGGCAGAGTAGCCTCTGGCATATATTCTGACATGCCAGTCAGCCTACAGTCTTCCATCCCATCTCCAAAACATGGCCAAAATTCCCTCTCTCCTCCATTTTCTCCCTGGCCTTACTTCCTAGGGCAGAGTCCTCTTTTAAAGACTATGACATTCTCTGGGAAGTCTTTGCTGATAAGACTTGAGTTCATGCTGATTTCTGCCATTTGTATCGTCATTTTTTTTATCAGTTGCTTAATTAGTACACACATTATTGAATGATTCTGTCACTTTTTAACTGCCTGGACTATTCAGTGTTTTATGATATTAGCTCATATCATAAGTTTTTTCTTTATGGCTCCATAATAGCAAATGATTTTCATGTAGGCAGGGATTGTGCCTTTCTCTTCTTGTGAAGTCATGTAGTCCCTTGCACTCATGCTAGCACCCAGTACACTTGTAGAGACAAACTTAAAGAATAATTTAACTGCTTGCACTGGATGAGATTTTTTAAAAAAAATCATCACCTACTAACATACAAATAATGTTCTGGACAAAGCAATATGTGAGCAAATATTTATTGAGCCTTTGTTATTATAGTCCTGGGGGGTGATTTAAAAGAAATAAACATGGTTTTACATCAGGAAGGAATATGTGATGACTCTGGAACAGTTTTTATAATGATGAGAATAAAGGGTACTATTTTTTGAGGAATTAGTACTTTATAGTATTATTGTGAAGGTTACATGAGAAACTATTAGCCTCTCCCCATTTTACAGATATAAAAATTAAGCCTTAGCAAGGTTAACTGGAGATGGGATCCAAACTCAGATTGAATGATTCCACTGCCGTAGTGCTATGTCAGCACCATATTATACAATTGAACAGGTTGTTCAGTGCTGAGAGCTGGCTGAGAGCACAGGTGGGATTGAAATGCAGCCTGCAGTCTACTGGAAATGCTGATAGGGGTAAAGTATACAGTTGGAGGAGTATACACCACCCCTTTGTGTCATTTTATAGTCTTATCTGTGCTATACTATACAGTTCACAAGCCACATACAACCATTGAGCACTCAGAATGTGGCTAGTGCAGCTTAGGGGCTGAATTTTTAATATACTTAATTTAAGTTAAATTTTTATTTAAATGGCCACATGTGGCTAGTAGCTACTATATTAGCACAGGTGTAAAACTTCATATAAATGGAATCATTCAGTGTCTGGCTTCTTTCACACAGCCTAATGTTTTTAAGCTTCATCCATATATGTTGTATAATCAGAATATCATTCCTTTTATTCCTGAGCAGTATTCCAGTGTATGAATATACCACAGGTGGTTTATTTATCTGTTGATAGACTTTTGGGTTGCTTCCAGGTTGGGCTGTTATGAATAAAGCTGCTAAAGCCATTTGCATATAAGTCTATTTGTGGATATATGCTTTTATTTTATTTCTGCCAGTGGAATTTTGTCATCTGGTAAATGTATATTTAACTTTATAAGAAACTGCCAAACTGTTTTCAAAAGTGGCTATACCATTTTACATTCCCACCACAATATTCCATTTTCTCCACGTTCACACCAACTTTGGTATGGCTAGTCATTTTAATGTTAGCTATTCTAGTGGGGATGAATTCTATCTCATTGTGATTTTAATTGGTATTTCCCTGATGACTAATGACATTGAACATCTTTTCATGTCCTTTTATGTCATTTGTATTCTTTGGTAAAGTGCTTATTCAAACTTTAGCCCACTTTAAAAAATAGTGTTGTTTGTCTTCTCATTATCAAGTTGTAGAAGTTTTTTTATGTATTCTGGGTGCAGAGTCTTTATTAGATATTTATCTTACAGATATTTTCTACCATACAGTAATGGATTATCTTTTGAAGAGCAGGTGTTTTTAATTGTGTTGCAATTTATCCATTTGTTTTTCTTTTGTGTTCAGCCTAAGAAATTTCTGCTTACTCCAGTCGTTCTAAAGATTTTCTCCTATATTTCCTATTGGAACTTTTGTAATTTTGGCTTTTACATGTAGGATCCATTTTGTGATGCATTTTGAGTTAACTTTTGTGTGTGGTGTGAGGAAAGGATTGAGCTTCACATTTTTTTCGTATAGAAATTTTGTTGATCTGTCACAATTTCCTTATATTCCATATATATATATATATGTATATGTATATATATATACACACACACACACATATATAAATATATACACATATATATGTGTGTATATATATGAAGTATTCATGTATTTATGAAGTATTTGTTCAAATCTCTTGTCCATTTAAAAGCAATTGTGTTGTTAACTGCTTATTGAGTTATAAGAGTTTTATGTATTTTCTGGATATAGGCACTTTTGCAGATGCATGTTTTGTGAATATTTTCTCCCAATCTGTGCTTTGTCTTTTTTTTTCTTTTTTCTTGCTTTTAGAGAAGAAGTTTTAAAATTTGACTAAGTCCATTTTGTCTTTTTTTTCCCTTTGTGTCCTAAGAATTTTTTCTGTATCCCAAGGTCATGAAGATTTTACCTGTTTTCTTCTAGATGTTTTATAGTTTTCAATTTTATTTTAGCTTTATAGTCCATTTTGAATTAATTATTGTGTATGGTGTGATATAGGGGCTGGTGTTCATTTTCTTTTCTTTTCTTTTTTTAAATTTTATTTTAGAGAGAACGCATGAGTGGGGGAGAGGAGCAAGGGGCAGAGCAAAAGAGAGAATCTCATGGAGCATGGAGCCTGACATGGAGCTCTATCCCACGACCCTGGGATTATAACCTGAACTGAAATCAAGAGTTGGACGTTCGGGGCGCCTGGGTGGCGCAGTCGGTTAAGCGTCCGACTTCAGCCAGGTCACGATCTCGCGGTCCGTGAGTTCGAGCCCCGCGTCAGGCTCTGGGCTGATGGCTCGGAGCCTGGAGCCTGTTTCTGATTCTGTGTCTCCCTCTCTCTCTGCCCCTCCCCCGTTCATGCTCTGTCTCTCTCTGTCCCAAAAATAAATAAAAAACGTTGAAAAAAAATTAAAAAAAAAAAAAAAAAGAGTTGGACGTTCAACTGACTCAGTTTGATAAAGGGCATTTAAAATACACAGCTTATATCACATTAAATAGTGGCGTATTTAATACTCTCCCTCTAAGACTGAGAACAAGGCAAGGATGTATGGTCTCCATAGTTCTGTTAGTATCATAATTGGAGATCCTAGCTTGTGCAGTAAGGCAAGAATAAAAAGTATGCATTTTGGAAAGAAGTAAATAAACCTTTCTTTATATGAAGATGACATGGATGTCCATATAGAAAATCCCGAGTCATCTACAAAATATCTGTGAAAGTAATAATTGCATTTAACAAGGGTGTAAGTTATATTGTCTAGACATGATATTCAGTTGTATTTCTGCATACTAGCTGCATACAACTGGAAAATTAAATGTAAAATAATTCCATTTCTAATAACACTAACATAGGAACAAATTTAACAAAAGATGTGCACGACCTCTGTATAGATAAATACAAAATATTACTAAGATAAATTAAAGAAGATATGTATGGGGCTTCCAGGCTAGTGAACATGTGGAGATTTGGGGAGGGTAGTGTGCTTGGAGACAGCATGGAAGCTACTTACCATTTTCTCATACCTTGCCCTGTGCTTCTCTTCCATCTGGCTGTTCCTGAGTTGCACGTTTATAATAAACAGTAATCTGTGTCTCAGCCTCTCAGCCATGACTTTCAAAAGAGCAAATTCATCGTGGAAAAAGTGGCATCACATGTCAGACTCTCTTCTCTGGGCTTCCCTGATCTAACTGCCTTGGTAACTCTTTGGCACCTTCATGGAAGGTTCCAGATGAACCAAAAATTGTTGAGGGACAACGAGATAATCCTTTGTTTCAGTAACTTATTAAGAGTTCATATTCAGACAACAATACTATGCATGATTTGATTTTCCTGTGTAGGCTCCGCAGGGCTGTGTGGTTGACTCTGCCCCCACCCCTACACAACATAGCCAATTTACTCCCCCGCTATCCTCTGCCTCCTGTGAGCACACCCAATTCAGCTGAGCGACATTTCAGCACACACACAGTAAAAACAGACTGCCCATGTAGCAGCTCTTTCATCCATGACATGCAGAAAATAGTCGAGAAGGGCTTCCTGTCTCCTCAGGATCTACAGAGTTTTCTTTTTTTAAGTTTGCGTTTACATAAATATCACTCATAACTGAGACAGCTGCTAGGCCCAGCTATCACACAACATGTTGTATTAGTAAAAGTAATAAACATGTAGGAGCTATTTTACCTAAACATAGTTTAAAGCCAATTTAGGGCTGCTGGGGTGGCTCAGTCGATTAAGTGTCCGACTCTTGGTTTTGGCTCAGGTCATGATCTCAGTTTTTGAGTTTGAGCCCTACATTGGGCTCTACACTGACAGTGGGTAGCTTGCTTGGGATTCTCTCTCTCTCCTTCTCTGCCCCTCCCCTGCTTGTGCTCTCTGTCTCTCTCTCTCTTTCAAAATAAATTTTAAAAAAACTTAAAAAAAAAGCCAATTTAATTCCAGAGCACATCTTGTTCTCAGCATTTTGTTTTTAAAATACTATTGGATGTCCATGACAGTTCTAATATAAAGGCATTTCAAAGTAAATATTAGTTCTGAGGGTATCATATATTTGTTTTATGCAAAGCTTTTAAATAATAGTAAAATAGTTAGCAAATGGCCAAAAAGATATATGTATATATACATAGATGTGTGTGTGTGTGTGCATATACATACATATATTCTCCGTATATATGGAGAGAAAGAGAAAGAGAAAGAGCTATAGTGCTAAATAGCTGTATCATGTTTATGGATTAGAAACCTCAATATTATTAAAATGTTATTTCTCCCCAAATTGATATATTAATTTATATTACCAATCCCAGGCAAAGGAATTTTTTTTGTTGTTGTTTTTTTAAGAAATTGAGGATGTTCTTAAGGATTAGGATAAAGTGTGGCTTTACTACACTGGATAAAATAGAACTCTTTTTTCTCAAGTAAAAAGAGTGATATGAGGAAAATGCTGTTTGGGGAGGATTTTTCTGAAGGTAATATGGGATGGATTGAAACAGGAAAAGGTTAGAATTTAGAAGACTGAAAGCCCTTAAGGAATCCAGGTCCTAATGGACAAATATTGGGCTCAAAGAGCCATGGAAAAGAAGGAAAGAATCAAATGTCTGTTGAGACCAACTGTATACCTTGATACCATGCCAGGAATGTGGGATGCAGGGTATCTCCAAAACTCCTTAAGTTTAAAGATGCAAGGTCTCTGTTCTTCACAAGCTTTCAATTCATGCAGTGGTCCTATATAGTTAATAGCTACAGTATAGTGTTTCATGACATGTTTGTACTGGTGAAATGTAGGGAGAACTGTGGGAAACAGATGAGAGCAATTAATGCTGACAGTGGGTATCAGGGAGGGTTACAGAGGGGAAATGCCACTGGAGTTGGGTGAAGGAGTCTTAGCAGAGTTAGAAAACAGTGGGAAGGGAAATGCACAGAGGCATTAATGCTAGGCTGGTTCAGTACATGGCAAAAAGACCAGTATGACAGGATATTTTCTCCTAGGTATTGGTCAGAGATGAAGCTGAAAAAAATAGACTGGGACTAAATCATGGAGGGTCTAATGCGACCTTCTGACTCTCACTTTTTCTCTTTTCTCATCTCTTATCAAAAACATACATCTCTGTGTGCATGTTTATGTGCGCACATACATACAACTCCAGAATTTCTTGACATATTTGTACCGTAGCAAAGGAGAGGGAGTGCTGTCAATGTCACAACACCACAATCCTATCTGCCTCCACTCTTGGCTTAAAATTCTACTAATGTCTTTGATTCCATATTTCTAGGAGAGCAATAGGGAGAGAGGGGTGATTTGCAGACTAATCAGAGACTGTGTTTCCAGTGAGGATTTCCTTTCTTTGGGAGTTTTACAGTTGAGAATTAACCTGTTATGAACAAACTTTTTTTGTGATCCTCTATTTTTCTATATTGACAACCTCGTCAATTTATTAGTTAAAAAATATTTGTATAACTTTCTCACCTAACTATCAGTTAACTCCTGATATTTAATATGCACAGAGTATAAAGATTAGGGTTATCTCTGGGTTTTCTGGGTCACAAGTCTAGCATCCCAGACTCTGAAACTTTTCCAATAAAGGGAGTGGAAGTTACAAAGGGTTAAGTCTTTAAGGTCTTGGAAGAGGACCCAGATTAGTACACCAGTGCCTTTGTGGAATGTTTTAAAAGCTTTGTTTCTTTGTAAGTTTTGGAGTTTCCATCATAATAGTTCAGAGAAAGGAGGCCAGGAGGGAGTGGAGCAGCAGACATTCAGTGGAGAAGAAAGAGTGAAGACTGACTCATCATGTAGGGCTTGGGTGTGGGTGTGCCTGTAGTAGGGAGAAAGGGAGGAAGGGTTGTGTAGGCAAAATATTTTCTTTAATCTCACTGCAGAATGGGCTTTGGGGAAGAGAATGCGTAAGTAGATAACTGTGGCACAGTTATTTATCTGTCATACACATGATACTGAAAGGAACTCTATAAAATCCTTTAGGTTTAAAGATGAAATAGAGACTATTGCATTCTGTTATCAGCTTTGACAGTTGCCCTAGTGTTTCTTTCCATGCTGGTGAAATTACTGAGCAACTTTCCCTTTCTTTGATTGGAGTCAATGTTCTCCTAAGAACTTCAGATGAGTCTATAGTTATGCATTGTATTTTCCTACTTCTTTATCTTTCTTCATGCTGTTCCTTTTACCCAAGGTATTTTTCTTGGTTATGGATACAACTAATTCCTACCTCTTTGCGAAGTTCCAAGTTAAATCTTCCTCCATCAGAGCTTTCCTGATCTCCTGTTCCATAACCACCTTGCCTTCTTAACTCTGGAAGATAACAGGTAGTTAATAAATAACCGACAGTTGTCTGATAGTTTTTGTTGTTGTTAAACCCCACATCCTTCTGACATTGACAATCATAAAAACCAATGTGTTTGCATTTAATATTTTTCTCATTTAATTGTTCTTTATGACACAATCATCTGGCCTTAAATATTAAATAAATCTAACAACCTAATAAATAAATTAGCGACATACTGTGAATTAGTGACTATAACTTCCCCTCCAATGCAGGAATTCACTATATAGCTTCCTTGTTATATCACATCTCTGTACTTTTAGATAAGCCATTCAAATATTCTGAGCATCATCCATAAAATGGGGTGATAATAGTATTCACACCTATTAGTTAGGGAAAAGTTTTGATGTGAATGACAGAAAACCTAAAATAATGGTGGCTTAAACAATATAGAATTTTATTTTTCTTTCCCCCAAATCCAAGACTTCTGTCTTGTTTCTTTACTATGAAAGGTGTCCATTCTTGTGTTTACCTCATGGTCTAATATAGCTACTTCAGCTCCAGTCATCATGCCTTCCTTCCAGCCAGCAGAAAGTAGAAAGGGGGAGGAGAAAGGCACACCCTTTCTGTTCAAAAAATCTTCCCAGAAATAACAAACCTCTTCTGCTTATATCTAATTAGTAATGACAGTGATATGGCTATATCTAGCTATAAGGGAGGCCATTAAAGGGATGACCATATGCTTGGCCAAAATTCAGAAGTTCTATTATTGAGAAAAAGTGAGAACAGATTTTGAGGGACAGTTAGTAGTTTCTGCCACCCTACCGATAATGCTATTATAAAGATTAAGGGATATTATGTACACTGTGCTTAGAACATGCCTGTTACATGATACATGATCAATAAGTATTTATTTGTCATTATTTTTTAAATTAAACATTATAGACAGTATTCATTCATTCTAATATTTGTTCAACACCTATTGAACACCTGCTATGCTGAACACTATGCCTCTCTATTTAAATCTTTATATCAACGGTGAGAAGACTACTATCCAGAATAGCTTCTCCCTTGTTAAATAGCTCTACAAGTTAGAGTTCTTTATCAAGCTAAGCCAGAGCATGCCTCCCCGATAATTCATTTGTTTTGGCCATGATCCTGCCTTTTGAAACAATATGTAACAAGAATATTTCCTCATCTTAGTTCTTCAATTACATGAAGATGGGTATACCTCCCACTCAGTTTTCTGGCTCTAACCAGGCATTTTATTAACTTATTTATCTAGCAAACAGTTTGTCAAAATTTTTCTATAAAGGGTTAGATGGTGAATATTTCTAGCTTTGCAAGCCACATAGTTTCTGTCATAGTTTATCACCTCTATCATTGTAATGCAAAAGCAGCCATAGACATTACATAAATGAATGGCCATGTCTGTGTTCCAATAAAATTTTATTTACCAAAATGGATAGCAGGTCTGGGGCGCCTGGGTGGCGCAGTCGGTTAAGCGTCCGACTTCAGCCAGGTCACGATCTCGCGGTCCGTGAGTTTGAGCCCCGCGTCGGGCTCTGGGCTGATGGCTCGGAGCCTGGAGCCTGTTTCTGATTCTGTGTCTCCCTCTCTCTGCACCTCCCCCGTTCATGCTCTGTCTCTCTCTGTCCCAAAAATAAATAAAAAACGTTGAAAAAAAAATTAAAAAACAAAAAAAACCAAAATGGATAGCAGGTCAGATTTGGACCTTGGTATGTAGTTTGCCAGCCCCTAATTTAGCCCATGGAAATTTATCAGCGAGGTTATTTGTGACTGATATTTCCCTACCCTGAAGCTATAAATTTACTCTGTGTCACTCCTGATTCTTCTTAAACCTTTCATTTCTTTATCTTGTGTTACCACTTTGGCTAAGATTTCCAGCACCACCTACATAGCCCTATCACTGCATGGCCAGTCATTCCCTAGACATATTATCCATTCCAGTTCATCTCTAGCTTAGAAATGCTACCTTGACAAGTTCTTTCTTGTTCTACCATATTCTTAGCCCACGCATCCTTTGATCTCTCCCAGGCTGGTCCTTCTCTAGTCTTCCCTACAAACCACATTAAGAAAAGAAGAATCTTTTTCTCCATCTTTTTCTTCTTCCAAAACTGTTAGACTGTGATCTTCTTTCAAGTGCTTCAGGTTTTCTTTAGCCAACTTTAACCTATTCCATCTTCCCTCACAGACAACCTAGAGCTTCCCAAGAGGAGGGAGGTAGAAAATTAACATTTATTGATGGACATATAAAATACATGTGATTTATGCTAATGTTAAAGAAGTGGAACATATAATTCGAGATTGATCATATAGCTGGCTTGTGGTCATGCAGCTGGGATTCAGGGGGTCAGCCCCAGTTATCGAGTTGAAATTTAAGTTTAAGTGAACCTGGTGAGTGGAATGGGTATATCTGGCAAAAGTAAATTCAACACCACGTCACCAACAGAGCTGCTTAACTTCACAAGGCATAGAATGACAAGCATTTGTCCTTAACTTTTGATTTCCAAAGTATTTTCTTCACAATCTGATCAAATAGGTAATTTTATTTCTGTCTTACAGGACAATGAGACCAAACCCAAAGTGGTTAAAATAGTTGCCTGAAGTGCCAGATGCCAATGTCTTATTGTTTTTCTCTGTGAGAATCCACATTTGGTCTTTTCTGCAAAGTTAATCCCACTTCTTTATCTAGCTGATTCCTTCTTGTCTTTCAAAACTCGGCTTGCTCATCATCTTCTTCAGGAAACCCTCCATGGCAATCACCCTCACCTTGTCCCCACTATCTGATTTAGATGCTCTTCCTCTGGGGTAACCCAGATTATAGCCCTATTTGCACTATACCTTACCTGATGATCTATTAGCTTATAAAGAAATCAAGGGGAAATTCCTGCCTCATTTAATTTTGTACTTAGTAAGAATATGTTGAGGGGTGCCTGGGGGGCTCAGTCGGTTGAGCGTCCGACTTCGGCTCAGGTCATGATCTCACAGTCTGTGAGTTCGAGCCCCGTATCGGGCTCTGTGCTGACAGCTCAGAGCCTGGAGCCTGTTTCAGATTCTGTGTCTCCCTCTCTCTCTGCCCCTCCCCCGCTCATGCTCCGTCTCTCTCTCTCTCTCTCTCTCTCTCTCTCTCTCTCTCTCTCTCTCTCTGTCAAAAATAAATAAACATAAAAAAAAATTAAAAAAAAAAAGAATATGTTGAATAAAGGAATGACCTGAGATGGAGTCTTCAGGGAGTCAGCTCTCTCAGATGTTGTTCAGTACTGACTACCACAAAACAAAGATCTCAGCCTGCCAGAGACAAACTCAGATAAAAGAGGGTCCTCCTAGAAGGCATGGATCTCTGCATCCAGCGGACATCAGAAATTCAAACCGATGAGGTTTCAAACTAGTTAGCAAGAAAGCAGCATAACTATGGTGGAGAGCACAGATTCTGGAGTCAGGTTTCTTGGGTTTGAATCCTGACTCCACCATTTTCCAGCAGTGTGATCTTTGGCAAGTGACTCAGCTTGCTTCTCTGTGCTTGGGTTTCTAATCTGTCAAATGTGGATCATAGTAGAACTGTTCTGTATTAGTTCTCTCTTGCTGTGCAACAAATTACCTCAAAACAATGTCTCAAAACAGTAAACATTTATTATCTCACATTTCCTGTGGCTCAGGAATTTGGGAACTGAGTGCTTCTGGCTCAGGCTTGCTCATGAGGTTAAAGTCATATAGACGTATAGACCATGGCTGCAGTCATGTGAAGCCTTGACTGGTGTTGGAGGATCCCCTTCCAAGATGGCTCATTCCAGTGGCTTTTGGCAGGAGGTCTCAGTTCTTGCCACAGGGAGCTCTTCCTATGTCATGACATCTGATTTCCTCCAGAACAAACGAGAGGAAGAACAAAAGAAACCTCAATAAGTTTTATGACATTTTATGACCTATTCTCAGAAGTCATACACTGTTACTTCAACACATTTTGTATGTTGGAAAAAGTCACCAAGTACTGTCTCCATGCAAGGGGAAGGCAGGCTCTACAAAGAATTTGTGGACATATTTTAAAACCATCACATTATCTTGTATGATTGAGTGAAAATTACATGAGAGAGTAATTTTGAAGTGCTTAGAACAGGGGTGAAGCAGTACATGCTTTGAATGACCTTCCTCATAGGTGAGAAAGGACAGATAACAGTCAGTCTGAAGGCTTTGGCTTTAAAAGTTACTCTAAAAAATAGAGCAAAGTTATGGAAACCCAAGGTAGTGCCAAAAGCCATTAAAATTATCTATTTGGTTCTTGACATGAAAAGTTGTTCATGAATTGGAATTTGTAAAAAAAAAAAAAAAGCAGGATAAAGTAGGATATACAGCATGATCTGGTATTTGTGTAATCATATACCTATATCTCTGTGTGTTGATGCATAGGGAGCCTTATGGAAGGAGTTTACTCAAAGTATTAATAGTGGTTATCTCTGGATAGTGGGGTTTATGTTAAGTTGAAATTATTTTTGTGTTTTCCTGCATTTTTTGAATTGTTTTACACTGAGCATATTTCTCCAAAAATAATAGATGCATTTTTTTTCTGAAGAAAATTTAAAAGAAACCAGGTTGGAAGGAGGATGTGAAAGGTGGAAGGGTTAGGTTGAACCAGGACACTGCTGCTCTGTGTGGGCTCATTGGCTTCCTGTGAAGTATCCGACTGACAGGATGTCCTCTGATTTTTTAAGGTAGTTGTGAAGACTGCATGTGCTGGGAGCCAGTGAGACTTTGTGGTTGCACTTGAGGGGCATATATGTAAGGGAAGAGGGGTAGGTTGCTGCTTCTTTGAGACAAGAGGAAAAAGGAGAAGCACGGGGAAGAGGGACACCTGTGTGGCAAAGGGCAAAAATGGGTTAAATCTGGTGTTGACAGCAGAGTATGAATGCTCATCAGTTGTCTTGGTAAGGACGGCTTCACTTACAAAGGAATGGTATACTTATGAAGGACACCTGTGATCCCGTGGTGTCCTGTATATCCTTGATAATTACACTTACCACACCAGATTGAAATTTGTGCAGTTCTCCCTCTCTCAATAGAATCACAAGCAGGGATATCTAGCCCCATTACATAGTTCCCAATGTAGAACAGAGTTCAATAATTTGGGGAATAAAAATAAATTATTTTTTAAGAATACTTTTCGTAAATTGAAAATTTTTATGTCCACATTCACCTGAATAATTTCTTTTTTTAAATGTAATTTCTTTAAATTAATTAATAAGTTTTTAAATTTACATCCAAGTTACTTAGCGTGTAGTGCAGCATGATTTCAGGAGTAGATTCCTTAATGCCCCTTACCCATTTAGCCCATCCTCCTTACCACAACCCCCCCAGCAACCTTCTTTTTGTTCTCTATATTTAAGTCTTTTATGTTTTGTCCCCCTCCCTGTTTTTATATTATTTTTGCTTCCCTTCCCTTATGTTCATCTGTTTTGTGTCTTAAATTCCTCACATGAGTGAAGTCATATGATATTTGTCTTTCTCTGGCTAATTTTGCTTAGCATAATACCCTCTAGTTCCATCCACGTAGTTGCAAATGGCAAGATTTCATTCTTTTTGATTGCCTAGTAATACTCCATTGTATGTGTATACCACATCTTCTTTATCCATTCATCCATTGATGGGCATTTGGGCTCTTTCCATACTTTGGCTTGAATAATTTCTTATTAAAGTGAATGGAAAGAATACACACACACACACACGTGCACACAAAGTCACATTTGCCACTTCTGTTCTTTGTTCATCTTTTCCTTTTTTTCTGCGTTTTGATTATTTGAAAATTTTTATGGTTCTAATATTTTGGTTTATTACCTATATTTTTTCTTAAAGTGGTTGTATTGAGCTTATAGTATGCATCTTTAATTTATGACAGCCTGCCTTTAAGTAATGTTACACCAATTCACTTAGAAAATAATCTTGTAACAATATACTTCCATTTCCCTTCTCGTGACCTTGTGCTATTTTTTCCTTCTGCATGTGTTAGAAACCCCACAATACATTGCTATTATTTTTGCTTTAAAAGATTAACTATCTCAAGTGGTTTACAATTTTTTAAAAATTGTATTTACATACATACTTAACATTTTCCATGCTCTTTATTCTTTTGCATGGATCCACATTTCTATCTGGTATTGTTTTCCTTCTAAAGGACTTCCTTTACTGTTTCTTATATGCAAATTTGTTGGTGATGAATTCTTTCAGCTTTTGTATGTCTAGAAAGTTTTTCTTTTCTTTTTGTTTTCAAAAGATATTTTTGTTGGGTATAGAATTCTAAGTTGGCAGTATTTTTTCTTTTAGTACTTTAAAGATTGACTCTACTCTCATCTGGCTTGCATTGTCTCTTATTTTGTTTTATCTTATTTTATTGTTTCCTCATGATAAGTGTACTTTTTAATCTCCATCCTCAATTTCACCCATCTCCCTAAACACCTCCACATAGCTTGCATTGTTTCTCATGAGAAGCCTGCAACCACCCTTATCTTTGCTTCTCTCCACTTAACATGTCTTCTTTCTCTAGTTTTTATGGTCATTGAACACTCAATTTTCTTTCCTTTAAATAAGAACTCTGTTGGGTTCAGCCTGAGTTCCCTTTCCCTCCCCTATGGCCTAGAAACTCTCAAACTGTAAGCTAGGGCATTTATAGGATTCACCTCATTTGTTGTTGTTTTCTTATTTCAGGAATCACTGTTCTGTGTTCCCTGTTGTTCAGTATTTAAAAACCATTATTTCTTTTTTTTTTTTTTTCTGATTTTTTCAGTTGTTTAAGGCAGGGGAATAATTCTGGTCTCTGTTGTTACTCTACTTTGGCTGGAAACAGAATTTCTGAAATATTAAATCAGAGAAATAAATACCAAAAACATTAAAAGTAACTATCAATTGCAAAACTCTGTTCATATTCAGAATTGGTTCATATTTTGCATTAGCTTAGAATTACAAGTTCGGTTTTAAAAATTTATTTAGTGCCACAGTGTTTGACATCATGTCTTTTTCTTACAGGAAACATTCAAACTGGATTTTTAATCGTTAGTAAGTCAGTGAGAGATCAGAAGTTGCAGAATGCAATCCCGAGTAAAAATCTCCAAAAGAATTACTTCAAATAACAGAGGAAAGAAAATTGAACTACCACCTTAAAACTCTGGTCTAGAAAAACATATTACACATGATAGGAAGTTATAACTGGAGAAATTTATTTGGCTCTTAATGCACCTGAATGAAAGGAATTGTCACACTGTTTCTCAGGACTTGTAGATCTGAGATTATTTTAATAATAAGTTGTTTTATAAAAATCTTGACATGATCAGCAGAGAGAAGAAACAGCAATAGCTAAAACCTGTGTGTTGGTCAAGATGACTTCTGAAGAAATGGCAGCTTCTGTTCTCACACCTGTGACTCAGAGAAAGGTGACATCGTCTCCGTCGGCTTTAGATGAAAGTAGTGAAAAGGTCTCAGACGTCAGTGTTCTGAAGGCACATAGTGTCAGGCAGAGTGGTCAGACTTCCACCATCTCACGACTGAACAAGCTTAAAGAAGAATCCTCTGGAAGCAACTTGCCCAAGATTGTCTCCATAGCAAGGGAGAAGATAATGAGTGATGAGAACAGCAATGAGAAGTACTGGGAGGAAAGCATGCCAGATTCTGTGAAAAACCTCAATATTAACTGCAACAACGTACTGAAAAACAGCCAGTGCAGCCTTCCTCAGAGCCAGTGTTATGACACGTGCGATTCTGTCATGGAGGAAGGCCTGTGTTTGGAAACTGGAATCCCATCCTCACCGGAAAGAAAGGTGTTCCCTGGAATTCAACTGGAAGTGGACGGACCTCCCATGGACATTAGTCCCTTAGGAAATCAGTCGGCCATCATAGAGAGCGGCCGGGCACACCCTGACGGCAGCATGGCAGCATTTCACTTTCATTATGAAGTCGACAGAAGAATGTCAGACACTTTCTGTACCTTGTCAGACAACCTGATTTTGGATGATTGTGGTAACTGTGTACCACTGCCTGGTGTTCGTGGGGAGCGACAGAAAAATTATATGGCATATACTTGTAAACTCATGGAATTGGCAGAAAACTGTGATAATAAGAATGGGCAGCTGCAGTGTGATCATTGTGACGCCTTAAATGACAGATACTTGTGTTTCGAAGCTTCTTGCCAAAGGGCCGATGCGGTGTGTTCAAGTGACAGCTTTTGCAGGGAGGACTTTACTAACAGTCCACCTGCCAAGACCTTTCTGAGCCATTTTGAGGACTTCCCTGATAATTGTGAAGATGTAGAAGAAGATTTTTTTAAGAGCAAAAAGGAGAGGTCCACTTTGTTAGTGAGAAGATTTTGTAAAAATGACAGGGAAGTAAAGAAATCTGTATATACTGGGACAAGGGCGATCATGAGAACTCTGCCTTCTGGTCACATTGGGCTGGGAGCTTACAGTTACATTGATCAGAAGAGAAGTGGTCTCCTGCTGCCCTGTGGGAGAGTTCTGGAACGGCGGTCAGTGGTGGCAGTTAGGGAAGATGGGAGCTGGTGCCTGTCAGAAGCTCAGTGGTATTCGGTAAGGATTAAGTTTATTTTTGGTCATTTCTTTAAACTTGATCTTTTTTTTAAGTTTAGTTATTTATTTTTAGATGAGAGAGAGAGCGCATGTGCATAGGCACACATGAGTGGGGGAGGGGCAAAGAGAGGAGGACAAAGAATCCCAAGCAGGTTCTGTGCTGTCAGTGCAGAGCCAGATGTGGGGCTCAAACTCAGGAACCATGAGATCATGACCTGAGCTGAAATCAAGAGTGGGAAACTCAAGTGACTGAGCCATCCAGGAACCCCAAAACTTGATCTTTTAAAATCCAATTTTCTGTTGTCTTAATTCATGGAAAGTTTTAGGCTCTGTCAAATTATGATTCTTAGGGGAAGCATTTGTAGTTACTGGAAACTTGTAGACCTAATGGATACGCCAGTCAATAGCTGTCAAGATGGAGTTAACTCTACAATGATATAAGTAACTAGATGCACATATGTATGTCATCAGGAGTGCAGAAATTAGGGAGACTCCCAGGTTACTATATGTAGGATTAGGAGACAGACTCCTGATAATGGGAAAGTGGTTCCAATGACTGATTATCTACTTGTGTCTTTGGAGGTACATGCCTATGTCTTCTATATTTTTGGGTTGCAAGGCCTAAAAGAACTTAAGATATGGTTACCTTCATTTTCCAACCAATGTTCCCAGTTTCTTCCCTCCTCACCTTTTTTGTGCCATGGACCCCTTTGGCAATTTTGGTGAAGCCTATGGACTCAGAAGAATGCTTTTAAGTGCATCCAATGAAATACAAGGTGTTATAAAGGACACAGATTATGTGAACATATGTACACTTACCAAGATATCATTTGAAATTATGATATATGGCATGGTAGGTGCTTCTTTGTTAACACATTAAACAGTGGCATTTAGTGGTTTGATAACTACCATAATTCTGAAGTAGTGATGAATGTCAGTAGGGAGTAGTTTCCCTGGGACTTTCTCAATTTTAGCATTACAAATCCCTCATCCAGGGAAACTCCCTCAGTCCTGGGCAAACCAGGGCAGTTGGTCACCCTAAATATAAATACTCTTTCAGGGTTTCAACCACGACTGTATTATATAGAAATATCTGTGATTTCTATCGGTGACAAGATCACAGGTACTGTTCTAATACTGAGACTTGTTGGTCTGTATTCATAATTGAAGGGAATGCTAAATGTCTAACTCTCACATTCCAGTGTTTCACAATTCCTTAAAACCTGGCCTTGTGAATAAATACCCCATCTAGAAAAAACATTCCTTTTATTGAAATATAACTGGTATATTTTTATTGTCATCATCATCAGTCATGGAGCTAATGTTTATTTTGCATTTGACATGTGCCAGACATTGGGTCACATAATTTACATACTCGATTTCATGCAATCCTCTCAACTACCTTCTGATATTAACCCCTTTGTATTGCTAAGAAAACGGAGTCTCAGGAAAGTTATATACCTTGCCCAAGGTCACTTAACTGCTAAGTGGTATAACTAGGATTGTAATCTGGGCAGCCCAGACTCTTAGTTTCTCAAGATCCAGAAAGAAATACAATTGAGAGTAAGCTGTTAAAGGAGCAGAAGGATTCTGTTCATTTCAGTGTCTGTTGATTGAGTAACCACACTCACTGATGCTTATGGTATGTCAGACTTGGCTGTGTTCAATGTGGCGGTTCTAACCCTGCTTATGTGTTGGAATCATAGTATCCAGGCCCAATCCCAGACCCTTGGAATCACAATCGCTGGGGTAGGGCACAGCAGGAATGATTTTTAGGGTTCCTCAGGTGATTGTATGATTCTGTGGAGTTGAGAACCACTGTCCAACAACTTTGAGCTCTTTGCTCTTTGGGCAGGACATTTAGGGAATATTTGCTGTGTCCTAAAGACCCCGACACTGCGGGCTCTCGGGAGTGGCACGGCTGACCTGGGAGCCTGCCTGAAAAGTGATGACCCTTCTCTCAGGCCCTTCTCTCTGTGCATTCGACCTACTGTTCACCCAGTAAGGGTCGGCAGATTTGTTTTTGAATGTTCACCTGACTCCTTATAAAACCTGAGTCCCAAGCAAGGTGACGTCAGTGACACACAGCACCCCCCCCGCCCCCGCCCCCAGCTCTTCTGACCAAGTTTTGTCCATGCAGGGAAAAAGGAGCTCATCACAGTAATGTGTCTTCCCAGTTAAAAAATGCAGGGGTTTTAAAAATTCATATACATCTGAAGTTGAATGTTAAGAATGCAACAGAAATTTAAATGCAGCAAAGAGAGTGGAAGCAGATTGAGAACGGTTATCAGAGCCCCCCAACACTTCTACAGGCATGGGGGTCATGCATCTGCTATAAATAATTGCAGAATAATTTCTGGCATGATAATACTCACTCCCCTAGTTTCTGGAGCACTGCCACTTCTTCCGAGAACGTTCATGGGTCCCTAGCTCCAGTCGGCCCCTGTCAGTTAGAGGCACTGAGATGGTTCATTTCCAATGAAAAGAACCAAAGAGATGATGCGAATCATCTCCTCCCTTCTTAGTCTCTGAAGGTTGGGAGAGGTTGCCACACCTCGACCAGAGTGAAGACTCTGGAGAAGAGAGAGGAGAGCTCTTCTCCTGGATTTCCAGGAAGCTGTGGCTATTTTTATTAACCTTAAAATGAAGCTGGGGAATGGGCTGACTGTCCTGTCCTTTCTGAAGGGAGAGCTCGGAAAGGAAAGATTTTGAATATTCAAACCATACCATGGAAGGAATAAATCAGTATTTTCTAAAGTATTATATCCTCTCAGTATCTCACTTTTTAGAGTCTGGTGGAAATCCTTCTCAAAGTTGTCAGATAAATTGTAGCCACTTTCCCCAGCTCCTGTATGTGGCTTCCTTCACCTAAAAAGTGCAGATGCTAATGCAATGCTCCTGTTCCTATTTTCTGATGAGTTCGCAGGTATCCATCCTGTTTCCCCAGTCAGACTGTAAGTTTCTTAAAGGGCAAGAAATGACTGTACCTTTTTTTTCTGCTCTCCACGATGCAAGCATAGTGCCAAGCATATAGAAAACAGGACAATGTCATCTTAGGAACATGGTCTCTGGAGTCGTGTCAGCCTGAATTGAACGTTGACCACTGTGACTCCACCATTTACTGCTGGTATGACCTCAAGCAAGTTATTTGATCTCTTTGCTTCTAATTACCTTATATGTAAACTGGGAGTAATGATGTTGTGAGGGTATTAAATGACATGGCTCTGTGAAATAGATAGCACAGTATCTGGCAAGGAGTGGGAGCCAGTATTTTCACTCTGGCAGTTTATTATATGCTTTGTCATGAACGTGTCCCCACCTCATTCTGCCCTTTGAAGCTTCTCCCATAGGGGAGTTTATGGTGGTGTGAATTTGAGTGAATGTCCCTCAGTCTATGATGTGGTAGCTTGTACAGTCCTTCCTACACATTTAAAGAATGTGTTATTTGTCCAGTTAGTTCCTCTGCCTCACATTGAAATTTTTTCTTGTATGGCTTCGTCAAAATGACCCAATTAATTTATGTTTGCACAGCTGTGCAGTGAAGAATGGATTTGAATGGGAGACATTAATGAGGATTAATGCTTGCTGACTGACTAACCATATTGGTATCCTCCCCCCCGACTTGTGAAAAATGAAAACCCTACTCCTGACCCAGTTACAGCCACACTCCTGCTCTCCATTTATTGGCTCAGTGAGATGGCATATTTTGGCAAGTGGCTGAAGTCTCCAGATTGAAAGTTGGTTGAGGGTGTTTTCCTTTTAAAAAATTCCCTCTCTGCCTGAATTTTGGGGAGTTTAGGGTATTTAGAGTTATTCTGAATATGAAGTACACGAAGTCCCTGCCTGTGCTGGAAGTATTCATGGAACCTGAGTTCTGTGTGCACTGAAGGATGGCGTGTGAAGGAGGGGAGAGTGGCCAGGGCAAACAGGCCACCAGCTCCCGTGTTATCGCTTCATTTGTCTCCCTGCCATGGTCCACGAGAGGATTTACTGTATAAGAATGTGTGCGGCCAAACAGAAAAAGAATGAAGTTTTATTTTTTTTTTTAAATCAGACTAGAAAAACAGTAAATTAAAAAGGAAAGTCACACCAGCTTCTTTGTTGCTGGTTCTTACTCTTCTTTCTTCCTTCTAAAATGTATCTTTCTTCTTCACATTTTATTCTACTCTTTAGCAGAGAGAATTAAACATAAGAGGCAATGAAAAATTTTTGAGTGTTTAACATAAATACCTTCATCAGTATTTGTGTCTTTGAGTTTATATTTTCTTTGTTATGTGTCGAGGGATCAACCAATAATAAATTTGTCTTCCAAGTGGTAACTTTTAGGAATGATCAACTATCCATTGAGTCCTGCTGTCCAGTGTTGTAATAGATGGCTGTTGAAATAGCAACATGTTTTATTTTCTCCTCTGGAAATTTGGTCTCTCTGCAGATTGGGTACAGTGTGGACCTTGAAATAATTAAAATTTCCCAGTGTGTACAGACTAAGCTGAAAGCCTGGGCTTGGTAGCATGCCAGGCCTCCTCTTCCATTACTAAGGGTTATGTCAAGTTCATGACATGGGTATAGGACGATGCTGGCCCCTTCCTGCTGAGCACAGTGAAAGGGAATCCAGATCCCGGACAGACAGCCCCTGCACAGTTTAGTCACGTCTGGTGCATCAGTGGAAAATGTGACAGGCTGTCAGAAGCTGACTTTGTGATGATTGGACAGCTTTCCCTTATTAGCTGCATTGGGGCAAGTTTAAGATAAATTCACTTCCACATCTCAGTAGTGACACCAGCTCTTTGGCTAGGATTTAGCAAAAAAAAAAAAAAAAAAAAAAAAAAAAGAAAAGAAAAGAAAAATGTTGACCCTGGACTCTAATTTAAGGTGAATATATTCATGGCCACTGTTATTCACATGGTAGCCTTAGGACACTATCCACACTAGGATTTTTTTTTTTTTTCCTTTTCCCCTGATGTCCTGAATAATGGGAATTAGCAGCCAGAGAGGCCTCACCCCTAGAAATGGGCCATGGTTAAAATGTGGCCTGAAAAGAATCAGAACCCATAGGCAAGGATAAGACCATTAGATGGATTCCTTATTTAATATACCCTGCATTTTTACACAGGAAGGACTCAGGCTGCCCACAGAATGACCCCTTGCAGTCATGAGGTCCTCTCCCCTTAATCCCCTCCCTGGGTGCTGTTTCCCTCAGGGCTCATATGCCTCCTGGAGTGGTATGGAAGTTTCTTCCCCAGTGACCACAGGATTCAGCATCAAGGATTGAAGCATCATTGGGAGTGAGGGGTGACCATCCCCTGACCTTTCTGTGACTAGACTAACTCATGGCTCAGGCAGGGCCCTCCCTGAAAAAGTATTCTCAGACAATGGTGCTGGGTCATTTTCTGGTCTAAAGAGCCTTGGGAACACCAATATGGTGTTCTGTCCATTGGTTCTTTTTTCTAGCAGCTGGCCTGGATGCAATTTAGAACCTCAGATTAAATATGGGTCCTGCAGAGTTCAGGCATCCAAATCCCTAACCTTAACCAACATTCAGCCCTTGAGGCCCAGCCCCTTCCCTGTCATTTAGGCCACCACCCATCAAACCCTCAACAAGAAAACCACCTCAGTTTTTAGCGACAAAGAGACACCATCATCTTTCAAGGGTAAGGAGAGCCCATACGTTGAATCCAAAAGCAGATGTCTTTCAAGGCAAGGAGAGATACTTTGATTTCTCCTGTTTTTAATAGCTTTATTGAGATATAATTTGTATGCCATACAGTTCACCTATGTAAAATGCAAAATCCACTGGTTTTTGATATATTCACAAGTATGTGCAGCCATCACCACAATGTTTGAACATTTTCATCATCTCCAAAAGAAACCCCCTACTCTCTAGCTATCACCCTCCATTCTCCTCACCCCTTCTCCCTATCTCTCTACTCAGAAGCATCTACTAATCTACTTTCTGTGTCTAGAAATTTCCCTATTCTGGACCTTCATCTGAATGGACTCATAAAGGATGCAGTCTTTTGTGACTGGCTTCTTTCACTTAGCATAGTATATTTTTTTTACTTTAATTTCAGTGTAGTTAGCTTAGTATATTCCAGGTGCATCTGTACTATAACATGTATAAGTACTTTGTTACTTTTTACCTCTGAAAAATACTCCACTGTATGAACATATCACATTTTATTTATCTGTTCATCAGTTGTTGGACATTGGATTCTTCCCACTTTCTGTCTTTCTGTCTGCTATGAATATCTGTGTGCAAGTGTTTGTGTGGACATATGTCTTCATTTCTCTTGGACACATATCCAGGAGTGGAATTGTTGAGTTATGTAACTATGTTTAACCTTTTGAAGAACTGCCAGACTGTTTTCCAAAGCAGCTGTACCTTTCTGCATTCCCACCAGCAGTGTGTGAGGGTTCAGTGTCTCCACATCCTGACCAGCATTTCTTAGTGTCCATCTTTTTGCTTAAAGCCATCCTAGTTGATATGAGGTAATATCTCATTGTAGTTTTGATTTGCATTTTCCTGATGGCTAATGATGTTGAACATCTTTTCATGTGTTTATTGGCCATTTGTACATCTTTGGACAAATGCCTATTCAAATTCTTTGCCTATTTTTAATTTTTTTTAATTGTTGAGTTCTCTATATATTCTGGATATAAGTCCATTATCACATATATGATTTTCAGTATTGTGTGTCCACATGTGTGTAGATATATATGTGTGTATGTGTATACACACACACACACACACACACATATAGCTATGGATATGGATATAATGAATGCAAGTCGAGACAGTGGCAAAGAAGGCTTATAATTTTAGTGCACAGTGAAACTTGTTAAATATTTTCTTTGGACATGGATCTCATTCTCATTGTTCAAACTTACCCCACCAGCAACAATGGTCAAGTTGAATTTTTTATCTTCCTTCTCCCCCAGATTCTTTCCAAACTCCAATCTGCCTAGTTTCTCCTTCCTCTTCTGCCTAAGCTTGTATTATATAGGCTGTTTTTCTTATTATCTAAATTCTGCACCCCAGAGAAGTGGCTGGGAACCAGATTGTCATCTGCAAAGTTGTGCCTCACAATGAAGGCATCTGAGACAGAGCTGCTTGAGGAGGTCATCACTTTAGTAATGTACTGCATTATGCACAAGTGGCAGGACCAGGCCTAGGTTGAGGCCAGCAAGGTGCCTAGGTGGCAACTTGTAAGGAGGCAGTCAGTCTCAGGGTTTCGCAAGTGCCAGCTCTCTACTTACTAAGGAGTGCCTCCTTAAATTTTGAGCCCTGGGCAGCTCACTTGTCTCCCCTTGGTCCCAGCCCTGGGTAGAGGATCTAAGAGACTCTGTGGTTTAGAAATGCATATCATCTTCCTATCTTCCTGCTTCAGGAATGGCCTTGACTAACCCCTCATATACTTTAATGCAAATATTGTTAAAATACAAGCTAAGAATGGTTCCTCATTTTTAAAGCGTTCAAAACAAAATCAAAAGAAGAGTAATATTTCATAACATATAGAAATTGTATGGAATTCAAACTTCTGTGTTCAAAAATGAAGGTTATTGGAACACAGATACACTCATTCCCTTTAATACTCATGTATTTTCTTAAAAAAATTTTTTTTAATGTTTATGTGTTTTTGAGAGAGAGAGAGAGAGAGACAGGGCGAGCTGGGGAGGGGCAGAGAGAGAGAGGGAGACACAGAGTCTGAAGCAGGCTGTCAGCACAGAGAGCCCAATGCGGGGCTTGAGATCATTACCTGAGCGAAAGCCGGGAGCTTAACCAACTGAACCACCCAGGCACCCCATACTCATGTATTTTCTATAGCTGCTTTCTCCTTGTAACAGCAGAGTTGAGTAGCTGCAATTGAGACTATATGGCTTGGAAAGACTAAAATATTTATTATCTGGTCCTTTAAAATAAAAGTTTGCCTCCCCCTAGTTTAGAACATCCCTCTCTACCTGGCTAATTTCTGCCCATCCTTTAGTCCTGAGCTAAGATTTCACATTCTCTTGGTGGTCTTCCCTACGGGATCCACCCGTCCCCCACCCCAATCCAGAGTTTCTCTGACAGTCAATGCTAATACATATTTCTTTTTAAAAAAAAATTTTTTTTAACATTTATTTATTTTTGAGACAGAGAGAGAGAGAGAGCATGAACAGGGGGGGGGTCAGAGAAAGAGGGAGACACAGAATCGGAAACAGGCTCCAGGCTCTGAGCTGTCAGCACAGAGCCCGACGCGGGGCTCGAACCCACAGACTGAGATCATGACCTGAGCCAAAGTCGGATGCCCAACCGACTGAGCCACCCAGGCGCCCCGCTAATACATATTTCTTAAATGACTCCTTGAATTATAAAATAAGAAAGGCGATTTCCACCCATTGCTGATGTCTCCTCCCCTCCTTCCCCAGACCAATGCAAGCTTATTAGCTGGCCTCTCCCTGACCATCAGAGCTTGGAACCACTTCCTTTGAGAAATACCTAAGACAGAATCAGAATTTTCTATTGATATTTATAAGAATCTTTTTCAGTCCTGTGAACCCAGTGACTCATGCTTGTCACCTCCACAGACGTGGCCTGAAAGACAAAGAGGGGACATTTTTAGATCTCCTTGTCCCTAGCCCTCCATTTCAATTGGCTACAAAACCCCCAGGGAAAGTTTACAAATGCTTTGTGTTTACAAGGGAGCATCTGAGATTGCTGTTACCTGCAGTGGGTCAGAGAGGAAAGGAGCCCCCTCCTCTGAACATCCTGGATCTGTCTCCTTGTCCTTCAGAAGTCCCAGTCCTTACAGGCAGAGATTCCCACCATGGACCAGAGGGAATCTAGCTTCTATTTCTCAGTGGTGGTCAGGGATGGGGTTGGTGGTGAACCCATAGGGACAGCATGCTGTGTTGAGATCATTCTTGAGTTTGGGAGGTACTTGGCCAGTTTTTTCAAACGGTCTGACCCCTAGTAATCTCAATAATAAACCTGAGGCGACACCCCCACCACTACCACCGCCAAAAATAAGGCCTAAGTACCAGTTCCAGCTCTCCCATTAACTGTTTGTGTGACCTTAAGCAAGTCACTTTAAGGCCTGAGATTTTAGTTACTTTGGGTATAGAACAAAGTGAGGAGAGACATGTATTCACTGCCTGCTGTGTCTCAGACACTGTGTATGTAATTTGCATATATTAATAAATTATAAGTTACACATTTCTTCTTAACTCTGAAAGCCCAAGCGTCTGTGATTTTCCTGATTTAAGTCTTGACCCTGGATTTATGGTTGAGTAAATATTCTGCCTTCCCCAGTAGTGTCTCCTAAAGATTTGATTTGTGGAGAACCTTCTCACTGTCCAGTAGAGGATAGACACAGGAGAGACGCTCCCCTTTTGTCTAAGCCCTGAAATGCCTTTCGCAGTAAAACAGCAAGCACTTGGTGGGCTCTTACTGTGTGCCAGGCATTGTGCTTCCCAGACATGACCAAGGTCATGCAGTGTTAGGACTCCAATCTGGGTCGGGCTGCCTCCAAAGCCCATACTCGTAACTACTCCTCAGAGGATCCTCTGGAAGATTCTGATGTAACTCATCCCTATAACTTGGCAGAGGTTCTGTTCCCTTATTAAGTGTGCAAATGTTGAGCTGGATGAGCCCTTAAGCTGTTTCTGTCTTCAAATGTGATCTGGGTGTGACCTTTGGATGAAATGGAGACATGGGGAACAATACCAATTCTTAATGTGAGGGGTGTGTTGGCTATTGAAATGGCTAAGATTTATTTTTATGACTCAGCCTGCTAGGGGGAGGAAACCAAGCCCTAAGGTTTGAATTTTTTACTGAGTTGCTGTAATTTAGAAGTACATTTTGAAAGTTTTATAAGTAAGTAAGCAAGAACAAAGTCCAAAGCAAACTGCACACATCTGACTCAGAATCTATAGCTTATTCATGATCATGCTAAAATGACCCAAACTAGTGGGAACATAATTTAGTATTTTTCCATTTTAACTTAAAGTTTTCTGTGATCTTCAAGGGTTCTGACCAACTGACCTGAGTTTGAAAAACATTACTCAGGAACATTTCTTTCCATAGCCATACTGTTAAAATTTTCACCTACTTCACAGGGTTGTGAGGCTGGAGACAAAATGGGGCTGCTGTATACTCAGATGCTTGGCAAACATTATAAAATGTCCCTGCAATTATAACTTTTTTCCTCTTACTCCAAGCTCTGAGGCTTCAGAGGGAGGTACCCGGGGGAAAAGGGAACTCCAAAACTACTCTGGAAGGAGCAAAACAAAGCCAGAGCCAGCTGATTCCTTTCATAAATGCTGCTTATATCCAGGGGAACCTGCTTACTGAAACCCGACCCTTTGGTTTCCCTTTTGTGATGCTGGCCTAGTTTTAATAACTTCATTTTCAACTACAGATTAGGTGACTTTTATCACCGACACCTACTTCATCTTATCCCTATGTTTTAATAAAATAAGGATTCAATTTGTCCGTATACCATGTTGAGTAGCCTAGCTTCAGAAAATGTAGCACCAAATTATAAATGGTGACACTTTAATAATGAGTGTGGATGTGTCTCGAGAGCCAGCATGTGGGAGTTTGGCAGTCGGAAAGCCCCATGGCTTCAGTTTTTCCAGATTGTGTACCATTTCATCAAATAGTAATTTGTTAGCCTTGAAAACCTCTTCTAGAACAAGGAAATGTTCCTTTGAGTTCTAAATCGGTGAACCCCAAACTTGTTTAGTAGCAGATTCATTATTTTTCTCTTTAATGGGGCCGAAGAAAATGGTCTCAGGCCCTGGATGGGCCAGCAAGTTCTCGGAATGGCCACATACCAAATAAAGGCACCGTGATGTTGGTATGACTCTGCCATGACTAATATTATGTGAGGGTAATGCCATTATTGTGGCGACCATATTTTCCAAATAAAAAGTTGGGAACTTTTTATTGCGAGGAGAGAGGGGCAGAATATTTGAAATTGAGACTGACTCAGGAAATCCAGAATAAATGGTCCTGGAGTTGCTGTTGATTGCAATATGAAGGAAAAAGAATGTGAGCAAATTAGAGCACATCTCCTTTGTTGCTAGAAAAATCAGGAGCTTGTAGTGGTAGTAACTGTGTTATAAAGACAACACATTAGAAACCCAGAACAGAATCCAGGAAATGTTTTTCTCAAAGTTTTTGTTTTTCTGTATTTTTCCCCAAGTATTTGGTAGCTACTGTGCTTTGGAATTATAAAGGTAATGAAATAGATTTCTTTGAAATACTAGGATGTGCTCAGCTAAGTAAGGGTTTTCCCTTTCTAAGGAATCACCTGGAAAGGTAGTTTCTATTTTCCATGTGTGCTGCCATTATGCAAAATGTCTTAATTCTTTGAGCTTGGATCAACATTTCATTTATTTATTTATTTATTTATTTATTTATTTATTTATTAAATATTCTTTGGGGGGGGGGAGAGAGAGAGAGAGAACATGAGCGGGGGAGGGGCAGAGAGAGACACAGAATCTGAAGCCAACTCCAGGCTCTGAGCTATCAGTGCAGAGCCTGACGGGGGGGGGCTCGAACTCACGAACTGTGAGATCATGACCTGAGCTGAAGTCAGACACTTAACTGACTGAGCTACTCAGGCACCCTGTACTGACATTTTAGAAACAGTCCATTCAAGCAGCCTAGCTAGTGCTGGGTTAGGTCAATGTTGATGTGTGACTGAATGATAGGATTGGTTTTATTAAGGGTCTTATAAATAGACTGGAGGTAAAAGGGGGTGTCTGGAAATGTTTTGAGCAGAAGTAAAATTATAAGTTCTGCATACAACACAACTGGAACACAAACCTGGTCATTGCTTCATAGTCTCGCTCACTGTCAACGGGTAGTTCAGAGGTGCCCACAAACCCAAATGTACCTTTGGTTTGGGCTCAGCCTCATGGTCACAAAGCTCATGCCAGAGGTGAGATGGAAATTTAGCCCCATCTCCCCAGCCCTTTTTGACCAGGTGCCCTTGTACAGGGCACAACATACTCAACCATACAAGGTGATCTTGGGGAGTACCATATGGAAGACAATCAGAGGGCTTTCTTGGATTTTTTCCTTTGATTCGTTATATAATGTGCTCAGCACAGTGCAGTCCACTAAATTCCAAAGGTCTAAAATATAAAGAAATTAGGGGCGCCTGGGTAGCTTAGCCAGTTAAGCGTCCAACTCTTGGTTTGGCTCAGGTCACAATCTCATGGTTTCATGAGTTCAAGCCTCACATCAGACTGTGCTGGCAGCAAGGAGCCTGCTTGGGATTCTTTCTCTCTCCCTCTTTCTCTGCCCCTCCCCGCTCACGCTGTCTCTGTCTCTCTCAAAATAAATAAATAAACTTTAAGAAATAAATAAATAAAAATAAAATATAAACAAATTATATTGGTCCAGTGTGAATGCTTTTCTAGGTAAATGTAAAATAAGTATTTGTAACTTTATGAACTACAGAGTCCTTGAGCTGGAAGGCCCATCCTCTATAACCTTTTTCAGTCCCTCATTTTATGGATAAAAGTAGCCAAGTCCCTAGACATTTGAAATTACTTGACCAGATTCACATAGCTAATGATGGAAGACACAGAACCAGAACCTGGATCTCTGTAGACTGGTCCCTCATCTCTGAAATAGGATAAAAATATATGGTAGGAGCCTTACACATAGTAAGTGCTCTATTAATGTGAGCTCATTCTGAACCCCACTGCTTTTGGGGTTCCTGGGAGACATGTATTCCTGATATAGCACCTGCCCTGGTAGAATTCATGGTGGAATGATAGTGGAGGCCGACATGCCTGCGCTATCTTTTCGTTTGTTCCGCGATTTCTGCAGATTGTAAATAACTGTGGTTGATGTATGGTATAACAGCTTTTTTCTTTGTTCTCTGGTCCATTCCGGTTTTCACAGCTTAGCCTATCTCTGGTTCTTTAAGAACCTGGCTCATCTTGTTGCAATAACATTGTCAGTTCTTTAAGTGCTCAGTGATGCCCTTTAAATGTGAATGCAGCCAAGTTTTGTTGAGTTCATTTCTCCCCTTAGTCTAGTTTCTTTCCATCCTTCACTTGGCAGGTAGCTCTCTGGTTAACGACCAGTTCTTCAAAGCATACAGAGCAACTGTGGGATCCCTCCCAGTCTCTCAGGAGGATATTTTCCCGTGTTCTTTTCCTCTTATTTATGGGAAGCTGAGCCAGTAAGAGACACGGAGCCCAGCAGGAGGGGCCGGACCGGGCCCAAGGAGTTGAGCCAACAACCCCAGGCTCATAAAACATTAGCTCTGGAAGGGCCTTGGAGACTGTCGAGTCCAACTCTTCATTTTACAGAGAAAGAAACTGAGGCTCAAAGAAAGGCAGTGGCCTTGCCCAAGTCTGCTTAGGCATCAGTTTCACAGCCAGGCCCAGAATCTGGGTTGCTCTCAAACCAACTCTCCTGCCCTGTGCCAGATGCCAAACACTGTTTCTGACCCATAGGTGAGAAGCTGAATTGATTGTAGTATAACAGTTAAGTCATTTGGGGCGCCTAGGTAGCTCAGGCAATTGAGCATCCAACTCTTGATTTCAGCTCAGGTCATGATCCCAGGGTTGTGGGATCAAGCCCTGCATTGGGGCTTAAGATTCTTTCTCCCCCTCACTACCCTCTCCTCCACTTGCTCTCTCTCTCTCTCTCTCTAAAATAAAATTTAAAAACAAATAAACAACAATAAAAAACAGTTAAATTATTCAAGGTGTAAGGCTCCGTAGTGGTTGAGTGAGCTTGGGAGCCAGATTGCCTATATTTAGATCTGACCCTGTACTTACTAGCACTGTGACTTAATAAAAGTTTCTTAACATCTCTGTGCCTCTATTTCCTTACCTCTAAAGTGGGGATAATAATTTAACCTACTTCTTTGTGATGTTGTAAAGATTAATAGGTTGATACGTTAAATGTTGACCTACATAAATAAGAGTGTTCTTAATTTTAAAGCATTTACAACAGTACTTGGCACTGCTCTCGTTTTGTTTCTTTTTGATTCTTAAGTCTCAATTTTTAACCAAAATTCTGTATTATCTCCTCATAAATACAAAGTTTTCTCTAGGGACCCTGATGGGATATGTCTAAATTGTGGGATATAGTATTCAAGGCTGTAAGAGTGGCAGGAGGGTTTGTGTAGTCTGAGAGGGCTTCCTGGAGGAGGTGAGTTATCATTTGAGTTCTGTCAGGAGTTAGGATTGTTCTTTTGCCTGCAGTGAGAATGCAGAGTATTCTATCAGAAGTAAATTGACCACCTTTCTCCCTTTTAGGAGTCCACCTTTGGTTTACTTCAAATGTAATGTGGATTTCAGAGTCCTTTTGCCATTTCCCCCCAAAGAAATTGCTTCATATGAAATTTAAAGTGATATAATTTCTCTCAATAGAATAGGAATTTTCCTGCTTTGTTTTCAAAGTACCTATTGTGAAAATTGCCTTTTATACTGTGCAAAAGGTTGTTTGATGAAAGCGAAAAGGACCAGTCTGTGTGCTCGTGCAGTTGGTTTTTAGTAATTAAATAAGCACCCATATACTCACCATCTAAAGCTAAAGCTAGGAAAACCCTATGTCTACCCTATGAGTCCCCTGTCTTGGCCTTCCCAACCTCAGCCTATGCAGGCAACGTTATCTGAATCCCATTTCCATCATTCCCTTACTTTCCTTTGTGTACAATATTGTTGCATCTACATATGTTCTTAAGAACTATATGTTGATACTAAGTGCCACTGCATTGTATACTTTAAAACATAATTAGTTGTATGCCATGTGATTTTCCCCTCAGTATAAAAAAATTATGCATTCTTTAAGAAACAAAACAAATGATCCTGGGGGGAAAAAGAGAGAGGCAAACCAAGAAACAGACTCTTAACTTCAGAGAACACACTGATGGTTGGTTACCAGAGGGGAGGTGGGTGGAGGGATGGGTAAAATAGGTGATGGGGGTTAAGGAGGGCACTTATGTGAGCACCAGGTATTGCATGGAAGCGTTGAATCACTGATTTGTACACCTGAAACTAATATTACACTATATGTTAACAAACTGGAATTTAAATTTTAAAAAGAAAGTAATAAATTTTTTTTAAAGATTAAAAAATTTAAAAACTCCACATTTTTAATTTTAGTTGTTTTGAATTTTTCATAAAAGTATATATAGTATGTGTAAATTTTTTACTGTTTTTACACAATATTATATTTCTAAGTTTTATTTATACTGTTGTATGTTGTTTTAGTTTATTTGTTTTGGTTGCTGTGCAATATTCCTCTTGTATGTATAGCATGGCTTACTCATACAGTCTCCAGTTGATATACATTTAAATTTTTTTATGTTTACACTATTTTAAACAGCCCTTCCATCATTGTTTTTGTCTATGTTGCTGGTTATACACGTTTAAAATTTTCTCTTGGATGTATACCTGGGAGTGGCTGCACCAATTTAGACTGTATGCCTGCCCCTCCCCACTGTGATGTATAAACGATTCTCTGCGTCTATATCCTCTTTAATACTTGATGTTTTCCAATTTATTTCTGCCAGTCAAACAAGTTTAAAAACATTTCTCTGGGGTTAATTTGGCATTTTCCTCATCACTAGTGATGTTAATCATATCTTCATGTTGTCATTGTTTCTTTTTCTATGAAATGCCTTAGATCTTTTGCCCATTTTCTGTTAGGTTGTTTGTGCTTATAGTTCTTTATATGTTCCTGATACCCATTTTTGTTTGTGTGTATTGCTGATATTTTTTTCCCCAGTTTAAAAATTTTTTGGTATAAAATTCCTCATGACAAAAATTATTAATTTTATTAGTCAAATTTATTAAAGTTTTCTTTCAGTCAGTGAAAGAAACTTTTCTTTGGTCAATGCCTTTTTTTTCTGAGGATATTTTCTCTACCCAAAGTCTAAAAGATATTCACTTGTATTTTCTAGTGGGAGTTTTATTTTTGACAATTTAATTCCCTAGTCTGTTTAAATCCTTGATTTTATATGTGGTATGAGGTAGGGATCTCACTTGAATCTATTTTCATATCAATACCCATTTTCCAGCTTTAATCTGATGCCCTCCCACCCCCCGTCATATATCAGAATTCCATACATGGATCAGTCTTCTCTGAGCTCCTATCTAGTTCATTGGTTTATCAATCACTGTGCCAATAACTTTAGGATCTATAAATAACAACTTCTTTTCAGAAGTGTCCTTACTATTCTTAGCCCTTTACTGTCATGATGATGATGTTGATGACTGATGCATCACATATTTACAAGGAAAGATACCAGTGATACAAAATGAAACACAGGGATGTAAAGTGGTATCAAAATCAGCAACTGGAACATTCGCACTCCAGAGCCTTCTATGTGTCCTCCTCCAGTCTCTTTGTCTTTCTCTCCCTGTCACCCAAAGTAACCAGTCCTGTTGTCTAATACCATACATTCATTTGGCTTATTTTTGAACTTTATATAAGTGAATTCATAGTAGGTGCTCTTTTATATGTCTTCCCCCCCCCAGCATTGAATCAGTGATATTCATACATTCAATTGTAGTTTGTACATTCCCATTGCTATTTACTATTCCATTCCATTTCATGAATATCCTACTTTTTATCCATGCTACTGTTAGTAGTCATTTGCTTTGTTCTCAGTTTGAAGCTATTATGAATAGTGCTATTCTGTTCTCTGCCAGCCTCCAAGCCCTTGCCTAAGCTAGTTCCCTCTTCCTGTCATTCTCCTATTCCCTCCACTACTTAAAACTCATTTGACAAAGCTTTGTTAAGTACGGCCTATCCCTTTTGTGGATCTTTCTTAGACCATCCCAGTATACTAAGTTATTCTCTGTCAGGGCATCTAACCTTATTTATTTTTTTTTTTTAAATTTTTTTTTTTTTCAACGTTTTTTATTTATTTTTGGGACAGAGAGAGACAGAGCATGAACGGGGAAGGGGCAGAGAGAGAGGGAGACACACAGAATTGGAAACAGGCTCCAGGCTCCGAGCCATCAGCCCAGAGCCTGACGCGGGGCTCGAACTCACAGACCGCGAGATCGTGACCTGGCTGAAGTCGGACGCTTAACCGACTGCGCCACCCAGGCGCCCCAGGGCATCTAACCTTATAGCCCATGAGTTGAACCCTAAGTGCAATACTTGGAACGTTTTTTGCAAAAAAAAGACGGAGGAGAAGGAAGAGGAGGAGATGATAGGAGAGGAGGAGAAGAAGAAAGAGGAAAAAGAAAAGAAACTGTTTTACAAAGAAATTATTATCTAGCAGATAGGAACTAGTTGGGTCTAACTCCTTGCCAAGGAGGAATTTGAAATTTTTTTCCTAAACATGTAAGCATTGAGTTCACTTGAAGTCATATACAAGGAAAGGATGGATTAAAAGTCTTCCAAAGTTTGTGTAAGTCAAAGAGATAATTGGAATAACCAATTTCCATTTCATCCTTCTACAGGAGAAACTATAGGCCAGGTTCATAGCATGATGTAATGGAGAAAATGATCAAGGTTGTTAATGACTTATGTGCTTCTATCCTTAACTATTGCCAGTTTATGGGATGGGATACTTAGAAGCTGAAGCTGATTATTAATATTTTGTTTATTTTAATTCCATCGGATGGCTAGCTAATGGAAACTTGTTGAAAAGATTTCCGCAACTACTTTTTCAGATTTGGGACTTTGGAGACCAAAAGACTCTGTGAGTTAGTAGTGGCTTGAAATGCATCATTTCTTACTAATGGAACAAGAATCTGAATACCCTTAATTAGAAGATGCAAAACAAAATTCAAACCAAAGAAATAAAAATAATGTAATGTTGATTTGTTCATACATGTAACAAAACTCATACTCAAATTGGACTTTACATTTGAACATTCATTGATTCATTCTACAAATATCTATCAAGCACATACTGGTACTATTAAGGAGCTAGAGAAACAATGAACAAAACAGAAACATCCCTGTACTGTTGAAGTGTGTTAGTTGGGATATAGGTTCTCTCTCTTAAACAATGACTGAAAGTAAAAGTGGCTTAAATAAGATAGACCTGTTTCTTTGTTACTTAAGAGTGGTCTTTGGTTATTTAGAAATTTTACCCTACAATATCACCCAGAGACCCAGGCTTCTTCTGGTATATTTCCCTTATCCACATGGTCCAAGATGGCTCAACATTGCATCCATGTTCTCAGTGGTAGGAAGAAGAAAAGGAGGAAGAAATGGCATGCCCATTCCTTTTAGAGGGCACACCCCAGAAGTTGTCCACATCACTCTCCAAAGCATTTCATTGGCCAGAATTTTGTTACATGGTCACTACCTAGCTTGAAGGGAAACAGAGGAATGTATACTGGAGAACACCTATGTTATGTTCTAGTAGAGGGAAAAACACACTAGACAAAAAACAAATTAAAGAGATATTATATAGTCAGATGATGGTGTGTGATAGATAAATAAAGCAGTGTACAAAAACAGGATACGGGAAAAGAAAAAAATGCTATTTTTAATAAGAGAGGTAAGAGAAAAATTCTCCGATGAGGTGATATTTTATCAGGAGGCATATGGGGAATATGTATTTCTCATATTTCTAAATGTTTCTAAGCTCACAAACTTGCGGAGTTACTTAGAAGAAATTGAAATCATAATTACAGAAGAGATTCAGTTTTTCATGAGTAAGAATAATCTTTAAGATTTCACCAGCTGCCTTGGTTTATCTGGGTGATCAGCCTTCTGCTCGATTGTAGCTCATTTTAAGAAAACCTGATTTATCCAAAAACAACTATGTTCATCAGAAGGATATGTCATTCCATAAGTCTTGGAGGTGCACATATGCATCCCAGAACTAGCCAGAAATTTCTGATTATGTGGTCAAACATTGGGCAGTGCTAGAGACCAGTGGGCATTGTGAAAGTGTATTTTGGGCCGCCTGGGTGGCTCAGTTGGTTAAGCGTCCAACTCGAGTTTGGCTCAGGTCATGATCTGTCTGTCATCAGGCTCCATGCTGGGTGTGGCGCCTGCTTAAGATTCTCCCCCTGCCTCTCTGCCCTGCTGACACGCATGCGCTCTCTCTCTCTCTCTCTCTCTCTCTCTCTCTCCCCCTCTCCCTCTCTCTCTCAAAAATAAATAAAAACACGTACATTAAAAAAAAAAATATATATATATATAATCTTTACCATGAGACCACTAAAATTGGAACTTAAACTCACTGTTAGTAAAATAAACCTGGATAGAGAAATTGAAATGTGCTGGGACTACATGGAGTCTATAGTGCTTGAAGAAAGCTCAGTGTGTCAAACATCAATATTCTCATCAACACGATTAAATTTGAACAATGACAAACTACCTGTAGACCCACCAGTAGGCTTATGGTCATTTGACTCACTTCTTGAATGACTTTGTTTGTATTTTTATATATGATTTCCCTGACTAAGGTTTAAATTAAAAAATAAAAAGTAATACATATTTCTTGTAAAGAAAAAATTGTGTATAAAATCTTAAAAGTGATTGATTCTTCCTTCCCCAATTTGCCCGCCCCTATCTTACCCCTGAATTAATAGTTTGTTGGTTCTGGCTCCATACCTTTTCCTAAGAATTCTATATAGGTTTTAAGCTTCTTATTTAACTCTGTAACACTTTCTACCTGGAAGAGTGCTTTGCACAAAACAGGTTCTCAGTGCGTATTGATATTTGATTAATGATTATTGATTAATAGGGATTGGGAGGGAAAATGCCCAAATGGAAAGCTAGCGGCTTGTGGGAAACCAAGAACACTATTTTCTTTCTTTAAAAATTTTTTTTTTCTTTTTACTATTTATTTTTGAGAGACAGAGAGAGACAGAATTTGAGTGAGGAAGGGGCAGAGAGAGAGAGGGAGACACAGAATCTGAAGCAGGCTCCAGGCTCTGAACTGTCAGCACAGAGCCTGACATGGGGCTTGAACTCATGAGCCGTGAGATCATGACCTGAGCCGAAGTTGGATGCTTAACTGACTGAGCCACCCAGGCACGCTTTCTTTCTTTTTTTAATGTTTATTTATTTTTGAGACAGTGCAAGCAGGAGAGGGGCAGAGGGAGGAGGACAGAGGATCCGAAGCTGGCTCTGCATTGACAGGCTGACAGCAGCGAGCCTGATGTGGGACTCGAACTCATGAATGGCAGGGTCATGACATGAGCTGAAGTTGGATGCTCAACCAACTGAGCCACCCAGGTGCCCCAAGAACAATATTTTCAAAGTTGCATTTGACAAGAAATATTGCTAATAACCTTTTAAGGAACATTCTGAGTGCTATTTTTCTACTTCCTCCTTCCCCCTAAGTACGAAATCCTGAAGACATAATAAAACCCTGAGAAAAGCTGTGTGTGATTCCCTCTCTCACATCCTCCCTCTTAGACAGTGAAGAGTGTGTGGAAAGAGGAGGTGGGCACAATGGGAGATGGGCCCTAGCAGTAGATAAATCTCTCACTTTGTATTGGCTGACTCTAAAATTTGCTGTGGAGTGTTTTTATTGGTAATTTCTTTTACAGATGTTTTCAGAGAAAGTTGAAATCATGCTGGTAAAAACACATCTAGATTCCACATTGCAATTTAAACAGATTGTATTTTATTTCCTTAAGCAAAAGGGCTGGGAACTCTTTCTCCCCTCACCACCCACCCCCCTTTTTTAGATTAACATAAGAAATAGACCAAAGAAAGTCCAAACTGTTTTTCCTACCTGGACTGAAAATGAACTATTACTTTGGGAATAAAGGTGGTGAGCATGATGTCTCATTTCTAGTTAACCAGTAGTTGCCTTTAAATATAAAGAATAAAGACTCTAATAAAGACTTCTTAAATATAAAGAACAATGACTTTGGAAGACTAAAAAATAGATCGTTTTCAGGTGTGATTCCTCTTATTTCTCCCAAGGTTTCATTTTTATTTTATTATCCTCCAACTCCATGACTAAACGTTTATTTGGCGCTTGCAAATTGAAAAAGTCTGGACTGCAATAAGCCATTTGCTGTTTCTGGTTAATTGCTGTGGATATGTCCTTCGTTCCTCCCAGTGAACCTGAAGTGTACTGTCTCCAGGAGTGCCTCCTGAAGGGAAAACTTTTGGAAGGCCCTCCATTTCTTTGAGTTTTCATAATAGTGGAATGTGTTATACAGGCAGCAGAGCAAGCAGTTAAGAGCGAGGCTCTGGAAACCGGCCCGGTTCCGCCGTTAACTCGCAGTGGAGCCTTCAGCAATTTATTTGATCTCCCTAAGACTCAGTTTTTCTCACCTGTAAAATGAGAATAATGGAAATAACACCTAATTCAGAGAGTCATAAGGGTTGGATATCTGAAAAATCACTAAACCTAGCATGTAGAAATTGTCCCAACAGATTTCAGTGGCTGCCCTTGTGATTATGACCTCTGTGCCTATTGCTGCTACTACTAACAAACTGTGAAGCCCTTTGGTAGAGGAATGAGCTGCATCTGAGGAAACAGTGTGCACGTTACTGGTATCTTATGTAGCACACATGACTTTTTTACCCTCTTCAATGGCAGTCATTTATAGCCCATTGCCTGCCCTAGATTGTACCCCTCCTGACCCGCTCCAACATACTAACTTCTGCATCTATCACTAGACCCTCAGGATGGCTTATGTTGGGCAGGTCCTCAAGAAGAGTTTCCTGAATTGCATTGGGAAATTCTAGGTGGAAGCTGGGTTCTAGCCCAAACCGGAGCAAAGGCTCTGTCTTAGAAATATCCTCACAATTGCTGAATGAAGGCCAGGGATGAGGCTTTGGGATTTCACATTCCAAAGAGGACCTGGGGCAGCCAAGGTGCAAGTCACTACAGTAAGAGCCAGCCTTCTAATCTCTGAATAAAGTTGAAAAGTGGAGCAGATTTGGAAAGCAGAACTGAGTCTGTTTTACACAGTGGCCAGATTAGTTTCTTTACATTTTTTTTTCTAGTAAATATTTTAAATTAGAAAAAGTCAATGGACAGAACTTGAGATTCAGATTCATAAGTTGCTAGAATCCAGGCTGAAGACACAGGCAGTAAGAGTGTCTGTACAGATGATCAACCATCAAGGGAAAAATGCATGTCTGAGAGTCTCAGGACATAATTAAGAAAGTCTTACGTGAGGGATGGGAATGGTCAGCTCCTTGGGCTTTCTCTATAGATGAGGTCATCCTTGCTGATCGATTTAGGCAACAAGGATGAAATCAAACCTAAATAAAATGAAAAAATGCAAATTCTCTGTCCAGTCTGTAAATGAAGAGGTGACAGATCCTCCCCACTAAGCCCCTGGGCTCCAGGAAAGGTTTGGGGAGAAAGAGACCACATTAAATCCAACAAATCATTCCCTTTCCCTCTACTGGCCAGCTCTCCTTCCTCTAGCTCATCTTCACTAAACCTTTGATTTCCTTCCTCCCCTAAGACTTCTGCTTTTCTGGGATTTCAGTTAAGAACTCCAAATGTCCTCATTGTCATTCTCAAGCATAACATAACAGTATTCCATAATGTTAACCAAAACCTCCCTGTGGTCAGTGCTCTCTGTAGGAGGATTGTTTGATTACATTTCCCTTTGCCCTGTGATGCACTCTTACTTTTGAAGCCCTTCCTCATACCATTTATACAGAAACCATTTAAAAATTTTTTAATGTTTACTTATTTTTTGAGAGAGAGAGAGCAAGCAGGGGAGGGGCAGAGAGAAAGGGAGACACAGAATCTGAAGCAGGCTCCAGGCTCTGAGCTGTTGCCCAGAGCCCAACATGGGGCTCAAACTCATGAACCATGAGATCATGACCTGAGCCAAAGTTGGACACTACACCAACTGAGCCACCCAGGCTCAGGTCTAGCCACCCCGGAACCATTTTTTTAAAAATGTTTGTTTGTTTGTTTGTTTATTCTCATTTTATTTTTTTATTTTTTTAATATAATTTATTGTCAAATTGTTTTCTATACAATATCCAGTGCTCATCCCAACAGGTGCCTTCCTCAGCGTCCCATCACCCACTTCCCCTCTCCCCCACCAACCATTTTATATATCGATTCTGCTTTAGGTTTTTGAAGGGGGTTTTATAATTTTGAGTTTTAAAAATAATAAATTTTTTTGTTTGGTTCCTGTGATTTAAGCTGTGTTAAATTTCTACATGACCATGTGGAATGAACTTGTAGTTAGCAGACATGTTACCTTGGGGACATTTCATTTATTAATTTTGATATTGTAGTTTTTCTTTCATATTTTATTTATTTATATTTTTATTATTTTTAATTTTTTTTAATGAATATAATTTATTGTCAAATTGGCTTACATACAATACCCAGTGCTCATCCCAACAAGTGCCCTCCTCAGTGCCATCACCCATTTTCCCCTCTTCCCCACCAGCCCCCCCATCTATCCTTAGTTTGTTCTCTGTATTTAAGAGTCTCTTATGGTTTGCCTCCCTCTCTCTCTGTTCGTATCTATTTTTTTCCCCTTCCCTTCCCCCATGGTCTTCAGTTTCTCAAGATTCACATATTTTACAATAAATTATTTCTTCAGGGATTAATTATTTTCTGTAGGCCCTTACAAAGTTTGTTAGCTGTAGGCATACTATGAAACATAAGACAAGACAGACCCAGTTTCTTTAGTGGAGCTTATGGTTAATAGGGCCTTTCTTCTGTCATGCATATTAAAGAGACACCACTAGGTGAGGCAAGAGGTCACCTGGAAGGGTGGACAACCTCTCATTTGTGCACAATCTCTTACAATAACAGAAGATGTGTTCTGTAAAGGAGACTGGCTAGCTGTTTCCCAAATCTGTCTTCTTCCTTTCTTCTTCAGCTCCCAACCAGGCCACATCTCCAGACTCCCTTGCAGTTAGATGCATCCATGTGTCCACGTTTTGGCCAGTGGACTGTGGACAGAAGTAAAATATATCACATCTAAAGGGGGCCCATAAACAAAACGCCCTAGTCGATCCTCTGTGCCATTTCTCTTTTCACATCCGCCTGCTGGAGGTGAGGATTGGAGATCCAGGAGAGGTGAAGGGCAGGAGGCAAGAAGTCTGGTTCCTGAGTCACCATGTAGAAATCTTCCTGCTGAGTGTGAAATAAATTATTTTGTGAAGCCTTTGAGGGTTCAGGGTCTATCTCTTACAGCAGTCAGAATTACCTTAGCCGTTAATAACATTCTCTTACAGTACTTTTAGTCTATTGGAGTGAACAGACAAAAATTAAATGACCATACAAATTAGTCAGGTGGAATTAAAATGCCCTGCTCAATGAGAGAATATAACAGCAAACCTAAATAGAGAGTCACTTTTGAATAGTTGAAATTCGAGACCTGTGATCTGAAAGAACAATATGAATCATTTTATTATGGAAGGAGATAGTATACTAATGGGGAGAATTGGTCCTATATCATAGGGTTGTTCTAAGGATTGAGTAAGTTAGTGTTGTATTGTAAATAAACTAATAATTACACACATAAATTAATAGAAAATAAAACATTGCCTGAATCATAGTAAACATTTACTGGTTTTGTTGTCTTACTTTTGAGTTAAACTTTCTGGGTTCAAATCCCAGCTCTACCTCTTTCTTCTTGTCAACTGGGCAGGTTACTTAACCTCCCTGAGCTTCAGCTTCGCTGCCTGTAAGTGGCAATGCTAACAGTTGCCTCATACAATTATTGTAAGGAATAAGGAGATAATTTATGGTCCTGTCCTCAGTGCCACATTTAGTGGAGTAAATTTATGGCCTCTCTCTTCAAGCTGTTTCGGAGCAATTTTTCCTTGACTTATCACTGTGCTAGCCTCCATACCCTGCTTGTAGAGACCTTATTATCATTTAGAACGGCAAGATATACACACAGAAGTAATAACCACTCAAGGCATTATGTGTGTGATTTCATGTGAGTATGAGTGGCTGTATCACTGTTGTGGTCATATCAGTTTGAATTGTCAAAGGACCTTCGAATCCATTCTGAGACACTGTCTAGCTCAGTAGTCTACATCCAGTGGATTTCTGTAGCATGGCTATTCTATGACTATCAGTGCAGCAAGATTATATTTTTTAAGCAGACTCTTTCCTATCTCAGTATGTATGAATTTTCTGAATGGTAACGATTCATTTTATTGACTTCATCTTGAAAAAGCAGCACCAGATGTTTAAATTTATACTTATTACTCTTGGATTTTTTTCAACATTAAAGAGAGGAAAAAAGATAGGGTTAGACTAGATAAGTGGGTTTTTTAAGTGATTGGAAAAGTACCTAGAACTTATAATTCTCTTTGTCAAACACCATGAAATTCTGTTTTATGAAATACTAAATAATTAGGAATATCACTACATATTAAATGCCTTCTTATTTTACATTCTGGGATAGACTGTGGTGGACAGTGTAGGAAATGTTTAAAGTAATTGATTTTTCAGAATTTAATAATTACATATCTTTCTACAAAATTGAGAATACGAAAAAGAGAAAAGGACAAAATTTATCTGTAGTTGAACCACCAAAGAATGGCTAGTGTTAGTAATTGGGAATTTCCTTCCAATCTTTATTCTATGCATATTTAATGTTTTTTTCTTAGCCTTTTTTTTTTTAAAAAAAAGCTTTATTAAGATGTAATTTACAGAATATAAAATTCACCCTCTTAAAATACATAATTGACTGTTGTTAGTATATTTGTGGAGTTGTACAGCCATCACTATAATCAATTTTAGAACATTTTCATCACTCCAAACAGAAACCCCATATGTATTAGCAGTCACTCCTCATTTTCCCATCCCTCAGACTCTAGAAGCCACTAATCTGCTTTTTTTCTCTGTACTTAACCTGGATATTTCATATAAGCAGAACCATACAATATGTGGCCTTTAGTGACTGGCTTTTTTCACTTAGCATAATGTTTCCAAGGTTCTTCCTTGTGTAGCATGTATGTCAGTACTTTATTCCTTTGTGGCTGAATAATCTTTCATTATATGGACATACCACCTTGTACTTACCCATTCAGTAACTTTTAGACATTTAAATTGTTTCAACCTTCTGGGCATTGTGTTAATGGAATTTAAACCCTCTCCTTTCTCCTTTCTCCCTTTTTAGTTTAGTCCCTGCATCTGTTTCCAATTTTCCACTTTCTCTCCAGCTGCTTTTGAGGAGGGGTGCTTTTCCCGTATGCTCCCCCCCGCCCCAGTCTCCGTCCTCTCTCCACCCACAAAAGGGGTTCCCTACCTTTCGGGGCTTCTTGCTCCCCAAGTTCAGCTCTTCGTGTTGTGTACCTGCTGAGTTCTGTGGTTCAGGTTGTGCAGATTGTTGTGTTAATCTTCCAATCAGTTTTCGAGGTGTGCAGGATGGCTTAGTGTTGGTCTGGCTGTATTTCATAGACGCAAGACACACAAAAAGCTTCCATGCTGTTCCGCCATCTTGGCTCCTCCCAACCTTCTGGGCATCGTGAATTATGCTGTGAAATATTTGTGTACAAGGTTTTGTGTGGATATGTTTTCACTTCCTTTGTGTATCCAGCCAGGAGTAGAAATGCTAGGTCATATGGTGATTCTGTGTTTAAAAACTATTTTCCAGAATGCGCCATCTTCATAATGTTTTATAGGTTTTTTTCACGTAGCATTATAACACAGACATAAGTCACTAAATTTAATGCGTCACTAAGTTGTCTTTGAAAATGTTATTTATTTTTTTTATTAAACATTTTTTAGCTTTATTTATTTTGAGAGAGAGTGTGAACAGGGAAGGGGCAGAGAGAGAGAGAGAGAGAGAGAGAGAGAGAGAGAGAGACCCAAGCAAGCTTCGTGCTGTCAGAGCAGAGCCTGACAGAGCAGGGCTCAAACCCCCAAACCATGAGATCATGACCTGAGCCAAAATCAAGAGTCCGATGCTTAACTGAGTGAGCCACCCAGGCACCCCTGAAAACGTTATTTTTAATAGCTGACCTATACTCCATCCTGTGGTTACACAATTAAGTCAACCATTTTCCTACTGCCGAACGTCTATTTATTATTATTATTATTATTATTATTATTATTATTATTCTAAATATTGATGCAGTGGCATCATGTGCATCTGTATTCCTTTTATTTTGTTTTATTTTTTAGTAGGCTCTACACCCAATATGGGGCTCAAACTCACAACCCCGAGACAAGAGACACATACTCCACCAACTGAGCCAGCCAGGCACCCATCTCTATTCCTTTTAGAGTAAATTCCTGGAAGTAGAGTGTTTGGGTCAAAGGGTATAGATGTAGTTACGACTCATAATGCTTGGTGCAACATTATCCTCTAAGAAGGGTTAACAACCTACACCGAACTGTGTGCATGACTCTGTCCTGTCCTTTGCCCATTCTTCTAATCAGAACTTAACAAAAATATGTATTAGTTTTCTGTGCTGCATAGCAAATTACCACAAGTGTATTACCTTTAAACAACATGAATTTATCATCTCAGTTTCTTTAGAGCTGATGTCTGGTGTCGTGTGGCTGGATTCTCTGTTCAGGTTTTCACCTGGATAAAATCAAGGTGTGAGCTAGGGCTGCCATTCTCATTTGGGGCTTGGGGGTCTTCTTCCAAGCTCACTGCTTGTTAGAATTCATTTCCTTCTCCCGCTTTCTATTCATTAAATTACTTTCTTTTTCTTCGAATTAAGAAAGGCACATTGTTATTCACTTTTAGCATCTGCAGGTACAAGTCTGAGAACCAGTGGACTAGATTAGTTTCAAGACCCTTCTAATTACAATGTTTTACCATTTATTATCTATTTATCCATCTTTCTGCGACAAAAACCTAACTGTAACTGAACTGATATGACACAGCCTTTTGGGGGTACCCCTCCAATGAACAGTGACAAAGAGATGTTTTTATTTTTCTTTTCTTTCTTGTGTGTGTGTGTGTGTGTGTGTTTTACTGTTTTATATATTTATTTACTTATTTGAGAGAGAGAGAGAGAGAGAGAGAGAGAGAGGCAGAAAGAGAGGGAGACACAGAATCTGAACCAAGCTCCAGGCTCTGAGCTGTCAGCACAGAGCCAGATGCGGGGCTCAAACCCACAAATCACAAGATCATGACCTGAGCCGAAGTCGGACGCTTAACGCACTGTGCCACCCAGGCACCCCTGAGATGTTTTTTTAATGGAGAATTTATGCTTCTTTTGCTTGTTACTGCATGTCAGAATGCTTTTTAAAATTTCAAGTGCTACATAAACATTAACTGTTATTATTGTTACTTGTGTGTATAATTGGGGGGAACTTGGTGCAGTCTCTTGGTTTTCTTCTTTTTGAGAATTGTACCTGTTCCTAGAATCAGAAATGTCAATGGCAAAAATGTCAAAAACTGTGATGGCCTTTTTTTGCAAATATGTTCTGTAAAATATTTTTTTTGAGACAAGCGTACCATGATAACCAAGTTTGGGAACCACTGCATCTCATATTTCTACTGTCCTCTGTGTTCCTTTGGAAAGTCATAGTACACATGAACATTCTTTGGGAAAGAAGTTATTTGAATTACTAGACTAAATTTTCTGTGGCCATGGGATGAGCATGCTGTGGGAAATACTGCTTTATGCATCTTTTTCTCTTCATTAGTCAGGTTAAGCAGAGTTTAGTGGGTCATCTAAAAAACTTGGGAGACGACCAGGGGATCTAGAACAGATCCCCTAACTTGTCTAGGAGGCTAGTTCCTCCTTGGTAAAATGAGGATGGGGGAGTAATTACACCTTGGAGTCTCAGTTCTAACATTATGGGATACCATCATTTACTTTATTATAAAAGTATAAAGGAAAAACTTCTTATAAACACAGATTTGCCAAAAATAAAATAATAAAACCAAAACCAAAAATTTAAAGTCATCTGTGAATCAGTTGGACCATGGAAATCTTTCCTCATGAATTTTTCGATAGACCCATAGCATAAACACGTGCACATACCAGCATAGCTGGTATTGATCTGTCTAAATGACAAGGTCAGTATGCTCTCATGTATCAGACCCACAGGGTGGCAATAATATGAAGGGGGAAGGGAGAGAAGTTTGGCTGACAGATACAGTCATGGTGGAAAGTGAGAAAATAGATGTGTGGAAAAGAATATATTGAGAGCCTTGAATGACGTGGGCAGCCTGGGTGCTTCCTGAGTATAGCTATAACACCATGAAAGATACAGTTTAGCTGAATTTCTCAGGCTGTGATGCATAGGATAGACCTGAAGAGAGAATTGCTGCAAAGACCAGGACCGAGGCATGGCAGCAACTTGTGGACAGAGATGGGGCTGTTCCAGGTGAGGACTAGAGCAATGTGGAGGAAGAGTTGTTGGAACATGGTGACTCATGAGCTCTGACTCGGGAAAAGGAGGAACCAGTGGTGACTCCAGGGTGGAGATCTCAAAAGAGGAAGTGGTACCATTGGCAGTGACAAGGAAAGTATGCAGAAGTGGTGACTCAGAGGTACAATGGCATTTTTCACTAGATATGTTGAGATCTGGAGGGGTACCAAGGCAGTCCAATGGAGCTGGCCAGTAAGTGGGGCAAGCAAGTGCATTGGGGAGTGTGACAGAAAAAATAACTCTGTTGCTTCCCTTATCAGAAATATTTGTGTTACATGATAATCTTATTTGCTCAGGTACTATTGCCCTGGGAAGGTACCTTTGTACTCCATTTAACACATCTTCTACATTGGGGGCGAATTTATTACAGTGCTTCAAGACACTGGACATTTATACTGCTTTTCGAGCTCCATTCTATTTCTTTATGCTTTGGTGAAATTAATAAGTGGTCCCTGTTTCAACTCAAGTATTGGGAATGTTCTTCCTGCTCCTGATGGCTTTTTTTGTTTGTGTCCATCATGGCTTTTGAAGAAGTGCCTGCATTTGATTAAATTTGGTATACTGGTAAATTGCATCAAGTTCTATAGTGATATAGGAAACACATTCTTTGTGTTTTTTGTTTGCCTTCTTAAAATAAAAGAGCAGCTAGAAACAATATCCATATGGGCACTTCTTTAATGTTCATGACTTTAATGGCATGTGGTATGTAGGTCAAGGGCTTGTGTGGTGCAAGGGACCGTGTGGCTTTGAAATGCAGGCTTACCATATGCCTGGTCTCCGTCAAGGTTTTTTGCTTACTTTCAGTTTTCTCAGCTGTGAAATGGAGATAACCATACTATTTCTTTCCTAATGTGGTTGTAAGACTGGAGTGAGTTGATACATATAAAGCTTAGCATGGTGCCTGGCATCTAGTGAGTACTCAATAAATAGGGACTGTCATCATAATCATCATTATAATTATAAACAATAGAACTGTGTGAGGTCTACAGCTGATAGAACTGGTTAGAAAATTTAATTATACAGAAAAGAATAAGGACATATAAAAATAAAGGAGAATATGGGAAATAAGATTAGCTTGCTCTCAGTGTCTGTTTCTTAGTTTTGTGAGCTTGGCAAAACTTTACTTCCCTGTGCCTTGAAGAAATGAGTACTCTTGTGGCTAGCCTTACAAGAAAATTACAAGGATTAGTGCATTTATATTGAACTTCTGGACTCTCTGATTGCAAAGTAGGAAATATCTTTTGCAGCTGTGATACATTAATGTTAGCATGAACCCAGGCGCAATTACTGGACTTAGGGGTTTTTTTCCTGCCCCTTTTCAACTTTTATGAACCCTTTCTGTGTTTCTCCGTTGTGAGACTAAGGAACTGGCAGAGAACGTGGTCCAAGGGTTCAGTGAGGAGGAAGCCATGGGACAAGGGCACTGCATGCTGTGCGTGGCCAGTTTCAAGCAAAACTTGTTTTGCTTTTTTCTGGCCTGGGAAAACTTTCCACAAAACGTGTTCCTCTCTCAGACCAGCTGGAGAAACCAGTTGTGTAGGAAGATTGTAATAGGTTGTGGTGAAAATGAAGTTCCTTAATTGGAGATCAGAAGATTAGCTTGAGCAGACAATCTCTAATGGGTAGTTCTCAGGGAGTCCATGGAAATGGAAGAGACCAGAGCAAACCAACAGTGTGTTTCTGTGCATGGGGACTGAAGTGTACTAAGGACCTCGCCCTGAAGTAAGGCACCCAAACAAATGAAAAGCAGTGATTAACATCACACAAAAGAGTAGCTGGATTTCTTATGATTCGCAGTAGTCAAAGAAAAACTGCCTTTTATTTATTTATTTATTTATTTATTTATTTATTTATTTTAACATTTTTTATTTATTTTTGGGACAGAGAGAGACAGAGCATGAACGGGGGAGGGGCAGAGAGAGAGGGAGACACAGAATCGGAAACAGGCTCCAGGCTCCGAGCCATCGGCCCAGAGCCTGACGCGGGGCTCGAACTCACGGACCGCGAGATCGTGACCTGGCTGAAGTCGGACGCTTAACCGACTGCGCCACCCAGGCGCCCCAAAACTGCCTTTTATACTTGTGTGATCAAGAAATTATCCTCCAGAGTATTCTGTCTTTTGTTCAGGCAAGTAAGGAAGTGAAAGTTTAACCAGTAGTATCTCAATCGTAGCACAATAAAAACTCAAGTACAAAAGTTAGTCTTTTTTTTTTTTTTTTTACATGCCTCCAGTGATGTCATTTGGAGGCACTGTTCATGTGAGGAGCCAATATAGTGATGAAAAGAAAAGACTCTTGAGCCAGACTGCCTGAGATTGAATCCAGGCTCCACTTCTTGGTGTGTGCCTTCAGGCAAGTTTCTAGACCTCTCTGTGCCTCCATTTCCTCATCTTTAAAATAGTAGAATAGCAGTATCTACCTCAGATTGTAAGAACTGAAAAGAGGTAATAAATGTATAATGTTAAGGACAATACGTGTCATATGGAGTAAGCACTAGGTATGAGTTAGCTGTTATTATTTTGATAACTTGGTGGTTAAGAATGTAGGTTCTGAGGGCACCAAGGTGGCTCAGTTGGTTGAGCATCCGACTCTTGATTTCAGCTTGGGTCATGATCCCAAGATTGTGAGATTGAGCTTGGGATTCTTTCTCTCTCCCTCTGCCCCTTTCCCCTACTCTCTCTCGCTCTTAAAAAACAAAAACAAAAACAAAAACAAAACAAAAAAAACAAGTCTGGACTCAGATGGCCTCAGTTTATGTCATCTTGTGAGCTTGACCTTAGATATGTTACCTAACTTCTCATAGTCTTTACATTTGTCAAATTATTATACTAATGGTACCTACTTTATAGGACTGATATGACAACCAAGTTTATAAAGTACTTTGTAATCTAGACCTACTTTATAGTAAACACTCAATAAGTCTTAGCTATTGTAGATTTTTAAAAATCTTTCTTGTCTTCGTATTTCAAACACAGTTTTAACCTTCAGGCAGAAAATTGGAAAATCTGAAGGTGACAGCTACAGGGGCTTATCCCCACTTTCCATTGCTGGAAGGGCTTTCCCAGATTTTATGTTGGCCCCTGAGCAGCAGAGTCAATTATTGTTTTTCTGAATTAATTTTCCAGACCACAGTGTTCTATAGTCACTCTTGGCAATACATCAGGTTCCAGGGAAGTATGTGAATCATCACAGGATGCTCAACTCTGTTCTTCTGAACTTCATAAAAACATGTGATTCTATTAGCAGATCTCCTGAGTATCCTTCTTCGCTGATATTCTCACTTCCTTTCATCCTCTGCTTGCTCAGCCCTGGTTCCATACCCACCACTCCATGCCCTCTTGCCTCCTGCTGCCTTTGGCCCAGTCCCCAAAACGTGCAGCCCTTTCTCACCTGGACTGTATTCCCACCTGCTAACTTCCTTCCACCTTTCTCCTACTCTCTTCAGAACACCTGCTCTCTGGTGAGCAGACCCTGTATCTCTGCCTTACCCACCACTCTCACTTCTATCCTTTCCTTTATGGCCGTTTCATTCTTAACTGATGAGGTCACATACTCCGCAGTCTTCACTTGTGGAAGCCTCACCTTTTTGGTGGGGAAGGAGGAGGACCTGCCTTTCTCACCGCCCCGTACTGGGAGTAGGTCTTGAACTGCCACCTTCTCCCCAGCTCTCACAGGATGCTCATGTCATCTGTCTGAGGTCCCTGCCATAGTATTGCCACATCTCATTTCACAATCCCAGCCTGAACATCTAGAACAGAGCCTGGTATACAGTAAGCATTCTTCTAATATATGTTGAGTGAACTGAATGAATGAGTGAATGATTCTCCCTAAGGAGTTTTATCAACTGGCACATTTTTTTTTTTTTTTGCCTATCCTGACCCCATTTACTTATTATTATTTATTCATCCACTCAGTAGATATTTACAGAGATGCTAAGAGTGGCTCACCAATCAGAGTGTAGTCTTCTCCTGAGATATGCATTTAGTGAGAAGAAGAGATATTGCTTAAATTAATTAGACTTGTATAAGCATATGAGGAAAAAGTGCAGGGTTCTATGGGGTCTAACCTCATGGGGAATGGGGTGGTGAGTGAGGACTTCTGTAAGGAAGTGAGGTTCAACTGTGTATGAGGAGGGGGAATAGTAATTAGTTAGGTCATGTTGAGTGAGAGAAGGAGGGAAGAGTAAGTAGTATGTGCAAAAGCCTTGAGGCAGCAAGGAAAACAGCACACACTGAGGCACTGAAGGAAGACCAGTGGTGTGGGAGCAGGGGTGAAGTCTGCAGATTGTGAGAGGTGGGCAAGGGCCAAGCCTGGGGTTTCAGCATTCATTTGGATAACCACTCATATTCCTTAACATCATATCCATCAGCTTTGTACAAGTGCATCATTGCCCTGCATGTTCCTATACACCATACATTTTTATCCCTATAAAATTTTTTTCCCTTGTCTCCAACCCAGGGTGATCACAATGGACACACTCAGAGAGATTTACCATATTGAGGCAGGCTAGTTGGTTGACTATGAGCATAAGGCTTGCAATCTGGCAGAGCTGTTTTTGGATCCTGCCAAGCTTCATCACCTATCTGGGTGATCTTGGACAACTTACGGAACCTCTCTGAGCTTAAATTCTCTTATCTGAAAATGAGCATGAAAATAATTACCTTGTGGATTTGGTAAAGATTAAATGAATGCAGGAAATGAACTAAACACAGAACTTGGGTCATATCAATTATTCATTACATGGCTATGCTTCTTGAAAGTTGAGAAGCATTGAAAATCCTTATGCTGTAAGATACAGTAACCCAGCCCTTTTTATGCCTCTTCTTGGCCTTTCTCAGTGGAGTCCTGATCAATAACTGGAGTAAGAGTTCAGTGTTTTTGGTATTTGTTCTGCAACTGCTTTTTTACAGTATGACCTAAAGACTTTTTTTCTCATTTCTTTTTCTGCTCTCAAGGGTGGAGCATCGTCTTGTTCACCACCACACTCTCATTAGTGAACCATCCCTAGCATCTCTGTAAATACCTATTGAGCAGATGAATAAATAATGATAAGTAAATGGAGTCAGAGTAGGCAAAACAAACAAAGAAACCAATGTGCCAGTTGATAAAACTCCTTAGGGAGAATCATTCACTCATTCATTCAGTTCACTCAACACATATTAGAAGAATGCCTACTGTGTTCCAGGCTCTGTTCTAGATGTTCAGGCTGGGATTGTGGAAATGAGATGTGGCAGTACTACGGCAGGGACCTCAGACAGATGATATGAGCATCCTGTGAGAGCTGGAGAGAAGGTGGCAGTTCAAGACCTACTCCCAGCATGGGGTGTTGAGAAAGGCAGGTCCCCCTCCTTCCCCACCAAGAAGGTGAGGCTTCCATAAGTGAAGACTGTGGAGTATGTGATGCTGTCAGTTAAGAATGAAACAGCCATAAAGGAAAGGATGGGAGGGACAGTGGTATGTTGATAGCCATGTTTAGCCCTGGCCTCTGATTCTCACTCACCACTCCGTAGGGAAACTGTCTGTTCCTAGATCTTCTACTAGCTTGTCTCTAACTGTCACTCCCCATGTTTATATTTTCCACTCCAGCTGCTCACTCAACCCCTGCCTCTACCTGTCCTGGGTTCTGGACCCTTGTCTGTCCTAGTCATTGAGATCTTGTCTTTGTTTCAACTATCCATTAATCTGGTCTAACATTCTTGGATTGCACTGGAAAGGTGATAGAGTGTATACCTTTCCCTTCTTTTCACCTGCTGGCTCTGGAGCCAAAGCTTGCCTGTGATACCTGCCATCTAGAGAAACTTAACCCGTTTGCCAGTCCTACACCCAGACTCACATCCAGCCTTCTCTTGGCCTTACTCCCTACGAGTAAAACCTTATGTACTGCTGATTTTATTTCTTCCTCAATAAGAGACATGACCTTTGGATTCCCATAACCAATTTTGGTTCAACATAACCTAAAACAGAATTTACCACCATATGCCTCGTTCTTTCTGTACTTTGGTCAGGTTGCAGACATAGAATTTATTGCATCATATTTGCCTGCTCCATTGAATTATGAAATCTCTGAAGACAGCAATTGTCCTTAGTTATCTCTATGTTCCAACATTTAGTTCAGGCTCTGAAAAACAAAGGAAGACCAGAAGACCTTTAATAAATGATTTTTCAAAATTAACTTCAAATTGTCGCACTGCCAGAAAAGCTAGGGTCAACCCGCACTATCAGGGAGGAATAGGACCACTGGCTGCTACAGTGCAGCAGGGACTGCAGAAAAGTTCCAGAGATGACACTGTCATCTTCAGATTATTTGGGGGAAGTTCCATGGTTAGCTGATAGAGTCAGTGATGCAATGATGTGGCCTCCCTCTCTGCTTGGAGAGGACTTTCTAGATATCAACATGGCACAAAAGTTAGTGTATCATTGTTCACAACTTTTCTCCCCTCCTCTAGCCTGCTAAAAATAAGTCTGTGCTTGCTTTTTCAGTGTTGTGTTTTCTCTCTCTTCCAAAAGAGGTAGTATTCTGGCTGGCTGGGAGAGAAGCTAAGTTCATGTATAGAATAAAGACCACCCAGGGGAAGAAGAAGAACAGAAATCACAGAGATCTGTGTGGAGAGAAAGTGAACTCAAGGGAGGTCATTTTGCAAAGAGCTTTGCAGCTGGTAAAAGGTGAAAAGGAATTGGAGAGAAAAGGGAAGGGGTGAATGGGTCCCTCTGGTGTTCTTTAAGAAAAGCAGATAAAAGATTTGACTTGGGGAAAAAAATTTTTCCCTGTATTTTTTATTGCTCTATCTCTTGCATGGTACATGGAAAGTTCTCAATAAATACTTATTGAATTAATTCCTTAAATCCTTAAATTTTGGAACTGTGTCTTCAACAAATGATGGTGCCCAGGCTGTAGGCCCTGCATTCACCCCAGTCACAGTAGTGTGGGACTGGAAGCATAGTCCTGTGACATCATGAGTCTTCTATAGTGGGGTGTGACAGAGGAGCAGGGGAATGTATACCAACCCACCCCCAATTTCACAGTGAAATGACCATGCTTTGGTGTGCAATGCTAGTTCAGGACCAAGGACAGCATCTGTTGGATGCTCCCCCTCAGGTTTTCGTGCTGCCGCTCCCATGCTTGTGTGTGATTCAACATCCTGGGCCCCTTGTCTTTTCATTACACCTACTCTGTAACCCTCCCAGCTGGAATCAATCCAACTTCTGCCTTCTTATTTCTAGACATGGACCACCAAATACTGCCAGAGAGAAATGACAAAACTTAAAACTCATGGTCTCTTGTCTTAGCTTCACCAAGCAGTCTTAAAATGTTATCATCACCCTAACCCATGCCCCACAATGGCTATTACAAACCTCTGTCACTCTAGCCCCTCACCTTTGCCTGCCCTTTCAGTCATGGTGTATGATTCTGCCTCCTGCTTCCATAAGATATTGAAGTTACAAGGTAAGAATTTCTTTAACTATCTTTTTACACTCTGTTTTGTCAGCTCTCAAAAGAAAAGGTGTCTTTTGGCCTTGTCAAAACAAATCCCCCCACCTTTGCTCCTGATTTTTCTCCCCATCCCTCCAGGTTCTCTTGGACCAGATGGCGTTCTGTCAGCTATCCACCCCTCTCCTCTGGATCTCTCTGGATCCTGCCCCAAATACTGGTTAGTGTTCCTAGACAACTGTGAGATTGCATCATAGTCATGTAGATTTGGGTACCCTATTCCAGGCCTGCTGAATCAGAGTCTTGGGTCGGGTTGGGGGCTGGAATCTATATCTGTAACAAATATTCCTGGGTCAGAAGCTCTGCTTTCTTTTATTCTTGTGCCCTCCCCCCAAACCATCCTCCACTCAGGAGCCAGAAAGACCTCTCTGAAGTGCAACTTTGCTCACATAATTCCCTGTGAAAAGCCCTTCAGCATTTTTTTTTTTTTACAAGTCAGGGTGAAGGCAGGATGCACATGGCACACTCAAAATGGGTGATTTGAAGAGTTTAATGAAGGTGATATTTTAAAGGTGTAGCAGGGAGAGGGCCCTAAATGAGGGCTAGTTCAGGACCCCGGGGCTAGCACTAGGGGCCCTGGAAGGGCAAGGGGAGGGAGTGGTTACTTGTTTAGAGAGAGAGAGCTGCCTGACTTGAGCTGCATTTAGTGGAAAGATGCATGCAACTGCAACAGTGACAGGAAAGGAGAGATGAAAATAAATACTCCTCCTTTCTCCTTCCTTCTTCTGAATTCTTGCCAGCACTCTCCATTGGATGAGGGAAAGAGTCAGTGGTGCAGTCTGTATTAGTCAACCTCCAGGGCATGGAACATGGTGGAGAAAGAAAAAGAGTGGGATTTGGGGAAGTAGGGGAGAGAAGTGGGACAGATAAATAGAAGTTATCTAGCATGTGTTTCTAGCTGGTGCTCATAAGATAGGGACCAAACCTTCATGGTGGCACATGTTTATTCCATCAGGCTGTGCCCTCCTGCCTCCCATCCTCCCCTGAAGTCACTGTAGGTTTCTGGGGTTCTGGAGCAGTCCAGGCTATTCCTTTGCTCATGCCTCTGCTCCTGTTACCTCCTTTGCCTGGAATGCCCATTCTGTTCTTATCCACTTGACAACTGCCAAACTTTCTGCAAAACTAACTCGAATGACAACATCTTTATGAAGTCTTTCTCCAACCTCCTCATCAGGTAGAATTGACCACTTTCCTTCTTGTTTCCATAATACCCCACACTTATTCCATCATCATAATAATAGTTGACATGTTTGGAGTGCTTACTATGTGCTAGGCACTGAGAGGTTTGCATGTGTTAACTAGTTAAATCCTCATAACAGATTTATTACCTTCATTGTACTGATGAGTAAGTAGAGACACAGAATCGTTAAGTAAAATCGCACTGGATCACCTAGCTAATAATTCACGAAGCCAGGATTTGAAGCCAGGCAATCTGGCTCTGTTAATCACTTTGGCACCAGTACCATTTGACTCAATTGGATTAATTTAAGTGTCTGTCTTCCTTTACTAAACTATTAACTCACCAAGGATAGGATGGTGTTTTATTGACTTTTTCCTCCCTACTCCCCTGCCTTCCCCCAGTTCTTAGCACTGAACTTGGCAAATGGGAGTTATTTAATAAATGATGAATGAAATGAATGAGTGAGGGGTGAAGGAAAATGAATCGTTTGCAAATATTCTCTTTTTATGGCTAAAAGCCTGCAGCTCAGAGAAGCTAAGTAACTCACTGGCAGAGCCTGTGCTATAATGTCACTCCAGTTCTGCTTGGCTACGAAACCCACGTCCCACCCCCATCATGTCAGGATGCTTTCAAGAGGAATACAGAACTTTAATATGATACAATTGGCCTCAAACAAAAACATGGTACACCTCCTGGTTCATTTTATGGGAGTAGTGTAACTCTGATAACTCAAAGGAGATTGAGTGCCATTCGAGATCAAGACCTAAAGCAGGAACTCTACTCAGGAATAATATATTAGTGCTGGGGTGGGGGTGAGCATGGAGGTCTGGGACAAGGAGAGAGTTCTAAGTCAGAATTCAAGGTAATATCCAAAGATACTGCTTTCCTGCTCTTCTGACACCTTGAAGCCACCTTGGCTGGGGATAGTCTCCTCTGTGGGGCACCACCTGGAGCCTAGTTCCTGGCTCCTCTTTCTTCCCCAACTAGGGGAAGGCGTCCATTACACAATTCCTTCTTCTCCCCCTGCCTCCCATCCCACCTCAATAGTCCATCTTGAGGTGCATATGCACCCTCTTTTTAACCACCTTCCCTCTCTCACTACCTCCCTTTCAGCCCTTGTCTGGTTACATCTTGCTGTTTCTTCACCATTTCATTACTCCCCTCCTCTCTGCTTGTTATCGCTCTTGGTTTTGCCCTCTCCCCTCTTTCTGTTAACTCTTGTCTTCCTACTTCCGTCCCCTCTTTTACCTCTCTCTTTCACCCATTTCAGCATGCTCCAGGCACTAATTAGGGGGGTAAGGGTAGGTCTGCCTGGATGTGGCTGTCAGCTCCACCGTGTTCTTACGTCAGGCAAAAGGCTGAATCTCTCCTCTTCAATTTCTTCATCTATAAAATGGGCACAATAGAAGTTACTGAGGGTGAAATATGATACGCCTTCAATGTTTGACGATTGTTACCATTATTATTTGAGTTTAAATTTGAATTTGAATGTTTCTAAATGGAGTGCATCGTGTCTACATTTTACCATCCCTGTTTCCACCATTTCACTTAGGTTACCCACTTCATTTATCTGCTTGGCTCTTGTAGGCATTTGAGTTTGTGATCCATACATATCAAAGCTCAGAAACTACTCAGAACATCTCTATTTCTTTATTCCAAAGTTTCCATTTATTTCTTTATTCTCCAACAAATAAGCCATTTTTTCTCTCAAGCATCAATTGTGACATGTGTTATTATTTTTTTTTAATATTTATTTATTTTTGAAAGACAGAGTGCAAGAGGGGCAGGGGCAGAGAGAGAGGGGGACAGAGGATCTGAAGCAGGTTCCACACTGACAGCAGAGAGCCCAATGTGGGGCTCAAGATCACGAACTGCGAGATCATGACCCAAGCTGAAGTTGGATGTTCAACCGACTGAGCCACCCAGGAGCCCCATATGTTATTTTTCAAATATACATTTACATTCAATCCCTAGAATTACAATAAGAGTTTTCTGTTTTCGTTTTCTCCTGTAATGATGAGGGTTAAATTAATGTCACCTGTGGAGGCTTGCTGAGCAGAGGGTTAATATCATCTTCCCCTCAGCAACAACTCCTCCTTCCACTCTGGCATCTCCCAGTGCAAAGGTGGTACCAGGAGTTCTTTTTTTTTGTTTTTCTCCTCCCTGCCCCTCACCTGCCCCATGGAGCACCCAGCTCTCCTGGCTCTGTCTTCATCCTTCCATACCTAGCTTCCCACTCCAAGCTTTGGGCATTTTCTCAGAGTGTAACCCCTGACCCCAAGCAGCTCATCACAGTTTATCTTTAAATGAACATTCTGGCAAATACATTTTTCCCCATATCATTTACTTAGATTTTTATAGACTAGCTTAGGATAATCATCAACATTTATGTATCTTTTCATAGGTGACCACGTTCTGAATTCCAAATAACTGGCTTACAGACTTGTAGCTGATATGACTAAAGTCATATGGAGCTCAGTGAGGGCTCCAAATGGTCAGGAATGGCTTCATGGAAATTGGGTCTTGAGTTAAATCTTGAAGGATGTGCAGGAATTCAGAAAGGGCGATGTTCCAGATGAGGAAGTGAAGTTACAGAAGCAGAACTGATATGGGGGAGCAAAGAGAAGTACAAGGGAGCAAGCATGTTGAGAGACTTTTACTAAATAAACAGTTTCAATAAACAGATGCCAGTTGAATGATTTGATTCTCCTCCTTTCAGCTTTCTTTAACTTTAAAGTCAGGAGTGGCAATGCTGGGCACATATGTTGTTACTTACCCACCACACCCAAGGCAGACATTACTAGTTATCGTGAGACTTTTTTTTTTTTAATTTTTTTATTTGTTTATTTTTTGGTGACTCTGGACATGGCCTAAAAATCCTTTATAATGAAACATCCCAACCACTCCTACCAGTTGATTAGAGTTGGTATGTAATATGAAATTCATTTTGCTCTTCATGGCCTGGATTTAGTAAACCTGGTGATTTTTATCTCTAAATGGAAATGTATTATGACTAACTTTATTGAAAACTCTAAATATGCATTTATAACAACATTAATATAATTGTTCAAATACATTAGGATACTATTTTGTATCCTAATACAAATTGTATTTGTATCATACATTTGTATTTGTATTTGTATCCTAATATTGGCTGGGATATAAATTTTGTAGTGATACCCTGAAGCTCTTTTTTTTTTTTTAATGTTTATTTATTTATTTTGAGAGAAAGTGTGAACGTGAGCAGGAGAGGGGCAGAGAGAGAGGGAGAAAGATAATCCCAAGCAGGCTCTGCCTTATCAGCATGGAGCCCGATATGGAGCTTGACCCCACAAACTGAGATTATGACCTGAGCCAAAGTCAAGAGTCAGACGCTTAACCAACTGAGCCACCTAGGCGCCTCTACCGAAAACCTTTTAACGGATGCTTGAATCCATTTGCTTTTAGAAGTGACATAAGTCCTGTTACTGCTGTTAATAGTTACTTTTCCTCAATTTCAGTTTTGAATTGACCCATTTCCCAGAACTTGGCATTGATTCTTTTAAGAATAATTTTTATAATACCAAGTGGAACAGCTATATTCAGAAGTTCTACTCCTGTCTTCTCAAACAGATAATTTATGGCCAGACAACACAGGTTTGGAATACACATAATGTATTCCAAAAAGACGATAGGATTTTAAGTGTCTGGGCTTTGGTGGATTCCCCTTCATTGCTTCCCTTCTTCTCTTTCCCCTGGCATTTAATTCTTATCTTTCAAGAACTGGCTCAACAATTACCTTTCCTGTGAGATCTTTCCTGAATCTCCACATCCTCCATCAGAATTAGTGTCTCTCTCTTCTCTGCTCCATAGCACTTGACTTTTGCTCCTTTAGCAGAATGTCTAGTTAGCTGGGTACATGCCCACCTCTCCAGCTGGGCTGGAAGCAGTCATGTGCTTCACCTTTCCCTCCCCATCACCCAACACAGTGTAGGGACCATATCCATCCTTTATTTTTGGTTACAGTAATAAATCATTTAAAAATACTAGGCTACTAGAATTTTCATTTTGTTTCAGTGCATCAGTGTGTATGCTGTTTTACCTGAGAAAGCAAAATTGGTGTAAAATTAGGTAACAAATCCATATATGTGGACTTTGAGAGTCATTCCTCTTGGAAGACTAAATAGTTTTCCTGCAGACTAATTTTGTACAATAAAAGTGCCATGTGGTGAGAGCACTTGTGTTGGTGTCTGTCTTAAGCTGAGCCTACCTTCGTTTGAGTGAAGGGAAAGTATTTGGATCATATGACTGGAAACACACGTGTCATGAGACAAAAATGCTGGCATTTCTATCAGGACAACAGATGATATCCTCTTCCTGAGTACAATGGGAAAAGCAGAGAGTCTGGGGAGGCCTGCATCATGACCTGCATGAGGGAATGACATTCAGAATGTGTCTCGATGTTCCAACTTCCCTTCCTCTGGAGCATCACCCTTTGCCTCAGTTTTCCATATGGGAAATGGGTGGAAGTCAGTGGAATTATTGTGCAATAAAAATAGCTAGTGCTTGTTTCCTGTGGGTCAAGTACTATGCTGAACACATGAGCTCATTAGCTTATAGGACTAACAACAGCCCTATAAAGTGTAACATTAGTATTCTCCCTTCACAGGAGAGAAAATGGCAGCTTGGTAGTTAAATGACTTGCTCAAAGTTAACTGCAAGAAAATGGGAACGTCTGGGGCTCAAATCCAGGTCTTTCCAACTGTAAAGCCTATCTTTTTACCCCCATGCTAACCTGCCTCTGGGAAACCTGAGGAGTTTCATAAAAGTGCTGTACATAGAATGGGTCAGGGAATCCTAATTAGGGTGTTCGGGGGAAGGTAATGAAGATAACATTACATATTTTCTTGAGAGAGCTCCCAGCTGTTATGAAACTGTGCAGTACTGGATTTGGTCAATCACGCGATCTTTTGAACCCGGTTAAGCTGATATTACTGTCAGGTGATTCCTGAGACTTTGGTCCATTGCAGTAGGAGTTCAGAGGATTCCTTGTTGGGACTGGAGGGGGTCGGTGGGAATTGTGTGTGGCCTGTGCTGCCTCTCCTCAACTGTGCCTTGTTGTCTTTTTTCCTACCAGTAGGTGGAAATAGAACTGAATCTTCCAGCCCTTGCTCTTTCAGCTGAGCCCCGGCAGGATTCCTTTAATTTCTGCCTCAAAAGAACATGAGCGAAAAAAATGCCCTCAGGAGAGGTTCGGAGTGTGCAGTTAGGGGGTTGTTGTTCTGCAGTCAGACTGGAGTACTTCCAGTGTGATGGTCAGATAATGGGTTTAGCCTCATACAAGGCCAGGGTGCTGGAAGCAGCTGCTGGCAATCTCGGGTGTCCTGTGAGCCCTGCTGGACACCCACCTCGAGTGGGGTTTTTTCCCTGTCCCGACCGCATGTCATTTTCCAAGACTTTTAGTCCCAGTTTTAAACCTTTGTACTTGCTCTCAACTTGTATATCATAGTCTTTTTTTTTTTTTCTTCAGAAACCACATTTCTGAAATTGAAGCAGTGCATAAACGGATGAATAAAAGGGGAAAGTCTCCCACTTGTGGTCCCCCTGCCCACTTCCTCAAGGTATTCGGTAACAGTTTGTGGCATAGCTCTCCAGACATTTTTCTACATATCTACAATTATAGATTTCCATTTAAATAAAATTAGAATCATGCAATAAGCATTATTCTGCATCTTGCTTTTGCCACTTGTCAGTGGTTTAGGGCTGCCTATGTATGTGATCATCTCTAGAACTGTGGTTCTCAAGTGGGGCAATTTTGCCCTCCCCCACCACACACACCATACACACTTGGCAATGACTGGAGGCATTTTTGGTTGTCACAACCGAGGATAGAGGGCAGTGTTACTGACATCTAGTGGGTAGAGCACAGAGATACTGCTTAACATCCTACAATGCAAAAGACAGCCCCCATGGAATGATCTGGCCCCCAATGTCAATAGTGCTGAGGTCGAGAAGCCCTTCTCCAGCAAGCCTCATTCTTTGTAGTGGGTGCACAGTATTCTACAGGAGTTCCCATTCTGTAGTAATCCGTCTTCCTATAAGCAGTCATGTAAGGCTGTTTCCAACACTTTGCTGTTAAAAGCAATGTTGCGGTGAACGTTGTTTTACATCTTTATGTACTGTGAGATTTTATTTCTGCAAGATAAAGACACAAAAGTAAAATGTCTGAGTGTAGGAACTTTATTTTAAAAGTAAAAGAACTAAAAACAGAGAGTTGTGTCTTCAGTTCCTAGCAAGTTCATTTGGTGGCAAAACCTGACTCGAACTGGCATGAGGCTAGTTACAGTCTTTATTTATTCCATTTAATGTGAAGAATATGTAGACGTTTTGTGATTGTGGAATGCCTCCTCTGTCTCTGATTGGGGATGTTACATAATATATAGCATAAGTACCTCATTAATTTTTTTTAATCTTAAAAAACTGAATTCCAAAGTTTAAAAAGCTTTTTGATATTGTCATGATGTGCTGCATTTAGTCCCTGTACTCCTCATGCCCATATAGTCCATACATCCTCATGAGCAGATAGTGTTGACTTTGATGATTTTGTATTCAGCATTTAAAACCCCTTTTATTTATTTTTATTTTTTATTAAAAAAAATTTTTTTTAATGTTTATTTATTTTTGAGACAGAGAGAGACAGAGCATGAACGGGGGAGGGTCAGAGAGCGAGGGAGACACAGAATCAGAAGCAGGCTCCAGGCTCCGAGCTGTCAGCCCAGAGCCCGATGCGGGGCTCGAACTCACGGACCGTGAGATCATGACCTGAGCCGAAGTCGGACGCTCAACCGACTGAGCCACCCAGGCACCCCTAAAACCCCTTTTAAAGGTAATTTGGTCCTATAAAGAAGAGCTGCGTGTATCCAGGTCATAATTACTGCCAGTGCCTTGTGGTTTTCCACCCAAATTAGCCTATCAGAAAACATCAAACATGACCTTAAAAAGCACCTTTTGCCTTGATATTTATGAATATCACTTAAAATGTTAGCAATAGCTATAGCAATTGCTTACTGTGCTTCATGCTTAAAAAACATTACCAAGTCTGACTTTTACAGCAGTGTCCCTAAGTCGTGTGTTTTTAGCTTCCTTTATACTTGAGGGAATGGACTTCAGCAGTTGATGACTTGGGCAAAGTAACATATCTGGAAAGAAGCCAGACCCAAAGCCTGAAGTGGTATATGCCACATCCCTCCCCAGGCTTAGTGCAATTCACTTTCCCCTGTGTGGACAGTGTTACAATATTTCTACATTGGTGGCCATTAACATCTGAGAAAAAAAAATAGTCTCAAGTTGCTTTTTCTTTCAAGGGGTTGCACTTGGACTTGAGGACAAATAGGTGAATGTCACTCGAGTCAAGTGGGTATTTTCATCACAATGTTAAGAGAAAGTCGTTGGAGCAAATCTGAGGCCACAGGCTCTCCCACCAAAGGACTCCAGCACCGAGCATTGTTTGAAATGAGAAAATGTTAATGTCTTCCCTGGAGCCTGGATTTGATATGATATTAGGGGAAAGCTTTCACTTATATTTATTTCTCTTGGTTTAATCCCAAGAAGATGTCAGTTTCCATTATGAAAATTGCAGGTGTAAAAAATATTATCTTTTGTTCTCTATAGCAGGCCAATCCAAGAACCCTCAGGAGAAATTCCTGCCCCAAGCCAGTTGGAATTTCTGATTCTTGAATTTTTCATGAGTGACCAGCTTAGGCTGAAGTAGTGTCCAAGAAGTATGCTCCTAGGTTGGTGTATTTTTTTTTTTAACTGCCGCTGACATAATCCACTTTGCTGCCTTCTGTCTCTAGGAGTTTCTCCAAAAATCGATGTGCAAGGAACTTTCCCATTCCTTAGCAGATCTCCACTTCTCAGTGCACCTTTCCCATGGTGCACTCTGCAGTTCAACCTACTGACTTGTCTTAAAGTTTCAAGTGTATAACTGATTTTGTGAAAGGGGATATCACAGTACGAACTACATACAGATCAGTTAAGTACTCCTGTTAATCCTTTTCCTGCCCAGTTTGATTATTGCTTTTAGGTGTCTTTCAACTTTTACCCATGGTCCTTCACCCTGGGTGGGCTCTCTCTGGTTCTTTGATCTTTGAGAAAGACAGAGATGGACTCTTGTCAATCTCTCCACGCAGCGCTTTTCCTCACAGCACCCCAGTAACTTTCATAGAGGTTTCTGTAGTTCGGCACTTACACCTCACAGTTCTAGACTCCTTTCTGCCTCAGGGCCTTTGCACATGCTGGTTTCTCTGCCTAGGACACATAATTCTACCTACCACCTCTTTGTACCTGGTTGTTAACTTCAGCTCACATGCTCAGAGAAGACTTTCTAAAACCATACCCCTTCCCCTTGCCAAGACCAGCCATTAGTTTGATTATTTCATATGTCTGTATCTACCCTAAGGCTGGACATGGTGTTAGACCAGAGACCAAGTAAAATACTCTAGTGCAGTAAATATTTGTGCAGTGAGTAGACAAGCACGGCCTGTACTTCTCTGTGTTTCCAGAGTAGTTCCTCTGATTTTAGACTTTATTTTCTAGACCATCATTTTCTCTAAAATGTGCATCTCTTTTCATATCACTGACCTGTCCTTTCTGCTGAACACCCCCCCCCAACCCCCACCAGCCTTTGCACTGTCCCTTTCCAGGACATTCTGGTTCCCATTCTGGGTCTAGTCAGCATGCTCAAAAGCTATCTTATTTAGGAATTGTTCTATTATGTTATTCCTCCTCAATATCCACAGGATTGTTTTAGACATAGTTTGTTTGCTTGTGTTTATTTTTTACGATTATTTCAAGCATATAGGAAAGCACAGAGAAGCTTACAGCAAATGGCCATGCACCCACTGCCCAGAGTTGCAAGTCTCAACATTTGTCATGTTTGCCTCAGATATTTTAAAGAAATGAAATGTTAAAGAGACCATTGTAGGCCTCATTCCCTATCCTCTCTTCCTTCCTAAGAGATAGCCATGATAGGGACAATTGTTAAACTAGTCATTGGAAAATCTGTAAGTGGAAGAAAATGGAAAACTACATTTTGGCTAGCCTTATGGATGGGAAATATTATCACACTCTTGTTTTCATTTATATTTCCCTGATTACTGGTAAGGTTTATTAGCTACTTGGGCTGCTTCTGTGAATTGCCTATTTATATCTTTTACCATTTATGTGTTTGGTTGTCTTTTTCTCATTGGTTTGTAAAGGTCCCTGTATAGTTGGATTATTCTTTTGCTTTATATGTGTTGCAATACCTTCTTCTGTTCAGTAACTTTGTTATCTTTTGTCTCTGTTCAAATTATCATGTGTTGTATTGAAATTTTAGATTTGCATGAAATCCAATTAAGATTTTCCTTTTTGATTTGGTTTTTTTTTCATGTTTTTATTATATTCCCTGACCTTTGATTGTAAAGATACTCTTCTCAAAATGTTTTAAATGTTTTGTTTTTCACATGTTGAGCTTTCATTCATCTAGAATTTATTTTTGTAATTAGGTAGAAATCTAACTGATTTTTACAAAGCTGCCACATGCAGTTGGGTGTATTTCTTCCTTTGCCATCTTTATACTTCTTGTTTGTTTTTCTTGTCTTATTGCACTGCCTAGTACTTTCAGTGCAGTATTATATTGATGTGTCCTCAGCCCTATGCTAAATTTCATTACACTCGCAGTCAATAATATAGATGTTATCTCAACTTTATAGATGAAGTAACAGAGACTTGGAGAGGATAAGTAACTTTCCCAGAATCACACAGCTAGAAAGTAACAGAGTCAGTATTCAAGTCCAAGTCTGAATGACCATAATGTTGAACTGCTTATACTGCCTCTTGTCACAGATGACTTGGGGAAAAGATATTCCTTCTACCTTTCCTGCTCTTGCCCAGATTCTCTATGTATAATGAGGAAAGGAAATTTTATTGAAGTCATGCCAGAAAAGCACTTCCAGTGTGTCTGAACAAAACCAATAGACTTTGTTTAATTTAGACCTGCCAAAAGCAGATTAAAGAACCTTGTAAGTATGAAACAGGTCTTATTCCAGATGGGATCAGCATTTATTCAGGTAAAAAAAAATCACATCTTGGTGGAACTTCAGAAAGGAGAAGTAGATCTTCAGAGTAAGTTGACATTCTCAGGAATATTAACAAGTAACTGGAATTTCCTTTCTTCCTGTCTCCCTTCCTTCCTCCTTTCTTCTTTCCTTTCTCCCTTCCTTCCTTCCTTCCTTCCTTCCTCCCTCCCTCCCTCCCTCCCTCCCTCCCTCCCTCCCTCCCTTCCTTCCTTCCTCCCTTCCTTCCTCCTTTCGTCCCGCCTCAGCCTCTATCCATAAAAGATCTGAAGCACCTTACACATACCTACTCAAAACAAGATAAAATAATAAGATGCAAAAAAACCCAGGAAAAATGGGAAAATAAATGTGGCAAAATAATATTTGATTCTTGCCTTAGTGTCATTTGCTAGAGTTTGGCCACAACATAGCCCTAAGCATCTTAGCAGGTGAAGCAAAGAAAACCTGTTCAGCACATGATTCACATTGAGAATGGGATCAAAATACAATCATTGCTAAGGGGATATATACGTGTCCTAATTCTGCCATGGCCATCATACAGGGACCCTGTGTGATGATGTGGGCCAGCATCTTCTTGGTAATGGGAAGTACTCTTCACCTGCACCCAGTTCCCCTATTCAACCCCAAGTTCTTGAGGGGGCAGGCACTATATCTATTTTATTCTTCATTATATACCAGAGCCCAGCACAGTGCCTGGAACATATAGATGCTCAGGATATATTTTTTGAATGAATGAATATTATTTGTAATATCTATCAATAAGAGCCAATAGCAGGATACAAGATCAATATTCAGAAGTCAATTATATCCTTTTTACTAGCAATGAACAATTACAAAATAAAAATAAGAAAACCATTCAATTTATAATATCATCAAAAAGAATAAAATACTTAGGAACAAATTTAACAGGAGAGATGCAAGACTTATACACTGAAAACTACATAGCATCATTTAAAAGCCAATGGCAAGATTTCACTAAAAAAAAAAAAAAGGCCAATTAGAGAAAATTTATCAAAAGAAATTTTACATGAAGTAAAAATCTTGATATTTTAGGTATGTGGCTTTCCAATGATTTTATCTGATCAAAGACTATAATTTAAAATTTTAGTATGAATAGATAGGCCAAACATACTTCTGACAATCTTTCTGATCAGTACCTTGTTGCATGCAAACTCCTGGTGAGAAGGAACAGCAGAGGCTTGGGGTTTACGTTCTTGGTCAGGAATCTGAAGGGTAAATACTACATGTTGCCAATAAAGGCTATTGCTGGAAACTTAGATGAACCTATAATACACCATAATTGCTTTGTGAGTTGGAAAAGTGTATATTAGATAAAACAAAGTCGGGATATATGTGGAAAATGGGAAGGTGCCCCAAATGTTTAGAGCATCTAATTCATACTGAGGACCTTTGTGTTAATTACTGACTTCCCCATTAATCTGTATTCTGACACTTGCCTTAAAAACATGACTGCTTTCATGAGCTCATTGTTTTCGAGCCCACGATATGCGCCCACCACTTTCTCAACTTCACTGACGTTACCTCACGTAATGCCCACAGCTCTAGGAAAGAGATCCTGTGGTTACTACCTTCTTTTACAGAAGAGGAAACTGGGACCTAGAGAAGTTAAGCCACTTGTTCAGGGTCACACATGAGAAGTGACAGTGTCAGAAACCACAACCTGTGTCCCCAACCACCTTGCATATTGCCCCTACTTATGAATAGCAGACACCAGTCTCCTGTGATTGGCCAGAAGTGATTTTCCCTGTTAGATGGGACGTGTTGGATGTACTCTGGGGGCCTTGTTTTGATTTTGTCCTCAGGACACCACAGTTAAAGAACTGCCCCGATTTTAAGATCATCTCTCCAGAGAGTCTCCCAGAACGTTAGGATAACGAACTACAGTCTGTATGACAATTGCCAAGTGCTGGACTCAAATTCTGTTGCTGAAGCAGAGGCCTTGACACAAGCATGGTTGACAGACTTAGTTCCTGCCTCACAAGGATTCTCGTTCTGTAAAGGTAACAGAGTTTGTGAGTAAGATCTTGGGCTCTGAAGTCAACCGATACAGTTCAAATCTTGGTTGAATAATGGAACGAACCTTCCTTATAGTGGTGTTGGAAGGAACAACTAGGCCTACCGTTTAGGGCACTTAGCACACCAGAGGGGCACTTAGAAAGCTTTTAAGAATGATAGCTGCTGAAACAGCCTTTTAAAATTAGACATCGGGGTAAGGAGTGCATCTTGACAACAGGCAGACACAGCCAACAGTTTACAGCTGACAGCAGTTTTGTACTGTAGACTCCTAAAGCCACTTGGACACTCGCCAGCCTGGACTTTGAAAATTTAAACATTTTCAAAATTATTTTTAACCAAACTGAAAGAAAAGGGATTCCCACAGTGTGAAGGAGGCTGCCGTGGCTTTGCCATTTCCCACGGGGAAAGGGACCAAGGGACGCTTCTTTTTGTTGGTGGAAGAAACGAGGGAGAGGGCAAGGGCCCAGAGTGGGGACAAGCACAGAGTCGTCCGGTCCTCAGCCAGCTGCCCCTTGAGCTCCTGACACTCTTTCCACTTCTATAAAACCAGGGGGCTTGACCGCAGGCCCTTCTGGTGCTGACGTTCTGTGAAACCATAAACGCCTCCCTCGACCTGCAATTTAACGTGAGCCCTCAGCTTTTATGGAGGAGCTGTGCAAGTCCGGGCCCTCGGAAAGATGTCTCTGTATCTTTTATGCACGTCCCGGGGAAGGCATTATCCGTTATATTACCCGGTACCCTGTACCTCAGCTAATAAATTCCTCTCGAAATTTGGAGCCAGGAAAAAGTTTGTCTCTCGGCTTGAACCCTTAGTGTTTTGTTTTGTTTTGTGTTTTGGATTGGATGACATCTGTGCTACCCCCTCCGTGTGTTTCTCTTGTTACTCTCTTTGCCAAGAAGCTCAAGAGCTAAATACAGTGGTTAACAATAGTGGCTTCCCTCAGACAACTCAGGGCTCTAAATCCTTCTCAGAGCTGAATATTGTTGTTGTTTGATTTTACGTGCTGCAATATAGAAACCACACCAAATCCTTCTGCGGCTTGAAACAGGGCATAAATCATTCATGCAGAACGACATAGTAAATGGATGCAGAAATCTGTGAATGTTCCTCCCCACTGTCAGTGGCTCCTACCACTCTCTTTCCCCACTCTCTTTCCCCACTTCCAACAAGTCCGAAACAACAGTAAGAACCAGTATGAGAGGGACCCACTCTGGACCTGGCCCTAAAGTCCTTTATATGCATTTTCTCATTCAACACCTTGTGTTTGTGGGTACTGTTACTTTCTTTGTTTAAAAGTGAGGAGGGTGCCTGGGTGGCTCAGTCGGCTAAGTGCCTTTTAGGGTGGGTCATGATCTCGAGGTTCATGGGTCCAAACCCCACGTCAGGCTCTGTGCTAACAGCCTAGAGTCTGCTTCCGATTCTGTGCACCTCCCCCTCTGCCCCTCCCCTGCTCACACTCTGTCTCTCTCTTTCAAAAATAAACATTAAAAAAAAAATTTTTTTTTTAATAGAAAAAATGTGAGATAAGTGAGACACCAAAAAGTTGAGTAGCTGGACAAGGTCTCACAGCTAGTGAGAGACTACCCCTTTCTTTCACTGGTGGTGGACAGGCCATCCAAGGGAGTCACATTAGACCCAAAGAATTCCTTTGGCATGGAGGGTCCTAGCGACAGAGAGGCTTTGACCCATCTGGTTTTGACTTGTTTATGTGGATAATTAGTAAGCCAACCACAAACAAACAAAAACCAGGAGCAAACACAGACGAGAAGGGGAGAATTGATGCACACAGAAAACTGGAGAAACCCCTGGGTTCAGACTGTCTGAGATCTATTCTGAACTCCCATTGAGCCTATTTGTATGGGAAACCCTGTGGAGTCTCAGAGGTGTCAACTCATTTTTCTTTGAAATGTGTATGGAGTCAGGCTGTGGTCGGGGGATGGTTCCTGATCAGCCCTCGTTCCCCAGAGTTGGATGTACTAGGAGTGCAGCTTGGCTGCGGGGCACAACAGTGCCCTTCCCACCCCTAACTGGTGGTGGGAGAATTCCCCAGTGTTGCCCGACTTTTGGAGCCAGCACTAGTGGAAGAAACTGTCAGCCCACTTGGCTACAGGCCCTCAGCTGAACCTACGTGGTGGCATCTTTAGTGTCTGTGCTCGCTTCTCTTCCCACTGAGTACAAGAACAGCCATGAGTAGTGACAGGATGGGAAGTAGTCATGGCCAGGCTGACCCCCCAGGGCCTGGCTCGGTAGACAGACTGGGGAAGTAAAGCCTTACTTTAGCCATTGGACTCAGCTGGGAATGTGTCCACAGTCAGTATGCAGATGTCTTAAGTGTGGCCAAATAATTAAGACAACTTTTAACATTTCATATTCAAAAGTATCTCACATTCAGTCAACAAATATTTATCGAGCATCCCTCTATGCTGAGCATCGTTCCAGATGCTGGGGACGCAGCAGCAAGCAAGCCGATCTGGGCCTGCTGATCGGGAGCTCGCCACAAATGATCCTGCAGGCCCCTGCCTCTGGTGTGGTCAAGTGCTGTGCTCGAGAAGCCTGGTCTTTTGGAATCGCTTTGGTTGTCTCTGCCTCGAATCTGGAGATGGTGTTGTTGCTCGAAACATTTTTGGAGCTACCCTTCAGGAATTGCCTTCAGATCTAGTCTGGGCCACACAGGAAAATCCATCTCACTATTTTATAGCCACACCTAGCTTGTGACCAAAAATGGAATTGCCCAGCTTGATGACCCACTTTATTCCCCAGACTTGGCTCTGATGGACTTGCCTGTGAGTGAGCCAAAATTACATCCACCCTCTAAGGATGAATATTTACCATCACTGAGCATATTAGCAGTAATCTGGATAATTTTGAAATAATTTCTCACTTGCCCAAACTCCCATCACCGTTGGTGGCCCTGTTGTAACACTTAGCCCAGGCTCCCTCGTGATAGAATGACCTCCTTCTGCCTCCACTTCCCCTACCAGGTAGAGAGCCTTTGGAAAACAGGACCATGTATTTATACCCTCTGCAGTGCCCAACATGAAACAGATGTTTAAAAATGTATATTTACCAAGATGGAATGTTTAGGTTCTGAAGGAAGTTTCCAAAGAGGCGTTCCAAAATTGCTCTGAGTGACAAAAGTGACATTGGAAGAATGGACAGTTCAGGGTAGTATATTCAGGCTCTGGAATCTGTCAGGCCTGGCTCCAATCCCTACTAGCTCCCTTAACCAGCTGTGTGGCTGGCCCCACAACTCATTCATTCCCTCTGAGCCTTCATTTCCACGTCTGTGGAATAGGGACAGTAATACTGCCTAACGGGCTTTTGTAAGGCAAGTGAGCATATTCATGTAATGCCCTAAGCAAAGTGCCTATTGCATAGTACACTAATTCAATAAATGGGAGTGATTCTATTATCATTATCATTATCATTATCATTACTATGGTGATGAGGATGGTGGTGGTAGTGAAGCTGGCAGGAACTACAGACTGGTGGTTAAGGAGCACACCAGGCAGATCGGGTACCGCTGCTTACCTGCTCACCACGATAACACCCCTCTGTGCTTCGGTTTCTTCATCTATAGAATGGAAACAATAAAAGTATCTACCTTGCAGGGCTGTTGTGAGGGTTCAGTGAGATGTGCATGTAAAGTGTTAGCACAGTGCCTAGCACATGGTTAATACTTTGTAAAGTTTCACATTGTGATCAATAACGTGTCCAAAAACAAGGTCTACCTCTGGCATCCCCTCCCATCCCAAGCCAGCCTCTGAGCAGTTATGAAACCTTAGCTGATCTCTCTCCCAGGCAGGTGCTGTTGACAAACCCTTCCCCCCTGCCAATTCCCTGCTCATCCAGCAGTAATGTGGCCTCTCATATCTTATCGTCCCACCGGATTCAGGGACCATAAGATTCTGAAGTAATCAATAGCAGTTGCCCATCAGGAACCATGTTGGTGGAACCCCTGAGCTTTCTTGTTCATCAAAAGTTCTAGGGGGGAAAAATGGATTTCTGGCTTAGAGAAACACTGCTTTTTCTGGGAGTTACCTTCACTTTGAAGGCATTTGCAGCTTTGGGAAGCTCTCGTATCCTGCAGCATGGGAGGCTCCCATATCCCTGGATTGGTACCTTCCACTATTATCCCCTGGATACTAGGTTTTTTTGCACACAAATTCACTTTGGGTTCTGTTTGCTACCTTTTATTCTCTTGAGTAAAACTGTGGGTAACTGAGAAGCTCTGAATTTCTATTTGGAAAATACAGTGCTCTTGATGAGACCAGAACAATTCAAATAACTCTACATGTACAGAGGCCAGATTAATAAAAACCCAAAGGTGAATCCTTTTCTTCCCTTCATCTAGAAGAGTTGTATTTCACAGAGGTTCTTACAATGCCCTGACTCTGGATCAGGGCCCTCCCCTGATTCTGGATATTACATCATTTCATTTTGGCTAATGTAAACATTCATCACCCTGTGTGTTGCAGGATTTTTCAGTACGGTTTGAGATTGGGCTTCATTCGGTGGGTTGTTGCAGTGATTAATGGTTTCAGAAGGAAGTGCAGCAGGAAGAGGCTTTGCAGGAATGGAAGAGGTGAGGCAGCTTCATGTGAGATTCTGCAAAGGGATTAAGATTTGGCACCGACTTGGTTTCTGTGCAGCCTCTTAGGCAGAGAGCCTGGGGAGAGGGAAGCGGGCTGTCAGCTGGGGCTTTGCACACTCTCAGCCCGCCTCGAGGGTTGGGTGGCTTTTCCCTCTCTCTGCAGCACACAGTTTTACCTTATTAAAGGATGGATGTGGATGCTGGAGGCTTAAGGAAGACCAGGTAAGGGCTCCTGTTGTCCACAAATTCCCTGATGTTCTTAATGCATGGAATCCTGGGGACTGTTCCTTTACTCACACACTGTGCAGTGTTAGCTCAAACACAGTTCCTGTGAGACATTTCACAGAGAGGATCAGGGAAGTTTCTTTCCTAGTTAAGAAAAATTTTTAAATGTTTTAGCCCAAAATATTTAACTATAGAGATGCAAATTTTTTCTTTGCTATCACAGCTTTAAGATTACTTCTTTGCATTTTAACTTACAAGACTTTGAAAAGAATCCTGATGGTTTATTAGATGTTTGTTTTTCTTTTATAATGACCTGTGGTATGTTATATATCAATATGTAGTTTAATGAAAACGAATAATTCATTATCTTCTTTGAATACGTTGATCTATTTTTTCCAGATTTGTCTTTCTCTTTTTTAATCTTTTGGCATTTGTGCATATGATACTGGTAAGGAATATCCTTAAGTGCAGCCAATTTTTAAGAGGAAAAAGTATATACTTAGGAGTTCAACTTAATCATATTTGATAGGATCCCTATTTGAAATGAGCTACATGGTTTTTGATGCCTCGGGTATACTTTATTAAAAAAATCTTTTTTCAGTATAAATGTCCATAGCTTGTGGGGAAGGTGATGCAGCTTATCTGTAGGGTTAAGCTATTTATTTGCAAGCATTAAAAGCATGTTAGACCTTTGATAAGATTAGGTCAAGAAGAGATCATTGGAAGAGAAGTTTTCTGCTCACCACCAACTCAATTCCAAGTTCTGTTCCTTTTCTTAAAAAAAAAAAAAATCTGGAGTTAAAAATAACCCAGAATAAAACTTGAAAACTGTTTTGTTTCTCTGTATTTGGCTAACTTCATTGCAAAGTACTATGTTTAAGGAATTCAAGCTATGAAGACTGCTCTTGCAATGGTTTGCACAATTCTATCTATGAGTTTCTATAACCCTTTACAAGAGTGTGTGATGTTTTGTGAGTATGAGGATTAAACTCTTCAGTGAGTCTTCGTACCTTCTACAACCCTAGGGGATGGATAACAACTGTAAGAAAACAACATGAAAAATCGTGTCCATTTCCTGACACAAGCTCAGTTTTCTAGTGTCCATTGTAGTGTGGAGTTGCCAAAGTGAGCAAAGGGGGGCATTTGGCACCCCTCATTGCAGGGAGGGTGTGGGATGTCTGGTAGGAATGAGTGCCTGGGACTGTTGTGGCTGACAGGCACAAAGACTCATGATCCCTATTATTTATGGAAAGTAAAATGTTTTTGTTAAACATAGGGGATGCTGACCCTACACCTTTGTTAGGGTGAAAGGGGGTCTGTGCATCTAGTTGTTCATACTGTTTTTGTTTGATGAGCCCTTTAGTTCATGTAGTTTCCTGGTTTTTCCTTTGGAAACACTAGCATAGCAGTAGAGTCTCTAGCATTGTGTATTACTTTAACTTAGCCTCTTAGCCGTTTTCTCGTAGTGGGACGACTAAAAATAAGGCAGTCTTAAGGCCCAATTTGAAAAGGTGTGAAAGCAGCTGTCATCTTTAGGAAGGGAGAATCATGCCAAGGGTTAAAACCTGCATGCAGACTCTTAATTGTGCTGTGTGCATTCTCTTCCGATTATTGAAGAATCTAGGCAAGTTATCATTACAAATGCTTTCCATAATTGAGCTTTAAAAAATGTGCTGTATAGTGTGGAAATGGTATGTTGTCCTGGCTTTCCTCATTGTCACATTGATATCTTCTGAAGGGACATCCTTAGTTCCTCTAATATTTTTAGAAATACCAAACAAAATATGTTCTGTTAACAAAATACCATTTTGCCAATGTATCACCTTATCTTCATTCCGTCTTCTTCCTCCTTACCTGTCATTTAGGAGACAAGGGAAATTGCTCAGGTAATCAGTTGAGGGATGATTATCAGGAACACCCTAGAGTAGCTGCTATGAGTTATCCTTTCCTTTGTAATGTGCTCTTGATAGAAGTTTGATTTCTTTGTTTGCCGTTTTTAATTCTATTGAAATAGAGTTTCATGTGGCTGAAAAAATTTTAAGTACAAAAAGGTAAATAATGAAAAGCTTCCTCCATGAATTCCAGATACCCAGTTTCTCCCCTGGGTAGTGTCTGAGAGAATTTTGAAAAGGAGTAAATGACACTTTAGACCCGTGTTTCTCAAACTTTAATAGGCCTTAGCAACATCTGCAGAGTTGGTGAAAACACAGCTTGCTGGGCCCCCTAGAGATTCTGACTCTAGGAGACTGGGATTGGGCCCCAGAAATTGCATTTCCAGTAGTTTCCCAGGTGCTGATGCTGCCAGTTGGGGGCCACACTTTGAACAGTGCCACTTAAAGTGAAGGCCTCCTTTTTCTGCATCCATCCTCCACAATCTCTTCTCCACTTTTCAGAAAGGCTTCTGTTAAAATTAATAGCCACCGTAACCCACAGGGAGGAAATCTGTGGTGACAAATCACATATCTATAATCAGAATTTGGGTGGAGACAGGGGTGGTGATAGGGGAAGGCATTCTGTGTGAATGGCTGTGGTATGTGATGTGCACATACTGGGTAAAGAGCATTGCTTTACAGTCAGTCTACTGTAAATTCTTGTCTTGATTGCAGTGTGAAATGATGCCATTAACTAAAGTGAGCAAGCTTCCGTTAAAAATCCCTTTATAGGTTGTAATTTTGAAAACATTTGGCATAATTTTATATATATATATATATATATATATATACACACACACACACACACACACACACACACACACACACACACACAAACACACACACATACATATGTGCTAAAAAAAAAAAAATGACCCTGCCTGGATTCACCCCCTTTTGCCTCTGCTTTCCCATGAGCATCATCACATCTCCTTTATCCTATGGCAAATGACACACATGAATGTGTTTGACACAAATGAACACAGATCACACTTTGGCACTGAGCAGTGTTTTCTGTGAAAGCAGCCCGAGTTGGTTCGTTTTCATTTATTCACTGGCTCAGGAAATGTGTAGTGAGGACCTTATGTGCCATGCACTGCCAGGCCCTGAGATGCAGCAGTGAAGTGGATGACATGGTCCCTGCTCTTATACCTTCAGGTATAGTAGAGATTCTTGGAAAGGGCAGTGAGTAGCCCAGAACAAGAGATAGAGAAGAGAAAGAAAGGGAGAACCATAATGTATGATGCACATGGTAGGTGCTTGGTAAATGACTCATGTTCAGTTCAATTAAACAGCTATTCAGTGCAAGTCATAATATTAAGACTATAGGGGACACCCATGAAAGTGACACATAGTTCTTGCCCTTTAGGAATTTGCCATTCAGGGGCAGGTGATACAACTCCCAACTGTCCAGCCCTGTACCATTCTCAAAGAGCTTCCCGTTTATTGTGGCTCCTCAGTGATAGTGTGATGTGAATTGGATAATAAAGTATAATTACTTACTTCTGGCACCCACTTCTGCCACTTCCCAGAGGAGCTGTTCCTGCTAGAAGAATACCTGCTGTGTTTTATTTAATGCTCATTGCACACCCTGGCATGCTTTGCCACAAGATGCATTTGAGTTCAAACAGCTTAGACATCTAATACAAATAATCCCCATGCTCTCACTGCAACATGGAGACATACAGAGAAACGGCAGGTGCATGTGTGTGTTGTGGGGTGGAGAGGGGTTTTGCTAGAGGCCGTATATGTTGAGTGATTTCTCCATTGGGGTCAATCCAGCTTAGGAATCCAGTGGGGTCAACAAATTGCACCCATGAGGAAAGAACTGGGGCAACTACTGCAAGCTTAGGCAGGTGCAGGACACGGGGAAGCCTTGGGGAATTCCAGAACAGTGACTCCATTTTTGCAACAATTGGCAGAGGGAGTTGTACACTGGCACTAGCTGGGTAAAGACAATCTGATGCAAATGAAGAGAGCAGAAGTAGGAAATCAATAGGATGGAAGCTGTCCCGTGCATGTCCCAGGGGTAACATGCCCAAATCTCTCCTTTGGTCTCAATAGCATGACTTAGGAGCAAATAATAGGAGGGTTCTGAAGGCTAGTTTGGGAAGCTGAGAAAGAGACTGAATATCAGAATTTTTTGTGGTCATTGCTGAGCTATAGTTGTGTGTGTGTGTGTGTGTGTGTGTGTATATATACACATATATATATATGTGGCTATAGTCCATTGATGGATGGCTGTAGTACGTAGCACAGGTGGAAACAGGTGGAACTTGAGGGTGCTAGGGAGAGCAGAGAGAGGGCTATTATGTTTCTTAGGAATTGAAGGTTCTTTTGAGACAGCTGTCAAAGAAGGGTAAGAAACCAGAATCATGAAACAGATTATAAGAGTAGTGGAGGAATCCAAGGAGCCTCAGCATTAAAATGGCACCAGGAAATGCCCAGTGGGTGGAAATAGCCTGATCAGTTAATGAAAATATGGCAGTAGAAAGGGGTTATAAGCCACCTGACAAGGATAATGAGATTGAGCTGGAAACTGCAATAGGACTGGCTGAGCTAAAGAATCGGGCCAATTAGTAGTAATGAGAGTGTTTACTCACTTGTAAATTGGCACAGTATCTCCCTGGGATGAATTAGGACAAATGATCATTTCCTATGCTAATGATTTTATAGAAGAAAAGAAAAGGAAGAGAAGCACTATAGAAGGTGCAGAGAGCATCTGTGTGTGACCACCGTAATAGAATAACCCTATTAGGTTTAACAGTCTGGTATAAGAATGGTAATGTATTGTTGGGATGAGCACTGGGTGTTGTATGGAAACCAGTTTGACAATAAATTTCATATATTTAAAAAAATAAAAAAAATAAAACCTCAAAAAAAAAAAAAAAAAGAAAACCCCACCAAACATGTTTCAGGAAGCACAAAGTATGACAAGATTCGAAAAACCATTTAGGGAGATGGGGTTGAAAAGAATCAGCTTTTTTCCTACCTCACCTTCTTTGACCAACATGAAAAGAATAAACAACTGTTTGCTAAATACTTACTTTGTGCCAGGCATCAGGCAAAACCCTCTATGGCCTTCCTCCCTTTGACTCTTATGGCCATAAGATAATAATCATGATTTACAGAATCAGTGCAAGCAGGACTGCTCAAGACAAAGGCATATTCATAAGAAGGAGATATGTTCAGAAAAAATATAAAGTTAATTCAGTTGGAATAACAGGGGAACTCACCTAGGAATCCCACAGAAAGGATCTACACATAATTTAAGGAGCATCCTGTAAGGATCAGACATTAAAACAAAAACAAGAGGGTCTTTTAAAGTAATTGAAGTGAAGAAACCAGCCACAGACCTGGTAGAACCTTTGTAGATGATCAGAACAAGGAGCCAGCAGACATAATAAATTATTGGCCCTGAAATTTTTAGAAAAAAAAAAAACACATCAAAATGAATATTCTTAAATCATCTTTAGAAGCAGAGGTACTAGATCATGTAGTAGTTAATGTACAGAATGTTCTAGACCTAGTTGACAAATTGGATGTGGATAAATCACGGGGACAGGTTGGCATTCATCCAAGAGCTCTGAAGGAATTCAAGGGTGAAATCGTGGGACTGTTGGTCAAAGCATCTAATTTTTAGCTTCAAAAATCCGGCAATCCCCTAACTTTCTTTGTTTCATAAAATTGCCTGGCTTCATCTCTACGTTATTTGAACTTAAATTATGATATATATGTAAAACATGAAATATAATAAACCAAATAAGAGAATATGTTTTAAAATGGCAGTGATTTTGAATTGCCAAACCCTCTTGTGTCACAGTCTTGAAAGACTTTGTGAACATTTCATTCTTGAAATTGCTGAGAATTACCCAGCCCCTTATGATCATGTAAAATAAGCTTATAATTATTCATGTGAACTCAGTAGCAAAAGCACAAAGAAAAAAATGGGCAATGACTCAGTATTTTGAGAAAGTATTTATCTTATGGTGCTGCTTTGCTAAAGAGGGAGAAGATTCCTGCAGCCTCGGAAACGGACGCTCAGTGTCCATTAATTAAATAAAAGGCATGTGGAGGATTTGAAAACTAATCAGCTTTTCAGACCCTAACTGCACAGTCCAGCTGCCCAATTTGCCTGGTGGTCTGGCCCTGCTCCCAGCCAGCTCAGGCCTTCTTCCCTTTCTCGTGCGTGCGTGCGTGGCCTTGACTTCATCTAGCCCTGCTCAACCGCTAGTCCAGACATCCTGTTCTCTGAGTTGTTGCAGGCAGCCCTAGCTCTCTATCACCCATGGCCTGCAGTGCACGGAGCAGGGGTGGAATGGGGGGCCTGGCCAGAGTCAGAATAGAATTTGTGCTGAGTGAATGGAGAGGCCAGTCCAGGGAGTTGGTCAGGGGCAAAGCAGGCAGAAGTAAACAAGAGATGGGAGCTGGGGTGAAGGTCATTCAGCCATTTAATGGGTCTTTTTTGAGCACCTGGAATGTGCCAGGCATCATATGGGGTATTAATGAGACAGCCACTGTGAGAAAGATAAGTAAACAATTACACTAGAGCAGGATTTCTCAACCTCTGCACTGGTGGCATTTGGGGCTAGATAATTCTTTGTTGTGGGGCTTGTCCTCTACATCACAGGATGCTTAGCCACATCCCTGGTCTCTACCCACCAAGTGCCAGGAGCATCCTCGCTTACACACCATTGTGATAACCAAAAGTGTCTCCAGATAATGCCGAATGTCCCCTGGAAGCAAAATCATCTCCGGTTATTAATCGCTGCATAAGATGTGGCAAGTGCCTGAATGGAGAATGACAGGCAATGACAGGAGCTCCTGGTAGGTCGTCTCAACTAGATTTGGTGGGGAGGGGAGGCTTCTGGAGGAACTCATATCTAACAGGAGACCTACAGAGCAAGTAGCCCTCAAGGGCAAGTTTGGAGGACGAGGGTCAGGAAGGGAAGTACTCCAGGCCGAGGGAACAGCCAGACCTGGAGACAGGGGGAGGAAGCCCCTGGCCAGCGGGGTAGTGACTCATGGGTAGTGGACACTCTTTTTGGTGCACAGCCTTATCCCCAAGAGGCAGCATTTTACTGCTGGGGTTCACCAGCAGGTTAATGAGTTTGGATGCTGTGCTTAACACACAAGCAGCTGCCACTGGATGAGGAGAGACCTTGGTTTAGAAATGCTGACCCCTCCTCCGCAAAAAAAAAAAAAAAAAGAAAGAAAGAAAGAAAGAAATGCTGAGCCCTGTGGTCACAGGTACAGGGGAAGAAATGGGTATTCAATCCCTTGGTGAATTTTCCATAAAACTCTAATTGCTCCTTTCAGCTCTAATGTCTATTTTTGGCTAGCTAAATGTAATCAAATTAGAGCAAGATTCAAAACTTCTTAGCAAAAAACTACTTTTCTCACAAGGCTACCCCAGGAATTGTTTCGAATTGCTGGAACTACAGACTATTTCAAGAGCTGTTTAACAAAGAATACATTTTAACCACCTTTAAAATACCCCACTCTTTAACCAACTTTTTTCTAGAGAGACTGGTTTTTATTTCTGCCAGGAAAAGGCCTGTGAGCCACCTGCTGGGTCTACCTCAGGGTTCACATGCTGATGAACACATTCGAGAAAGATGGCACTCTGAGTAACAGGCCTGATTTCATACAGCTACTAAGGGTAGAGGTGGTATTTGAGCTCACCTGTTAGACTCTGACCCCATGTGCCTTCCACCTCCATATTCTGGAGGAACCACTGAGCCCCGTGGTCCTTGCCGTGGCCCAGCTCCCACACCATTAGGACAGGCTGGTGGGGGGTCTTCTCAGGCTGCAAGCCAGATCTGGACTTGACTGACCTCCAGGACTAAAAGTGAGGCTGTCATCCAGCTGTTCTTGGGTACATCCTGTCATCACTTTATTGGTCATTCATACATTGCTGAGATAGCTTCACAAGGCCAAACCCCAGTTCTCTTCACCCTCCCAGCTGCCTTGCTGCTCCTGTGGGCAAGGTGGAATGATGCTGAAGAGTCCAGGACCAGGATTTAGGAGACCTAGATTCTAGGTACCCCTGCCTTTCACTTGCTTTTTGGTCTTGAGTGTGTTGCTTACCCAGCTGACTCCTTTGCGAAATGATGTGCCAACCATAAACCCTACCCAGTTGTCTCCACTGGTTGACCTGGATACGGAATATCATAATGGCTATAAAGGCACACTGAAAAGTTGCATAACTTTCAATTGTCAACAGGTACAGCATCAGCAATGGGGGGGGGGGGGACACAAGGAATTGGCACCCAATTATGTTCCTACATAATATGTGTGTAATTGAACAAAGGAATGAAAGAAACTCCATCAGGAGAGAAGTCCCAGATAAGAACATCATATCAGAGAGTGTGATTTCCCTATCAGGCAAACAGCTGGAACCTATAATAAAGAAGCAGCTCTCCGACCACTTAGGTAACATAACATGTCAGACATAAGGCCCTGTAGCTTCTATGAAATAAAGTACCAAGAAGATTATAACTGACAGGGTCTCCCACCAGTTACCTTTGACAGGTGATGACACCAAGGATCAGAGACATTGGTGGCTAGATCAGGTTCATGTGCAGTATCACTGGCTGCCTGGGGTAGAGGATGAAGGGGAAGAAAGAGGCAATGGTGATGCTGAGGTTTCTAGCCAGAAGAGTAGAAGGAGGTAGTAGAAATGGTAGAACTGGGACAGTGAGGATGGTGAGCTTGTTTGGGAAGGGGAGGCAGAATGGTCCAGATGAGCTGTCATCGCAACAGGTGCTTGACCTCACTTGGATAAGTACATTTGGGAGCCTTTTCACGTCATCAAGGAAACTGAACTGTCTTGGAAGAAAAGTCGTTGCAGAACAAAGTACATTTCTGGGGACTCACACCATTCATTCTTTAAACAAACAAACAAACAAACAAACAAACAAACAAACAAACAAAAGCCTTCCTATAGTGTAAGTTTCTGAACAAACATGAAAATATTGAGTATCATATAATGAATCCCCATGGGCCCATCACTTTGCTTAAACCTTTATCAACATTTGCCAGTATTGTTTCATCAGCCACCTCCCAGGAGTATTTTCCTGGCTTGCTGGAGTATTTAAAATAGACCCCAGAATTGTACAATTTTATCCATAAATACTTCATTATATATTTTTTATAGATCAAGACGGTTTTTAGAAACATAACTACAGTATTATCATACCTAAACAAATAAATAATAATTCCAAATTACAATTTCATAATAACCCATATTCAAATGTCCCTGATTGTCTCCAAAATGGTTTCTAATATTTGATTTTTGGAATCAGGGATCGGATGAGAAATACTACATTTAAATGATATGTCCCTTAAGTCTTTTAATCTCTAACAGATTCCTCTCTTTTTAGACACCATTTATTTATTGAAGAAGCTGTGGCCATTGTCCTGTAGAATATTCAGTTTATTTTAGAGCATTTTGAATTCTCCTTTGAGATTTACTTTTTATGAGAACAGTGGGCATATAATTGTTAGGTGACTGTGGAATTATCTCTCTTGTATTCCTTCTGTCTTAAGGGTCTCCATCATCATGGATATTGCTGCTTATGTGTTTTTTTTTAATATGAAATTTATTGTCATATTGGTTTCCATACAACACCCAGTGCTGCTTATGGTTTTGAAGAGCAAGTTGGGTGCCAGGCTGAGCAAGGGCAGCTGTATTTTCTTTCCCAATGGTGTAGTGTGAACACAGCATGTTTGATGCTGTGTCAGACCCTTTGGAAACACAGGGAAAGTGGAACTGCCTTCACTTGGCTCTGAGGAGCTTATCACTCGGTTAGAAGGAAGAATATGACATGAAACTAACAGATTAACATAAGCAGCACAGTCTTGTGAAGTCAAATTGGCTTACAACAGCCCTGACATTTAACAGCTGTGTGATTGCGAACCAGCCAATTCACCTTTCTGAACCTAACTTCTTATAGAGACAATAAACTCAGCCTACTTCAGAATTAATTGAGAAGCAGGCAGCATGGGCCCTGGAGTAAGACAATCAGGAGTTAATTCCAAGCTTTGCTTCTTCCTAATGGTATTAAGTCCTCACACTTTATTCTGTGCCTGTCCTGTGCTTAGCACTTCATGATCCATTTTACAGATGGCAAAACTAAGGCTGAGAGGAGCAGTTTGTATACATTTACTTATTCAGTGAACTGGGATTGAACCCAGACAAATACAGAGCTTACACTCCAGACTGCTAGGATATATTACTTTTCCCCTGTGGGCTTATCAGGACTCAATATCCTTGTTTGCAAGGAGGGAGATATTGTATCAATTTCATGGAACTATTATGAAAATTAAACAAGAAAAGTGTATTCAGCAGATAGCAATTGCTCAAAAATATTTGTTTTCATGGTTGCTATAAAATAATATTCTACCAGTTGCTGAACAATCACATGAAACATTGCATTGTGCAGAACAGTAATTGTAATGGCATGGAGAATGGGAGTTTTAAGTCGGGTTGAAGCCCTTATGGCAGGGGAGTATTTCACTGTCATAGGAGGCAAAAGTACATTCCATGAGGGGAGAGACTTGTCCAAGCAGGGAGACTTGACAGAAAAGAGTGTTAAAAATACCTGCTTTAAACTACCTAGTTGTCTTATTACACACATAGACCCCTTCCTGACCCCTTTAAGAAGGGTCTATAGCACTTCTCTAAAGAAGACATCCAGATGGCCAACAGGCACATGAAAAGATGCTCAACATCGCTCATCAGGGAAATACAAATCAAAACCACACTCAGATGTCACCTCACGCCAGTCAGAATGACCAAAATGAACAAATCAGGAGACTATAGATGCTGGAGAGGATGTGGAGAAACGGGAGCCCTCTTGCACTGTTGGTGGGAATGCAAACTGGTGCAGCCACTCTGGAAAACAGTGTGGAGGTTCCTCAAAAAATTAAAAGTAGACCTACCCTATGACCCAGCAGTAGCACTGCTAGGAATTTACCCAAGGGATACAGGAGTACTGATGCATAGGGGCACTTGTACCCCAATGTTTATAGCCACACTCTCAACAATAGCCAAATTGTGGAAAGAGCCTAAATGTCCATCAACTGATGAATGGGTAAAGAAATTGTGGTTTATATACACCATGGAGTACTACGTGGCAATGAGAAAGAATGAAATATGGCCCTTTGTAGCAACATGGATGGAACTGGAGAGTGTTATGCTAAGTGAAATAAGCCATATTTATCTGAAAGACAGATACCATACGTTTTCACTCTTATGTGGATCCTGAGAAACTTAACAGAAACCCATGGTGGCGGGGAAGGAAAAAAAAGACAAAAAAGAGGTTAGAGTGGGAGAGAGCCAAAGCATAAGAGACTTTTAAAAACTGAGAGCAAACTGAGGGTTGATGGGGGGTGGGAGGGAGGGGAGGGTAGGTGATGGGCATTGAAGAGGGCATCTTTTGGGATGAGCACTGGGTGTTGTATGGAAACTAATTTGACAATAAATTTCATATAATAAAAAAAAAGAAGGGTCTATAGGAAATTACAAACTGAGGGTTGATGGGGGGTGGGAGGGAGGGGAGGGTCGGTGATGGGTATTGAGGAGGGCACCTGTTGGGATGAGCACTGGGTGTTCTATGGAAACCAATTTGACAATAAATTTCATCTATTAAAAAAAAAAAAAAAGAAGGGTCTATAGGAAATTACAGAAAGAGGCGATGGTTAGGAGTGTGCTGCTCTGGGTACGTCTCAGCACTACTTCCGTTCAGTCTGACTGTGATCTCAGTGAGTCACTGAGCTTTGCATTCCATTCTTGCTTCCTAGGTAAAATGGAGATCATAAAGGACTTTCATCTTAGGGCTGCTTGGGGGATTATAGGAGATAATGTGGGGAAAGAATCCAGAGAAGTCAAGACCTGGAATTTTTCCATTCTCACCTCCGTATCCCCCTTCCTGCCAATACTGGGGTCCAGTCTTCCCCTCCCCTCATTCCTCAAAGGGCAACCAGGACGCTGGGTCACCTGGGGTCAAAGGCTAGACTACAAAAGCCTTTGGTTTACCAGGAGGATGTTCTGGAAGGCATATTCCTTTCTGCAGAAACACAGCCCTGGCTAAGAAAAGGTGTGAATCAAGAGGAGGAATTGTGTATGCGTACCTGGGCCTGGTTAATTGCTCTCCCCACATTTGCTTGGTAGGAGGTCTATTCCCAGTTTCTTAAAAAATTTAGAGGAGACTCCCTCAGTGTGAAATTGTGAAATCATTTGTCCGTGGGCTCTTGACTATTCTTGGGACTCTTCCCTTCTTCAAGTGCTTAGCACCTCAGTCTCTGCAGGCAGAAGAGATTTTAAAAGTCACCAACACTTTGGTATGAGTCAGCTGTGGCTGCTCTACCCTCATGCTGCACGCAGTCCTCTGGGGGAAGATGGATGCAAACTTGTTAATGATCTGTTGCAAGACTGGTGAGCAGTCTACACCTTGGAGAGGAAGCATACAAGGCACTGCCCAGGGAAACGTGGAAGGGCTCCCTGCCTTCGTGGAATTGGAGGCTCCGGTGGGCTTCATGGAGAAAGCACCTAGAGGATGAATGTGACTTAGCCAGTGTTACCAGGAAGAGGAAGCAGCATTTACCACAACCTGGAAACAAGAGAGGAGCAATGAGTCCATGATGGATTTAGGGCACCTGGAGGGGGCTATTTCTGCAGACCTGCCAGGCACCCCCTCCAATCTCTCCATAGAAGGAAGTGCAGTCATTGTCAGAAGCCCTGACGTGTAGAACCTGGACCTGTCTTAACAAGGAAATAGGGTGTGTGATAGGCTGAGAGGTACAAGGACGTGGGTGTCCATGGTCTGCTTTCCCTCTCCTGAGTGTCTTGCCACAGTGTGACCACCACAAAGGTTACCCCTAGGGGCCCAGTTTTTTCTGAATGAAACAAGGACTTGACAAGTTCCTTTCAGTTCCCCAGTTCCATGGCTCTCAGAAATTATTTTTAAAGCTGAGAAAAAAAAAAATCAAGTAACTACTGAAAACAGATTTCAGTCCTTATTAGGTTGCAAAATGGGAACAGAAACAGAACCTGGTATTGAGAAAGAATTCAAAAATCATTTGAGAAGAGACATCTTTGATATTGAGTAGATAAAGACTCCATGGCGATTCAAGTCAGTGTGGAGCTTGAATTACCCAAAAACAAGAGATGAATCACAGGAGAAAAAGGAAGAAAAGAAAAACCCTCCTCAGAAGCAAAGGGGCATTTGAAGACAAGTGACCGAGGGCCTCCCCAGGGTGGAATGAGTCACTTGGTAAATATGGTGGCCTCGTGGCTGGCACAGACGTGCAGCGTTTTGGTGGCAGCAGACATATGTCAAAGAGCTTGAGCTCTGGGAGGGGGGCGACTGGTTTGTGGTTGCTTGTGGGGAGATGTAGGCGGAAGTCGTGAGGCAGAGGGAGGGTGTCACTTTCTGCTCTGTGCTCAGGCGCTGGAGGGGGTCTGGCCCTTGAAGCCAGAAGGCCATTTGCAGAGCTGAGTGAGTGTCAGCGGGCATGGCAGGAAGGGCATCTGACGTGTAGTGATATGTGGGGGGAGCTGTACTTGGAGTTGCCTGGTAACTCTGAGGCCATGGGTCACAATCCCCTAGGAAACTGGATGAGTGGAGCTGCACAGATTCTGACAATGAATCCAAGAAAGGAGAGGAGAATGGTTTTTTTTTCTTTTTTTTTTTTTCCAGCAGCATTATAATATTATAGAGCCAGGGAGAATCAGCCATCATCATCATCTTTAGCCTCAAAACAATAAGGGTCTGGTAGATGACAAATGTTAGGCGAGCTCCATTACCTACATTATTTCCAGACCTCCCAACAACCCGTCAAGTGGGTAGTATTTTTATTATCTCCATTTTACCCATTTTTTTTCCTCCAGTGAGGAAATGGAGTCTCAAAGACGTTGAGCCTCGAAACTAGTGAGTTGTGGAGATGAGGATTCACACCACATTTACCTCCTTCTCTTTCATGAAACACAATATAAATTGTGGTTTCTAGTCCCACGCCCTCATGCCAATGTGCTAGTGCTCCCCGTAATGCAGAAGAAAAGTGACATTGTTTTCTTTTTTTAATTTTTTTTCTTAATGTTTATTCATTTTTTGAGAGAGAGAGAGAGAGAGACAGAGCGTGAGCAGGGGAGGGACAGAGAGAGGTAGACACAGAATCCAAAGCAGGCTCCAGGCTCTGAACTGTCAGCACAGAGCCTAAGGCAGGGCTCCAACCCACGAACCTTAGATCGTGACCTGAGCCGAAGTTGGACACTTAACCAACTGAGCCACCCAGGCGCCCTGAAAAGTGACGTTGTTTTCAGATTTATATTTTAATAAACTTAAACATGAGGTCTTCATATTCCTATAATATGCATTTTTTTGATAACTGGTTAAAGGAACAGTGTTTACTGTTTGTTCTCCTGGGTGAATTGTCTTCCTGGTTTTTGCTCACTGCTGGCCCCACAAATGAAGACAATACAGACTGGCGAGTTTAAGTGGCCAGTCTCAGGTCACACAGCTAGTTGTTGGAAGGACCAAGGCCAGAACTCCCCTACGGGTTCTCCTGACTGACTCCTCCAGCCGCTGCTCCAGGCTGAGCTCCCAGCACCCCCTAAATCCGCCACCTTGGTGGGAGGTATTCAAAGCTCTGCTCATTCCAGGGGCCTGTCCAAAGGGAAGAAAGAACAGGACAGGCAGCTCCTTGACCGAAGCATCCTGACATGAAATCCTTCCTACAAAAAGCTTTGGAATCTCATCTGATGAGTAATAGGCCACCACTCAGACACACTTTAAAATAGCTGGTTTGTTTTGAAATAATTTTAAAAAACGCAAAGAAGAAAAACAGTGGAGGAGGAATATGGTATGTTTTAAAAGTTCTCAGTGGAGCTTTTAAAAGCTAATCTAAAAACCAGCTAATAAACTGCCCATCACTATCAAAGAAGAATATACCTAAGATCCCCCTGGGGTACTCAGAGACAAGAACAGCCACTATTGTGAAAGCTGCTGTTTAATGAGCACGGACTGTCAGGCATCAGACTAAGTGCTTCTTGAGTACTTTTATTTATTCTTCACAGCTACCTGATAAGGTAGATTCTGTTATCATTATCACCATTCTATATAGATAGGCAAAATGAGGCTTAGGGAGGGTCTGTATTTTTTCAAGGTCTTATTTTTTACTGTCTTACAAGACAGTAAGTGGCAGAGTTGGGTCTTGAACTCTTAATTCAAGGTTTGTGCTCTTCATTATTTATGCTGCCAGACACCCTCAGGTTCCCTAGCCAGTGCAGTGGCTGCAGCCCACTGGCTGGTCCGCAGGGGGGCAATTGTTATGAAAACAAATCATCCCAGCCACTTTGAATAATAGGTTTAGAAAAGAGCCCAAAGGACCACTGGTCAAGACCATTTTTTAGTCCCAGGAATTAAGGCTCAAGAAGTTAAGTAGTTTGCTCTAGGTGACAACTTTATGTTTTGGAGCCAAAATGACCCAGACTCAACCATTCAAGCATCAAGTCTCCACCTGGGCTGTTCCCCTCCACCCATCCACCCCATGCATTTCTACACATGCACACGTGCATTTCTACATGCGCGCGCGCACACACACACAGCTCACTCACGCCAGAACAGCCAAGAATAAAATGGGTTCAAATAACTCAGGCAAACAGTTGGTTGAAATTACAGACTCTGAGGCTGGTGGGCACCATGCCAGGGCATTCTAATTTCATCTCTACCAACAAACTTGTATCTCTTTTATAAAGAGAAGAGTCATTTTGATTTTAGCAATCCTGGCAGGAGGTTTTTTAGTGTAAATTCTTCCTAGCCCTTCCTAAGGAAGTACGAATAAAGAGCAGCTGATCCTTGTCTAACATATGGTTTTCTGTGGTCCTTTTGTGAGTAGGATGAACAAAGAGGAAGTATATACTTTAAGAGAATCAATATGCAACTGCTCTCAGCTGCTTTGTGTTGCTTCTAGCAACTAAGATTTATCTTTTAAACACATATATAGTGTGCTTACTGTACAGCAGGAACTGTTCAAAACAATGTAGAAATAGTAACATCTTCATCACAACCCTACGAGAGGGGGACTGACGCAGAGACCTGTAACTTGCCTAAAGTTGCATGAGTGGTAAGTGGCAGAGCTGGGCTCAGGGCTCAGGTAGCCTGGCTCCTGTGCCTTTTACTTGTGAGTAGTGGAAAGTTGCAATTTCTTCTAACACAGAGTTGATTATCTTCTCGCAGGGTTTTTCTCACACAGAGAGTAAGTCTGAAGTTCACGTATTCCATGACCCTGGGTGGGGAAAAAGAACCAAACTCCAGCAAGCAATGGGAAATGAGTCAGAGTCTGTTTATTTTGGTGATTTACTTTGTGAGAGAAATTTGTTGAATGAATGAACAAACGAAACGTAGGCTTTTGCAGCTTCTGTTTGCCACACTAAATAGTCCATGATTTCCTTGTTTTGATCTTTTAAGACATCTAATTTAAATAACCACAAATTCAGGTATTACGATTTATAATTGGACTTCAGCGCCCTGTCTGCATCTGGCACTGTGGACTTGACTACATTTCACCCCTTGTGCACTTGACCTCTTACTCTAAAAATAAGGGCCAGATGAATGCTCATATTCTTTACAGAACAGATGATGGTTTTACTGGACGAGTGTGGCTTATACTTTAGAACAGCTGCATGTATGGAAGGAAATTATTTGAGTAACCCATTTTTAGACCTTGACATGTACTTTTCAGTATGTGCTTTCTCAGAAAGGAAATGAATGTAAACAGTCTTCTCATACATTATCCTGCACATCTGAATCCTATGTCTTGGTGGTTTTTCTTTTGACTCTAGAATATAACATATCGGTAATGGGAAAGGAAGTCCCATTCTGTTGCCGCTTTATAATGACATGAAAACTGTAGAATGTTAAAGCCAAAAGGGGCCCTGGAGATCATAAGGGTCAGACCCTGTCATTTTATAAAAGGATTCTGAGACTCATGAAAACTCAGCTTTCCAGGGCCCCTCACATCAGCAGCGGTGGACATGGGATTAGGACCGGGTCCAGGGCAACTGAGTCAGCTGGTGCTCAAATGAACTTTAAGAAGCTGGTGTTCAAAGGTTCTCTGGCCACCACAGCTCCCCACCCGCCCCCTCCCCTCAGCCACCTTGCCAACACTAGGAATTGCCTGTTTTCTCTGGCCTTTCATATATCCCTCTCACGTATCTGCCCCTGGTCACCTGAACAATGCAGTGACCTCCTGGCTGACAACCCCCAGTGTTTTGGATTATCTCCCCCACAAACACACATAAAACACTTTTAAGACATGCCACCATCATGCCCAAAAGGCCAGTCTTGGTTACACTGGTGGTCATCTAGAATGGTGCCTGGCACATAGAAGGCCTTCAGTAAATATTTGTTGAATGACTACGTGGCTCCTTATTGACTACTGAATAAGTTAATTCTCGCTCCTTTGCCTGATGTGCAAGGCCTTTTATCATCTGGCACTCATCTTCTCCCACTTTTCTCCTTCCATATTCTGGCCATTAAAAAAAAAACAAACCAAATTATTGTTTTCCTTGCCAACAATTTAGCAAGCATTTGCTGATTCCAGGCCTTTTCTAAACTTTTTGAGCATATTAACTCATTTAATTGGCGCAATAACCCTGTAGGGTTGGTACTATCATTATTATCATTTTACAAATGAAGAAACTGAATCACAGAGAAGTTGAGTTACTTGTCATTTATAGGACGAGGCAGAACTGGGTTTCAACTCCAGTATTATGGCTTCACAACCCATGCACATAACCACTGTGCTAGAGCTAGCTTTTCTATTTAATTGATGTTTAATTACTAATTTCAACAATCTAGAAGTACCCAAAGTAAAAAGTGACAGGGCTCTTCCTCTCCAAGAAAATTACGGCAATCCACGTGTATCCTTCCAGACTGTTGTATTTATATTATTATAAAACAAAAACTGGCTCATATTACAACTTACCTTTTTCACTTAGTGCATTTTTAAGATCTTTTCATATTGGTAATATATCACTACCTCAGTGTTTTTCACTGTTGCCTGATATTCATTATATGGATACACCGTAATTTATGAAACAGTCACTGTTGAACACTTAGGCTGAACACTTAGGCCCTTAGAAACAATGCTCGACTGAACATCATTGTATGTCTATTTGTACAATGTTAAAATTTCTGCAAATTTAGATTCCTAAAAAATGTGATTCCAGAATCTCTTAAAACTGTGATAGATGTTGACCAATGCTTCTCTCAAAAGCTCGTGCCAATTTATCCTCCTGCCAATAATGTCTTGACGTTCCCGTGACTTTCTTTTCCTCTACGTATAAGTTCACCAAGTGCATGCTGGCCCCCTTCCTAACAGTTCCAGTCCTGTCTGAGGACTTCTGTTCTCTGCTTCTCATGCCTCTCTTTCTGCAGAGAAAACGTATTTCTTCTCCCCACATGGCTCAGCTAGATCAGATCCCCCCCTGCTCACTCCCTATTGCTTATGCTCGCTTTCTCTCTCTCTCTCTCTCTCTCTCTCTCTCTCTCTCTCTCTTTCTCTCTTTCTCTCTTTCTCTCTCTCTCCTCTGTACCTCCCTCAGTTATGCAGAAACATAATAGAAATCCTTACTGGGGCCAAGGTTTCTTTGCTGCAATTTTCTTGTCAAGGGAATGTGGAGGCTACTTAGAGAAGGGTGAACTCTGTGTTCCTGGCTGTGGTGGCACTTCCCATGGTGCTGGTTGGTGTTGGTGTTCACAGTCTTGAAGTGTTACTGTTTGCCTGTATAGGTAGAGATGACCTTCTTGTCTTGTGCAACCTTATTTGGGGCACAGCAATGAGTGTAGCTAAGAAAAGAACAAAGGGTTACAATGGAAGACAAAACCAGGCAAGAGACCTTTAAGTGATGAAGGCGATGGAAAAGGAAGGATAAAGGCATAATGCTTGCTGAACCCCTTCTTTATGTCACCCTTGTTGCTTGCTTGGTGCTTTACATACATTATTGCATTTAGTCCTCCAGTGAGAACAGACTAAACAGATTCGGAATGTTCTGTCTGGAAAGAGGAGGAGGATGTAAACAAAGTTTCTAAGGTCATAAAATGTTCTAGTGTAACTACTAAGAAGAAGAAACCATACTCCTTGAAGATAGAGCAGGGCAAGTCTAAGACAAGGGAAAGGTAACAATAATTAAGTGGTACTTCTCAAAGTGGCCGGGAAACAATGGACTTAGTAGCCAAAAGTGTGGTACAGGTGGAAAATAGATTTTTTTTTTTTTTTTAGGATTTTAGAAAACTGTATGGTAATGGATTGCTACTGAATTTCTAAGAAGAGTTAGACTGCTTGGGGTCCTTGACCATTCCTGATGATGCCAAGGGGTCCAACCTTGCTTATGGCCCTAGTGTCCTTGAAAGTATCTAGGTTGGAAATAGGTGGAAGGAGGACATTCTGGTATTCCTTCATCTCTCTTTAAACCAGAATCTCTCTGCTACTCATCTTTTGTAAATTCTTGACTTCCACATGAGATTTATCTTGAAAATACTTTTTTTTAAATGTTTATTTTATTTATTCATTTTTGAGAGAGAGAGAGAGAGGGAGCAGGGGAGGGGCAGGGAGAGAGAAGGAGAGAGAGAATCCCAAGAAGGCTCTGCACTGTCAGCACAGAGCCCACAAACTGTAAGATCATGACCTGAGCTGAAATCAGAGAGTCAGACACTCAACTGACTGAGCCACCCAAGTGGTCCCCAAATACTTTTTTTGTTATTAAAAAAAATCCACAAGCCATTGTGTTGTTTGATTTCACTGTTGGAGACTACCCACTGTGGCAGATTTTACCTTTGGACAAGGCTCTTCTGTTGCTTCTCTCACTTCCATAGCATAGGCTGGGGTCTGCTGGCCTCCTAGTCCTGACCCTGTCCATGGGGGAGGGCAGGGAAGAGCGGGCAAGGACAGCAGCAAGAACCGTTCCCTGTTCCTGGAAGAACAATCATTCGTCAGACCTACTGGCCCCGGCCCCACTGTGCCCCAGGTGAGGTCTAAGCTCCTCTGCAGCCACGGGGCCTCCAGGGGTTTTGCCTGCTGTGTGCCCCAGGATGAGTCAAGGAGCCCTCCGCCTCACTCAGGTTCACACCTCTGTGTGTCACTGAGCTCTTTATTTAATGCCTCCTCTTGCCTGGCCTTTCCTGCGGGCTGAGTCAGAAGACAGAGCTGAAATCTCTGCTTGGCCTTCTTGCAGCTGGAAGATTTTACAATCCTCTGAACTTCTCTCCAGGCCTCGTTCACATGTGTGCTTCTATAACAAGCTCCTATGGGGTGGTCGTGAGGACTGGCTGAGATAATTCAAGTGACACACTTAGCAGAGTGCCTACAATGAGGTCAACCCTCAAACAGCCTCAATTGATTGTGGTTGCTATGGATGTTTTGTCATTTTTATGCCTCCCATGGTCATTGCTAACATCATGGCCCCCAGACCTGTGACTTGGAAGGGACTTTTGATTTCTGCTATGATACTTGATTCTGAACCACTAATTCTCCACCCAGACATCTTCCTGTTTCTTTCCAGTCCCATGGCTTGCCTGATCAGTACTGACTTTTCTGTCCATGACCATACTTGGGTTGACATCATAAAGGAGAATACATAATACATAGGAATACACAATAACAACCCTCTTTGTAATGTTATTGCATTTAGACAAATATAAATACACAAATATACAAACGCATATTTGATAGTCTTCCTTTTTTGAAATCAGATGCTTCAGATGTCAGTGATGAAGCCAGGGGCATATTAGTGGCATAGAGAAGTGGAAACGCAGGCCCTCTGATCCCCACCTTTCTTACCATTCCCTGCCATCACTGAGTTTAACGTGAGTCACACATCAAAACATGTTACTTTGAATTGATTTATATATACTTGCAGATTTCCCTTTCAATCCGGGAGCAGGAAGAGAAAGTGACAATTTAACTTCTACTTCTCTGTAGCTATCCTATAATCAGCTCCTAAAACATAGGAAAAATTGGTTTGGGTGTTAATGAAAAAAAAATTTATCTTTGAGCTGTTCTTGTTTCAAAATGTTCTGAATTTATCCCGACAAACAGCTGTTAAGATGTTTGTCAAAATCATTGCATTCCCCAAAGCCTAAATACCTCACATAAAGAGAAAAGACAACCAAAATTTTTTAAAAATAAAATGACAGAACTGCTTTAATGAACAGAAAGTGGCTTTATGCTTATAAGAAGGACATTCTAAATAAAATAATTTGCCTCTGTAACCAGCAAGTCCTGCCATCTTAAGGGCACATTAGTTATGTCTCTTTGTGCCAAAAATCACAAGACTTTCATTTTTGTTCTCATGATCTACTGCAGTGTCTATTCAGAAAGTTGGGAGATGGATTTTTTTTCTGGCTCCTTTGATGTTCCTCAAATGGAGACACTTTAAGTTCCAAGTTTGGAGGATGTTTTTAGACTAGAGAAGAGCCAGGGTCCAGGGGAACATTTCACGTGTCAAAGAATGTTAGAATCCTTTGACAAATTCTGTTGGCCTTTCAAAAATTGTGTCTGGATTGTAGACCCTTTCTAAGATTCATCCAGGGAATAACCACCCTATAGAAAAAGTTTTATGCACACATATGCATGTCCCAACAGGCTTTATAATAGTGAAAACCAGGACACAACTACAATTTACACTAATAAGACAAGGGTTAATTACACTGCCATTGGATCATGGGGAGCAGTCTCACATAACAATGGAAGCAGTGTCTTTTAATAACATGGAGAAAACTTGGTTGTCATGTTATACAGAAAAAGCAGAATATAAATTGTACATGAGGCACCTGGGTGGCTCAGTCGGTTAGACGTCCGACTCTTAATTCCAGCTCAGGTCATGATCCCAGGCTTATGGGATTGAGCCCCACATTGGGCTCTGTGCTGAAAGTGGAACCTGCTTGGGATTCTCTCTCTCTCTCTCTCTGTCTCTCTCTCTCTGTCTCTATCTCTCTCCCTCCCTCCCTCCCTCCCTCTCCTCTACGCCACTCACGTGCTTGCTCACTCTCTAAACTAAAAAAAAAAAAGCATATAAATTGTATATAATACAATCACAACCATTATATGTAAAAATATAAGAGATGGTGGTATCCCAGGCAATCTTTTGCTTTTCTTCACTTTCTAATTTTTCTGTAACGAGCATAAATTTTGATAATTGGAGGGGGAAAGTTTTTTGGGCTAAAAACAGAGGCATTATCCTTCTTTGTTGGTGATTTTCAATTTGATTTGGTTTGTAGTGCTTCAGGAGTTGTCTTTGATTCTTCTAGAACAGTTTCTCAACCTCAGCCAGTTGTGGGGCTGGATAATTCTTCGTTGTGGGGATGGTCCAGTGCTTTCTAGGATGTTTAACAGCACCACTGGCCTCTACCCACTAGATTCCAGCAGCTTATCTTCAATTATGACAACCAAAAATGTCTGTACATATTGCCAAATGTCCCCTGAGGGGCAAAATGGCTGAGAACCACTGTTCTAGAATCACGAGCTTTACCAAATGTCCACTACCTTTTGCAGTACATGACAGACCAGAGGGTTGGTGAGACAGGAAGGAGAATGTATGGATCAGGGGAGTTTTAAGCCTGGAGCTAGTAAGACCTTAGGGCAGTGTAGTAAGGAAGAAGGGACAGGGAGAGGGAGGAGTCCTGGAGACCTTCCAAGAGGAGGCAGGTGTTGGGCGCAGCGAGAAAGGCAGGGCTGGTATTCACAGCATATGGTTTTCACAAAGAAGACATGGTGGCTGGTAGTCCACGAGCCACCTGACTCAGGGAGACCCACCCAGAGGTAACAGTATCTGTTCCGTTGTGTGCAGTGTGGAGAAAGCTAGGTATTCACTCCTTCATGAAATATTTATTTGCCAGAGAGGTTTTTGGCATCAGAAACATATGGCAGTAGGTAGCAGAACTCCAGGGTGGGGTTCAAGTAGAGGTCTTCAGCCTCTTGGAGGCAGGGGTGAAGTGAGGAAGGAGTCTGCCCAGCAGCAAAGCTCAGAACAGCTATGAGCAGTTCTGGTCGCAAGGAAGAGGTAGACGCCTGACTTCCCAGCCTGAGATGGGAATGAAAGCAGAAATGCACTTGACTAGACATTGTGGAGCCTGCACTAGACACCTAAGCTCCTTAAATTCCTCCTGACTCAGAACAGGATTGTCCTCGGAACCTAGGGCAACGCATAGCTGGCAGGTGGAGGGAGCAGAGCCCCAGAAGAGGAGGTGGCGGGACGGGCAGGAGCCCTGAGGGCACTGCCCAGGTGGAAGTGAGATTGTGCAGGGTCTCAAGTCTAGACTGAGATATTTATACCTGGTTCTGTGAGGACGGGGGAGAGACAGAGCCAGTTTTCCTATAGGAAAGATCACTAGAGGTGGAGCAAAGAATGTGCGTGGTTTGAGTTTTGATGAGCAGTGCTGAATTACCTTCCAAAATGACAGTTTAATAATCAATGGGTAAAATATGATCTTGACATTTTATGGTACTTGAACAATAAATTTATTATTTTAGATGTTTATAGAGGTTTACAGCTGTTGCAGCTTTGTTTTTGTGACCTGTTTTTGATCATATCTCTGATTTATATGATGTCTAGTCAGGAACACAATCCTGAATCATAAAAATTTTCCTATGGGAAAACATAACTTGCTTTATGACCATCTTCTTGCTTTACGACGTGCTTTCCAAAAATAATGTGGCAAAAAGTGAAGATTGGTTATAAAGTCGGTGTTGTTTTATCTGGTCGTGAATTTTCATGCTTTTGTCTTCTTCAACGGTAAATTTATTTTCCATCCTCTACTAGAAATCTATATTCAATGAAGCTTGGAATGTTCTTTTTAGAAAGTATGTAAAGCACAAGGAAGATGAATAGATGGATTAGTAAAATGGTTGTTCGGATCGAGTATATATGTTTCTTCTATTTCATGAAATAAATGCATTCAATTAGTTTGAATGATACGAAGTTTCCACTTTATAGCTCAAAAACAGTCAAGTGTCAGCAATTTTGTACAATTCTGTCTAATAGTAATGTTGGCTATAAAGAAAACTTTTGTGAAACGAATATTCTGGTTTTTATTGCTTTCTTAAAAATTCAGAGATTCATTTTCCTGAAGACAGAGTTGAAAACTGGCGTCGTGTCATTCTGGGCATGGCTGGAATTCAACAAATTATTCTTGCTTAGGCTGGTTGTTTCCATTGGAACAAGAGTTCTCAACCCTGACTTCTCATAGAATCATATTTAAAATTGGCCAAGATTTAAAAGATACTGATGGTCCCCACTGTAGGATTTAAGTTAGAACTTTGAGGGGGCAGTGGGAGGGAAAGGGCTCATGCCTCAGTACCTTTTGTCTCCTAGGTGACATTAAGGTACAGCCAGCTTTGAGAACCACTGCACTAAAATTTCAGTTTGAGAAGTCTTAGCAAAGCTTTTTTTATGCCCTAGAAAACAAAAATACAACTCTGCTCCTGATCTATTTCATGAACTGGCTTTGGACCACATTCCAAAGATGAAATGTGGAAAAAAAAAATGTTTCACTTGATTGAACCCATGTTTCAGTTTTCATTCAACAAAACATTTATTGGGTGACAACTATGTGCCTGGTCCTGTGGAGCTGGGTATTTGGGGGAAATAGATTAATGATGAGTGAAAGTCGAAGAGTTTGGCCCCTTGAACAAGCCAGGGGATTATGTGAAATGTCAGAACAGGCAAATCTATAGAGATAGGAAGTAGATTAATGGTTGCCTATGCCTGGGGAGCTTGGCGGAAAATGGGGAGTGACTGCTAATGGGGATGGGGCTTCTTTTTTGGGTAATGAAAGTGATGTAGAATTGATTGTGGTGAGGATTGCACAACTCTGTGAATATGCCAAAAACCATTGACTGTCTACTTCAAATGGGTGAATTGTGTGGCTTATGAATTATATCTCAATAAAACTGCTATTTAAAAAAAAAAAAAGCCACAAGTGTCCTTCACTGGGAGGACTTCACACTGAATAATTGAATTGGGAACAGCAGAGGAGAAACTCAGTGCTGTACCCTTATTCCTTTCAAAATGGACAGGGCTTAAAATTGGAGAAATATCTGGAAGCAAAATGAAGTGAATCCTGTTTGGCTGCATAGAGTTATCACCTGTATTCCAGATAGCATGTGAGTGATCAGAGGGGAAGATGGGCCAGGAAACAGGCAGATATCCCAGGACATCCAATGGGTGAGAAAGAAACAGGGACTTTCACAGAACTCACTGATTCCCAGGCACTGATCTAGGGGCTTTAACTTTTATGAATTCACATAATCACCACACTCTTCTTCCCATTTTACCTTAGTGAAACTGAGGGGCAGAGAAGGTAACTGTCCCAAGGTCATGCAACTAGCTAAGTAGTGACATTAAGATTGCCTTGAGGGGGGCGCCTGGGTGGCGCAGTCGGTTAAGCGTCCGACTTCAGCCAGGTCACGATCTCACGGTCCGTGAGTTCGAGCCCCGCGTCAGGCTCTGGGCTGATGGCTCAGAGCCTGGAGCCTGTTTCCAATTCTGTGTCTCCCTCTCTCTCTGTCCCTCCCCCGTTCATGCTCTGTCTCTCTCTGTCCCAAAAAAATAAAATAAACGTTGAAAAAAAAAAAATTTTAAAAAATAAAAAATAAAAAAAAAAGATTGCCTTGAGGAGCGGATAGGATTCTGATAAGTGACAGTAGGGCAGGAAAGCATGGGTGTGCTGAGGGGAGGGATGGTGGGAAGCAGCTTGGTTTGGCAGGAGCAGTGGGTTCCTGTAGGGTAGTAACTGAGGATGAGGCCAGAAGGATGGACAGGTGATGGAGGCACTGTCATGACTGAATCTCAAGATGCCGTGGGGTTGGACACCATTGAAGATAATTGAGTCAAAGTAAGGCATAAGAAGGCTGTGTCTTCTCAATGCTCAGGTGTGTGTGTCTGTCTGAATTTGTGCATCTCTGGGTCTCTTTAAAAGCAGCTACCAGTGTATTTTCTGGAGCACCACCCAGTTCACTCTATCCCACCTTATGTACGAGTGGACATACCACAGGACCTGCCATCCCACCTGGTCCCATGACCTGGCCTCTGGTGGGAGCAGCCACCAAAAGAGAAGTGCAACAACCTGGGGGAATGACAGAATCTCCATAGGACCTGCCTTAGGACCTTAAATTCTTTGCCATAATAGCAAAGTCCCACCAAGGGGTTCTCCCCAAGCCCAGAATGCTCAGAACATTGGGCGTCAAGCCTCCTGAGCTGAAAGGCAAACTCTCCAAGGGGAAAGAAAAAAACTGTTCTCCTTTTACCCCTCACTCCCTTCAAAATAGGAGCAAGTTGGGTTTCCTGGCCTTCTCCCCCTTCCCACTAGGACGGATAGGCACAGACAGTATTGCCACTAACAGGGGCTGAAGAAGGAAGGACATCCAGCATCTCAGGCTGACAGTCTGATCTCCAACCCAAACCTGCACTTGAGAGCCAGCAACTTTTCATCCTCATGAGCTCATTCCTCTCCACCTTCCAGTGGTGTCCATCTCAGGGCTTTGTTTATTCGTGAAGGTTTTTCTGTGATTGCTGCCTGTTCTGACTTCCTGTCCTGCTTGGATTTTTATAACAAGCCTCGTAGCACCTCACCTGCAGGCAGCTTTGCTTAGTATTATGATCTCCACATCACCCCAGATAATCAGGAGTTCACAGTACAGCTGCTCTTTCCTTATTTCTTCACTCACCAGCTTTACAGTAGGTTCATCCATTACACCCTGTCTCATGCCCTTGCATGATTTGGGGCATGTAGTAGCCACTCACTTCCCAGAGAAGTCAGCCTGTTCCCACTTGCCTGAACCTCTCTCTTTTCACTTATTATCTCCTGTCTCATCCTATTAGTTAACTTCCCCTATTACTTGCCCTGCCTTCCCAGTCACCCCTGGTCATAAGAGACACTCGATGAAGCAGGGGTGAGTCATTGATTAATCAGTGAGCACTTCATAGATTAGAGATGGAGGGTGATAATTGTTCTGATATCCAAAACCAGGCAAACAGCAGGTGCCTCCAGAGCACACTTATCTCAGACTCACTTCTATTCTTCCAGCCCCTGCCTTCCTCTTTCTATCCCAAGTTCATAACTGTATCTTTCTAGGATTTTCTTCTCACCAAATTCCTCCCCATTCTTACTGCTCACAATGTGAATCTCATTTATCTTCACATTCACTATACATACAGCTCTTGGCTGTGTTTATTTTTTTGTCTTATGTATGAAAATAATGCTAGATATGATCTATTTTTAACTCTTTGTGAGTAGCCTATGATTGATTTTGGAAATGGAGAAAGAATTTATGGCCTTGATAGGAAAAGGTTGTCCAGTCTGTCTTAAGAATTCTTAGGACTGGGGCCACCTGGGTGGCTCAGTCAGTTAAGCGTCCAACTTCAGCTCGGATCATGATCTCACAATTTGTGAATTTGAGCCTTGCATCAGGCTCTGTGCACAGAGCCTGCTTCAGACTCTTTCTCTCTCTCTGCCCCTCACCTGCACACACTCTCTCTATCAAAAATAAAGTAAAAAACATTAAAAAAAAAATTCTCAGGAATGTGTCCAGGGCAAAACATGGAAGAGCTGATGAGGAAACCTGTTGGAGGTGACCAGTGGATACCAGAATTAGCCCAGCCAGGGTAGCCATACCCTCCTTCCTAACACAACATATGTCCTACCTCCTGCCTTCTCCATGGCTTCAAGGTGAAGAGTTGAAAGGAGCCATTTGGATGGAGGTAATCAAAAGAAAAGAAAGAACTTCTCATATTATCCCTGCACTCCTGAGTTTCTGGCACCTGTTTTCCAGAGTCTGTTTATCTCCATTCCCAATGCTTCTGCCTCCTATTTTGTAGCACATCATGGTCACTAGGATTATCTGTGGTCTGTCCATCAGTGTGGCCCCATGCCAGGTCCCCATATGTGCTTCTTCTCCACCTATTATGAGTACAGATAGAACTCCCTTCCTGTCTCCTGCACAGGAAGTGAATGGCTAAGTAAGCGTCATTGGGGTCCTTGCAGTGAGAGCACAAGATTTTGAGAGAAGAAAGAGCACAGGGACTGAGCTTCCCAGTGACAAAAGATAGCCTGACTTTGGGCCCACAGATGCTAGAACCCTCCAGCTGAACCCTCATTTGCCCTCCAAAAGGGCACCCACTGATGTCCAAAGAAACTGCAGAAATAACTGGGATTTCCACAGAGGTATGGCCCTATCAGAAGGCCCCTTCTTCCAGCTCAGCTCCACATTCACTATGTCTCCTTTAGTTCCTGCCTGTTCTGCTGGAAGTGAGCCTCAGAAGCCCTACCCTTTCTCTAGCCCATGTGCCCATGATGTTGACTGCATCATCTTTGCCCCTACCTTTGGCATTACTGGTAGTGTCCAGTAAATGCAGATTCCAAGAACCAAATGAAATCAATTCAAGGAATATATTATGAGTTCCAACTGTATACAGTACAACATATCATGGATCATTGGATCATGGAGGGTGCAAAGAAGAGGAAATCTTTGAGACACCCACCAGTGATTGATCCCAGTGGGATTGGTCACAGCTGTAGTTAGTATATACACCGTTGTTGACATTGCCTTTAATTATATGTAGTCATGGGGTGCCTGGGTGGCTCAGAGGGTTAAGTGTCCAGCTCTTGATCATGATCTCATGGTCATGAGATCAAGCCCTGCATCAGGCTTAAGGTTCTCTCTCTCCCTCTCCCTCTGCCCCTCCCCCCTCAAAAATTATATGTAGTCATATCTGCATAGTGTCCTTTATAAGCCCTTACAAAATAATGACTGCATCCAGTTGTTTAGGGTTCCCACAAAGTGAAAGACAAAGGTATTTTAGATTGTTGCAAGAAACCCATGGAATCTGGAGACAGGGAAAGCTCTTAAGTCTACTTTTTACACAATGGAGCTTCATACCATTATTCTGTGTATAATCTTTTTACCAAAACACTGTCGCCTGTTTCTGTCAACAAAAGACCTCTTTGTTTTGATAGCCAAGAAAAACCTTAAGCTCAGTAGAGACAACAGAACAGGCTTTTTAAATGACAAACTGTAAGAGCCAAAATGTCTTATTTTTGGAATGTAAATTAGAAGCTTTTAATTTTTTTATTTATTTAAATTCAAGTTAGGTAACATACAGTGTAGTACTGGTTTCAGGAGTAGAAACCAGTGATTCATGACTCACATATAACACCCAGTGCTCATCCCAACAAGTGTCCTCCTCAGTGCCCATCACCCATTTAGCCCATCACCCACCTCCCCTTCAGCAACCCTCAATTTGTTCTCTGTATTTAAGAGTTTCTTATGGTTTGCCTCCCTCTCTGTTTTTATCTTACTTTGAAGCTTTTAATTTTTTTAATATGATTGTCGTCCTCAGTTTTGATGAACTTTAGGTGTTTTGTTTTGTTAAATAATATCCATGCAGTTCTTTGGAATACACCTAACGGTGACTATATCTTTTGTATCTGACTACAGGATAGGCACAGATGAGATGGAAGGTAATTGCTTTCCCACACCTCTGAGCCCTCTGAACATGTTGTCTTTGACCTTCAGTCTCTCCATATGATCCTGTCCCTGAACATAGGTGCTCATGCACACACATAGCTGAGAGTGTCTCTAACAGGACAGACATAACCTATCTGGGGATAGAGAGTCCCTGATTCTTCTTCATGAACTTGCATACAGTTCTTTTTTTTTCAATTTTATTTTTTTAATATAATTTATTGTCAAATTGGCTTGCATACAACACCCAGTGCTCATCCCAACAAGTGCCCTCCTCAATGCCCATCACCCATTTTCCCCTCTTCCCCACACCCCATCAACCCTCAGTTTGTTCTCTGTATTTAAGAGTCTCTTATGGTTTGCCTCCCTTCCTCTCTCTGTTTGTAACTATATATTTTTTCCCTTTCCCTTCCCCCCTGGTCTTTTGTTAAGTTTCTCAAGATCCACATATGAGTGAAAACATAATGATATCTGTCTTTCTCTGACTGATTTCACTTAGCATAATACCCTTTAGGACTATCTACGTTGCTGCAAATGGCATGATTTCATTTTTTCTCGTTGCCAAGTAGTATTCCATTGTATATATAAACTACATCTTTTTATCCATTCATCAGTTGATGGACATTTAGGCTCTTTCCATAATTTGGCTATTGTTCAAAGCGCTGCTATAAACATTGGGGTACATGTGCCCCTATGTTTCAGCACTCCTGTATCCCTTGAGTAAATTCCTAGTAGTGCTATTTCTGGGTCATAGAGTAGTTCTATTTTTAATTTTTTGAGGAGCCTCCACACTGTTTTCCAGAGTGGCTGCACCAGTTTGCATTCCCACCAACAGTGCAAGAGGGTTCCCATTTCTCCACATCCTCACCAGTATCTGTAGTTTCCTGATTTGTTCATTTTAGCCACTTTGACCAGTGTGAGGTGGTATCTAAGTGTGGCTTTGATTTGTATTTCTCTGATGATGAATGATGTTGTGCATTGTTTCATGTGTCAGTTGGCCATCTGGATGTCTTCTTTGGAAAAGTGTCCATTCATGCCTTCTGCCCATTTCTTCCTAAAATTTGTATAGAGTTACAAAAGATCCCAAATAGCCGAAGTAATATTGAAGAAGAAAACCAAAGCAGGAGGCATCACAATACCAGACTTTAGCCTCTACTACAAAGCTATAATCATCAAGGCAGTATGATGATGGCACAAAAACAGACACATAGACCAATGGAATAGAATAGAGAACCCAGAATTGGACCCACACATATATGGCCAACTAATCTTTGACAAAGCAGGAAAGAGTATCCAAGGGAAAAAAGACAGTCTCTTTAGCAAATGGTGCTGGGAGAACTGGACAGCAACATGCAGAAGAATGAAACTAGACCACTTTCTTACACCATACACACACAAAAAAAAACTCAAAATAGATAAAAGACCTAAATGTGAGACAGGAAACTTGCATACAGTTCTAATGCCATCACCTGTTTAATGTTTTGTAGACCCCACTATTTTGGTTACTTCTTGAAACCTACATTTCCACTGCTATCTTCCAAAGGTAGAGAGAAAGACAATGTTTCCTTCAGTCTTTCCCATGTCTTTCTGGCTCTATACGTCTAACTAGACAGGAAAGGTTCTCAATCACTTCCCATTCTGTGGGATGCCTCTGTCATTGTTACACTGTAGGTGTGAATGAAGTCAATGGTCTCCCTCCTGTTCCAGGCTGGTAAGTAATATTGGGTACTTTGTCCATTCCCATTGCTTTTTTGTTAATAACAAGGAAACTATCAAGTTATAAGAACCCTTAAAAAGTGATCATTTCTATCCCCTTAGTGCCTCAAGAGCTGAGACTGGGTCTTGTTTGATGTTACATCTTCATTATTTAGCATGATACCTCTAGATGGGCAACGGGTTTCCCCAGGCAAAGGAGATATAACCCTCCAGCTGTAAACATTTTTAAAAATTCTGTTGAAGGTACTTCTGTGGCTGTTCACTTAGAAAATATTTGTGAAAGGAAATAGTTCTAGGCTAAATGTATTCATTTGTAAGAACTCAGAAAGATCCTGCCTACCTCTCCAGACTCATTACTCACTCTCTTAGCTCCAACCACACACAGGGAACCACTTTGCACATTCTGTTCCCTCCATTTAGAGTGTTTTCTTCTCTCTTTCTTTATTCTGCCCTCACCTTTGCCTGGCTAACTCTTACTGTCTTTAGGTTATGTTCAGTTGTTATAACCTAGGAGAAGCTTTCTGTGACCTACTAAGACATTCTTCTGTGTTCCCAAAGCACTTTGTGCTCACACCGTTGCAGAATTGCATGTTGTAATAGAACTGTCCATTTTATGGCCTACCTCCCCCTGTTCCTTCCTTCCAAACAAGGAAACCGTTTGATACTGTTATGACACTCTGGACACTCAAAATCTATGTAGCTGGAGACATTTGTAGGCATAGATATCTTCTTCAGAGATTAAAGTACAGCCAGAGACTTTGTCCCCATCTGCACTGGATGCCAGTCCATGCCACTCAAAGGATTCCCCTGGGTGATCACCCTTGCCTGGGACCTGGTTGTTATTTAGACCCTCCAAGAGGCTGCCCTTCTCTACATGTGGGTCCCAGAATTTCCTCACAAAACTGGGTTGTACTCCTTTTCTATCCCCTTCCTCAAATCCTCCATCCTGTCCAGGCCCCTGGTACCTTTTCCCTTCTACACCCAGCAGTTCCTCTCCCAGGCTCCATGCCCTCCTGACCTGTCTGAGCTCAGTGATGACTCTGGCTCCTGGAAACCTGGTGGTCTCTATTCGCTCATCATTGCCTATTGTGGTGGACCAGAAAATACTCAGACACCTCCACATCCAGGAGGCCAAGCACAGAAGAGGCTCCAGCACCCTGGAAACACCAATGAATAAATAAGAGGGGTGATGGTGGGGGTGATGGCTTTTCAGGGTGGGGAAGTTGCCTCAGATACTTCAGGACAGCAAGAATAGCCTTGGAGCTCTAGAGATGCAGGCATTGATACTGTTATGACACTCTGGATGCTCAAAATCTATGTAGCTGGAGACAACTCACAGCTATCTTGTCTCCTTTAACCCTGGCTTATAACAACTCTGTGATACTCCCCATTAAAAAACACAGGCTACTTCCCCATGGCTTCTAGATAGTGGTGCTAAGAGTCCAACATGATCAGTGTGATGCAAAGACCAGGCTATTTCCTCTCGACCCCAAGGCTTCTGTTCTGCTGTCCCACCTCTGATGGTCAGAGCAGTATGTTCTGGGAGGTCAGTCTCAGGCAGTCTTCAGGCAAAGGGTAGAGGAAGGATGTGTAGTGTTGGTTGGTCTGGAAACAATGACACCAGGCAGAGAGGGGCTGAAGAGGCCGGGACGGGTGAGCAGGGATTCATTTGCACAGGAAGCAAACATCCTGGCTCTATGGGTTGGCTTTGGTCCCCTCCACCTGTTGTGGACACACAGCAACCGGAGCCATAGGACTTCGGGAACTCTTTGTGCCCCACAGTTTCACACGTGTACAGCTTAGCAAGAACACTGCCGTGAGTCTCCGAGCCAGGGCATTGCCGTCTACAGGATTTGTGAAAGTTTGTTTTTATTCTTGCAGGGGCTTTGTCCCCATGTGATTCATTAACTGACCCGTTGCTCCTTAGAGCTGCAGGGAGCCTGGTAGTTCAGGCCATTAAATCCCTCTGTCGACCTAATTCATGGTCTGACATCACAAGCCTCACTACATAATCCATTTGTCCTGATTTGATTTTTTCTTTTCAAGAGGCATCCTTGGCAGCCAGGTTTTCTCATTATGATGTGATTCATCAGTATGGCAATTCCCATTAGAATTATTATCTCAGACATGATTCATCCTTGGAAATATTAAGGCAGAAGCATCATTTCAGAAAGGCCTGCTCCAGTCACAGCCACAGGGACTTTCTGCGACAGATGCCCCATCATTCAGCTTGCATTTGTCAAATTTACTCTGTGCCAGACGCTAAGCTGGGGGATTTGGGGGATACAGAGATGACAGGACTTCACCTCTGCCCTCAGGAGCTCCCACCGTAAAAGAAATGTGGCATGGATGTGACAAATAATACGAAAAGTGCAGTCAGAGATGAAAAGTAACATGTTCTCCCTCAAGTCTTAGATAGTGATTCTCAACCTTTATCAGGAATCAAGATCAGCTGGAGGGCTTGTTACAACAGATTTCAGGGCCCCAGCCCCAAAGTTTTTTATTCAGTAGGCCTGAGGTAGGACCCAAGAATTTGCATTTCTAACAAGTTCCCAGGTGATGATGCTGGTCTAGGGACTATATTTTGGGAACTGGGCTCTAAGCCTTCAGCTCTCTCTCTGTTGTCCCCCTCTCTCCCCTGCCTACAGGGTGCTAAGCAGTGTGCTCTTTGCTGGAGACAGCATGTTAAATAAGGCATGGTCCTGCCCCTCTGGGAACTCACAGCCTGGAAGGAGAGTAAGACAGTGACTTCCATACTTCGCAGAAAGTGCTTCTATAGAGTTTTGCAGAGGGGCAGTTGGAGCACAGGAAAGAGGATGCTCATTTCTTGCTGGAGCCTGGGGAAGGCTGCACAGAGGAGGCAAAATCTGAATACAGGGTAAAATGTGGATTGGACGCAGTTATTTGGAAGGGCATTTCCAGCTGTTAAATTCCTAGATTATCAAATGCCCTGGGACACCCTCTCACACTCTTTCTTAGATGTTTCCTGCAGTAATAAAGATTCAGCTTAACTTCCCATAAAAGCCAGTGGTGGAGCTCTGGTTAATTGGCACAGCCTTAGCAAAGCCTTTATTTTTGGCTCTCTGGAGCTGTGTTTGGTCAGCGTCTCGTGCATAGTCTGAATATTCTCAGTAGAATGGAATTCTCCACACAGGCACTTGAATGGAATGTGGAATTGAGAGCAGGGAAGCGGCTGCCTGCTACCAAAATCCTACTCTCCATATCTGCCACTCAGGTCGACGGGCTGCTTCGGCTCCCATTCCCTAAAACAGCTTCATTGTTTTTGTTGACTCTTCAGGAAGTTTGGCAGGTGTTATATCATTCCTTTCATTTAGACACATATACCCATCAAACTTCCAGCATTTTCAACCTTCTAGAACACGGCTTCTGCATTTCGAAAGTTAGGAAAAGGGCCCATGAGACCAGTAAAAGGGGTTTCCAAACCACAGCTCTTATGCTTGATTCCATGAAGGAGGCTCCTGCATTGTTATCCAGCCTATGAACTCACAGTTAACACATAGTTCAAATAAATGTGATTATTTGTTTTTCTAGCTCAGGCTACTTTAAGAATTACATTATGGGGAGATAAGGGTTCTATTAGAAGAAGATGCATAGTCACTAGTGACAAATGATAACTGAAGAACACTGATAAGAGAGAGAGAAACAGAAGACCTTAACTATATGCTGTATTAGAGAAAAATGATCAAAATTATCTTCAACATTAAGGTTAGTTAATATCCTCCATTTCCCATTTAAGAAGGCTAGAAGGTGTGGGTAATTGAACAGTAACACTAGAGGGACCTTGGAGATAATGTTGGCTGACCCCTTTATGTTATAGAACATTCATTGAATTAAACTGAATTGGGGGGGTCAATATTTGAATCCATATTTTGTTTTTTCTAGGGCCTTGATCATTTCCAAATCATCATTTTCAAGAAGAATCAGGATGGAAAATAGATCTGATTAAGTATTCTCAATCAGCAAATGATAATAGAATAATGTTAAACTACTGGCGAATTTCTCAGAACAGGTCACTTTTGGTTAGTAGCAATTAGGAGCATTTGGGTATAGCTATTCTGAATACTTTGTAAACATTTGATGCCATTTCATGTGATTTCCATGTCTGGTGTTTAGCAAATACAAATGACAATCCAATGTCACCTGTTGTGGAGATGAATCCAGTAGATTCATGACCAAAAAAACTGAAGGATTCTAGCAAGTTCTTGAAGAAGATAGAGACTAGAGACAACTATTAATTTAATCAAGAACTTACTGACAGGCTATAATGCCAAACACTTCTAGACACTGGAGATACAGCAATGAAAAAAGAAGTAAAGTCCTCAAGAAGCTGACATTCTGAAAGGGGGAGACAGACAATAAACAGAGAAAGAAGGATTGTTACTACAGTTATCCCTCTTAAAAGTGATTTCTTTTACACTTGTACTATAGGATCCCCTAACTAGTTAGCAACACTCGCTTAAAAATGGAGAGTCCTAGTGCTAAGTCCTAGCAATGTGCACACTGGTTCTTTCTTTTTTTATTTTATTTATTTATTTTTTGCCTATTTTTTAAATATGAAATTTATTGCCAAATTGGTTTCCAAATAACACCCAGTGCTCATCCCAACAGGTGCCCTCCTCAGTGCCCATTGCCCACTTTCCCCTCCCTCCCACCCCCCCATCAACCCTCAGTTTATTCTCAGTTTGTAAGAGTCTCTTATGGTTTGGCTCCCTCCCTCTCTAACTTTTTTTTGCTTCCCCTCCCCCATGGTCTTCTGTTAAGTTTCTCAGGATCCACATAAGAGTGAAAACATATGATATCTGGTTCTTTATTTTTAAGTGGTGGTAATATCTCTCTTCCTAGAGCTTTTCTGAAGTTTCAATGAAATCATGGCCCAATGCTTAAAACCTACTTCATTTTAATCACTCAATATATGTTGCAATGATACAAGTATTACTGAGTCCATGGACACCTAAATAACAAACCTTTTTATTGGAAGACTTGAGAAGAAATGCCGTCAGATCTAGGAGCATCATAATTTTCCATAACTCTGACCCCAGAAAGATAGAATTTGAAACAGATCAAGTTATGAAATTGACTCCCCTTGACCAGTACTCACTTTGGCCCCAGTAGAAGTAAAATTAAGACAAAGCTCTTTGTGGCTGTGTAGAGGAATGAGCTCTCCTCCTGGGTAAGTGCTGTGGATGTGGTGTATCTGGCTACTTCATGCCTTTCAGTTCACCAAAGTCTTTGGTTTTGTCTCCATCTTAATTACCCCAGCTTCTTCAGTCTTGGATGTTTCTTTTGTTTTGGTTCTGACCTCCATGTCCCAGTGCTGGTTTCTACAAGGCATCCCTCTGTCTTGAGTCACAAAGAACACAAATGATTTCTTAAGTGTTGTCTAAGCATTGTTTGCTTTTCTGCAAGTAACTTCATAGTATCAAAGTCATCCTGCTCAAAGGTAGCAGCTGGCATAATGGCACTAGTGTACTTCCATGAAAAAGATCCATTCCCAGTCCACAGTGGTTGTTAAACATAGGAGCCATGAGGGGTGCTGTTTGCAATGTTGTCTATATAGGTATTTATATAAATCTTAAATCTCTAAGAATTTATCAATGGCCCAGTGTCAAAACCTTGACTCCTATCCTTTCCTCATTCCCAATACTATAGCAAGTCCTGTGGCATCTATATCCAAAATATATCTTGAGAATATAATAATTTGTAATTTTTAATTAACTTATTTGATCCACATATTTATTGTCTGACTTCCACACTAAAACGAAGCTCTTCTTGCTCACTGTTGGATACCTAGTAATTGGGCTTGACACAACATAAGTGCTTAATAAATATAAATCAATTGTTGAGTGAATGAATGGACACATATCTGTTTGGCAAGCCTAGATACCATGTTGTGACATGTTGATTATATCTCAAAAAAAGATGCTAGCCCATACAGGGTGGTGGACTGTCTAGTTTTCAGCACCTTTATTCTCACATTAATCAAGTGAAATAAAGTTTATGTGTTTTTTTACCCTGCAGTTTAAAACTATAAATCTCCATACAAAGGAAACAGTTGGTCACTTATTAGTCATAATTTGCCTGTTTTGCACAGTAGTTTAGGGAGACCGTGAAAGGAATTATCATGAATGAAAACAATAACAGCAATATAAACATCCCTTAAACCTCTTGCAAATGACAGTAGTTTTTTGAATCCCACCGTTTTTGGACTTTGGTATGACCAAGTTTAGTGCAGTAGATAAAGCTGGACCACAGAGCTGGACAAACCAGATTTTAGTCTTGGCTCAGCCTCTTAGGAACTGGGTAAAGTTCGCTGTGTTTCTCCACCTCTCTAGACCTACTGTCTCCACCTGCAAAATAAATCAACCTCACAGGGTTATTATGTGGATTCAAATCTCATGCAAGTAAATACTTACCATTGTACCCCACACACCATCATTGTGTCAGTTAACTTTTGTAACAAAGCATCCCAAAAACTTAGTGAGTTTTCACAACAATTAATTTGGTGCGTGTTTCTGTGAACTGGCTGGGTGTTCTCCTAGTCTTGATCAACTGGTCTCTGGTGGGCCCTGTCATGTATCCGTAATGGCATTTGGACTGGCAGGTGGATAATCTAGGATCTAGGATGACCTCACCATGTGTCTGGTTATTGGCAGGCTATCCACCAAGGTAACAGGAGTGAAGTTTCTCATCTTCCAGCAAGCTAGTTCTGGCTACTCCACATGGTGGCTATTGCAGAATTCCCAAAAGCAACAAGAGGAGTGCCTGGGTGGTTCAGTCAGTTAAGCGTCCGACTTCGGCTCAGGTCATGATCTCACGACTCGTGAGTTTGAGCCTCACGTTGGGCTCTGTGCTGACAGCTCAGAGCCTGGAGCCTGTTTCTGATTCTGTGTCTCCCTCTCTCTCTCTGCCCCTCCCCAACCTCAAAAATAAATAATAAACATTAAAAAAAATTTTTTTAAGTGGATGATCTGATAGGTAATAGCCTGATTAATGTGGTGCCTGAACATTGCCGTATCCACCACCACTTCATCCACATTTCAGCATTTTTCCAACAAGCACCTTATTAAAGCTTATCCAGTATTGGTATGACTGGTATGTGTTAGTCCAGATCTTGGTAGAACCTGTTGATTCTTTTTTGTTTTTAGTGAATGGAGTGTTAGCAATGGTGGTGGTAGCTCAGAGCTTTATTCTAGAAGTCTTCATCTTTATGTCTTCAAACACATTTGAGGACTTAGAAACAAGTGCTGATGACAATGCTGAATGATTACTTAGTACATACCTAATATTTATGTATGTTGAAGGTAAACTGCAACACCTCTTGAGTGCAGAGACCATGACTTTCTGTGTCCTTGGCAACTAGCACAGGAAGGAGCACACAGAGCACATGCTGGGGGAGCTCAGTATATGTTTATTATATATATCTATAGCCACGTTTATATCCCATTAAGGCAGGGATCACATACTCATATACTAATGGTGACCAGGTATTGGCAAGATGGGATCACTAGAGAGTGATAGGGACTGGAGCCAACTGGAGAACTTGTGCCCCAGGTAACAAGGGAGGGTCTATCCATTTGACACCACATAGGAATGTTCAGTGTTACCAGATTGTTCCAGTTTTTAGGAGATGCTGTAACATCAACTTTCTTGATTTTATTTTTTTTTTAAGTTTACATGTTTATTTTGAGACAGAGACAGCATGAATGGGGGAGGGGCAGAGAGAAAGGGAAAGAGAGAGAATCCCAAGCATGCTCTGCACTGTCAGTGCAGAGTCTGACACAGGGCTTGAACTCATGAAACCTGAGCCAAAACCAAAAGCCAGATGCTTAGCCAACTAACCCACCCAGGTGCCCCTAAGTTTATTTTTTTTAGAGACTTATTTACTTAAGTAATCTCTGCACCCAACGTGGGGCTCGAACTCATGACCCTGAGATCAAGAGTTACATGCTCTACTTAGACTGAACGAGCCAGGCGCCCCACTTCTCTGATTTTGAAACACTGTGTGTCAGATCAAACAGGTCCTTTGTCTGATCAGGTAAATCTGACCTATGGCTGGCCAATGTGTCACTCCCTACATTAGGCACTGATTGGCACCTCTCTGTTGCATCACAATTACTCTGAAGACCCAAGGAGGAAGGGGAGCCACAGAATAAGGCAGAGAGGGAGCAGTGAGATGGTAAGAGAGGCAGGACTTCAGGAAAGATGGATGATTGTCTATTTCAGAGGTCAAGGAAATGAAAATGAGAATTTGGTACAACAGTCGTTCCCTGGCTATATTCTTGGAAGGAAGGGAGGAGAGGAGAGGAGAGGAGAGGAGAAAAAAAAAAAAAAAGGAAACCGAGGAAAAACAAAGCAAAGCAAAGCAGAGAAATCCATGGTCAAATAACATACATGAGAAACACTCCAAATATTCAGTTAAACAAAATAAAATAGATTTCTTTACTCTGACCCTTTTCACTGTCTTTAATATTCTAATATGCAATGTAAATCTTCAAAAGGAGAAACATGTACTGAGTTTTTCAATGATCAAGGAGTCCTTATATCATATAGTCGCTCTAGATCTAATGATCTGAGGAAAACATTTAGGGAAACCTGGATGAGGGACTGAATGGGACACTGGGAATCTGAAGGAGTGGTGTGGAAACTGGGATGCACAAGGTAATGAGTGAAGACATAACGTGCCAGTGGAGCAGCTTGGCACATAAAGAAAGTAGGTAAACCCATTAGTAACCAAGAACTGTCAGCATATTAATCTTTATAAAATAAAACCTTCTTAGCATAATTCCTCTGATAAAAACATAAGCAAAAAATAAAAAGTGAAGGGTTCCCAACCTCTGATGGATTAAACCTCCTTGCTTAACATTCAAGGCTCTCCTTTATCAGGCCAACTGACCTTTCTAATTTCCCAGTTATGCCCCACACTCACTCTCTTCTCTAAATACCCTGCTTTGCTCACCGTCTTTAAGGCATTTACTATTTCCAGTCTCTTCACCCTTGCTCACCGTGTGAGTTGACTCCCCCAGCTCCTCTGACTAGAACCGTGCCTGTTTTCCAAGGCACAGCTCAAATCTGCTTTCCCTCGGAAGGCTTCTTTAGCCATCAAAGCTCACAGTGGGTTCTTTTCTCTCAACTTCTAGAGGATTTAAATTTCTGAAGGACTTATTTGAGACATATCATGTTGGATATTGCCTGTATGATTTGGAGCTGAGAGAGGAAAAGCATGTCCAGAGCTCTGCATCTCTCAGCCCCAGTTTGCCCTCATAATACACTCAAATAAGGTTAGGATGATATTATCCAGCAGCACATAAGAACAAGGGTCTAACCCCATAAAAGTGAATTTCATAGACCATGTTCTGTTGTTCTACAACCACCTGCTGTTCCTTGAGGATGGAAGAGTCCATTCTCTTCTTGCCCAATAGTAATGGGTGCCGTTTGTAGACACTAGGGTGAGCACTTTACATGTAGTCTGGTGAATCCCAAAACATCCTAAAAAGGGGTGTTAGTATCCCCACTTTACACAAGAGGAAGCTTTCTCTAAACATTCAAGTCAGCTTGCTCATGCTTATGAGCCTCTCTCTAGCTGGTCAAGGCAGAGCTAGCTGCACAACCCCACATACCTGACCCCAAAGCCTGAGTTCTATCTGTCCCAGCACACCATCGCCATGGCTACACTGGCCACCAGAAATTTAATGACAGAGAATTAAAGCTAAAGAATTCATACTCTTCCTTCAAGTGCCAAATACATACCAGTAGGCTGCAGAAGGTAGATTAGAAATCTAGTTAGAGTCAGTGCAATTTGAACATCTGGGGGTGTTCTAGGTACATTCTAGGGTCTCTTAAGGACCTAGCACACCTCAGTGATTGTCCTCTCAAGTGCCAGTGGTCCTGGTTAAGGTGGGATTTGGAGTGTGCAGCATCACAGGGGCACATTCACAGCCTGGAGGACATTCAAGGGACTTCCTTTCCCTGGGTACTTACTGATGTCACGAGAGGGCTTGACCTCCATTTTCATCCTACTGTGAGCTCTTTGCTTATCTGTCTGCCTTACTAGACTGTGAACTCTCTGAGAGGAAAAGCTATCTTATTTACCCAGACCTGACACATAACTGGTATATAAACACAAAATAACTATTTGTTGAATGAATGATCAGACAAGGTGCCCAAGGTAGCATGATGGAGGCAGCACATTGTAGTCAACTTTTATTCCACCATCAGAAAACTAGATTAACTCACCCATGTGGTATTTCTTCCCTATTGTTTATACACTACTCAGGAGTCTCAGGCTTCCCAGAGACCTTGACAAAACCTAAAACCTCCCTGTAATAATAATATCAAACCTCACAATTTTCAGGCCTCATGTTTTAAATTGGATTGTGCAATTTTTCAGCAAAGGAGGTATGTGTTACTTCTTGTACATGCCCCACATCTTTCAGCACGCTGCCTCCACAGAGCAGGATCTATATAAATGTTGAACAACTATATTGGAATTATGGTTGGAAGCTTGTCCTAATTGTGCAATCTCCTTGCGGTGCCCTGCTGGCTCAGTTGGTGGAGCATGTGACTCTTGATCCTGGGGTTGTGAGTTCGGGACCCACGTTGGGTATAGAAATTACTTAAAAATAAATCTTAAAAAAAATTGTTCAATCTCCTTGAGATAAATTTTTGGTGAATTCAGGTAATAAAGGAGAGAGGAAATCAGGATAGTGACAGAGACAGAGCAACAAGAGTGGGCAGGAACTGTCAATGCTTTGGAGGTGGGAGGTGAGAAAGGATGAAGAGGAAAAAGGATTCAAAGACTTTGGACCAAGATGATGGATTGAAGGATTGTGCCTGAGAGAGAAATCTAGAACTTCTCCTTCTCCGTGACCATCTCATCCTCACTTCAGTTTGAGCATAGAGAAAAGATTCCTCATGATTGTCAGGTTGAAGTGCTCCTTGGAGGCAGACAAACCTGGGACAGTCATGCACACAGGAGAGTCCAAAAGGACTAAAAGCAAAGGTTTGACTTTGTCGCCCTGCAGAAGAGCTTTGCTCTCCTAAGGAGGAGGAGGAGAAATTTGAGCTGAATATATTTTTGGTTGGAACAACTTGTAAGTGCTCTGTTTGATAGCATGGTTGTTTGAATGGCCGATTTCATAACTGCACATAGCTTTTCCAAATAAATGGTGTCTGTAGAATGTTCAGGTTAATGCATGAGTCCAGTGCTCAAGAGTGTTTGTGCTTAGAGCAACTGAGCCTTCTTTCTTAATAAGTCATCTTGGCATTTTGTCAACAAACTAATTTGCTTTTCTAAGAAACTAGATTAATACTTCCTGTACTCTGTGCTATTCACAGATCTACAATGCAGTGAGAAGGAGAGAAGAAATAGAAAATACAATTGGATCTCTTCTTCATTTCTTCACAAAGCTTCCAGCCTCCGAAACAGCCCATGAAAGGATTAGGGTTGGTCCGTGCTTAAAGCAATGTGTCCGAGGTACCATATGTGAGTACCGTGCCACCCTCCAGAGGACATCCATATCTCAGTACATCGTGGGTTCTCTGCTAGAAGCAACCACATCTTTAGGAGCAAGAAGTGGCCTCCTCAGTACCTTTGGAGGATCCACCGGACGAATGATGCTAAAAGGTAAGGTCTGAAATTTCACTTTTCATCTTTGAGTGCAGAAAGGAATCTAGGTTAACATGTGTGCATCTCCTGATGAATACTTGAGGTCACTTAGTGGCAATTTTAAATAAATAAAAGTTGCTGCTTTAATAAACTATGAAAAGGTAGTCCTTTATCAAAATCCTTTCAGGTGTCAACATTCCAAACAATAAGCATTGAGATTTTGACATTTCATTTCCGATAGAAATAAATGGTTACAAGGCTATCTTTGATATTTAAAAAAAAAATTTTTTTTTAACATTTACTCATTTTTGAGAGTGAGAGGGACAGAGCGTGAGCAGGGGAGGGGCAGAGAGAGAGGGAGACACAGAATCCAAAGCAGGCTCCAGGCTCTGAGCTGTCAGCACAGGGCCTGACACAGGGCTCGAACTCACAGACTGCGAGATCATGACCTGAGCCGAAGTCGGCCACTTAACCGACTGAGCCACCCAGGCGCCCCTGATTTTTTTTTTTTTTTTAATTACTCAGACACAGGGTTTCTCCTAGTGGCAGTCTATGACAGCTGTCAATTACTGTGATAAGACCAAACCAGTGTGGTCATGTGGTCACAGTGAAAACCAACATGGGTGTGAAACAGAGTGAAATACAGTTCTTCCTCCTACACAGAATCAATAGGTTCATGTTGACCAGAAAAGCTAAAGGCCATCTTCCAATGACTCCCATCTTAACAAACAGGATATTCGGGCATCCTGCTAAAAAATGAAAGCCAGTGGAAAATGGGGCCCCTCAGCACCAGAACTTCCCAGCTACTTCCCACGAGTAGGCAGACAGGCAGGTCAGAAATGGCAGTGCACCAAAGAACCTTGGAGATTTGTACACTGCACAGCTGTCACAACCCACTTGGCAGCCTTCCCTGGCAGGAAGCTGCCAGCCAGACGGGGACCATGCAGAGCAATGTTCCACTGCCTGGGGGCTGCCAAGGGCTCCATCTGACATCCGGCCATTTCTCTCAAGGAGAGCAGCTAGTGTCCCTCTGCAGTAATCCGCAGACCTGTGGCTAGCAGGTCAGTGATCTTCCTCCTGGATCTTCAACCACTGTCCTGGCACACACACCCTGGGGAGTACACACCTGACAGGAGTACACACCTCCCTGTGTACCATGAGGGTACCATGTTGGTTTGTTTCCTGGAGTCATTTTTTAACTTTTGCAGCTTGGTTATACATAATGAATGAAGGAAAACACAAGGTGTGTGCTTAGAAAAGCAAAGCATAAGGAAACCAAAGGGTTTCATATGTTTTTCGTTTATTCAATCTGTGTTTTGAGCCTCTGCCAGGTGCTAAGTGCTGGGTAGGAAACAAAACATAGTTTTCTATCATCATGGAGCTAGAATAGTCTCCAGGTGGTAAACAGTTTCCCCTATGCACAATACTCAGGATTTCTCTACTCTGTTGTGGCTCCTAGTAACTGCCAAGCTTCCACTCTCCATCCATGCTCTTCCTGAGAAGTTGGGCTGAGATTGGCATGTGGAATTGTTGTTGCTTCAAGGCTTGTGACTCTATGTAAGGACCTCATCCTATGAGTTAATCAGCCTGTGTTTGTCAGATACCTGATCTGTGCCCAGCAGAGTGTGTAGGTATATGGGAGATTCTAATGAAGTGCAGGTCAATTTACTTGCCTTCAGGTTCTTTATGATCCTAGTGAAGAGGCAAGATTTGTGTGCACCAAGTATTCAAAGAATAATATGATACTGCAGGGAGTTGAGTACTAAATAATATAGAAGTGGCTCTAATCGTTCAAAGAGCTTAGAGAAGGAATTAATGTCCTTTGTGACAAATGGCTTTGCCCCAAACAAACAAAAGTCAACAAAAGCCACTTTCTTTCTTCTCCATTAATTGCAGAGGGACAAATCTCCAGGCTCCCTGACCAAGGCAGCTGCCTCCAGTCTTACACAGACCTTTGGGAAGGAAAAAGGAGGCTGCTAGTTAGTGTGTCTGGGGCCCTGATAGTAACTTTATCTCAGTTGCTATTTGTACTTCCCTTTTCAAATCAGAACCTCATGGATCCACATTCCCAGCTCAGAGATTCATTGGGTCATCAACTCATGTGTCATTTTTAAATTAGCAGTTTATACAAGAGTTGGGAGTTTCTTTAACTTTCTGTTTTGTAGCTCTTTAATGCTTTTTGATATCCCTCTGTAAGTGGCTTCTGCTGAACTATACAGTTAACTGGCTGGCTTCTGCCCTGGGCTTACTTCTGTAGTTCTGACTTCTTCTCTTGGAAACCTTTTCAACTTCAGGGCCCTCTCCTGTAGACTCTTCAGAGTCTATACATGCCATAGTGAAACATAGGTTTCTTTAACATGCCGTGGAAGAAAATGCACCCAAAAAACCATATAGGCATTCAAAATCATAGAATGTTTATAGAATCTGTAGGTTCAGCATATTGACTAACTCGGTCTTAAAGTCTGATGGCCATATATTCCAGTGGGGGGGCTGGAGCACATCCTGGCTGTGACTTGGTTGTCTGCTTCTTTTATTGTTCACTGTATGTTCTGTGGCACTGAACTGGCCAACAGCTTTCAGTTCTGTATTGCTAATGAAGATCTCTGGGAAATATATAACACAGACTCAGTTCCCATCTTATAAATGACTTGTATTCCAAAAGTTCATTTCTCAGGAGCTATGTGGAACTTAGAATACTTTCCTAGAGAAACAGTATTAAACATTGTGATTTTGGTTGACTCTAGTCCTCAAAAACCTCTTTAACCCATAACACAATTGAAATCTATACACTTCCCATGGAATAAAGAGAAAAACACAATTATTGGAATACTGTGAATCAGCCTCCAAGGAAAAAGCGATACAAATGAGTTAAAAGACACTTCTTGGGGCACCTGGGTGGCGCAGTCGGTTAAGCGTCCGACTTCAGCCAGGTCACGATCTCGCGGTCCGTGAGTTCGAGCCCCGCGTCAGGCTCTGGGCTGATGGCTCGGAGCCTGGAGCCTGTTTCCGATTCTGTGTCTCCCTCTCTCTCTGACCCTCCCCCGTTCATGCTCTGTCTCTCTCTGTCCCAAAAATAAATAAAAAACGTTGAAAAAAAAATTTTGAAAAAAAAAAAAAAAGACACTTCTTATTTAGGGAAAATAAGTTTAGTTAAGATGAGTAGAGTTAAAATGAAAGTATTATGAAGATTTTGAAAAGAACTTTGGGCCATTGTAGAGATTTCAGATGTTGGCATCTAGTTCTCTTGCTGTGGATAATTACATTTCAAAATTCATACCTATATAAAACAATCAGAAAGTTATTATCCCAGTACTTTCCCCTTCTCCTACCCCTGTTTTTCAAATGGAGGCTTATAAATGGAGTGGAGAAGGGAAGAGAGGCAGGGAAGTATTTAAACTTTTTTCCCAGAGGAAAAAGATAAGGAAGAAAATGACTTATTCCATGAAAAAGTCATGTTTGAAATAGGTTAAATAGAGTTTGGAAAGGTAGAGAAAAAGGAGGAAGGGAAAAGACAAATACTGTTTGATTCTATTTATATAAGACACTTAGAACAGTCAGCATCATAGAGACCAAGGGCTGATGGGGAACAAGGAATGGGGAGTCATTGTTAATGAGTATAGAGTTCCTATTTTATAAAATGAAGGGTTCTGCACAACAGTGTGAATGTGTTTAATACCACTGAACTATACACTTAAAAATGGTTAGAATGCTACATTTTATGTTATATGTATTTAAGCCTCCCCCTACCCCCCCCCAAAAAAAAAAGAATAAAAAAATTTTTAAAGAAGAAGATGTTAGGAAGGTCTTTGGTCCCAGGGCTATTAAGATGTTAGGCCGAGGTTGTGAAAGCTTTCACATGAACCTCCAGGAGGCACAAGTCAACTCATCTTCTGGAAGTGGTTATGATTACAAGATGAGGGTTGGAGGAGCCTGCAGTAGATAAGAATAGGAAGAGAAAATGTCTAACCAGTTTTCATTAGTCACAAGGCATTCACAAGTCAGGAACTGGTGACTCAAGGGTTGATTGGCCAAAGTTGTGCAGTTTCGCACCTTTACCACAGCCTACAGGATTCTGCGAACTCTTCAGCACTTCATTGAGCTTACACACCTCTGATGGTACAGGTCGCTCTAGAAAGACAGCCAACAATCAGTACACAAACATTCTGCCGTCAGGACCACCAAGGATGGTCTGTCTACTAACTTGCAAGTTTGCCAAAAAACATGAAACATTTTCTGATATGAAGCATTGATTGGGAAGGGTGTGCCCTTGATTACAAAGGTGTGCTGTGTCACAATGGAAAAGGGAGGGTTTACACCATCTATTTCTAGCCTGAGTCCCTTTCTCCCCCTCCCATTAACCTTGCTAGAATCTCAAGATCAACTCCCAATAGCAGTGGCAGTCAAAAGAATTATTGATGTCAACAATCAGGAAGTTTTCTAAACACATTACCTGCTTTTGTTTCCTTTTTTTCTCCAGTGGACTATCTACTGAAAATTACAAAAGCAAGATAAAGTAAAAAAGGAGAGAAGAGTGACATCTCTGATATTAATGTAAAGCACTGATAGTAAAATTAGAAAAAAAACATAAGGCAGCTAAGTGTTCTCAAATGTCCATATTGGACCAACCAATATTATAAATTTGGTACATTAAACTCAATATTTCCTTCTCAAATTATTGCTAAGTAAGTTTCTAAATTAAAGGATTAAGTATTTACATATAACCAGAACAAAGTTCAGTTATTCATATATAAATTATGTAGTAGAAAAGAAAACTCCGCTGTTCATTTTTACCAGTTTGAGTGTATGTATGTAGATGTAAAGAATAACTAGGGGCACCTGGGTGGCTTAGTTAAGCGTCCAAGTTCGGTTCAGGTCATGATCTCACAGTTCATGAGTTTGAGCCCCGTGTTGGGCTCTGTGTTGAGAGAGAGTGCCCTACATATTTAATATTCTTATTGGAAGTAGGCAACATTTTGTTTCTGATAGAAATGTCTAATAAAATTTTGACTTATTTTCTTTCACCACAATAAGGATATTCTATTTATGTATTTTTCTAAAATTAGTGCCTTCAAGGATAAAAACAAGAAGTCATAATAGGAATACACACACACATTTGAACTATGTGACTGTCCCTCATAAATAATTTAGTTTATAAAGGCTGTCTTAGTTGACTTCCTCATAATCAAAATAATTACCCTGTACATGCCTACCAAGCAGGGGAAGGCATATACATACTTCTAATTCCAAGATTTAAGTTTATATAAAGAAATCCTCTGACTTGTTAGTTTTGTGGCCTTGAAATTATTTTCTTGGTGGTTAAAAGTATGCTTTAATGTAATTTAGAGTATGTTTCTGTACAAGTTAATCAACGAGAAAGTACTCGTTCATTGCCCACTGTGGCCGAGTACTGTGTCATCTCCGGGAAGAATGCAGGAGATCACCTCTGAAGTCTTCAACTTGAACAATAATATTTCTCACTCCAGAGAAAATGTAATATTATGTTTTAGGTCTGTTGAGGTAGCTCGTACTACCCACCAAGAGATTCATAAAGTGCTGGGCTACTCAGTTGATGGTAGGGTCTATAGCTCACGGGGCCAGTAAGTTTGGTGGGCACAGAACAAACCCCTATGCCTTGGGTCCACAGTAGTCAGGTGTCATCCAGGACTATGACTCTGTGCCTGAGTGTGACCCAGGAATGTGACTCCATGTCTAACTGTGACCTAAAGATGCTCAGATGTGACTGAGGAGTATGACTGCACACCCAGGTGTAGCTTCAGAGTAAATCACCAGATGTGACCCAAGCAGGTCACTCCATGGCCAGGTGTAAGTGAGGATTGTGACTCCTGCTTATAATCAGGGGATATTTCCAAAGTACCAGGGAAAGGTGAATATTACTCCTCCTCAAATATTACTGGAGACATGATGTTTGTTTCTTTTTAAAAAAAATTTTTTTTTATATTTATTTATCTTTGAGAGACAGAGAAAGACAGGGGAGCAAGTTGGGGATGGGCAGAGAGAGAGGAAGACAGAATGTGAAGCAGGCTCCAGGCTCTGAGCTGTTGGCACAGAGCCCAGTGCAGAGTTCACTCTTGTGAACCATGAAATCATGACCTGAGCCAAAGTCGGACACTGAACCAACTGAGCCACCCAGGAGCCCCAACATGATGCTTCTTAAGTCAAAGCAATTATGCATATTTTGAAGGGGAAGAAGGGCCAAGCAGAGGAATTACATTTTTTTTCTTTAGTTTTTTCAAGATAGCTGATATCTCTGAAATTTTAAACCCTTCCATTTGTAAAGAGAAAACTGGGTTTAGGGGCAGGTTAGAGTGGGGTAGAATCACAGTAATAAATAATACTACTTGTTAACATTTTCTTAGTTCTCACTTGGTGCCAGGTATTGCTCTGAGTGCTTTGCCTGTGTGATTTCATTGAAAACCATTCAGTGGTCCAATGAAAGAGGTACTGTTTACTAATGAGGAAATTGAGGCCCAGAGACATTAAGAATCTTGCATGTGGGTACATAGGTCATCAGGAGTAGTGTGAGAACTCAAATCTAGGCAGCCAGTTGAGTGCATACGTTATGTAGGCCCTTCATCTGCATTATTTCAATTAGTCCTTATTGTGGATTGACTTGCATCCCCCCAAAAAGATATCCCGAAGTCCTAATCCCTAGTACCTATGAATGTGCTCTGATTTGGAAATAGGGTCTTTGCAGATATACTCAAGTGAAGATGAGATCATTTTCAGTGAGAGTGAGCCCCAAACCCAGTAACTGGATTTCCTTATTAGAAGAGAAGAGGGGCGCCTGGGTGGCTCAGTCAGTTGGGCATCCAACTTCAGCTCAGGTCATGATCTTGCAGTTCTTGGATTCAAACCCCGCATTGGGCTCTGTGTTGACAGCTTGGAGCCTGAAACCTGCTTTGGATCCTGTGTCTCCCTCTCTCTTTCTGCCCTTCCCTGCTCATGCTCTCTCTCTCTCAAAAATAAATAATATTAAAAATTAAAGAAGAAGAAGAAGAAGAAGAAGAAGAAGAAGAAGAAGAAGAAGAAAAGAGACATAGAGACATAGAGACATAGAGACAGACCTACATTGAGGTGAATACCATGTGATGATGGAGGCAAAGGCTGGGTGGTGCCACCACAAGCCAAGGGACATCAAAGACTTCCAGACCCTACTAGAATCTGGGAAGAAGCAAGGGAGGATTCTAACCAGAGTCTTACGGGAAGCATGGCCCTGCCAACACCTGGATTTTGGACATCTAGCCTCTAGACCAGGGACAGGAGACATTTCTGTTGTTATAAACCATCCCAGTGGTGGTAACTTCTTATAGCAGCACTAGGAAACTAAGACAGTTCTTTTGACAATCCTGCGAGGAGGGAATTACTAGCAACAGGAAGTCTTCAGGGGGCTGTATTTCATGATAAAAAGCTTGGATTTTACCTTGTAAGTAAAGAAAGACACTGAAGGGTTCTGAGGAAGGGTGTGAATTGATCAGATCGGGTTTTTTAGAAAGACCCATCTGGCGTAAGTCTCCATGGAATCAAGTGGTGGGTATGTTTACAGAATCAAGGAACATGTAGTCATTGCTATTTGATAATGCTTAATTGAATGAGATAATTTTAGAGCCAAAGAAAGAAAACACTAATTTTCACTGTATGTTGTACAGACATCAAACGCATACAAAATGAAAATGCAAATACACTTAGGAAGTTTTTGAGCTGGCACAAAAGCCATTTTCAGTGTCTCAATAAGCCATTATCAGCACCAGGGCCCTGGAATGGTTGCAGGGCTATCTTTGGGGCCTCCCTTACTCCTGTCTGAACTCCTCTCCCCTCCTTCCCCTCTGGCAGTCCAGAGCCCCCCTAACTACACCAGCCCATCCACTCTTCACTCATGACCCCATAATAATATACTTTCTTGTTCTTTCTGTAGTGGATACCAGCTCGGCTTTGTGAACAGAGTGTCTTGACGGGTTAGAATAGAGATCTGGAGTGTTGACTGATGAGGGAGACTCCCTCGGGAGGGCTGGGGACAGATGGAGGAGCTGATGGTAACTGGCAGAGGGAATAGGGCACACAGATGCAAAGGCACGAGACAGGAAGAGACACAATGTGTCCAGGGAACTGCTGGTCTACGAGGCTGTTCTGGCCGAAGCTTGGAAAGTACAGAGGCTAAGTAGGAAGGCATGGCGCTACGGCTGGGGGAGAAAATAGGTCTCCAGGGGGCTGTATTTAATAATAAAGAGCTTGGATTTCACCTTGCAAGTAGTCTGAGATGCTGACGGGTACTAAGGAAGAGTGTGATTTGATCAAATTGGGTTTTTAGAAAGCTCCATTTGGCTATGATAAGGGGTGGGGCTGTACAAAGTGTCATCCTTAATTAACCCTGGCCTAAGTATCCAAAGTATAGTCTCTTGGGCTTCACCCCCGAGCCTACTGAATTAGTCTCTGATACTTCAGGTGAGTGTGCTTGGTGTGGAAGGTGGATGGAGAGAAAGGACAATGAGAACTGGAGGCATTTAGGAGGATATTGCTAAGGCACTGTTCCTGGTAGGGTGTTGTTGGCATATTTAGCAACTGGTAGAAATTACAAAAAGGCTGCCCTCCCCACTCTCCACAGGGTGATGCAGCCTCATACCCATGCATATCAATTAGTGCACAGCATGCCGGCTGGCTGGGTTTCAGACCTCTTTTCCACTCAGGTAAGCATCTTTGTGTACTGCGCAAACTGTTCACTGTACCAGAAGTACAGTGGTTATAAGCAGGAGTTGCAATCCTCAGTTACACCTGGCCATGGAATGACCTGCTTGGGTCACATCTGGTGATTTACTCTGAGGTTGCACCTGGGTGTGGAGTCATACTCCTCAGTCACATCTGAGCGTGTTTAGGTCGCACCTCTGAATCCTGGGGAAGCCACAGAGAGGTGTATATAAGGGGTAGAATTAATACAATGTGGGGATTGAATGGATATAGTATGGATAAAGGGAGCTGAGCCTAAGATGACCATTAATTTTATCTTTAAAAAAAAATCATTTCTGAGGAACCTGGGTGGTTTGGTCGGTTGAGCATCCTACTTGGCACAGTCATTCATGATTTTACGGTCATGAGATGGAGCCCAGAATCAGGCTCCATGCTGTGCGTGGAACCTGATTGGGATTCTCTTTGTCCCTCTTTCTGTGCCCCTTCCTCACTCACGCTCTCTCTGTCTCTCAAAATAAATAAATAAATGAATAAATAAATAAATAAATAAATAAATAAATATCATCTCCAATCTTCCCATTTGTTATTAATGGTTAAAAATTAATAGGATTTTTGGATTATATGCCTACTCCTGCTTCATTCCCTACTATCATTTCAAGTAATCAGGAAGTCAAGGGTCAATTAAATACTAATTATTGAATTATTGAATGTACTAACACCTCTAAAATAAGTACTAAAATAAAGTACTAACACCTCTAAAATAAGAAACTAATAAATTCTTTTTTTATTATTTAAAAAAAATTTTTTAATGTTTATTCATTTTTGAAAGAGAGAGACAGAGCACAAGCAGGGATGGGGTGGAGAGAGAGGGGGACACAGAATCCGAAGCAGGCTCCAGGCTCTGAGCTGTCAGCATAGAGCCCGATGCGGGGCTCGAACTCACAAACCGCGAGATCATGACCTGAGCCGAAGTCGGATACTCAACCGACTGAGCCACCCAGGCGCCCCTAATAAATTCTTTATGATTAAAAAAAGTCCCCATCATTGAATTCAGAAAGGTGATTGGTGAGGACAGCAACCTGTGACAGTCACTTGTGGTTTCCATATGTGAGCTGGTCTTGAAAATGTCAAGTCATAGTTACAGAATCTCAGAATGGTCTATGTTCCAGAAATTCATTTGCGAGATAGTTATTTGAAACTCTATATCCACAGACAAAACAGCAATTGAATTCTAAGCCTTCCCCAAAATACTTACTTGACACAAATAAAACTGAACTCCTGAATATTTTAAATGAAAAAGTTCTAAAAGATGATTTTCCTATGTCAGTAATTAAATGTTCCCCAAAACCATACTGGAATAATAAATTGTTGTACTTATCCTGAAAGAGGCTAGTTTAATTAGAGAATGGTAAAGAACAGATGAATAACCCTGAGGGAGTTAAGAAATACATTTAAATAGAAGCATAAAGTGAGAAGTTTAAGAATAGTTTTTAAAGCTGAGGCAATTACCAACAGGAAAAAAAACTAAAAATATATAGCTTTCAATAATTGGGGAAATGGGCCCAATTCTTCATCTTTAATTGAGGTGATTGAATATATTCTTCTTTCAGGGGAAGAGAATATATAAAGACATTGGGGATGTAACTCTTTTATGGTGTAAGGACATAACTGCCAAAGAATAGATACAGGAACGAGCAAAAATGATTACTTCCAAGAGATGGCCCTTTACTTGCCGTTTTCTACTCATCTATACTGTTCGAATGTTAATTTCCATGAGTACATACTATGTGTTTCGTGCTTTAAAAGAGGCTTTCGGAGCCTGTGTGAAGATTCAAACCCCTCATGCTGGATTCAAACCCCTCATCTCCAATACCGTTGTTATCAGTTGCCGCACTGAAGACCATTGGGGTTATATTCAGATGAGAAAATAGAGAAGGGGGGGACCAGATGTTTTGTTGAAGGAGGGTGGGGAGAGGGCCTCAGAGTGAGTAAGACCAGTATAATTTCAGGCTCTTTGTCCTGATAGAACTGTCAACCTCTAAGTTGCTTCACAATTAAAAGAAATTCAGTCAACACTGTGTTATCTTGAATAGGTGACTTTTCTTCTCAAGGCTTCAGTGTCTGCATCTGCAAAATGGAATTAAGAACACAACTTTATAGAGTTGTTTTGAGGATTAAATGAGATATGTAAAGAACTTAGCATAGTACCTGGCACATAATATGTGCTCAATAAATGTAATGACAATGATGGTGATGCTGAGGATGATGATAGTGGTAATGATTGCTGCCACCTTAAAATACCAACCTTCCACTGTTCTTAATTCAATGCTCTGCTTTTAACTCAGTCACAGATGCACACAGAAAGAAAGACACCCTCCAGGTTTCCATGGCTGTGGACCCAGAGCAGTAACATTTTAAAGGATACTTGAAAGGAGGTATCTACAAGCTGGGGGCCACCCCTATATAAAGTTCTTTAGTTAGGTTTTTCTTAGGACCCATGCATCAGGCCATTTATTCATTCATTTATTTATTTAACAAATATTTATTGAGTATCTACTGTGTTCGAAGCACTGTGCCAAGTCCTGAGGATAAAACAGTGAATAAGATACAGTCTTAACTTTGAAGGAGCTCACTTGCTACTGGAGGAGATGGACAGAAAAACATGCAGTTTTCAGTACAAATGTTATAGTTGATAAGCACAGGCTCTAGTGGCTCAGAGGGAAGTCCCTATGCCATCTTGAGTGAAGTCTGGGGTTCCGAAAACCACTTAAGAGCCTGGAGAAATGTGAACCTTATTTCACCAAGGAAAACAAGTGCTCACCTGTATTACGTACCTTCTGCTGTTTCTACTTCATTTTTTGTTGATATCATCTCTCTCCCCTCCAGAGTGGAAAAGACTTATTCCTGGGATTAAGAGCCACGTCTAAAATCTATGATTGATGCAAAATTTAGTGTTCAAGTTCAAATTGGTACATTTTAGTGAAGATGCATACAATTAAATAAGACTTTTCAGTAAATGTAACTAATCCTTTTTAGTGTTTTTGGATTGTTCTCCTAAAGACAAAAACTCATTTTAAATGAACGACGAAAATTCTTGTCCATGGGAAAAGTTATAGAACATAATGGAATATGCTTATAATCTGTTTCTAATAACATGTGGGTCAGTAGTAAGTATTTAAGAGGAAAAAAAGGAGACTATCTCAAGATAGTCTGAGTCATTATTTAAACTTCTGTTGGAATTGAGTCTAAAAACCAAGAAATCATAAAGAAATTGTTAATACAGTTAAAGTAGGAAGAGGGCATTTTAAGAGTGTTTTGTTTTCAGTGAACTGAATTCTAACAGGAGATATTTTACCATCTTCAAGAAAGTCAAATACTTTGCTCACTAGAGGTACATATTTGGTACTTAAAGTCTTTTAACTCTGTATTTGATCATGACCACAAATTTTTAGTAATATGATTCCTATAGTATTAATCCACAAGTGATTCTATTAAGGTCTGAACAGATGTATGCTTCAGCCCCTCTGAGGCTCTCTCTGTGAATGTTACAGTCTCCAGAAATACACTTGGTAGCAGTGGTGGGTATTTTACCTGTGTGTATTCAGAATTGCATTTTTGCGTTAATAAGCAGAATCATCTAAAATCCATTTCAAACAGACATTTCTGTGGATTATGAAGAACACAGAAGGGAACTGAGAGTACACAAAGTTTCACAGATCTTGGCAACTCACAAGAGCTGGACTTACAAACTACCAAATTTAGAACCAGACTTTTAACTGGGGTGATCAGCTATTAGCACCAAAGTCAGCATGTGATCCCAAGCCTGTTTGATTCCCAAATTCAAGTTCTTAAACGCTAGGAAACCATTCAGGTTCTCTCCCACTCAGGTCTCTCCCACTCAGTCTCTCTCTCTCTCTCTCTCTCTCTCTCTCTCTCTCTCTCTCTCTCACTCAGGATGTGTGTGTATGTGTGTGTCTGTGTGTGTGTGTGTCTGTGTGTGTACATATGTGTCTAAGTACAGCATGGAACCCCTGATTTGCACGCAGGTCCATCTGACTACAAAACTGATCATTTTACTGCATACCTGTTACATCCTTGTCCTAGAGACATCTGAGGACCTCAAGGATATCTCAAGCATTCGAAGGTGTGAGCACCTATAAGGGTAGATGGGGATGTTCCCATCTATAGCTGATGTGTCATGGCACAGAATCAACCAAATGGGAGAAGAGACTCCTATTAGCTAATGAGCCAAGCAAATATGTTCCTCTCTACCAAAATAGCCACCCAGCACCCAGCACACAGAAGGGGCCCAGAAAATATTTGTTGAGTGAATGAATGAACAAACAAATACACAACTCTAAGCTAATATACAGGTACCTGTACTAAAACCAGGAAAGAACATTTGAAGCCATCTCATTGAATCCTCTGAGCATCACCAACACGAAAAGTTAATTCACCAGCAATGACTCTTTTTCATGCATCATTTACCAAAATCATTTGGGCTGGTCCCAGCCCTGCTTAGTGTGTGACTTAAGGTAGGTGGCAGAAGGTAGGGTCCTGCCCAGTTGGGAGGTATTAACTGGTCCACAGGGAGGTGGACAGCCATGAAATGATTTCTTACTGATCTGTTTCTGTAATTCCCCAGGTGCCCTCATACCCCTAGGCCAGTTGGCACATGGTCCTGAGGGTCTGATCTCTGCAAAGTGGGCTTGCAGTGTGTTGAGAAAAGAAAGAGGGGAAGAAGGAAGGGAGTCACCCCAACCTCAGCATTAGCCCTGCTTTGGAGGGTCTGGGGTCTCTTTCCTGAGCATAGAGATGAGGACACCTTCACTGTCCAGTGTTCAAACCAGGAGAGAAGTCCTCATTTCCTCTATATCTTTGGGGGAAGACCCTCTTCTCTATGGTTATCATACACCAGCACAGCAAGAAGAGGCCACCGGTGGTGAAAATTTATTTACTTTATAAATATTTATTAAATACCTATACTGCCAGGTACCAAGAGTAGAGCAGACATTGCCCCTACCCACATGGAGCTTAAAGACCAATAGGAAATCAAGTATTTACAAAAACAAATGACAAATTATAACCTGATACATGCTACAAGGCATGGCTTATGTGAGACCCTGTTAAAGGGGATTTGACCTGATCTGAGAAGGCCTTACTGAGGCAATGATGTTTCAGCTTACAGCTAAAGGTTCAACAGATAAAAATTAAGAGAAGAAGGGTTTGAAGTACCTTCTAGACAGAAGTAATTGTATGTGCAAAGGCCCAGTGGCAGAAGGGAATATGGCAGGTTTGAGGTTTGAAAGGAAAGTGGTTTGGAGAAGTCAGAACAGTAAAGGCTAACAGTTATTGGGTACTCACTGTGGGCAAGATGTTTTTTGACAAGTGTTTTTAAAGTATCATCTAATTTAAAACTGACATCTTAACATATGAAGAAACTAAGGCTTTGAGAAGGAAAATAAATTGCCAGATAATACTGGCTCTTGTTTAGGGCCCTTGTCTTTATCCCTAGAAGCAGTGGGAAGCCATCAGAGGGTTTTAAGCAGAAGTGAACACAAGAATGTTTCAAAAGGACAATTCTATAATTCTGATAAAAATAAACCAGAGAAGCCCCCACCTGCACTGCCTCTTCTTTTGTACCCCAAAACGTGTAAAATCATCGTGGCTATTGAATCTGAAAATACATGACTATTCTGAAAAAAAGACCCAGGCAGTATCAGCTAATGTGCTAATGTGGTTGTTGTGATGAGGTGGGAAAAGACCGAATGGCCTAGTAGCCCAGCTTTCTCTACTTTCCAGCACTTGTATTCCAGCAAGTTTAGAAGAGGGCCTTGTGTGACCTAGAGAGGGAGGTTGAAGACAGTGCCCCTCCAGGCACAGAGACTTCATGCTCCCTGCCCCATGCCAAGCTCACTGAGTACTAGGACTTGAAGTCCTGTCTTACTTATACCAGGGACGCAAAACCTCCATCATGGGCCAAATCCAGGCCATGTGTGTTTTTCTTTGACAGCTGCAGTATTTTAAAAATTGGGAAACTTTGCATTAAAACGTAGAGTGCTGGCTTCTCTGGCAGTCCTGGGCCACCACTCGCTTTTGGCCCTGTGGGCTGGCCCCTGACCCCCCCCCCCCCCCAGACAAGACACACCAGCTCCATACTCCTCCCTGGCTACACCTGGCACCTGCGTGGCCCTGCAGGCATCTACATTCGAGATTCCTGGATTATATTCTGAGATTTCCGGTCTTGGGTTTGGAAGGCTGGGATGGAAATTTGGACAAAGAGGAGAAGGGCTATAAACAGGTTGTCTTTGAACCAGTTTCTGGTTGGGGGTCTTCCTGGGAGATACAGAAGTTGTTCCTCGAAGGAAAAGCACATGATGTGAAGTGTCAGGGTCAGAATTAGTGCAGTGCCTGGGAAACAATGAGGAAATGATTCTCAGCAACAGTCTAGTGGGTGGATAAGAGAGATAGGGTTAATTTGGTAGGTGTGGTTACAATTCAGGTGAAAACCTGGACCTGAAGGATTAGAAAGAGCCATCACAGGCTCTTAGCAGGCTGAATATTAGGAAGGTCAGACCAAGAGAAGCCTGTTGGGGTTGAGAGCCTGGAGGAAGAGCCTCTGTCTGTTAGGAAAGAGAGTGGCAATTACAAACCTGAATGATTATTCCCAGATTAGGAATGGTGGACTCAAAATAAAGAGCCAGAAGCCAGTGCGAGCCCATGGAGTTTTCATTGGCACACGGCAGTGGTTACAGGAAAAAGACTAGTCTTGAAAAGTTAGCCTCACCAGGAGAAAAATGAAATGTAATAAAAATTACAGTTGGTTAAGAATGGAGGCATTTTTACTACAACACAGCACCACTGTGAAAATCTCCAAGCTCATGCCAATGGGTAGATGCTGCTAACCTTTTCCAGGAGTCAGGGCATTTGAGTGCTCTTGGCGTATTGGCCCAGCCCTTCAGGCTGGGAGCAGGGCCTCCTCCGGCTTCCATAAAGCATAGATCTTGCCCAAATGTGGAAAACCTTTAGGGACATGAAAACCATTAGGGATCCGTAGCCCTGATTTGAACCAAGCAGAATAAACAAACCCCTGCCCAAATTGGAACTTGCTGGACGCCTTTCAGAGTTATCCAAGGGGAAAGGCTGGAGGCCTCAAGGGTCTCCAAGTGGGATTATGTCTTGTTTCAGCTGCTCTGCGCCAGTCTGATGAGACCACATGCACTTTGGTCTTTGTCCCTTTTTGAAGTATCTGAACACCTCGGTTGTAAATCCACAAATGGATCGTGTTCCAAACCTATAACATACACAATATTTCTTCCCCTGCGAATGGGATTTTAAAGCCCAAGTTAGATCTTCTGGAAGTCTGTTACATATTCAGGAACTGGGTTGGAAAAGGTCCAGAGAGCATTCACATTTTCCATACACAGGGTCTTGTTAAGTTCCCAACCTCGATTTCTATTTTCAATATCCTTTGTCACTGTTTCCAGCAAAATACTTTAGTTAGTTTTCTAATGCATAGCACTGTGTAACTTTGCATCTTGCTCCCCATAACTGTTAAGTGGCATACTTTCTTTCTTGATCCCATTAAAAAAAAAAAAACTGGAGAGGCAAATTCATAGAGAATTATGAAGGTTCATTCATTCACTAAGTACTCAACTCAGTGCCTACTGGGGGCTAAACACTGTAAGGCAGTTTGGAGACTAAGAAAGAGGAGGGAATTGAAGAAGAACAAATAATTCCCCTAACTCCCTGATACTTGTGATCCACTAAACATGGAGATGGACAGAAAGATAGGAAACCAAGAAACAGAGCAACTAAGAACCAATCCCTACATGGTCACAGATTTAGGTGCCAGAGAAGCATGATTTGAACTAATCTTGAGCTAAACTCGAGCTCTTACCCTGTCTCTAGTCTACCTCTAGGAAATACATTGTACTCAAGCACAATGTGGAAAACGTTTACTGAGTGCTGGCCATGGCTTTGTTCTAGCTAGGGATAAAAACAATGCAAAAAGGCAGTGTTCTTAATTCCTAGGAGTTGATTTAGTTGACGGATTGACATGTGAACATGTGGTTACATTGTACCATGATACATATGAGGCTAAGATTAGTGTGCACTTTGGTGACAGACAGACCTAAATCCCAGATCTGCCATGTACAAGCTGGGTGACCCAGGGTAGATTACTTAACTCCTCTGTTCGTAAGTTTCATCATCTTGCTTGTAAAATGGGGACAATGAAGATACTTGCCTCAGAGAATTAGAATGGTATGAAATAAATGAATCTAATGAACATAAGGTGATTAGCACCCTCTCAAAAATAAAAACAAACAGACAAAAAAAGATGGAGCAAAGAACGCATTCTAGAAATACTGAGAACAAAGTCTTCGAGGCAGCATGGTTCTCAGGAGGGGACTAGAAGGGGTTGGGTTTGGCAGGAGCGGAGAGAGGGAACATGGAGAAGACTGTGGGAAATGGAGCTGTGAAGGGCGCCCTGGTCCGGAGGCTTGTCTGGAGCAGTGGGTGGGCCCTGGGTCAAGGCAGACCTCAGCAAGACAGGGCTGTCTACAATGGCTCTTCCTGACTCTTGCTTTCAGAGCTCATTTATCCCATCCACACCCACTCCTCCCCATGATTCCAAGCCGCATCAGCCACAGACAGTGCCTCACCTGCCTGGAAGGTCTCTCTGGTCTTCCTAGCTAGCTCAGTGGAATAATGCACAGGTAAATCTCTTTTTCTCCTTCCCTAGCTCAGGCATAAGAAAGTTGGAACTTTTAATGCGAACTCTTCCTTTCAAAAGGAAAAGAGAAAGGATGGAAGGAAGGGAGGAGAAAAGGATGGATGAAAGGTAAGGAAGGGAAATGGATACAGGAGGGGGGAGGAAAGGGATACAGATGTACTGAAATAGCTGTGTTGGGCAAAGCACAGACTTACTACCTCATTTATCAAAACTGGGTCACAGATCAGCCTTGCCAATAGATTCCACTTGTAGGACTTCCTGTTCTTCTTCCCATCCCTTCCTTTTGCTTCTTCCCTGAATGTCTAGACTTGGAGAGATTACACTGGCTGTCTGAGGAAGAATCTGTAGACATGGCTGCCACTTCCCTCCCAGAACCTTCTGACCTCTCCACAGGGGGCCCCAGGTCTTGGATCCCTTTGACCTTGGGTTGTGTCACACTCCTTTGTGCTTATCAATCTCTCCATCTGTTTATTCAGTGATAGTTACCCAGTGCCCCTCTGTGGGCATTCTGCCAGTTGCTGGAGACAGCAACATAAGGTGGAAGAGGCCCAAACAACAGTGCTATGGACTCTGAAAACAGCACTGGGAAAGGACCCAGGGCTATCCAGGGCACCTGGGTAGCACAAATATAGTATTCAAAGGTGACTGCTTAGTGTTTACTCGGATATAAATTTTGGTGATTTTGTTTTTCAAAAAAGTCGTTCTTGTATCTTTATCACTTTGAATCTAAAACCAAAAAACCTGCATTGCCTTAAAAATAGTTATTAAGATTAATCTTTTCTGTACTCATTACAAATTAATGAGAAACCGTGTACTTAGGAAGTGACCGATATATAATAAAATAACTTTGATTTAGTCTTCTTTGTTGGAAATGGATTTTTGAAGTGCAGTTTCAAAGCACCACTGTAGGGGACCTCAGATCTGATTATTCAGTCTCTCCAAGCCTTAGTTTTCTGTAATCATAGTGGAAATAATAAGCTTGTCTTATAAATCAAAAGAATGCAGAGACATTTGATTTGTTGACTGTAAACCATTATACAAATAAGCTGCGTTTGTTACTATTATTAATAATATAATGGGAGCGTCTGGGTGGCTCAGTTGGTTCAGCATCCCAGGTGAACTCAGATCATGATCTCACGGTTCGTGAGTTCGGGCCCTGTGTCCAGCTCTGTGCAGACAGCTCAGAGCCTGGGGCCTACTTGGGATTCTGTGTCTCCCTCTCTGCCCCTCCCCCGCTCGCTCTCTGTGTCTCTGTCTCTCTCAAAAACAAACATTAAAAAAATTAAAAGAAAAATAATTGCAATGATGAGTGATAACTGTGGCTGTTGGTGAGATCTGTGAAGTCAGGGAGCTCATCCTCTGCTATGTCCAGATGCCTCTGTGTCAGTTGCTTGTAATGAAACTCCTGAGCCAAGCTTCTCAGACTGTAATGAGTTTATGGGTCTCCTGGGAAACCTGTTGAAGCGAGGATTTGGATTTACTAGGTCTGGGTGGGGTGAGATTCTGAATGTTCAGGAGGCTCCCTAAAATGCAGTTGCTGCTAGTCAAGGCTCTCATATTGAGTAGCAAGACTCTACATTATCTGTGAAACAAGCCTCCTCAAGGGACCTTCTGTGTCTCATGGCTTCTGTGTCTCCCCCCTTTGCCTGAGGAGAGCCTACTCACCTTCTGAGGGCCAAGAGCTTCTTTGCCAGGTCCACAGCTGGTCTTGGAGCAGGAAAGCTACCTGCTGCATAGAGCAAAGACCCCCTTCTCCGGCAGCACCCTTTGCTTGCTGCCACATGTGGGAGGCAGGGTTTGCTTTATGTTCACTTGGATGTTCAGTCCACTCTGTCTTGATGTCTACTCCTCAGCTCTGAAGACATCTTCAAAGTGGTCAGTTCACCCACTCCACTTGAACCAGTCTTTGAACCCTGGGGCACTGATCTGAACCAGTCAAGTTCACAGAAAACTAACTGGGAGCCCCAAAAGCATTTTCCCAGTTTCTGAGAGCTACATGCAGCTCAACCAATTCAAGTAATACAAACAACAGGAATAATGATAACTACCATTTATTGAATCAGGAACTGCATATCATAAACTGTCGTAAGTGCTTTACCAACACCAACCCCCTTGCAACTGAATGTGGTCCCAGAACCAGCAGAAGTCTTAGGCCCACCTGAGACCTCATGAATCAGAGTCTGCATTATTTTAAACAAGAGAATCCTCGGGTAAAAACATGGGTTCAGGTCCTAGCTATGCCACCCACTCATCCCGCAACCTCAATCTCTTCTCCCCTCCTTTCCATCCTCAGTCCCTTGGTCTCATTCAGTTTCAAGGTCAACTTAAAAAGACCCCCAAATACTCTCCATTGATAAGGATGTTGGGAGTTCTCCCTGGCACTCAGGATTAGCGGGCAACAACTGTAAGACTCACTCAGAGTGGTCAGAGGCGAGGTCTGGTTTATGATTATTCCTTCAAAGACAGCAGAGGCTAGCCAGTGGGTCCCTTTTGGTGAAGAAATTACAGAGTAATTCGATATGATCCACCATCTGTTAGAGAATATAATCTCTTTGTACTACTTATGTTTATATGTGTAACTGTAGACAGAAAGGAAGTCACCCTGAAAGAAAGAACAGACCAGTGAGTAATTGGGTATGTGACAGAGTGAAGGAGCCACATGTCTTATGTATGTTTATGACCTGTTTCCCCCTTTGCCAACTCTCATGTGCTTATAAACAAGTAAATACTAACACACTCCCAGTGCATATGACAACCTGCTCAGATTCCAGGTGGACACATGCAGGTCTTCCATTAACAGCCTAGCCACTATGCTGAGTGTTTTATGTACATCTTAAGAAATTCTGAAAACAACCTAGTGAGGTAGGATCATGATCTTCGTTTCAAAGAGGAAAGAACTGAGACTTAGTGGTTATAAGTTGGTGCCCCTATAAATTTCACCTGTTTAGGAAATTGAGAAGGGGGAAGAGAGGGGGTGGCTTTACTCTCTGTTGTTCTGAGCCATTCCCTTCTGTCCCCAAGTGTGTGTGCCCCACTCTACAAACCCAAGCCTTTGTGGTTAGGCTAAGTGGGTGCCCCTGTTTTAGAAGACATTTAGGGGACCTCCTTGTGATCCCACGCACTTCCAACCTCAGAGTTTTGCCAAAATGTTCATTCCATGTGTGATATTTTACTTGTGAGGAGTTTAGGAAAATTGGTTTTCCTCAAGTTCTCATATCTTTGATGATGTTTACACCCTTTCTTAGCTAGGAGTTCACAGGAAGCTGAGCAGATGGCCTGGTTTGCTCTGAAAGATTTGATTACAGGGTTAAGCAACTAGAGAGTGGGGCGCAGGAATTTGAACTTGGTTCCATCCCACTTCGGAGACCTGGCACCTGAGCACTTTCCCGTTTTGCATCTGAAGCCCAGTGCTCCTCCTCCACCTGCTCCTTACCCCATGCGTCCGGTAGGAGGCACATGAGTGAAGGTCCCCAAGCCCCTTGGGTGTGCAGGGCTGGTTTGTACGGTGAGAGCCAGCAGTAGTCCAGCAGCAAGTCACGGATACCTGATGCCGTCAGCCTGAACTGTCTGTGTCCAGTGGGAGGCACCAGACCTCCTTTGTCTGTGCTGCTCAGGCTCACAGGAGAGAGGCCGACACCTGTTCTTCCAGTTCCTGTGACTGTTTTATACCAAATCAGAAAGGAACTGACCTTAGGAAGGAAGTGTGGTATTTCTGCAGGACATGTATAAACCTGTGTGTTTTCTTTACACATTTTATTGGGCTGGTTTCCACCTTTCTCCTACCTCCCACTGCCATCATGGACCATTTGGCCAAATGGCCTTTCTAACCCCTGAGATGTTGGCCTAAGAAGGGTTTTATAAGGATTCTTCTTGGTCTCTCCCAGCTGAGGACAATCAGGGGCTGTTGCAGACATCCGCACAGGTGGTCGTTGAGAGAAAGCAATGAAAATGGGAAGGAAGGGACCAAATCTTGGGACAACTGGTGGAAGAATGGATTTGAACTCTGCCCAAGACATTGAAGCATAACAGCTGCCTCCGAGAGTTTGGAGCTGGGGCGGTGAAAGTGGTACCATAAAAAGAAAGTGAAAAGTTATATCCAGTTTGGATATCTTGACTTTGAGATGCTGGGATGTTGAAGTAGACGCCTCCAAAAGCATCAGCATTAGATCTGAGGGAGAGGTCAGAACTGGAATTCTGTATTTGCAAGCCACCTGCTTAGCTATGATGGTGACAGCTTGAGATGAGCCTTTCTGGAGGAGACAGAGAAAGACAAACAGAAAACTGAGACGTGGACAGTTCAGGCTGAGGGGCTGCAAGGGGGTACAGAAACCACCGGCATAACTGGAGAGTTAAGAGGGAACTAAGATATAGTGTCGTGCCTTGAGCCAGGACTCAAGAAGGTCCATGGTATTGGGTTTAGACTTGTGGATTACCAAGCTCACTCTACATAACATCTCTCTGTTGATTATAATGTATCAAGTCATAATGTCCTCCAGTCTGTTGTTAGCTACTGTGGCAAAGCTATTGTTTCCTATAATGGTGGGTTTGATTTTTGTCAGTAACTACTTCTACTTACATCATCAAACATAGTCAAAAAGCCATTGACTGGCATCATTAAATACGAAACAGTTCCTGTACAGCCTCATCCACAACTAGATTGAATTCCCATGGTAAGTACTTAATGAGTACTTGATTTGAAGTAGTACTTGGTCAACAAGCGAGAGAGACATTGTGAACCGTATGACCTTTCAGGTTTGGCTCCCATTTCAGTTGAAAAGGAGAAATAGATAGTTTGAGTATGTGCATAAATTAACCTCAGGTACCCAAAGTATAAAAAATGGTAGAGATTGGGGAGTCAAATGGGTCTGAGCCATAATCCTGGCCTCGCTACATATTACCTGTGAATAATTAGGCATGTAATTTAGCCTCTCTGAGTTTCCTCAGCTGTAAAATGGAATACTAATCGTACATAGGCCACAGAGTTGCTGATAGGGCTAAAGGAGATAATTAAATAAAAAGTTAATAAGTAATACTATCAGTAACATTTTATTGCCTTTTATGGGAAAAGAAATTTCCAGGTCCATATGTGTTTTTCTTATTAAGTGACTTTGACCTACCCAAAAGTCTGGTCCAGGTCATTTCTGCAATAATATGTACTAAATTAGAAATAACATGCACCAGTTTTCTTTTAAGTCATAGAGCTATTTTAATTGATACTCATATCGTCAGGGGTTGAAACCGTGATTATAATAACAATAATACAGAGTGCATGTTCAACATGAATTTTAAAAATATATATTTCCTTGAAACAAACATAATTTTTAAAAATATCAGAGTGTTTGTGATTTGAAGTCATGGTTACAGTCACGTCCCAGTTTGCCATCTGTTCTTGTCCAATGTACAGGTCCAATTTAGGGATAGAACTGCAGATAGACAATAAATAGATGTTGGTCTTGTACAATGCTCTTCTCAGACTGTACTTAAGCCATGTAATGTAATATATTAATATAAAACCAAATGCACAGTTAAAAGGTATGAAAAACAATCGAAGTAATACAGCATATTAATAGCATAATGGATAACAACCACATGATCATCTCAATAGATGCAGAAAAACATTTGACAAAATCTGATCCCCTCTTATGAAAAAACACCTAACAAAATAGGAGTAGAAGAGAACATCCCCAAACTGACAAAGTGCATCTGTGAAAAACCCACAGTTAACATGATGCATAGTGGTAGAAGCCTGAAAGCTTTCCACCTAAAATCGGGAACCAGACAATCATATCTATTCTCACCACTTCTATTCAACATTGTATTGGAGATTTTCGCCAGGGCTGTTAGGCAAGGAAAAGAAATAAAAGGCATCCAGATTGGAAAGGAAGCAGTTAGACTTTCTCTATTATCAGATAACATGACCTTATATAGAGAAAATCCTAAGGAATCCACTGAAACACTATAAGAACTAATATATTAGTTCAGCAAGTTAGCAGGATATAAACTCAGCTGTATTTCTGTGCACTAGGCACAAACAATTGGAAAGCGGAGTTAAGAAAACAATTCCATTTACAATAGTATCAAAAACCATAAAATACAGTGTGCCTGGGTGGCTCAGTTGGTTTAGCATCTGACTCTTGATCTTAGCTCAGGTCTTGACCTCAGGGTCGTGAGTTCAAGCCCTGCATTGGGCTCCATGCTGGGTGTGAAGCCTACTTTAAAAAATAATAAAATAAAATAAAATATTGAAGAATAAATTTAACAAAATAATTGTAAGACTTGTATACTAAAAATTACAAAACATTGTTGAAAGAAATTGCATAAGACCTAAATAAATGGAAAGACATCCTTATGTTCACAGATTAGAGGGTTAATATTGTTAAGATCACAGTACTCCCCCAATCTACCGATTCAATGTTATCCCTATCAAAAATCCAGTTGCCTTTTTTGCAGAAATTAACAAACTGATTCTAACATTCATTTGGACTTTCAAGGGAGCTAGAATAGTCAAAATGAGTTTTTAAAAGAATAAAGTTGAAGGACTCACATTTCTGATTTCTAAACTTATCATAGTAATCAAAACAGTGTGGTACTGTCATAATGGCAGACATAGAACATACAGCCCAGAAGTAAACCTTAGAATATCTGGTCAAGTTATTTTCAAGTAGGGTGTCAAGACCATTCAATGGAGAAAGGACAGTCTTTTCAACAAATAGTGCTGGGGTGCCTGGGAGGCTCAGTTGGTTAAGTGTCCAACTCTTGATTTTGACTCAGGTCATGATCTCATGGTTCATGGGTTCGAGCCCAGTGTTGGGCTCTGTGCTGACAGCGCAGAAACTATTTGGGATTCTCTCTCTGCCTGTCTCTCTCTCTCTCTCTCAAAAATAAATAAATAAACATTTAGGAAACAACCAAATAGTGCTAAGATAATTGAATATCCATGTGTAAATATGAAGTTGGACCCTTACTTTGCATGATATACAGAAATTAACTCAAATAGACCAAAGACCTAAATGTAAGGTCTAAAACTATGAACACAAGGGGAAAACATCATGACATCGGATTTAGCAATGATTTCTTTTTTTAAAAAACATTTATTATTATTTATTTTCAAGAGAGAGAGAAAGAGAGAGAGACAAAGCACAAGCAGGAGAAGGGCAGAGAGAGAGAGAAACATGGAATCCGAAGCAGGCTCCAGGCTCTGAGCTGTCAGCACAGAGCCTGACACAGGGCTTAAACCCACAAACTGCGAGATCATGACACAAGCTGAAGTCAGATGCTTAACCAACTGAGCCACTCAGGCACCCTGTGGCAATGATTTCTTGGATATGACCTCAAAAGCACAGGCAACAAAAGAAAAAATAGGTAAATGGGACTTCATCAAAATTAAAAGCTTTTCAGTGGAGTAGAAAGGCAATCCACAGAATGGGATAAAATATTTGCAAAGTACATATATAAGAAATTAATATCCAGAATATATATAAAACTCAACTACAAAAAGACAAACAGTCCAATTCAAAAATGGGGAAAGGACTTAAATAGGTTTATCTCCAAAGAAAATATGCACATGGCCAATAAGCACATGAAAAGATTCTCAACATCATTAGTCATTAGGGAAATGCAAATCAGAACCATAAGATAACCACTTCAAAGCCACTAGAATGGCTATAAATTTAAAAAAAAGAAAAATGTTCACCTGGAGGTAGAGAAATTGGAGCCCTATACACTAATGATGGGAATGTAAATTGGTGCAGCCAGTAGAGAAAACAATTTGGGCACTCTTCAAAAAAATGCTAAACATAAAGTTACCATATGATCTAGCAATTCCACTCCTAGGTATTTACCCAAGAGAAATGAAAAAATATTCCCATAAAAGTTTTTGCACATATGTTCATAATAGCATTATTCATGATAGCCAAAAAATGGAAACAACCCAAATGTCCATCAACAAATGAATAAACAAAATTTGGTATATACATAAAATGGAATATTATTCAGCCATAAAAAGGAATGAAGTTCTTGGGTTTCCCAGGTGGCTCAGTCGGTTAAGCGTCTGACTTCGACTCAGGTCATGATCTCACAGTCAATGAGTTCAAGCCCTGCATCAGATTCTATGCTGACAGTACAGAGCCTGTTTGGGTTTCTCTTTCTGTGTCCCTCCCCCATTCACACTTGCCTGTGTTCTCTCTCTCCTTCTCTCTCTCTCTCTCTCTCTCTCAAAATAAATAAATAAACTTAAAAAATATATAGTGATGAACCTGGAAAACATTATAAGTGGGAGAACCCAGACAGAAAAGGCCACATATTATATAATTCAGTTACATGAAACATGCAAAGTAGGCAAATTCATAGAGACAGAAGGTAGAATAGTAGTGGCTGTTGGGATGATGTGAGGAGGGGCCCATGGGAAATGTTTGTTCATGTGTATAGGGGTGATAAAAATGTTTAAAAATTGAGTAGGGTGACATGTTGGGCTGACAGCTCAGAGCCTGGAGCCTGCTTCGGATTCTGTGTCTCCCTCTCTCTCTCTACCCCTCCTCAACTCATGCTCTGTCTCTCTCTCTCTCTCTCTCTCTCTCTCTCTCTCTCTCTCTCAAAAAGTGAATAAATATTAAAAAAAATTTTTTTAAATTGACTAGGGTGACAGTTGTGCAACTCTGTGAATATACAAAAAAAACCCTCACTGAATTGTACACTTTCAAAAATGAATTTTATAGTATGTGAATTTTATCTTAACTTAAAAGAAGGGACATAAATAGCTCAGCAATATTTTAGCATGGAAGGATTTAACTCTGACACTGCTCTGACATCTTGATGGGGTTTGCTGATAATTCCAGGCAAGAAAGGATATGAATGTTCTCTTTGCAGAGGGAAGAGCTGTAGAGTTAGGAACAGCAGGGGTTTCAGTTTGGGGCGCAGGGAGCAGGGAGAGGTGCTTTTGTTTTAATTGGGTAATCTGTTAGTACAATGTATGGCAAGATGTTACAGATGTTTCTTTTCATATGAACAAATGAGGTATCATTAGGGATCTTTAGAATTTTTTTTTATTATAGTAGGCATCACACCAGCGGTTACAGATTTCAGGTTATAAAAACAAAGCAAAAGTTTCCATAGTCTGAAATGATTTGATATATGACTAAGTCTTCTCCTCTGGCTTCTAAGATGAAAGGCCCCAGAGTTCCTCTTTCAAATGATGAATCAATGATGGTGATAAAAATGACTACTGAAAGCTGAATATTAAACCTCTTACTTGCATTTTCTCATTTTAATTTCCCCATCATCACTGACATGGTGGTTGAGCATTTACCCAAGGTCATACAGCAAGTCAGTGCCAGACCTGGGCTGCAACCTCACACCTGTGTGATCCCAAGACCTCACTCATAACCACTGGACTATGCCCTTGGCTTCCTCCAGGGAAGATTCCCCCCAAGGTTTACAGCACCTGGGATTCCAGCCACACCAAGTAGGGGAGGCAGTAGTGTTGGAGAGGGAACACTGTGAGCTGGGGAGTCCAGGACCTGATTCTAGTCTGGCTTTTCCCTAATCAACCGTGTGACCTTGGGCAAGAAGCTTGACCTCACAGAGGCATAGTTTCCTGATTTGTAAAGTGTAGGAAATTTATCCCAAGGATCCCTGTAGTTCCTTCTAACTTGAGCATTTGGTCTGAGTCCAGCTTGGTTTACTAACACTAAGAAAACGTCAGATTCAGTTGTAACAGAGACACTAAGGAACAGAAACCTTGGAGTCAGTATAGGATGGTGACTTGGGGAGCCTGGTCTTTGGTGACAGTCTGATATGGCACTGGTTCCATCACTAATCTCAGTGTGATGTTGAGCAAGTTCCTTAATCTCTGTCCCTGTCTGCTAAAATGGGGATAATAATAGCATAGAGTGCTATGCCATCTGCACAGAGTGGTTGTGAGGACTGAGTAAGATTTCTGTAGGTACGAGTACATAGTAAGTACTAGTTATTATCCATTACTAATAACATAGTAGTCATTATTATATATTATTTAATAATTATGGATTTATGATTATTACCATTGATGGTTATAATTATAATATAGAGACACTGAATCCTTAAGGGTAATTAGTGTGTGTTTAAGTAGCCCAGCCAAGCCAGACTCTGGAATTTAGGTGGCCTACATGGGCTCAGTTCTAGAACTATCCACATCTACTGGGTCAACCATCCCTCAGGAATGTGCTGCTGGGTAAAAGAGCATTAGATTGTCACTAACACTCCAGACTTCCCTATTACCTTTGAGTCACTAATGCCATTTTCCTCTAACAGCACAGCACATTATCACAGCTTGCCATATGAATTTTGGATGAATTAACTTTGTTTACCCAAAGTAGTCAGGAATAGATAGGCAGTCAATGAGAGATACTGATAAAACAGTTAGTTTATGTGCTGTAGAAAGAAAAGAAACTTCTGCTGCCTGGTAGTTTCCCAACATGGGTGGGAAATTCTTCTGTCTTTCAGTGTTGCTAGATAATACTATAAGCACAGATGATGTATTTATAATACTCTTTATCATGGTATTATTTATGGTGGTAAAAAATTATAAACACAACATTAACTACTAGAGAGCCATTAAAATCAAATATTAGAAAGCTAGTTTTAGAGCTGGGGAAATGTGCACTGGAGAGTAAGTTTTTTTAAAAGGTTAGAAAAAAGTATGTGGCCCTGCTAGGAATTTACCCAGGGGATACAGGAGTGCTGATGCATAGGGGCACATGTACCCCAATGTTTACAGCGGTGCTTTCAACAATAGCCAAATTACAGAAAGAGCCTAAATGTCCATCAACTGACGAATGGATAAAGACGTGATTTATATATACAATGGAATACTACTTGGCAATGAGGAAGAATGAAATCTGGCCATGTGCAGCAATGTGGATGGAACTTATGCTAAGTGAAATAAGTCAGTCAGAGAAAGACACATACCATATGTTTTCACTCATTTGTAGACCTTGAGACACTTAACAGAAGACCATGGGGGAGGGGAAGGGGAAAAAAAAGTTACAGAGAGGGAGGGGGGCAAACCGTAAGAGACTCTTAAATACTGAGAACAAACTGAGGGTTGATGGGGGGTGGGGGAGAGGGGAAAGTAGGTGATGGACACTGAGGAGGGCACTTGTTGGGATGAGCACTGGGTGTTGTATGGAAACCAATCTGACAATAAATTATATTAAAAAAAGAAAAAGAGAGAAAAAAGTATGTGCCCTAATTTGGTAAATACTGTGTGTATTTATAGAAAAAAAAAATCAAATGCTGCAACAAAACTATTAGGAGAGATTGGGTATGGGATTATTGATTATTTTAATTTTCCTCTTTATGCTTCTCTAAATTTTCAGTACTTTCACAGTGAGCTCATATTTCTTTGAAAATCCAAGTGCAGAAGTTATTTTTTATTAATAAGAATTGTGAGGGGTTTTTTTTCTGCTATGAAGCTTTTCAGTCCAGTAAACTGTTTTATCTGAATATGGTTTAAATAACAATTGAGGCTTATGGTTTTATCTTTTTTTTTTTTTTAAGTACTGACTTAGAAATAACATGCTTCATTGATTTTGTGAACTCATCTTTTTCATTGTAGTATTGAGGACAGGCCAGACACATTTGTTGCAAGATTGATTTCTTACTCTGAAAACCAATAACAGATAATGAGAAAGAATCACCAATTACCTAACCTTTCTGTAAACCCATTACTTCCCTGTTGAAAAGCAATTTTCAACTCTGCCTGAGATTAGTGTCTTTAAGCCAACTCTAAATCTTTTGCAAAAAGAAATTAACATCCTTCCTCTGCTGTCTTACTTTATAATTGGTATTGTACCACTCAAAGTCCGTTAAATGTGCAGTTGATAAATCAAATGCTTAACTTAAAAAAATAAAGGGACTGTCTACAAAATTAATCAAATCAAAGAAAAATGGATAAAGTAGATACCATAAAATTTTTTTCTACTTTCTTCCCTAATTTTAATTTGAAGTAACTTTTCTTTTTTTTTTTTTTTAATTTTTTTTCAACGTTTTTAATTTATTTTTGGGACAGAGAGAGACATAGCATGAACAGGGGAGGGGCAGAGAGAGAGGGAGACACAGAATCGGAAACAGGCTCCAGGCTCTGAGCCATCAGCCCAGAGCCCGACGCGGGGCTCGAACCCACGGACCGCGAGATCGTGACCTGGCTGAAGTCGGACGCTTAACCGACTGCGCCACCCAGGCGCCCCTGAAGTAACTTTTCAAAAACAATATTTTAGTATTTATTGGAAAAAAATCTGAACAGCTCAGATGCTGAACCAGCTTGTGTCCGTAAGAAGACTGAGATTTTGTTTTCTGGATGAATTTTTCAGTTATCATTTTGGTATATTTTAAAAACACTTTACTTGTACAGTAGAAAATAGTTTTAAAAAAACAAAATGCGATCTGTAAGCACTTACTAGTTTGGTATATACTGGACAGATACGCAAACATATGCCTACATTTGTAAAATTATTTTTCCTCGTAATAGGATTATATTTCATTGTTCCCAACTTGGCAATTTTTTCCCCAAAATTTATCGTGAAAAATTTTCAATGTCGGTATGTGTAAATTTGCCTCACTCTATTTTTTTGCAAGAATTCCTGTCAGGTAAAATCCTGGAAGTGGTATTGTTAGGACAAAGGATATGCTGTTTAAGTTTTGGTTTGCCTTCCCAGAAAGCTGTGTCCGCTTCACCAACACTCAGAGAATGAGAAGGAAAGGTGAGTTCCAGAAGCAGAGCTCTTGACAGCTACTCTGGAAGGTTTACCTTGGTTCAAAAACAAACAAATGTTAAGTGACCATCAAAATCTAACACAAGTTCTATGCTCTATTTTCCGTTGAAGTCACATTCCTGTAAGGCATAATCCTGCTATTAAACAATAAAAATTCAACTGAGGAAATTGGAAGATCTCAGTGGTTTTATTAAGCTACTCGTTTGTGAGTGGGCAGCATCCCACCTAGCAAGTACAGCAGAACTTCTGGGAGGAGTTGTACAAAACCCAATGCTTTTATAGGAAGCTGGGTGAGGCATGGGGGTTATTAGTAAAAGAAAAGAAGGATTGTTTCAGGCAAGGTCACCTTCCCTTGGGGGAAAGGGCGGGGGTCTTATTAGGTGGATTACTTCATGTTTTGGGGGGGTGGGGGCGGTGATAGGGCCCACATGACCGATTACTTCAAGGTGGGGGGGGGGTGATGACCAGAAAATTCCAGATTGATTGGCTTAAAATTCCATTCCTAGAGAGGTTGAAAGTGCAATTAAATCTTGGTTTGCTCTCCTGGGGGCAAGTGACTCCACCTTGGGCCTATGGCTTTTTTTTTTTTTTTTTTTTAACAGACCCAGCAGGAAATCAGGGGACTCCATCTTCAGAGTCCATCTCCATCCCTCAGAATGCTGAGGTTAACAGAGGGCTGACCTTTGAAGTCAGAGCTGAATTTTAGCTCCATCTCCATATCAGTTGCAGAGTGTCTTCAGATAAATTGCTTGACATCTCTGACTTTTGTTTTGTCACCTATAGAATAGGGATAATCACACTTGTCTTACAACCTTCTTTGTAAGAATTAAATGAGTTTCTTGATGCAAAGGGCTAATAAATGGTAGAGAGGAAGAGGTAGGTGATAGGTATTGCTAAGAAAAGGGCATCCTAGAGGATAAAGTTTTAAAAACTTTTGCAAAAATCCTTGATTAGGGGTGCCTAGGGGATTCAGTCAGTTACGCGTCCAACTCTTGATCTCATCGTTGGTGAGTTCGAGCCGCTCAGTGTGGAGCCTGCTTGGGATTCTCTCTCTCTCTCTCTCTCTCTCTCTCTCTCTCTCTCTCTCTCTCTCTCTCTGCCCCTCCCCTGCTTGAGTTCTCTCCCTCTCTCTCTCCCTCTATCTCAAAATAAATAAATAAACTTTAAAGTAAAGGAAAACACTTGATGAAATTGCTAACATTCTAGTTAATATATGCTATGTAATACTATACCTTCTTCACCCCACCCACCATCGCCCTCCTCCCCCACCAGCACTATATTATTGTTTATCTGTCTCCTGTCCTACAGTGTTGTGTGTAAACAAAGATCTTTTCTTGTTCACTAAATCCCAACATCAATGTAGCCTGAAACAATCTTGCACATAGTAGGCACTGAATAATGAATGAATGAAATTTCTACTTAAGCCTTTCTTAAACCCATTCAGATGTATTAAGGCCTGCCCTTGGACACAGATCGCCCCCAAGGTAACTCAGGCTTGTCTGGGAGTAATGCAGAGTACTGGGCCAGGAGCCAGAATCTTCTGATGCCCGCTCAGCTTTTGCCTGTTCCAGGGCTGACCATTCACAAACTGGATTCTTGGGCAAGGCACATAATGCCTGCCTGTCGTGACATCCTCACATTATGCTAGAGATTATATGAGATTCGTTGGTAGACCAAGAAAGACCAAATGCCTTTAGTTTTAATTAGACCAAAAAGAAAAATAAATCGGAAATGGCAGGTTTTGCTGAGCTCAAGTCCAAGCCCACAGAAGAACTTTCCGGGCAAGTACGAACCCTGGGGCAGGGGGTAGGTTTCTGGGGGAGGGAGTTCCCCAATGACACTATACCCCAGAGCACTGGGGGAACAATTATCCAGAAAAAATGCTCATCAAGTTTAGAGGCTTTTCTGTGTTTTTCTGGACTGCACAATTTGTAGACAGCCCCCGGGAATAGCAGCTTATAATCAAAATCAGGGACTTTCTGATTACCAGAAAGGAAGCAAGAAACGAGAGGACTCTGGGGATGGCAGGGTGGATGCCTCTCAGAACAGCATCCCTTAAGGGAAGACATGGCCCAGATTTCCCTCTCTCGAGGCAGGCTGATTGCTTATATCCAACTGGAGACCCCAAAGTCTAGGATGATATATTTTTATGTATGTGTTTTGATCCTCTCACTACCCACATGGTTTCTTCATAGAGTCCCAGCAACAAAGCAGACTAAACTTCCCTGGACACTACCTAACCTCACGAACACCTTAAGCCCTGTTCTCCCATTGAGAATCACTGAGTGTGGCAAGTTCTGAAGGGACTGTAATTCCCACGTAAATGATATATAGACAGCAAGCTTGAGGAAAGCTACTGTGTCCTGTGATAGTATTGTCCCCTTGTGGGAATTATTAAAGGCTCTGAGAAGTACTGCAGTTAAAATAGTGGTGGTGTGGGGGAAGGAATCTTGTTTAACTTTGTTTAACCCAATATGTCTCTAAATTATTAACCAAGAAACCATGCTCTGCATAAAAATCACTGTAATAGTCTTTGGAAAATGCTTAAAGCATAGGAACATTCTTTTGAACTTATAAGAAGGAAAGGAAAGGGCACTTGTAAGTTTCTGGGTGCTATATTCTAATGTAGTTGTAGTGATTGAAGTGATGGTTCCAGACTGACCAAGGGGAGAACTACTTGCACTCTAAGGTAAAATCCTTACCTTTGTAGTTTGAACAGTTTATTTGATCAGATCATTCCAAAGAACAAGCACTAGAAGTTGATTTATATTAATATCACTCTAGATGCGTCTAAAAACCAGAATGTCAGTATGGCATTCTGTTGTTCCAAGAGATCATATGCTGAGCGATCAGCACATGACCTCTAAAGTCCCGTAGACCCTGATTCAAATCTCTGCTCCTGGCTTATTTCTTACGTGACCTCTCATGTGAGCCTCACGTAATAATACTATTGACTCCCTGAATTAATTGATATGAAATGTTTAGTTCAGGAAGCTAATATCGAGCAGGGAATCAGAATTTGAAGATCCTGGGTCTCGTGGTAAATATTTCCAAGTTGGGACTGTGTCCAGAGATACAGCCCTATTCTACTATAGAATAGCAAGTAACTGAAGAACATAGAGCTACGAGCAAACATTGACTGTGAATTAGGTACGTAATTTTATTCACCATGAACTTTCTAAAATTTTTTTCACAAGAGGAGAACTGTAGCATCCAGGGGGCTTTATGAATTTTGCTCCACAATTAATAAGGAAGCATCAAGGGTCATGGAGCCCTGGGTTTTTCATCCATTGTAGAGTTGTCCATCTTGCAGACAATTGGCAGGGGGGTAGTGTGAGGATGACTTAGAGCTGGGAGCTGGGGCCATGTGGCATGTGAAAGGCAAGGAGGTTATATGGAGAGCTCAGCAAGAATGAGAAAAAGTGGAAAGTTTCTAACAGCTGCTAAAAGTGTGGAAATTGTGGGACAGAAAATTATGTCCCAAGATTTCTGGGATGTGTCTTCATGGGGCATGATGTAAAATCCCTGAGTACTTCTGCTTTAAGGAAACCTACACGAAAGGTCTACATTATGTTTCTAGGATTCTAATGTCAGATTTGTGTTTCCTTTGAGTGTGATGTTATGTTTATACTGAGACACCTGGGGCCATGGCATTTATTGGGGTTACAATGACCAGGCGTCTTTTTCTTCTTTCATTCAATTTTTTAGGTCTCCTTTATTGCTCTTTCTCACCAGCCAGCAGACTCTATTCATCAGAGCATGTGATTCCTATCTCAAGATATATTGCATTTATAATATATTATCTTACATCATTTGTATAGTTTATTAAATTTTCTCTTACATATTAGATAAGTGATTTCACAAGATATAGGCGCTCCTTTTCTTTCACAGAGTGTTATACTTTGAAATCATGTTTCAGAGTTGGTTACTTCTGGGAAGACTTCCCATATATGGCTAATTCCACTGTACATAAATTATCAATATCCAGAAGCTGCTGTCTGCTTGTCATCAGGCCACATTCTGACTCAATTTTCAGGAAATCCAGTTCTTTCTAAAGCATTCAGAAAGTTGGAGAGCAAAGCCATGTGGGCCATGTAGATTTGGACACTTGCTGTATTTTAAAAAAATTTTTTTTTTATTTTTTTTATTTATTTTTTTTTCAACGTTTATTTATTTTTGGGACAGAGAGAGACAGAGCATGAACGGGGGAGGGACAGAGAGAGAGGGAGACACAGAATCTGAAACAGGCTCCAGGCTCCGAGCCATCAGCCCAGAGCCCGACGCGGGGCTCGAACTCACGGACCGTGAGATCGTGACCTGGCTGAAGTCGGACGCTTAACCGACTGCGCCACCCAGGCGCCCCCAAAATTTTTTTTTTAACGTTTATTTATTTTTGAGACAGAGAGAGACAGAGCATGAATGGGGGAGGGTCAGAGAGAGAGGGAGACACAGAATCCAAAACAGGCTCCAGGCTCTGAGCAGTCAGCACAGAGCCTGATGCGGGGCTTGAACTCACGGACTGTGAGATCACGACCTGAGCCGAAGTCGGACGCTTAACCGACTGAGCCACCCAAGCGCCCCAAGACACTTGCTGTATTTTAATTAATTTCAAATAAGAGCTTAGAGAGAACCAAATATAATTTGGTATCCCTTACTTTCCACTGTAGTTGATTTTTGGTAGGTTGGTCCAAAAGACGGATAAAAATGGCTACAATAAATCATTGTATTCCTTAGTCACCCGTTTGCCTTTTAGAATCAAAGAGAAACAATAATTTGGATACTACAGTTTTTATACAGAAGACAAAACAGAAAGTTCTGACTGGAATATATTCAAAATAGGATCAGGAGATCAGTGGAGAGCAGTGTAGTTCAAACTTTAAAGTTTTCTCCTCACAATTTTTGTTAGATTGTCACTGAGAGCACTCTTGCAAAAGGGAGCAACTTAATTAAATAGCAAGTATCACCAAGAACTTTTCCTGAGCTATGCTTCAGAGGTGGTGGCTGAGCTGCATGGGACAGGATGGGTCAAGAGAAGAATGGCAGAGCCCAGACCATCAACAGAGATGCCCTGTCAGCGGGGTGGTCTACGAACTAGGAGCTCCCAGGGCAGACCTGGTTTATGTCTTTCTCTCCCACATCATTACAGATTTATTAATTTGGGCAGACGGTATGGCCTACTTTTGGATCAGAAGATATGGTCACCATACTTACAGAGGAAAGTACACTGCCCTTCCCAGAAGGTACACAATGAAGGGAAGGCTAGAGAAGATGTGGACTTTAAGAGAGAAGGGAAGTTTTATTAGTTTGTTTTTAAGGGTAAAGGAAACTGAACACTTGTGTAAGCAAAAAAGAATCCGTGGAAAGAAAGGGACTGATGGTGGACATAACCACAGAGGCAAGTTGAATAAACTTAGTCACAAACCTAGGTGGGCCTTGGGGAGGAGGAAGTGCACACCTTTCTCAGAGAAGGAGGAGAAACGTAAGAAATAGGGCCATTTGAATTCACAGAAGTAGTCCCTGACACTTGGCAGTTATCATAGTGTATAAACATGTAGTAGGTATCAAACATGATAGTTATGCTTGTGGTGAGCACAGCATAGTATTCAAACTTGTCAAATCATTGTGTTTTACACCTGAAACTAATGTAACATTGTGTGTCAACTACACTCAAAAAAAATTTTTTTAAGAAATAAATAAATATAAGGAAAATACAGGTGGGTTTGGGAGTGTCAGAAGAATAGAACAGCCCTACTGCAGAGGTAAAGAGGACAGTGAGTTATTTAGGAAAAAAATTTAGAAATTCATGTCAAGTCTGAAACTGCCCTGAGAGCCCAGCTGAAGTTAGATAACATAAATTAGCAAGCATCCCATCACCAAGTAACATCAATGTCATTGTCATCATATAGCAACCCAGAATCCAATTATGCATGGTTGAGTTTGCCAAACATTGAGGATTGGGAAGTAAGTACGTGGTGGAAAGTCAAGGTGACTCGGGAGGGCATCTTGGGTGTTGTGGGCGCCATGTTAAAACTCTAAGGATGCACCCAGACTAAGGCCAGGAACTGGAAGTCTGCCAAAGACAAAGAAGGTTTAGTAGAAAGGGCAGAAGGGAAAAGCAGTCAGATTCAAGGCCAAGGACTTCAGGGTTCAGTACTACAGGGATGGAGCACTTTGGAGTGATGATTCCAAGGCTGTCAACAATAGAGATTTTAAAAAGAGTCAAGGATGCTAAGGTTTGAATGTTGACGAAGACTTCCTTTTTCACTTTTTTTTTCAACTTTGTTTATTTTGAGAGAGAGAGAGTAGGGGAGGGGCAGAGAGAGAGGCAGAGAGAGAATCACAAGCAGGCTCTGCATTGCCAGTGCAGAGCCCAACTCAGGGCTTGAACTCACAAACCATGAGATCATGACATGAGGCAAAATCCAGAGTCACTTAACTGACTGAGCCACCCAGGCGCCTGGACAAAGTCCTCCTCATGAACTTTACCACTGTCCAGTGTCCAAGCCAGATGACCATCGGCAATGAGGAATGCCATGCCATCTGAAGGGCTTTATTCTGCCAAAGGGCCAATAAGCCTGTTTTAAGAAATCAGGAATGTAAGAAAGATTCTGAGGAAATAAAATGTGGTCCCCTCATGAACCACTATAAGAAGCATGAAGAGGAGCTGGCCAGGAAGGGACCTCTGGGAAGGAAAAGGTGTGAACTGGATAAGGAGTAGGAGCAGTTTGGCCCGCACACAGATCAGCGTTTCCTGAGGGGCTCCCAGCAGCTCTGGTCTATACAGAGTGGCTTAGTAGGTGTGATATGTAAAATGTGACTCTGGGGAAGCACTGGATCAAGCAATGTAAATGGATTTCTTTACTGCAAGACCCCTTAGAACCTTTAACAGTATACCTGTGTGCCTCATGTTTCCAGGAAGAGGATTTGTGACATGAATACATGATATTTCCCCAACTTAGCCACAAAACTGATCATACTTGGGACATTCTGTTCTAGTGCTCATCATAGGTTTTTGAATAGCTTTTTAAATGGGTGGATGGATGGATGGATGGTTGGTTAAGTAGATGAATGAATGAATGAATGAATGACTTGTAGGCAGGAAATTAAGAGACAGATAGGGAGGGGCGCCTGGGTGGCTCAGTCGGTTGAACGTCCGACTTCGGCTCAGGTCACGATCTCGCGGTCTGTGAGTTCGAGCCCCGCGTCGGGCTCTGGGCTAATGGCTCAGAGCCTGGAGCCTGCTTCCGATTCTGTGTCTCCCTCTCTCTGCCCCTCCCCCATTCATGCTCTGTCTCTCTCTGTCTCAAAAATAAATAAACGTTAAAAAAATTAAAAAAAAAAGAGGGAGAGTGGTCAAAATAAAGTGAATTTGTGCTAAGGGAATAATTTGGAGCCTATGAACGCATTTGGTTCTTATGTCTAATGCACTGGCTGCTCTCCCTCCCTCACCAGTTTCTTACTGCCACTTGTGGATACTTCCGTTATCACGGCTTCTAAGCAGAAATTTAAAAACCAGCACACCTGTGTCAGGAGCATGGGGACAAATGTGGGTTTGAGAGGCAATCTATTATTTATTTGTTCTATTTATGTAGACACATCTCCTTATTACCTATTCCTCCCTTACTTTTACAAGTGATTCTGTCCCTGCAAACCTCCAAATGGTTCTCGGTGGAATCAGTCTTTGAGGGTGGAAGGTTGGCAGGTAGACTGAAGCTTTGAACCTTGTGTACAGAGAGTCCCCGGGGACTCCTGGGTGTTTACACACAGGGTACACATACCTCTTCCCCTCCAGCCTTCTTTCCTCTTCCATCTCAATTCCTGTGCCCACACCCACCCTCATTTCTTTTTACTCTGGTGGTTAGCACTGGTGGATGAGGAAACAAATGGTACATTTTCCTTCCCTACTACTCTGCAAAGTGTCACAGTGAACTGATTAGAGAATGGTGTGTGAGACCAATTCCACTTCTGAAAATGGGAAACTGAGCATTTCCCCACCCCCAGGGGGCAGGAGCAAGCAGGCAGGACAGTTATCAGAAGGGTCTCCATAACAAGATAGTATAGAACTATTCACCAAGCAGAAACTTGGTTAAGAAACCTGTAAGATTTTTAGTGGCTCTCAAGTAAACATCTGTTGTAAGGATATCAACCTTGGTGTCACCACAACTTTCATTGCTTTATTTCAGAACGTCAGCCAGGCACCTCCATGGCCAATTCTAGTGCCCTCCCTTCAAGTTCAGCTGGGATCAGCAAGGAGCTGATTGATCTGCAGCCCCTCATTCAGTTCCCAGAGGAAGTCGCCAGCATCCTGATGGAGCAGGAACAGAACATTTACCGAAGGGTCTTGCCAGTTGACTACCTTTGCTTCTTGACCCGGGACTTGGGCTCTCCAGAATGCCAGACATCCCTGCCCTGCCTCAAAGCGTCCATCTCAGCATCAATTCTTAACTCCCAGAACGGAGAACACAATGCCCTGGAAGATCTTGTGATGAGATTTAATGAGGTAAGAAACCACTTGGAGATGTGGCGATTCAATTGCTAGTAAGTGATTTTTAAACGTATTTCTCCTTTTAGGTTTGTCTGTTATTGGTGTCTCATCTACCTGTTGGTCTTGTGACTTCCATGGTGGCTGCTTTCTTTCCAAGCAATGAGATCAACAACACATTGTCACCCTCTCTGTCACTTCCCTCCAACCTGCCCTTGGCCTAACTGATCCTATCTCCACCAAGTCCATGGGCCTTCTCCCTTTGGACAACCAGTCCAAAATACTCTCCCTGGGCCCATTTTCCAATATTCCCCTCATTGTTCCTACAAGTGCTTTTAAAACCACATATCTTTGACAGTGTGATCTCTGGCCATGGATCTGTCTAGCCCACCCCTTCTTCCACTATCAGGGCTTCTAAGCAGAAATTTAAAAACCAACACACCTGGGTCAGGAGCATGGGGACAAATGTGGATTTGAGAGGCAATCAATCACCCCACTCCTGTTCCCTGCATGCCATCAAAATCCTCAGCCCCAGAAAGTCCCTCCAAAGCCTCTGAGACCTTACCAGAACCCAGAGCTGGTGAGAACAGTTTTGACCAGAGACTGGAAATACTGGAATACTTGAGCAGAAGACACTGTGAGAGGTGTAGGGGCTGGCTGGGTGGAAAAGAGCCAATGGTTGACATGGTGTGGTCCTGGACCAAAGAAGGAAAGGCAGGTCTCCATCCAGTGCCGGGACCAGGGGATGCTGTGCTCTTAGGCTTACAGAACATTTTCTTTCCCCATATAACCCCACACCCAGAGTTTTCTGTTCTACATTTTATTTCTTTTAGGCTTAATTTCTTTTCTTTGAATGTTAAAACACAAAATTTCCATCTGCGTTTGTTGATTGGCTTAACTCCACAAATGGAGTAGTTTCTTAATTTAGTAATCCAGTAAACTACTAAAATGCTGAGGTTGCCCCTGATCTGTGTCCCATATATCTCTGATGGACAGAAGACCAGTCAGACTTTGTTACTTAAAGCCTTTCCAACTGTGGCAGCTCACCTCGCAGCCTCCACAGCCTGCCGATCATGACTCCAATGATGGTGGTAAATGTCAGTGACCGTGATAAGGCCCAGTGGATGCAGAAAGTGTTAGAGGCTGAGTCCAGGCAATTCTGTGTCCAGACATGCCCCAAACAGCATTCCTCAAAAGGAGATCTGTTATCCTCAGGAACTGCTGATACCATCTGGCATTGTCATGCTCATCATTTTACACGTACCATTTATTTGCTCCTCCCAACAACCCTGGGAGACAGATACTCTCATTAGCCCCATATTACCAATGGGGACACTGGGACACCAGGACATGAAGTCATTTGCCCAAAGTTACATAGGTGGTCGATGACAATAGTGATATCCAGACCTGCATCATCAGGCTCCAGAGCCTGGGCTGTGAACCACTACACAACTGTTCCAGGCTCACGTGGAGGGGTGGCACTTGATCCCACCCCAAAGCAAGTAAGTAGACTCTGGGAATCTACTTGAGAGCCTGTGAACCACACTGCCCCTAAATCGCTTTTTAAAATAAATCTCCTGATGTTCTTGATTTTCCCTACTGATAAAAACAGGGTGGAAAATGGAAGTTCCAGTAAATTGAGTGTTTTATTAGTAGATTTTACTGTATTTTGTGTACTGCTTTAAACTTCAGATCTACTCACTCTCACGGCCTTAGGACCTTATCCTTGTCTGTTGTTGTTTTCGTTGTCGTTCTAATTCTACCTGAAGTTTGCTTTGCCTGAACTTTTAAAGTCTAATTTTAAATTAATTTTGGAGAAAGAAAGCTTCAGTTTCTTCCATTCACTCCCATAACCTTGGGAATCAAAGATGAATCAGTGATTTCGCTAATTCAGATTTAGTGATGATACGAAGCACAGCTGGGTTGAGGCGTGCTTTGGACTATCTCTGAAAATAGTTTAGCTAAGCAACTTCAGAACATAAACAAGATTTCTGGGAAAACACTTAAACTACTTAAGAGAACAGTCTGTTTTCAAGTATTCTCAAGCATCTATTTTCATACAAATTATGGGTATACTGATTAAAAATCAGTCCTATGTATGGTCACTACAGGCAGATGAGAAAAAACCTCCAGTAGGCAACACTGGCTAGCTAACTTCTAGTTGCTTTATATCCCTTAGTGTAGAAAGAGAATTAAAAGAGAATTCTTAAATTCAGATTTTCACATGGTTAGAAGGGTCTTGCCTCCAAGGTAGTGTGGCTTTACCTTCTGTAAAGAAAAGGGAGGAAAGGAGCTAGCATTTATTTACTAGGTGCTCTGGACTGGACATTTTCACATTTTAAATCCCATTTAATCCTCATCATGGTTGTGTAAGGTGGATGTCATTATCCCTGACTCACAAAGAAAGTAAAGCTTAAATAGCAAAATAAATAATGATAGTATTGGGTTATGACTCATAGAATAAGTATTTATGAGTCCATACTGATATAAATAAATGAATAGCTAAAATAATAGGAGGGGAGGGGTCGCTCTTAATTATAAAAGAATCAATTAATAAATGTGGCAGGATGAGAAAAATAGGAAATCACCATTAGGATCCCCCAGCAATAAATTGCTACAAGCAAGAACCACTGATGAATGCTAATATTACTGGGCAAAATTATGATGAGAAACAAGATACTGGCTTAGCCTAAAAGTATCTCTTCACAATGGGTGCCCAGCTGGCTCAATAGGAAGAGCACTTAACTCTTAATCTTGGGTCGTGAGTTCAAGCCCCATGTTAGGTGTAGAGATTACTTAAAGAAATAACTAAATAACTAAAAATTAAAAGTATCTCTCCATAAAATATTTATTAATTTCAAAAGGGAAATAGAACAGTGGAGGCACCCAGTATACACGTAACCTTAAGTAAGTGCTCCAGATCAACATGACCAGTAATAAAATATATTGACATATAACTCTTGCTACAGTGGCTCTCCTCTCTACTTGTTAAATTATCAAGTTCAAGGGGCTCCTGGGTGTCTCAGTCGGTTAAGCATCCAACCTCGGCTCAGGGAATGATCTTGCAGTTGGTGAGTTCGAGCCACTCATCAGGCTCTGTGCTGACAGCTCAGAGCCTGGAGCCACCTTTGGATTCTGTGTCTCCCTCTCTCTCCACCCTCCCCTGCTCATGGTCTCTCTCTCTCTCAAAAACAAATAAACATTTTTAAATATCTTTTAAAATAATTAATTAATTAATTAATTAACCAAGTTCAAGTTTATAGTAAAACTAGAATTGCTAATTGGGAATTTAATTAGTCTTGAGTCTCCTTTCCCTTTATCCTCTCTTTCTACTTCCTTTCTAAATCTCCTGTGCATCTATTCTTTTTCTACTCTTCTTTCTGTTTCTATTTTTATCTGATTTCCTATTATCACTCATTCATTCATTCATTCATTCATTCACTTAAGACTTATTGAGCACCTCTTGTGCTATAGCCTTCTCTTTTTTTCATCAGTGTGGCAAACATATTCCTTTAAATAGGAAAGTGGGTGATGGGCATTGAGGAGGGCACTTGGGAGGAGCACTGGGTGTTGTATGTAAGCCAATTTGACAATAAATTATATTTAAAAACATAAAGTAAAAAAAGAGAAATTAGCAGTATATGATAAAAATCAACAACATTATAAGACCATACTTTGGTTCTGTCAAAATTGGATGCACAAAATAAATGCACTGTCCTCCTTGGAAGGAAGATATATATTGCTTGAAACACTGGAGAATCTCAAAGACAAGAGAGAATATTAGCTCCATGGCAAGAGTGCTAGTCACTTAGGGGAGCAGTGAATGCGTTTATTTATGCATTCAATTATTCAGTTAACATATTTTCAGCACTTCTCAGAAGCAGGACACCATGGTGGATAAGCACTGAGGAAAATGAGTAACAGTCTGCGGCTGCCAGAAGCTACCAGTCTTAAATTGTAGTCAGGCACGAGCACAAATCACTACCAAAAAAGGCAGAAAGTACGTGCAGTGTGAGTGGCACAGATATGGGAGCTGGGGTGTCTGGATGGGTGATCGGAGCTTTCTCTGCTCAGCTATGGAGGTTGGGGCTGGGCCTTGAGGGATGGCTGGGATAGAGGGGGAACATCACAGGGAAGGGAGGATATTCTAGATGAGAAGACAGCCAGTTGTTGTTATGAGCAAGACTCATTGTCTAGGGAGGCAGCTTGCTCCTGATTGTCATTTGAACATGATCCTGAGCTAGAAGTTTCCCAAATTCTAACAATACTTTACACAATGACTTAACTGTAATGTGGGGAAAGGGGAGAAAATCCCTGATGCCTTTCGGGCAATGTTGCATAACATTTGTTCTTAGGAAAATATGGTTAAAATGCAATTCAAAGTAAAATCATAAAATAACTGGAAAAATGGCCTACATGAAGGAAGGCCAGGAGATAAATCATTTAAAATCAACTTACCGGGGCGCCTGGGTGGCTCAGTCAGTTAAGCGTCATACTCTTGGTTTTGGCTCAGGTCATGATCTTGCTGTTTCATGAGTTCAAGCCCTGTGTTGGGTTCTGTACTGACAGTGTGGAGCCTGCTTGGGATTCTCTCTCTTCCTTTTTCTCTGGCCGTCCCCCACTCATGCTATCTCTCTCTCAGAATAAATTAAATAAATAAAATAAAATAAAATAAAATAAAATAAAATAAAATAAAATTAAATTAAATTAAATTAAAATAATAAAATAAAATAAAATAAAATAAAATAAAATAAAATAAACTTAGATTGTGACTTGGAAGCAGTGTTTCACCCTATTCCTCTTTCTCCTGCCAACATCGAGACTGGTGCACACCAGAGTAACTTTTTAAAGACAGTCCTCTCTTTATCCTCACAAGCAAACAGAAGATGCAAGGGGTCAGCCCTCAAGCCAGTGGAAGTTGGATCTCTGGGAGTGGGGAGTAGGCTTAGTCCTGCTTTGCTTGATTTGGGAGGTAGGTCTTCATGAACCCTTTTGATCTGGACACAATCTGTAGCCATACTCTTGGTCTAAATCTCCAAGAAACCTGTGTTCTATCTTTCTCTTTTCAAGTTGAGCAACCTCACTTCCTAGCCACCCATAGTCTCTTGCTTTGACAATTTCAAATCATACTGGGGGTTTTCCCCCCATTTTCTTCCCCTATCCAGCCTCTACTCTAGCCCACATTCCTTTTGATTTTACTGTTTTTTTCATTTCTTTTAGAATAAATTCCAGAGCCATTTATCTTTTCTAGAGGAGACAGAGAGGCATTTTTTGGTAGATAACTTCACCAAAGAGATCACATACTCTAGCACATGAGCTGAGAAGAGATGAGAAGCTACTAAAGGTTGAAGACCATCTTTACTCCCTTTGGTTTCACACCTTTCTTCCCTCCTCACTCCTGAGGGCTATGGTGGAACATGGGGGTTGGTGGTATTCTGGGTTCAAATTTCTGAGTAACTAGTTCTCAAACCTTATGCCTCTTCAACATGGCCCACTGCTTCCTGTCTTATTGTTCACCCATTGATGACCTTGGTAGTTAGAACTCATCGTGGTCTGCATCTACAGCTAGGCCTCAGAATCTGTCAACAGAGTGAATTTTTGGCTCTATAACCACCACTGCCCACACCAGATGCTCTTTTGTGTAATAGATAATTGATTTCTCTGACTGGGTACTGGTTTTCAGCTCAAAAGGTTCACTTTTCCCTATGGCCTGAGAGGGCAGTTTTTGCTTGTCAAGTAGTTCTTGGCAAGAACATTTATCTGAGCTCCGCTTTTGGACCAGGTGGTCCAGGGGAAGGTCATGAGCCCAAGATTTAGCCCACAGTTAATTCTGAGACCCCAGAAGACTCTGGAGGGATTCTACTTAGCTCTTTGCCCCAGGTGACATTCCCTGACCTCTTTCTGTTTCGTCATCATCAACCTATTTCTCCAGCCACACAAACGCCAGCAGTCCAAAGTGACACTCAGTTGTTACTTGATCCCTCTGTCTTGTAGGTTTCACTAGATGTCAGTTCAACAGTTTAAAGGCCCATCCCTCTATAAAGAATGCCAAGGTGCAGCTTAACTTCCTGGGAAAGAACTGCGAGAATAACCATCTGGCCAGAGTACAGTTGTTTCGGCCTGGGTCCTTTCAGCCAGAATCCTTCATAAGTGATGATCACTTTGGCATTTCCCAACATCTAAAAGTATGTTTGGTCATAGCCAAGGAAAGACCATTTCTGCACAGTAAGGAAAATGCATGACATATGATAATGGTGGGGATTGATGGGGGAGTGTCTTCATGCCCAAGGGTATCCTTCACTTGAAATATTTTGGAAAAAATACTATTTTTTAATTTGTATATTCAATCATGTTAGAAAAAGTTCCTCTCAAAGATTCCTCTCCCCGTTTTATGCAGACAACCAAGTAAATCATCTGTTTATGGCTGCTATACAAATTTATTCCTCATATCCGAATATTCTTGGGGTGGATTGCTAATAAAGTCCCTTAAGGGTAAGGGAAATTTCAGGTCATTGTGGAAAACCAGATTTCCCTTTGGGAAAGCACATCTCCCAGAGGCACCTCCAAAATTAGACACTATATTCATTCTCCAGAACATTTCACCATACCTTCCTGAGTTAACAGAAATAGTAGTCCAGAAATTTCTGAACCAAAAAATACAGTAGGCAATTAAACCACAAAGACTCAGCTGTGTAAGGCAGTATTCTAAGAGCAAGGTTATTAGTAGGAGGCTAATCTTCCTGGAGACTGGCAGCAAATTGTGCTGGGCAGTTCTTGAAATCAGCACTCCAGGATTCTACTCAGTGACTCTCAGTGAATAACAGGGCTCAGAATGAGGAGGGGCATCACAGCACATCATCAGTCAGGGTACAACTGTAGGGTCAGCCTGCTGGATTCTAATCCACCATTCCCAGATGCATAACCTCAAGCTAACTACCTAACCCCTACCCTATCTTTAGATGAAGATAATAATAGTACCTACCTCAAATGGGTTATGTGAGTATACAGAGAGATGACAAGCATTGAGGACCTAAGACACAAATGGTTCAGTGTTGGTTACAAAAAAAACAAAAACAGGGGCGCCTGGGTGGCTCAGTCAGTTAAGCGGCCGACTTCGGCTCAGGTCATGATCTCGCGGTCCGTGAGTTCGAGCCCTGCGTCAGGCTCTGTGCTGACAGCTCAGAGCCTGGAACCTGTTTCAGATTCTGTGTCTCCCTCTCCCTGACCCTCCCCCGTTCATGCTTCATCCCTCTCTGTCTCGAAAATAAACATTTAAAAATATATATTTAAAAACAAAAACAAAAACAAAACTCTAAAACTAAGATAACTAACAATAATAGTAGATCCCATTTCTTTTATAATGATCTCTCCAGTTAACAGATGAGAAAACTGAGGCACAGAGAGGCTGATTAAGTGACCTGCAGTTTTTAGAGCTAGGATTTGAATCCAGATGATCTGGCTTCCAGAGCCAGTGTTCTTGGATCGTCTATCTTGTGCTATTAAATCAAAAGCTGAAGGAGCATTTTTTCCTCAACTTGGTTCTCTTACTCTGATGAAAGCCATTTTCTTTATAGGAGGACTCAAAATATTCTTTATGATTTCAGCATGTATAATGAATTTGACGTCTTTGTTGACTTTAACGCATGGGCTCACTTCCTGATATTGAAAATGTGGCATCTCTGAATTGAGAGGCTGCGGTCCTAGAGAGGGGGAAGATAATTGCATCTCTAGGTGTTTGAGAATATTGTCCCAGAAGAACATTAGGATCAGTTGTCATCTCTACAGGATCAGGCAGAAGGGGGATTTCAGGTCTTTGGCTTTTAAACTTCCTTTCCTCTCGTGCCTGAGAATGTAGGATACCAAAACAAAACAAAACAAAACAAAACAAAATTATTACTTTATTTCTTTATCTCCCTCTCTTGACCACACCTCTCTGTTGTATTTTTCTCTCACTGTCTACTTCTATTTTGCATGAAACCTATGACCCAATAGAGATGGCTTTTGAAATTCAAAATTTTAAGTCCTGAAGTCCATGTGTACTTTCAAAGGACCAGGAAGAAGAGAAGCTATGCTCAATCTTAGGACAACAGGAGAAGTGGTGGAGGAAGGCTGCCGTGCACCTTGGAATCAGGACTTCCATGCCTGCGCTCATTCTTCAAATGTCTCATGTGATTCCCATGAACAGTGTTTTTCACTGATTTGCCAAATGAAGGCAAGGGCATCAGAATATTTTTAAAATATATACATGTTTGTAGCCTGCTCCCAGGAGTTTCTGACTCCATGGATACATGGTGAGCTCGGTGATCTGTGTTTTTCAAAAGCTGTCACCAATGGTTGAGAATCACTGCTCTACACCATGAGTCCCACTGGAATTCAAAGAGAAGAACAAAGCTGTATCCCAAAACAAACAGGGGGACAATGATTCCTGTCTTTGGGATCATCCATTAGTGCAGAGAGTGGAGAGTTGTCCAAAGTAAATTTTAAATAAATGTGGTGGCTTACTTGCTTGTTTTCTCTTTCCCTCCTTCCTTCCTTCCTTTCTTCTTTCTGCATTTTTTTTTTCATTCTTCAGTACTCATGCTGCAGTGCAGAACTTGGTTTTGAAATATTAAATATTCAAACTATTTTGTTACTATGACTGGATATTTGTATTCTCTTAAGTTACTCTTCTTAAAGCTCCCATCATGTGTCTAGGATTTAACCAGCCCAAAATGAGAACTGCCAATTGACTGGTGGGGGCCTGTTTTATTCTGTTTAAAGCAGGCATCAAGTCAGTGCTTCAGTCCTGGGACTGATAGAAATAATAATGAATGCAATGGAAATTAACAAATAGGCAAATAAGAATTTTGACATATTTGAGACATATTGTTCTTGTTGTTGTTAATTATTATTATTCTCACAAATAGTAAAAATGACTCAGAGAAGCAGCCCTCTGTCACCTCAAGGCCCAGCGTTCTTTGCCATCAGACATATCACTTCAGTGACATTGAAACTGTAGGAAGGCCAGACATGTTTTAGTTCGAGACTAGGATTTTGAGCTTCTCTCCAGGTCTGCATTAACTGACCCTATTAGGATATTTAATTCAGCTCTTTCAAAAACCATTCTCTTAGAGATCTTTACTGCACATGTAGGAGCCAAGGAGGAATGTATTTATGCCTTGCCAAGAATCTACATTTGCGCAAGAGATTTAAACATTCATAAATCCAGTCGCTTTCTCAATGCCTCCCCTTGGCTTTTTTCATTCAACAAGATTTTATTGATATACTTATATATACTTACACTTAGATACTAGGTGCTGTTTCATGCACTGGGGAGACAGCACAGAACAAGACACACCAAGCCCCTGCCCTCACAAACTTACATTCTAACAGTGTCTAAAAGGCATCTCAAATGTGGCCAAAATAGAACTACAGTATTGACTTTTCACTCCTCCATTCATATACTACCCATTGTCTTGCCCACGCTATCTTCCCCATGTTAGCATCTACCCAGGTGCTCAAGCTAATAACTTAGGAGTCATTCCAGATTTGTTCTTTTCCCAAACCCTTAACGTCCAAACTATCAGCAAGTCCCATTTGCTTTGCTTAAAAATACATCCTGGATTGCACCACTCCTTAACATTTCACCCGCCACCACTGGCCACCATTGCACTCACCTTTAGTACTACTTTCATGCTTGAATACTGTATAATCTGTTCTCCACCCAGCAGCCAGAGTGAGCGTTTATAAACATAAAGCAGATCGGGTCACTCCCTGCTAAAAATCCCCCAATGGCCTTCCCTTTGCATTTGAAATAAAATCCAAAATGCCAAGACCATGCATGCTTTTTCCCATCTTCTCCACCTTAACTTTACCTCAGCCACCCCTTTTCTCTGACTCTGGTCTAGCCACATTGACCTTTATTCTGTTCCTGGACACACAGAGCTAGTTTTCTCCACACGGCCTTCATATTTGCTATTCTTTCTGCCTAAGACCCTCTTACCCTGGTCATACCACAGCTGCTGTCTTCTCTTGCTCCTGTCTCGGCTCAAAAGTCAGGAAAGCCATTGACTTGTTTGCTTTTATCCTTAGATACTTTTCAAACATGTTTATTGCTGTATGTCTGGGGTTTTTTTGCCAAGTGCCAGCTATATAGTAGATGCTCAATAAATATTTATGAATGCATTATGCTAGTTGATGTTGACAGTTGTTTACTGTAATACGTGCTATTTATTAGAAATACACCAAAAAAAGCAAGACATGGCCTTTCGTTTGAGGAATTTACAATCTAGTTCAAGGCATATAAAACCTAAAATATTGAATAAATATACACCAAAAAAGGGTAGTGTAAAACGTTAGCTACCATGTGAGAGATCATGCTTAGAGAAGTGCCATGGGTTAGTGGAAAGAGTATGATTCTATTGCTAAGTCTGGATTTGAGTCCAGGTCTGTCACTTACTCACTGTAGGACTCTGGGCAAGTAAGTGACAAAAACTGATTTTAGCTTCACATTTCTTACCTGTAAAATGGGATAATTTTATCTTCACATGGTTATTGGGACATTTAAGCAAGATAATGTATATAAAATCACCTAGCACAGAATACTCAATAAGCTAGTGTGATTCCATGCCACATGACAGACAAGGACGGTATGTGCCATGAGAGTGGAAGAGAGAGGGCACCAGACGCAGTGCCCTTGATGATGATCAAAGGCTTCAGAGCCTTGGAGGTTGAGAAGGCTTTTGCCAGACACAACTCTGAACATTATTATTGATGAGGTTTCAGAGGTTATGTTACATACCTCTGTCATCCACCAAATGTAGCAATCTCTCCCTTGCAGATTCTTACCCAGATTTTGCTAAAAACTTTCAAAGACAGAGTTCAGTCCATTTTAATGAGCGTGTTATGTTGATGGAGCTCACTTTGTTTTAAAATTCTTCCTTAAATCAAACTGAAATATGCCTCCTTATAAATTCCACCTGTCGTTCCCAGAAGAATAATAGAAATTATCTTCCTTTGTTTGGTTCTCTTGAGGCTGGACATTCCCCATATTGTCAAAACATAGCATTTTTCAATATCCCTCTTAAAAATGAGGCTCCCTAGTCTGTTCTGAACACTAAGACTCTCTCTTAATTAGGTCATTCTCCTGCTCTGAGTGTCTACTAATTTGATTACTTTTTTTCTATAAGCTGTGTCTAATTATTAGCCCACCTGAAGGTCAACTAAAACCCCTAGACTTTTAGCATGCACATGGCCAAGTTCATCTTTTCTCTGTGCATAGGTTGTTTTGGGTGTTGTTTTCTTGCATGCATGTAATCTTTTATATTTAATTCTACTAAGTTTTATCTTTTTGGGCATTCAAGCCTGTCAAAAAATTTTTGGTTATTAATTAATTTTTTTCATACTCAGGCTTGATACATGTATCTCATATGTATTTATTCAAATTATTAGTACAAATGTCAGACCAAATAAGAATTAATAGGAAGCCCTATGACACATCATTAGACTGCTCATTAGGTTGGCCTTACACATTAATCCCCTCTTTGCAGAGTGTTTTTAACTTAGATGTGAATTTTCTTAACTCTGCCATCATCTACCAGAGGTTTATTATTTTGTCTCTCAGTATAAACTTGAGATACTCTGTGAAATAACTTCCTAAAACCAAGACACATCCTTGATATACAAGTCAAATTATCCTCTCAAAAGAAAAGAAAAATGCGGTTAATTTGACAGCTAATTGAGGATGGCTAATTTTTTTCCATTTATTTAGATGATGGTCGTGATGACGATGATGATGGTGGTGATGGTGATGATGATGATTATGATGGTGATGATGATGGAGATGGTGCTGACAATAGAGAAATTAATAACTAATGTAGCCATTGCTAATTGTTGCCCTGGGCACTGTGCCAAACACTTTACATACCTAATCACATTTAGCTTTCATACAGTCCTGATAGATGGGAATCATTGCCTTAAAAAAAAAAAAAAAAAAAAGGAAACTGAGATTCAGAAAGGCTACATAAATTTCCCAATATCATGTAACTAGAAAGTGGCTAAGTCATGATGAAACTCAGGCTTTTATGACCCCAAAGCCCAAACTCTTTGTCATATTGCTTTACATAGAGAACAATGCATCTAGTTGCACAATAAACATTTATCATGAGAGATACCATGAATAAAGAAATGGGGCAATAAAATGCTAGTCATTTGAGGGATTTGGGGGGTAACCAAGAAAGACCAGTGCTGCACCACCCAAAGTGAGTTGTGGGGATGTCAGCATGTAACTGTAGAAAAATGGTTTAACACATATGCCGTATGTTGAGCAAACAGTGATAGCGAAGGTGGGAGTCTTTTTCCATTGCAGGACTTCTTGGGTCATTTAATATGCTAATATATATTGAGACTCTCTCAGAATGCAGTATTTCACAAACATACTTGAATACTGAGTGTCTGGTACCTATTATGGAACATGCTTCGGGAAACTCTCATGTAGGAGAGGTAGGTGGGTCTGTCATACAAGGGAGAAGGTGTGTCTGGGCCCTAATGCCTCAGCCTTTCCAAAGCAGCTTAGCCACAGATCCCTCAAGAGCCAGAGAAGGAAGTACACATGTGAAATATTTAAATTACATGACAGTTAACGTACATTCTAGCCTTCCTCCTCTCCTCCCCACCTAGGATGAGGGTTCTGTGTCAGTTAGGTCTGGACAGTTCCAAGGTGGGTGAAATGAATGAATGGCAAAGTGGTGAATGGCAGGGAGGGGCTTTCAAGTGACAGAACCAGCTTGATCAAACATATTCTGGGCAAGAACATGCATGATACCAGGAAAGAAGACCCATCACGAGATGATGATGAGGGGCCTGGTGTAGGATGCTGGTGAGCACAAAAGGGGAAAATATCTCCTGATTGTTGAGCAAAAGAAACTCGGTAGTACAGCGACTAGGTTGGTAGGAAGCCTGAAGGCAAGGAAGGGTCAAGACTGACTTCAAGCTTTCTGGGCAGGTGTTTAGAAGACATGGGAGTACCTGTGACATCATATGGGCAGTAACAAAGACCCTCCGTGGTGGTCAAGGGCACATGCTTTGATTCAGATGTACAAGGGTTCAGATTCTGTGCACAGTGGATTTGGCTGAATTACTTTTCTTCTCTGAGCCTATTTCCCTACTTACAAAAGGGAGCTAAGAGTAGTTTCCTCATGGGTTGTTGTAAAGTTTAAGATAATGAATCCTTAGCTCAGGATAGTGCTTAGCACAGTTGTAGGTGCTCAACAAATGTTATTTCTATTCTTATCACCATTGTTATCATTATCTTGTGAGGAGACACTTGATTTGAGGCATGCAGGCTTTAGGATAAGGGTAAAAAGTAAGGTCGTTAAGTGGATGCCCTCCAGGCTGTGGGAGGTGGGAACCTGGAGCTCGTGTACTAAGAGACTGAAACTACAGATACAATTTGAGAATAATCCCTGTAGAAGGAATGGCTGAGCCATGAGACTTCATCTGTTTTCTAAGATGTCAAGTGTGAGAGAGATCAGACTCCAAGGATCAAGCTTTGGTAACACCCACTATTGTGGCAGATAAAAGGATCCAGGGAGAAGAAGAACGTGGGCATCACATGAGAATCTGGCAGCATGGGCGATGAAGACCAAGGGGGAAGAATTTCAAAGATGAGTATCACATTATCCTGAGTCAGGGATGCTCAGAAGTGCTCTGTAGAGAGTCCACGATGGTGAGCAGATCACAGAATGGCGTGGCATTATTAGCCTGTCCCCTAAACTGGGCACACCTGAAGTGTAGTCTGAGGCCAGATTTGCAGAAGTATTTCTACAGACCAGAGCAGAGAGGAAATAAAACTGTTGTTGTACAAGCAACAGTGGAAGGCTGTGTGTTTTGCCAAGATGGAAGACTTCTAGGTACTTTTCAGTATTTGAAGAGTTACCACGAACATGGTTGACTTATTTTTTGTGACTTTAGCAGGCAGAACTGAGTCATCACCTCATCTCAGCTGTAGAACAGACTGCCTCTGAGGTAGTGAGGGTCTTATAACTGGAGAAGTTTCACATAGAGCCTGGCTGATTGGCTGAAAAGCTGGGAAGAAAGTCTTGGTTTGGGTTGGAAGGTTGACCTAGATCAAACAATGGCCTAGGGGCCAAATCCATTCCACCACCTGTTTTTATAGAGTTTATGAGCTAAGAAATTTTTTTTACATTTTTAAAATAATTTTTAAAAATCAAAAGAAGAATAATATTTTGTGAAGTAACATTAGATGAAAATGGTATGCAATTCAAATTTCATTGTCCCTAAATAAAATGTTACTGGAACCCAGCCATACTCATTAGTTTACATATTGTCTGTGGCTGCTTTGGCACTGTAATGGCAAGGATTGAGTAGTTGCAGCAAGATTGAATGGCTCACAGAGCCTAAAATATTTATCATCAGGTCCTTTACAGAACAAGTTTGCCAAAAGATTTGAGATCATTCAGTGGCCTCTTTTCAACTGGGAGATTCTGTGAGGGAGAAAGTTTTTGCCTTAGATTTGGCTGGGAGGTCATGGGTCACTTGGAGACCATCATAGCAATAGCCTGCAGGGGTGGAAAACCAGGGGACAGTGGTGAGAAAATGTAGATAATACATTGGGAATACTTGCTTCAAGAAGTCTGACAGAAAACAAAGGTACAACTTGGCTGATGGCTCATCAGGTCAGCACAGAACAGGGAAGGTGTTTCTGGGGGGATAGGAAGACATGTACAAGTTTGTGTCAGAATAGAGACGTAAAAACTCTTCCTGTGCTTGATGAACCTACTGGTATTCTTAGTATCTGCTTTATTTTATGGCACAGTTAAATATATCTGTTGTCATATCTCTCAGCAAGAGGGGATTTTCTAAATGTTCTTGTTTATAAATGCGCAGAAAATTTTTGCACAGAGTCATGCTTTTGTTGGCCAAAGAAAGTGAACACTTGCTGATTTTCTGGCAATCCTAACAAAAATACTGAAGTGTATTTATACTCTGGGGGCCAGAATGAATTTCAAAATGACAGTGCTCAGATACCTAATCAGCCTAGCTTTCCTCTTTTGCCTCCACTGAGTTTAACAACTTTGTCAAATCCCTTCCTGTGAAATCCACTTCTGCAAGTGAGTTGAAACTAATTCTCTCTACTGCAGAATAAACACAAAGCGGGCTTCCCTACTAGGCTTTCAAAAGCTTGGTCCCCCACCAATGGATGAGATAAGCAGACTAATCCATGGAAAGTGTGGTATGAAACTACCTTTTTTTGAAAGCACATTTTTTATTGCTTCTTACACTGTGATTTCCTTATTAACATCTCATAACAGTTATAAAAAATGTTTACCTCACACTGTTTTGAAGCATAATGCTATTCCAGCAGAATTTCAAGCCAGACACAGGGACTTAGTTACCGTTCTTATTCCAAACAAGGCGAGACACCTATTGTGTAGTCTAATGTCAGTAACTGTTATCTATGCCAATGAGGGATATTCTGCAAATAAAAACCCATGCAGAACCAAAATCTTACTTTGGATAGTAGGGTTGCATCTTTTCCCAGAGGAATTATGTGACACCTGTGAACAAAGGTGGCATTCATCCATTTGGTTTTCACATTCGTTCCTTGTCCCTGTGACAATACCAAGAGGTAGCTGTCTGCTCTTCATTCTTTAGGAGCTCCTTATTGCCAAGCATATAGAGTGTAGACATCTTAGCCGCATACAAGGGGCCCTACAACCTACCTGTCCAGTTTTCTCCCCCATTGATCCATTCCTACATGCCCCTTTCACATTTGTCAGCCTGGACGACCTACTGTTGCACTCTGTGGGAGGTTACAGAGACACTGTACAGTTCCAGAGGACATCATTCACTTCGTGCACAAAATGGCAGCTTGGATGAGAGCATTGGCCTTGAGACTGGAATTAGAATCCCCGTTCCACCGCTTACTGTCTGTGTGAACCCAGGCAACTTTCTTTTTTTTAATTTTTTTAATGTTTGTTTATTTTTGAGGGAGAGAGAACGTGAGCAGGAGAGGGGCAAAGAAAGAGGGAGACACAGAATATGAAGCAGGCTCCAGGCTTGGAGCTGTCAGCATAGAGCCTGATGCGGGGCTTGAACTCATGAACTGAGAGATCATGACCTGAGCTGAAGTCAGACGCTTAACCGACTGTGCCACCCAGGTGCCTTTCTTTTCTTTTCTTTTCTTTTCTTTTCTTTTCTTTTCTTTTCTTTTCTTTTCTTTTCTTTTCTTTTCTTTTCTTTTCTTTTCTCTTCTCTTCTCTTCTCTTCTCTTCTCTTCCCTTCTTTCTTTCTTTCTTTCTTTCTTTCTTTCTTTCTTCCTTCCTTCCTTCCTTCCTTCCTTCCTTCCTTCCTTCCTTCCTTCCTTCCTTCCTTCCTTTCATGTTTATTTCTTTTTGAGAGATAGAATGTGCAGGGGAGGTGCAGAGAGAGGGAGACAAAGGATCCAAAGCAGGCTCTGTGCTGACAGCAGTGAGCCCAACGTGGGGCTCAAACTCAGGAACCATGAGATCATGACCTGAGCTGAAGTTGGATGCTCAACTGAGTACGCCACCCAAGCGCCCCTCCCAGTGAACTTTCTTAACCATTCTATGCCTCAGTCTCCTCGGTAAATGGTACTAACAGCACCCACGTGACAAATCAGGCTGTTGTAAGAATTAAAAGAGGTACTTTGGGGGGAATGTGTTTACCACAGTAATTGACCCAGATTCAAGAACACAATAAATAACTAATGATGAAGATAATGATGCTAGAAAACTAATAATTCTGGATTACTTACTTTTAGAACAGATAAAAATTTCCTTGCTTCTAATTGTGTAACATTTTAGGGTCACTACTTACAGTCTTTCACGAAGTTTGGGGATATAGTCCCCATTTTGAACAGTTCAGCATACCTAGGTGGGTTCTTAATGATTACAAAGGTGGCATATAGAGGTACTGATATTAGGGTTGGTTCCACACTCTATATCTGGATTCATAGAACAGAGAAACTGCATCTAAAGTTTTCTAACATTTTCAACTCGTGTCTTCTTTCAAAGTGTTTATTTTAAAAATCCCTCATGTCCACATTTAACGTGATTTTGGAATCTACAAATATAATTAATAGCACGAATAAAACCATTTATAATACTGAATATACATTTTTAAAACATTACATGTTCTCCTCTCCCCTACCTGCCCTCCCCAATCCTGGCCAAGACCGTTATCACCCTCTTCCCCAAGGTGAGAATCACAGTCAAAGAGAAAGGGTAGTACACTAGTCCAGTTACACTAGGGTTCTTCTAGTTCTTGGATTTTGTGATTTAAGGACTAAATGTTGAGACCTGGGAAATCCAACTCCTTCTAATAGGAAAGAAGTCCCTGAGTTAAAGGAACACAAGGAAAGGTGATGGGAACAGAAGTTTGGGTCTGAGAATATCACCCTAAGAATTGGGTGACATGGATGTGAGATTGACTTCAGGGCAAATCTTCCATATCTGTACCATGAATCTAAAAAAGACCAAGGTTTGCTTGCTGGCTTTTTCTTTTTTTCTTTCTTTCTTTCAGGAAGAGTAGGGACATGACATGACATGACATGTTTGAGGAAGAGAACACCATACCCAGTGATTCCCTTTCTCTTGGGAAAATGAGATTTCTGGGGGGTGGAGGGAGGACATTCTACCAGCATTACAACTCCCTGAAGATTTTCCAAATGTCTTTCTTAGAAACCCTTAAGAAAACAGTACACACCATTTGCTTGAGATGGTATTAGGACCCAAGTTCGGTAACTGTGGACTAAGGATGTGAGATTTGACTTCAGGGAACTTCTTCCATATGTATACCATGAGTCTGAAGAAGACCAAGGCAACTTTTAATAAGATCATGAGTCTGCAATCTTTGCTTTGCCTCTAGCTAGCCATGTCTCATTGAATAAGTCCTTTAGCTTCGGACATCATTTTCTGACCTTAAGATAAAGGATTAGACCAGGTGATCTCCAGTACTTAGAACTGAGCTCTGGAGTCTGGCCTTCCCAAGTTTAAATCCCATTAAATAGTTTCTAAATTTTTCTAAGCCTCCTTTTGCCCATCTGTCAAATGAGGATAATAGTTCCCTCTAGATAGGATTGTTACGATCAAGAAATGCCATCCGTTGTTAATTATAATCCTCTGATGCTTAATGTGTAAGGTGAGTTGAATGTAATACTGAATCCAAAATACCCTATATGCACTACCCACTTGCTATACCTCTATTTGCAGGAAAGGTAGAGGAAGGAACTGAGTGGGCCAGTCAACAGCCAAAGCTGTAGACTCAGGGGCTTGGGTTCAATGGAGTGGGAGTGATGGTGAGGGCTCTTGTACTGCAATATCCTATACATTTTAGCATGAAGTGTTCTCTTCCTTCCTTTGAGGTGATGATTTCTTTTTTTAATTTTTTAAATGTTTATTTTTGAGATAGAGAGAGCAAGGTATTGTCAGAGAGAGAGGGAGACACAGAATCTGAAGCAGACTGCAGACTCTGAGCTGTCAGCACAGAGCCAGACGCGGGGCTTGAACCCTCGAACCGCGAGATCATGACCTGAGCCTAAGTCAGACACTTAACTGTCTAAGCCAGCCAGGTGCCCCTAAGGTGTTGATTTATAATCCAGTCTATCTTCAGCCTGATTGTTACAGCTGGGCAGAGTCCCCAAAGGAGAAGCAACTGCACTCCCAGCTCAGAGTGAGGGGAAACTTTTTAAGACAGCGGGGAGGACCTGTAGGCTGCCTTTTATAGGAGAGATTTAGGGAGAAAGGGCCCCACTTGGGCTTAATGAGGTGGGACTGCCCAGCCCAGAATGCCCAGTCCTCCTTCTTGACTGTTTACTCCTGGCAACACTTCTTTTTTGTTTATTTGTTTGTTTGTTGTTTTCAGTATGATTTTGATAACAGTTTCATTGAGACATAATCCGTATGCCATGCACGCACACCCTTAAAGTATGCAGTTCAGATAAGCACTGAGTAATATATGGAACTGTTGAATCATTACATTGTACACCTGAAATTAATACAACACTGTATGTTAACCACACTGGAATTAAAATTTAAAAGAAGAAAGAAAAATTTATAATAAAAAAAGTGAAGTATATACTTCAGTGGCTTTTTAGTACATTCATAGAATTGTATAACCATCACTACAACTTTAGAGCATGTTCACTGCTCCAAAAAGAAACCCATACCTATTAGCAGTTACTCCTTATTCCTCACTAACCTTAGTCCCTGGAAACCACTAATCTGTTCTCTGTTCCTATGGATTTTCCTATTCTGAACATTTCTCCCAAAAGGAGTCATATAAGATGTGGTCATTTGGGTGTGGTTTCTTTCACTTAGCATTATGTTTTCAAGGTTCATCCACATTATAGCATGTATCAGTACTGCACTCTTTCTTATTGCCACGTAATATTCCACTGTAGGGCATACCTCCTTTTGTTTATTAACAAAATAAACAGTTGATTGACATTAAGGCTATGCTCACTTTTTGGTTATTAGAAATAATGCTCTTATCATAAACGTATTTTTGGGTGGATGTGTGTATTCATTTCTCTTGGGTATATACCTAAGAGTGAAATTTTTGAGGTTATATGGTAACTCACTGTCCAGCATTTTGAGGAATTGCCAAACTGTGTTCCAAAGTGGCTGCAACATTTTTTGCTCTTACCAGCAATATATGTGGGCTCTGGTTTCTCCCCCTCCTTGCCAGCACTTGCTCTTCTGTCTTTTTTTTCTTACAGCTATTCTAGTAGGTGTGAAGTGGTAGCTCATTGTGGTTTTGATTTGGTTTGCCTAACTGGCTAATAACATTGAGAATCTTTTCATGTGCTTATATTTATGTATTTTCTTTGGATAAATCTCCATTCAGATCCCTTCTTGCAACATTTTTTTTTCAATATATGAAATTTATTGTCAAATTGGTTTCCATACAACACCCAGTGCTCATCCCAAAAGGTGCCCTCCTCAATACCCATCACCCACCCTCCCCTCCCTCCCACCCCCCATCAACCCTCAGTTTGTTCTCAGTTTTTAAGAGTCTCTCATGCTTTGGCTCTCTCCCACTCTAACCTCTTTTTTTTTTTCTTCCCCTCCCCCATGGGTTTCTGTTAAGTTTCTCAGGATCCACATAAGAGTGAAAACATATGGTATCTGTCTTTCTCTGTATGGCTTATTTCACTTAGCATCACACTCTCCAGTTCCATCCACGTTGCTACAAAGGGCCATATTTCGTTCTTTCTCATTGCCATGTAGTACTCCATTGTGTATATAGACCACAATTTCTTTATCCATTCATCAGTTGATGGACATTTAGGCTCTTTCCACAATTTGGCTATTGTTGAGAGTGCTGCTATAAACACTGGGGTACAAGTGCCCCTATGCATCAGTACTCCTGTATCCCTTGGGTAAATTCCTAGCAGTGCTACTGCTGGGTCATAGGGTAGGTCTACTTTTAATTTTTTGAGGAACCTCCACACTGTTTTCCAGAGTGGCTGCACCAGTTTGCATTCCCACCAACAGTGCAAGAGGGCTCCCGTTTCTCCACATCCTCTCCAGCATCTATAGTCTCCTGATTTGTTCATTTTGGCCACTCTGACTGGCGCGAGGTGATATCTGAGTGTGGTTTTGATTTGTATTTCCCTGATGAGGAGCGACGTCCTTCTTGCAACATTTCTGACAATGCAGCATGACATTAAGATGTGGTCTCATCCTTCATAGATTGGCTGTTGTGTCATTCTAAGTCCTTAAGGATGAGTGTGTGTCCTAGAAAGGAAAGTGAAAGAGCTCTGCTTCCAAGTGTAGACAAGAAGAAAGGGGTCAGCACTTAGGATTCCCATTGTAACTGGGATTGTGTCCATAAGCAGGGAAGGCTGAAAATCAGTGGTTTTCCAGAAATGTGTCCATTCTCAATAGAAGAGCTCTGGACTTGAAAGTAGAAGCATTGGATTCAATTTCTGGTTCTGATCGGTGACTATGACCAACCTGCTTAGTAGGTAACTAAGCCTCTTTCAACTTTCCTTTCTACTACCTTCCCCATTCAACTATCATCCTTCCTTTTTTAAGTTGAAGTATAATTTACCTACAGTATAATCAGCCCTTTTTGCTGTACCATTTGAATTTTAACAAATGTATACAGTTTTGTAATGACCACCACAATCAAGGTAGAGAATATTTCTCTCATTCCAAAAGTTCCCTTTGCTCCTTTGTAGTCATTCTCTTTCCCTGACTGCAAATCTCTGGGAATATTGATCTGATTCCTTTCTTTATCCTTTCGCCTTTTCCAGAATGTCATATAAATGGAATCTTACAGTGGTGGATAGCCTTTTGAACTTGGCTTTTTTTCGTTTAACAGAATGCATTGGAAATTCATCATTGGTATTGCACATATCAGTAAGTTGTTCCGAGTAGTATTCCACTGTATGTATATCTATCATAGTTTATTTATTGACTCATCAGTTGAGAGGCACTTGGATTATTTTCAGGGTTTTTTTGTAATTATGAGTCAAGCCACTAAAAACATTCTCAGATGGGTGAATATAGGTTTCATTTCTTTAGAGTAAATACTAAACTGTTTTTGCAAAGTGGTGTGCAAAGTGTCTATCATTTGGCATTCCCAGCAATATGTGAGAGTTCCAGTTGCTCCATATCTTTGCCAGCACTTGTCACAAACTCCAGTTTTTTCATCTGTGGATGAAGCAGCAATCCCTGCCTTACTGTCTCAGGACTGTTAGAGATAAAAGTGAAACCATATAAGTAGAAGTGCTATGTAAACTGTGAAGTGCTGTAGCCAAGTAAGAAACGCTACTGCCTCTGATCGTAATGATCATGCCCACTTATATACAAAGTGTTGTTTCCCACATGAGCTAAATGTTTCATTTTTCCCCCTACATCTTGGCAGACAACGTGAGTTATGGCAAGCCTAAAGCAGCAAGCGGTTTTGCCTTAGATGCATTCTAGAGTTTGTTTTGGCTCTAGTTTTTGAACTTCTCACAGAAGCAGATAAATGACCAAGATGTAAGTCATCAAGTGTGAGTCAGTTTTATAAAGAAAAATGACCCTATGTGATGGAAGTCAGCAGGAGTGGAGTCAGCAGGACAGACAGTATGACGTGCTATGGGAGAAATACATGCAAGCCTAACCAGGCAGTGTCCCCAGGGCAAGGCAGTTAGGACGTCTATAGCAACTGAGAGGACTGGTTATCTAAAATGCCCCACTGCAGTAGGGGTGAGAGGGGTGGGTAGAAAACTGACAATGAAAGTAATCCTTTCAACATTTTTGAAATTCGAAATTTACTTTTTTCCATGTTAGAAACAGAAAGGCATGAGAAACAAACAAGTGAAGGTTTTCTCCTTGACATGAGTATGAACTAGTACTTACCAGAATATACAGAGGGTTACATGTGGAAATATTTAGAGATACGTATGTATTCGCAAGTCAGTATGCATACATGCATTTCCTTGCTCTGTCATCTGAGGGGGCCTGACACCCCAGTATAAATAAGCACATCTAATCCCCACATCTTGGCATCTAATACCTTTTTCCAGTAGAAAGGAACCTGGGCTCCTTAGAGAAATGGTTCATTCTAAGAACAGGACAGGAAATATATAAGATGAGCCTGGAATGTCTGGAAGTGCTAGAATGTAGGGAAACAGTCAAAAACCTGCCATAATGGGGTATGTCAGACAGGCCAGGAGCCAGCTGAAAGAGCTCCCAGTGGTCAATGCCGGAGCAAGTTGAACAAAATAAAGCAGTATTAGATTATAGCCTGTTGTGATTATGTTAAATGAACATTTGTTAAGTAGAACCCTGGTGTCCAGTAATGAGCCACATTTCAACAAAAGATCACAAGGGAAAGTGAAATAGAGAAGGTTACTACTCACAAGCCCTGGAGGAGGAACATGCCTACAGGGGCCACTCTGGGAAGGCGAGGCAGGCTGCAGGCAGAGAGAGAGGCAGGACCTGGGGCACATGCCTTTACTAGGGTCTGCAGGGGAAAGCTTTGGGGTTATTGGGCTAAAGCTGGATTGGTCGATTCAAATCAAAAACAGCAGGGCTGTGGTCAGCTTCACAGGGGTCTTATCTGAGAGGCATACAAGGGGAAGGCCCTGGGTGGCAGGGGAGAGTATTTATCACAAGGGTGTTTCAGGAAGTCATATCCGGAATTCACATTTACTTGTGACCCTGAGGGCTGTTATCTAGGGCACTGCTCTCAGGAGAGGCTGGTATCAGTTCAGGGTCCCCCAGGCTGCTTGGCCACACAAAATGGATGCTGAGGCAGCAATACCATGGAGTAGGTTAGCTAAACTCTCAACATAGCCCAAACTATACAATAAATATTCATGAATCTAAACTGATAAAAGTAAACAACTGGGTAAATAAATAATAAATAATAAAATACGGTTGACCCTCAACCTGCATAGGTTCACTTATAATAATATGTGGACTCTTTTCAGTAAATACAATACTACAAATACAGAATTTAGTTAATAATAACACCAGTTTGTCTTATTAATTGTGACAAATGTACCATACTAACTTAAGATATTAATAAAAGGAGAAAATTGGGAGCTGGGTGTATAGGAATTCTCTGTACTATCCTTGTTATTATTCTGGAAATCTAAAAATATTCTAAAATAAAAGTTTACTTTTAAAAATTTACCACCTTGCAAAATAAGAACTAGAAAGGCCTAAAATTTCATTTGTATATATAGAATACTTTGCCCCACTGAAAAATACTCCCTGAAGAATTTCAGTTCAATCTTCATGATGTTTTAAATAAGATATGTTCTTTCAAAGGTTGTATTACATGAATTGTGTGAGCTTCAGATGAAACATTCATTATGACTTTTTTTTTTTTTAATTTTTTTTTTTTTCAACGTTTTTTAATTTATTTTGGGACAGAGAGAGACAGAGCCTGAACGGGGGAGGGGCAGAGAGAGAGGGAGACACAGAATCGGAAACAGGCTCCAGGCTCCGAGCCATCAGCCCAGAGCCTGACGCGGGGCTCGAACTCACAGACCGCGAGATCGTGACCTGGCTGAAGTCGGACGCTTAACCGACTGCGCCACCCAGGCGCCCCTCATTATGACTTTTTTATTGTTGTTCATTGAGATACCCCCCAAAAAAGATGACTATAGATGTTTTGGAGGCATTTCCTTTTAAAAATTTAAGGAAATAAGGAGAAGGAATTGTTAAAAAAATAAAATAAAATAAAAACTCGGCAGATGATTATTCAGACTATCAGGCACAAAATCGAAGGCCACTCTTTCTGCCAAGTTAAAAAAGTCCAGCTTGATTGTTGTGTGTTCTCTAAATGTTATTTAGTTCTCTAAAATGGTGTTTAGTTTCACTTCACACATTAACAAATAAGATCAATTTACCAATGTTATAGAACTCTGTGTTTTATAATGTGACCATGGCGTGCAGAATATGTCCACTCAAAAACATCTGGACTATCTAAGTCAGTCAGTCAAGATGTTTTATACCAAAGGAAAACTCCTATATTCCTTTTATCAACTTAATTTATTCCCGGCTGCAAGTCTCCTTTCTCTCTCCCTAAGATAATAGTGATGCCTTTGAAGGACATGTAACAGTTTAATCTTTCATTGCTTTCTAGTGAGCTTCCTGTCCCAGAAAATTTCTGGCAAGATGTTTTCACACTCAGATCCAAATCACTGTCTAATGAAAGTGAGCCAAGAAATTTGCCATCACCCCCCACCCCCCCACCCACCCAAAGAACTTAATGCTCCTCAACCCCACCCCCCAAGACACGGGGCTGCCAACCTCTCAGTTTGTTAGGCCTCTTCTCCTCAGGCTCTGACCTTAGGACTGTGGCCTTTCCCCATTATCACTCTCCAGGAGCACTTTGGCTTCTTATATGCTAAACTGGCTGTTTTTAGGACTTGATGACAAGGTTAGGTAACCTTGCCACCCCGCCTACAAACTATCTAAGTCCTGCAAAGTTAGACAATTACCAGGTACAGAGTTTATTTGTTGATTTGACTTACCTAATCTAAGTCTGGCTCATCACAATTTCAGGCCGAAAACTGTCATCTCTGCAGCTACCTCCACCCTAGGGAATTAAGTCTATCCTCCACTAAATGTACCCGGATATTTCAGCTCCTTCCAGGACTACTGTGTCCTCTCGGGTTTTTCTTTATGATCCTTGTCTAGTTGGTTAAGTAAAATAGTTATTGACTGGCTATGACAGTTGTTGTAACCTGACTCAGTAATGGTAATAGCTACAATTAGCCAAACACTTAAATTGGCCCTAAACTGTGCTCCATGCATGTGGCCTTATTCAGTCCTCTGCACAGTCCTGTAGTAGATATATTGTTGTTCCCATTTTATAGATGGGAGCACTGAGACTCAAAAAACCTGGCAAACATATCTGAGTCCACACAGCTGGTATATGGGAGAACTGCATACAGACAGGTCATGGTTCCATCACACTCACTCCCCTGACTTATTTCCCCCTCCTGCATATCATTTATGGACAGCTGCCAGTCTACCCTAAATAGACCCATCTTTAGACATACCATATTTTTATATACAAGGAAACATAAAAGTACAGATAGGATTTTTTTTTACTTCATATTAATGTTTTAGGCAGAAATTATTATTTTAAATTCAATCAATCACACTTGCTTTGGAAATATAAACTACCATATTTTAAACTTCAAAATGTAGTGTTCTTCAGCTTTTATTAAACTCATTATGTCCTTCTTTCTGGTGACCTCACACTCCACAACAAAAATGTCATACCCAGAAATACTTCATTTCCTAAAGGTATTTTGTCCATATTCCCATTATTATGCCTGAAGTCTCCAGTGAATGTAGTAGATTGCTGAAGGTGGTCCTCCATGAACAGAAAAGATGTGAGGAGATATCTCTCTCCCTCCTGGACCCTGTCAACCTTGTGCATTGAAGGTGTGATGAGTGGGGAAAAGATCATACAGACCACAGCCTTGACTTCTCTCCCCAAAAGCAGAACACCAAGAAAATCAAGCCTAGTGAATATCCACAACATGTAAAAGAAGAAGAAATGTTAATGTTTAATTTGAAACAATATAGGATACTGGAAAGGGTGGGAACCCTGAGGTTTTAGTCTGAAAGCTTCCCTGACCAGCTGTTTGTGGCTCTTGACAACGTCAGCCTCTCTGGGCCTTATTTTCCTTACCTGTAAATTGTAAAATGTCACCATTGGACTGGTGACTGTTTGTTAATGTATTATTTATGTCTCCTCCTCCTTGGGAAAAAAAAAAAAAAGACCTCAAGAAGTTTTTAAAAAACAGTGGAGTAAAAAGTCTAGAGTCACGTAAGAAAGGTTGGAAAGATGTGGGCAATAATGCTTGTGCAAAAGGAGGGGCGCCTGGGTGGCTCAGTTAGTTGAGTGTCTGACTTCAGCTCAGGTCATGATCTCACAGTTCATGAGTTTGGGCCCCTCACTGGGCTCTGTGCTGACAGGAGCCTAGTGCTTACTTTGGATCCTGTGTTTCCCTTTCTCTCTCTACCCCTCCCCTCTCTCTCTTTCTCTCTCTCTCTCTCTCTCTCTCTCTCAAAAATAAATAAGCATTAAAAAAATTAAGCATAATGCTTACGCAAAAGGAAACTGATGCCATTGATTCAAAAGTTGGTCAACCTTCTGGGTAACCTAGACAAAAAAGAGAGAGATGTGGGTTATATTGTTCTCATTATCTGAAAAAGGAATGCAGAGAGGAGGGAAAAGAAGGAAGGAGGAGAAAAAGGGAAAAAGCTGCAACATACCAGAATGTCAGGCAACCCAAACTAAAGTTCTGAGAGGAATTGTTTTATGTGTCCTGAAGAGAATGGATAGTCTTCAAGAGCAGCTCCCAAGACAAAAACATTTGAAACAGTCTTTCTCTGTGGCCATATTTTATATTGACCCTCAATAAAAGGACATCGTTAAAAAGCATTGCTATCTAAAGATACCCATGTAGAGAGCTAAGATAATCTAGTCCAGGTGTGTTGTGCACCAAAAATCTTACTTGCTCCGGGAGAGCTTAGAAAATCTAAGGAATAAATGTCTGTTATGACCCTTAGGATGTCTTTCTCAAACACCAGTCATCTCAGCCAAGCTTTGACAATTGAGATTCCTGGCAAGTCCCTTCTTATATGAAACTAATTCAGGTTTGTGAACATTTTCCTACTTCCATCATCTTCCCATTCCCCCAATGAATCTGCGGATATATATACGTGTATATATATACCCGTGTGTATATATATATATATCTGCAGAGAGGGCTGATCAATTTTATTATTATGGTGACCCATACCAAGGGAAGGGGGAAGAATTTCATTTTCTACTGTATAGAATGCTCTGTGACTGGATTTTCCTTTTACAACAAACATGTATCGCTCAGAATAATAGAGATTAAACCAGGGACCTGGTAAGGGGGAAAGAGAGGGAAAGGTGGGAGGGAGAGAGAATGAAAATGAAGTACAGTTGCATGCAGGTAAATTTGTAAAGGTCTGTTTAACATGTGAAGCCCTAGTGTGGTCCTGTCACTTAGACATTGCTCCACAAATATTTGTTGAGTGATGAAATAATAAATAGAAATGGAAGAGAGCACCAGCCGGCAAGTGTCTGGAGGTGAAGTCGCCAGCTGGCCACCTCGACTAGGAAACGAATGCACTGTGGCTTCTTCAGAACACTTTGTTGTGAGTAGGGCAGCATCATACGGCCCTTTCCAAGAGGAACAGGCCCAAGATGCATCCCCCAGATTCCTAAAAGGGTTCATCTGTCAACCAGAGTTCTATGGCAGAGGCAGGCTGCCAGGAGCACCTCTTCTGATCCAGCATAATTGGGAATGAGCCCTTCCTCTTCTTATCACTCAGCCAGCACTTTTGTTTGCTTCTTGAGGCCACTCTTGGAATATCATCCATTTGTTCATTCAGTCATTTACCCAGAAATACTGCATGAGTGCCTACTATGTGCGAGGCACTGTTCTAGGCTCTGGAGATCCTGCGGTGAAAAAACAAAATCCTCCACCGACAGGGGTTACATTCTTATTAGGTGGAGACAGATAATAAGAAAAATAAGTAAAATGCATGGAATTATAAGTGTTAGGGAGAAAATAAAGCAGGGAAGAGGAATGGGGGGTGTTGGGGAGGGGTGGCTATTGTAAGCTTAAGTAGGGTGGTGAGGGAAGGCTCAGACCTTTGTATCTGAGTAAAGATCAGAAAGGGTTGAGGGAGTGAGCTATCTGGACATATGCAGGAAGAGCATTCAGGCAGAGGGAACAGCAAATGCAAATGCCCTATGGAGATAGGGGTGGAGGTGGGACACATACCTGGCACATTCAAGGAACAGTAAGGAGGCAGGTGTGACATGCTATAGGCAGTGGAAAATTAACATTCTTGGTGATATATACACTGATATATGTAGCTATAGTTGATTCATTTATTTCTCTGTATTATTCTATTGGGTACTCTGTCCTTTTACCATTAAAAGATATTCCTTTCATTCTCTCTCTCTCTCTCTCTCTCTCTCTCTTTCTCTCTCTCTCTCACACACACACACACACACACACACATTTAAAGTTTTTTAATCTTTACTTTTTCATTAGTAAATGTTTAATAAAAAAGTCAAATATGTTTTCACAATTATGAATTTACTACCCACTGTAGCTTAGTTGTGAGATACTATTAAACCATTTGCAAAGGATGAATAGCCTTCCTTTCCTTGCCCAGCATGGAGGAGTTGGGGCAGGCCCGTCCCATTGAGGTGAGGGGATGGAAGCCATGCAGAGGTGCATCAGTGGTGTGTTACAGGATGCAGGGTGGAGTAGGGGCCACGCGGGTGGTGGATAGAAGACAAGGGAGATCGGTTACTTTGAGCAAAGCATTAAATTGATTAAGTAGATACATTTATGGCAAATACATGAAAGCCAGGTAGATCACTGTTGGAAAAGATGCTTATAGGCCTAGAAAGACGGAAGGCTAGAAAGAACCTTGAGATATTGAAATGGAGATGTAGATTTCATTGTGACTTGTATTTTTAAATATATAGACACAGATTAATGTAGGAGTAGTTATTGGTGTGTGTGTGTGTGTGTATGTATGTGTGTGTGTGTGTGTGTGTGTGTGTGTGTGTGTGTGTGTGTTTGAGCTCTGTGTGCTTACAGACCTAGAAACAATGACATTCTGGTAGCATTGAGCACATAGATATTGGATTCTAAATACCATCCAAACATTTTTTGAAGAAATGGGTGACCCCACAGCTGGCACAGAGAAAATTAAGATAAGTCTAAAACATCTTGTCATGCTGGAAGGCAAGGAAACGCTCAAATGATGATGGAGACATATCGGAAAGACCCAGGAGCTGCTTTGGGACAATCTGATGTTCATTATGATAATCATAGATTCCCATATAATGAAAAAATTTGCATCCATGAGTCTATGTAGATTTAAATAAGCAAGTAAATAAATAAATAGATAAATGAGGGGAAAGGGTGAACTCATTCTTACCAAAGAATGCAACTAATCAATATAGAAGGAATGGTGGAAATATAAATCACCATTTGGCAGCTATCACAGAGGTAGGTGGTTGATGCAGGCTGTAGTCATCAGTGGAAGGCAGGTGGACAGAGCGTTGCTAAGGAGCAGGATTCCAGTGCAGTCTTCAGTTTATTGCCCACAAAATACTACTCAAGAGGCAAATAGTGACTTTACAGAGGAGAAACCTGGCCACATGATCAGGATTCGTATGACCAGGTGGTGCAAAGTGTTGACATCCTGTGCCCTCTGATGTGAGGAGGCATCCAGCCAAGCCCAGCTTTGTTCTGGAGCGTTCCTGACAAAACAGCATAAACTAAGTCTGGTCATGAGGCAGTATCCCATGGGGCCAGACTGAGGGCTGTGCTACAGAATGAAAGCCCTGTAATCTTTGACGCTGCAGAGGACCTGAAAGAGGGAGATACAGAGGAACGATTCTGGATTGGAAGACACTGAACAGACTTGAAAACAAAATGCAATGTGTGGTCCTCAGATCAGCAGCATCAGCATCTAGGAACTTGTGGGAAATGCAGAAGAGCAGCCTCACCACCACCACACCCCACACCCACACCCCAGACCTACTGAATCAGGACCTACATTTTAACAAAATCCCCAGTGATTCCTGTGCACACTTAAGTTTGAGAATGGCCGGGGCCCTTGATCAGCAGTTCCTAGGCTTTATCAGAATCACTTAGGAAAACTTTTTAAAAGGACAGGTTCCTACCCCCCTACCCCATACATTGAATTAGGTGCTAAATGGTGAAGTCTGCAACTGGATATTTTTGAGGAACGCTCACAGGTGGTTCTGACACTGAGCCACATGAGGAACCACAGGGCTCTGAATGGTGGTGTCATATGTATAAGTGACCTAAACAGGGTTCATTCCTGATGGGCCTCAAAACACAGGTTGGAGAATCAAGCTAATAATCCAACAGGACGCCTCCAGGCACCAAGACATGGCCCCAAACTAATACTCCAATTCAAGGGTGGAATGTAAATAAATTTTGCTGCTTCACATTTCAGGAGTTTTCCAGAACATTTAAGTGGATTTGAAAAATACTTTTTAAAAGATTGTTTGTACAAACATCATACTCTTTCCAGTCCTTCTTTGGCATAGAGTTTAATCAGATTTAAAATGGTGAGTGTTCTCTGTAAGGTTGTATGTTTCTTTTCTTCTAGGGCATGTAAAACAAGGCATCTGGGTTGTATCACTAAAATACCAAAACATGTCCACCATTTTCAGGAAATTTTTAGGAGTTTATATGCTATAGGTGTTGCATATGTTTGATAGAAGGCTGTAGTAGTCTATTCATTTAGAATTTTTAAAAAGTTTATGCATACTAATTTTTTTTTGTTTTTTTAGAAAAATATTTGGGTAAACCATTTAAGTTTTTTTTAACTGTGTTTTCCAGAACTTAGAAAATTAGGAGAAAATGGAAAGAAATCTTTTAGTCAGCCCTTTTTTAAAAAAAATTTATTTATTTATTTTGAAAGAGAGAGAGTGCAAGAGGGGGAAAGGGCAGAGAGGGAAAAGCAGAGAGAGAATCCCAAACAGGCTCTGTGACACCAGTGCAGAGCCCGATACGGGGTTGGAACTCATGAACCAAGAGATCATGACCTGAGCTGAAATCAAGAGTCGGACGCATAACCGACTAAGCCACCCGGGCATTCCTCTTTTAGTCAACCTTATGTGAAAATATCTTGTTCTCAGATATTCTTGGTTTTTATATTATGCACTCAATTCTCATCAATTCATAGCAAATATGCCTTTACTGTCTTATTAGTATCTGTCAATTTATCTGTGGACATAAAAAGCATCTTCTTTGATTAATTTCTTCCTTGCCATAGGAAAGATATAAAAATACAGAATTTAAAGAGTGAGGCTAAGTATAACGTAAGGATATTCTGTGCATGAGTCTAAGACATGATGCTCCCCAGTCTGACAATGGAACAGAGAGTCCAGGGAGGGACTATAGAGTGGAACAGCAAGGGAAATGTAAGACATTAATAAAAAGTTGTATTTCTAAGTTCAGAGAAATACCATATTAAATGTAGTGCCTCACAAAACCAAATACCCTATCTGGAAATCACTGGATATGTGCCCATTAATATTAATAAAACTGGCTAACCTTTCTACTGGGCTTATAGATGTACAAAGGACTTATCTCCTTTAATCCTGTAATTGTGTAAGGTAGGTGTTCTCATAGGCCTGCTTTAAACTGAAGGAACAGAGGAGAGACTAAATAATTGGTCCAGTACCACACAGTTAGGAAATGTTAGAGCCAAGACTTGAAAACAGCACCTCTGACCTCAGACACAGGCTGCCCCCCACTGCATCTAGTAAAGAATATTTGTCCAGCCAGCATCCCAAAAACATGATCTTGTTTTGATTCGGTTTGGTTTGACTTTTTGGTATGAAATGTGTCACTGTTAAGACTTGAACAGTGTGGGGTTTTTTTTTTTTTTTTTCACTTTTTAGTCTCTGTCATCTACATGCTAGGCACTTTCCACGTAAATATTTCTCTAAAGAGATTCCTTGAACCAGAAACTGAACACATCTTTACCCCTCTGTAGTGAATGTTCACCCACTCTCTACAGGAAAAGCAAGGCTGGTGTTTGGCCCCCACCCCCTCTTGCCACAGCTCCATGTAACCCTTAAATTTCCAGACCCCAAACAGGTCATTCACTTCTATAGAAACTGTCAACACACCCTCTAAAACTGTCAACACCCCCAAACTTCTTTAACTGACTCCCCTGATGACAAGGGGCAGGCTCTAACTTTAGCCCACTCAGGGAGATCCCAAGTCCTGCCAGCTGCATGGCCCCCGTCTCCAAAACAAATCCCCTCTTCTGCGGGTCTGAAGCTCATATCAGCTTCTCCATGTCCAATGTTTTTAGTTTCTGCAGCTCATGTCCTGCGGTTTGTGCCTTGAGCTATGAACCAGGGTCCCCGGCCCATAATCCACTGCTGCCACTAAGCAACAGCACTCTCCCTTCCTGAAACACAGATTGCGGCAAGATTTTTCTGGAAAGGCTTTTCCTGCTGACCCCCTCTCCTCCAGGAAACAGAGGCTTCTTGCCTCTTCCTTTTGACGTCTGCTGCCATCCCCAATAAAGACAAATAAGCAACCACATCAGCTTTATTTGTTCTTCCTCCCCTGTTTTCCTTCTACTCTGAATCCCCATTTTCCTAGGCCCTTGCCCTTCTGGAGCTGGTCTGCAGGGCACAGCCAGAGTGGCCTCTCTAACTGAAGCTGGAGGGGGGAGGCGTTCAGGCCGGAGCATCCCTGAAGTTCTGCAGGCAGTTGGCTGCCTACTGAGGGCTGTGGTATGGCAGGCCCTGTGCTGGCTGCTCTTGTTGTATTGCCCTGACTCTTCTCCCTTTTTTCCCTTGAGCTTTGCCCAGCGAGAACCCACCACTTCCAATCTCTCAGGCCACCTGAGTTAGTGTCTCTAGCAGTTTCTGCAGCTGCCAGTTCTTCTCTTCACCATCAACTTCTTCACTCAAGTGAGCCTGCTGCTGAGGCCCTACGGATGGAGGGAGGGTAGGACAGAAGACGGCAGGGACGGGGGTGGCCTCCCATCAAATCCTCTTCTCAGAGATAACCGAAGCCCAGCAGGGCGTGACCATAGGGTGTCCTGAGGTCAGGAGACCTGAGGTCTAGCCCTGGCATTGCCACTGATTAGCTGGGCGACCCTGGACAAGTCACCTAACCTCTCTGCTTCTGGGGTTTCTTCCTCTAAAAAATACGGAAAGTATTTAAAATTAAATTTAAATGTAGTTTAAAATTTAAATTTAATTTAAAATTAAAATTAAAAAATACGAGAAGTAGCCTCTAACGTCTTTTGATTTATTCACTGTCACTTTATGTAGTAGAACCATATGTCCGGAAGCTGGTCTGCTCAGCTCTTTCCTCATGACAGCCTTGGTGATACAGTGATAGTTGCCAGTGTGCCTCAGTCTCATTTTGGATTATAAGAACAATCTTCCTGTGTCTTGGTTTTAGACTTCTTCCAATGATATATTGATTCTGAATTTATGACACCAGTTATAAAATCATGTGTTGCCATTTCTGACTGTTTCTATCTCTCAAAGTCCACTCACACGACGTAGTTTCTACATGACAGGATGTGTTTTCAGGTTGGACAGATGCAAGGTGAGGTATCCAGAATAGTGAGAGGACATGAGCCCCTGTTTGCTTCAGGATAAAGGAGTTTGGAGAGACCCAGTGCCCACATTCCAGGGTCTTTCTAGATGTAAGTGTTCTTTTGGTGGGGGGGGGGGGGGGGATCACATGGTTAAAAACATTTGGGAAACTCCGAATATTAGCTCCTTCTTGTACATTCATCATGTGCATTAGCATATGTAAAGCTCCAAGAAATCCTGCCAGTGAAGAAATCTTAATTTGTCTTAGCATTTTCCAAACTTATATAGCCCTAGATACTTTCTTCACAAAGTACTCTAACATCTGATAGAACATGTCCCCAGAACAGAGTTTGGGAAACATTTCCACAGAACATTACTGACCTATCTCCATCTGGGTCTTCAGAGGGGAAAGGGATAACTACACCTGCTGGAACATTTATTGAGCACCTACTGTATGCAGAACACATGGGAACAATTCAAAATTGGCAGGTCAACTGTCTACCAGCCCGGATTTCAACATCTAAAGCTACAGAGGGACAGGCACACAAATAAGAATGCCCGTCAATAAACAATACAAATGAAGTGTCCAGTGCAGCCTGGGAGCACTTCCCGAGTAGAATTTCCCTGCACTTGGCTGTCAGTCTCAAGCTCCTTGCTTTGCTCCACCAGGGCAGTTGCCTCTCAGCCGGTTACCTGTTCTCAAGGCAGGACATCTATTGTTTATTTTTATAAATTAGGTGGTTGGCAAGGCACACTGAGTAATTTTATCCTGTGCTGAACATCGTAGAATTTTTGCCGTACGCGTACAGCTCTGTGGGTTTTTATTCAGAATTGGGGTCTGTTCTTTCCTCAGAAAAGATGACATCCTTTTCACAAAGTAAGAAAGGTGCTGGAATGGCCAGTGTCACACCCTGTTGTTTAATCCCATTCTGAATCAAGTGTAATTGTAGTTCATGGACCTGATAATTCCCGGACAGAGGGCCCGAGGGCCTCAGGTCACCCTTCTAAAACCTATTTGTGATGCACCGTTATTTTTCTGAGCACTTCCCCTCGAACCAAACCATATCCATGTGTCCTCACTTCCTCACACAGGCCCTGCCCACGCCCTCTTTCCCCATTTCCTGTTTCCTATTTCCTTCCTGCCAGCGGCCCTTAGACTTTCTGTTGACACATTTTTTTTCTCAATTTTTGCCTTGCCCCTTTTCCACCTTTCTTCTGCCTCTCCTTTCTGGCCTCGTTAAGAGACACAAAGGCTCATTCTTTTTGAAGGCTTAATCCTTAGAAGTTCCTCTCTGCAAGGGGCACCTGGGTGACTCAGTCTGTTAGGCGTCGACTTCGGTTCAGGTCACGATCAAATGGTTCATGGGTTCAAGCACCACATCGAGCTCTGTGCTGACAGCTCAGAGCCTGGAGCCTGCTTCGGATTCTGTCTCTCCCTCTCTCTCTCTGCTCCTCCCCTGCTTGTACTCTGTCTCTCTCTCTTTCTCAAAAATAAATGAACATTAAAAAAAAAAGTTCCTCTCCGTGAAACATAGAAGGGAAGCCAGCACTGTAATGAAAAGGCCAACATTGTTTCTACGAAGACTGTATCTTGAAAAAGAAGTTGCTTATTATTTTTAATTATCAATATTAGTTGACATTTATTGAGTATGTGTTCTGCTCCAAGCATGAGGGCCCTTTACATATATGGTCTATTTTATTAGTCACCACAACCCTTATGATACAGGACATTTATTATCCCCATTTTATGGATGAGCAGTTGAGTCTCAAGGAAGATCGGAACCTTGCTCAAAGTCATAGAAAGAGTAAAAAGAAGTGCCAAGAAATGAGCCTGCATTTCTCTGGCTCCCCATCCTGTGTTCTCCCTCCTCTCCCCCTGCCCTCCTGTAGAGCAAGGAAGTTGAAGAGACAGAATTCTGGTTTTCATCAGATTTATTCCCCAACAAGTCTCATTCACAGAAGCTCACCCCTCCACACATGCACTGCACAGACAGCAGATTGAATTACCTCCTTAATGATCTGTTATATCCACCAGTGTCCAGCTTGGCCAGGACGTAATTGATCTTGGTGAGATGCCAGTGTCCTTTGTTTCTTCACACAGATTTGTCTTCAGGGGAACATATGCCAACACATGCAAACCATATTATTCGCTTCCATTCTCTCCTTCCTGCTTGATCATTAGTGTTGGTTTCATTATTAGTCTCCTGTTCCCTGCTCACCATCCTCACTGCAATTGGCAAACATTTCTCATTGGACCCTACAAGGGAAAGCGTGATTTGCTGGGCTTGCTTTTAGTTTCCTGTGAAAGGTATCCACTTACCTGGGGTCGTAAGTGATTCACAGCATGTCTCAGAACCTCTGGCCCTTGTTGGTGGCCCCGAGAGACAGCCTTCACTCTCCTCCTCTTTCGAATCACTGACTTCCCCATCCAGGGGACTTAAGTAATTGGCGGGGGTGGGTGGGGGGGTAGGGGGCACGCCTTCCTGTCCATCACTCAAGGCACCTCAGAATGGGCCCAGCCAATTCTGGAGCATATGAGAAGGCCACCACTACCCTCATTCTCTGATGCCAAATTGTCTCAAGGAAAATGGGATCTTCCCGTCATGGGCCAAATTACCCATAAGCCTTCTGTGTCATGGCTCCCTAGACATCCTTCCCCAGCACTGGCCTCTTGAGCCTCTTGGGTAAAGAGCAAGCTGACAGGGTGGGGCTGTCAGCCTCACTTCCCCTACTGTAGTCCCCAGATACCCTGGACACCCAGGTGCTTGGACACTCTTCTGAGAAGGGCAGCATCAGCAAGGAGTGCCTTGTACCTGACTCAGAACACGAGGTTATTAAGCACCTCCCACTCAAGCTGGACTCTGTTCTGGGGAATAGATTAGTAAAACAATCAATACCTGCTTTCAAGAAGCTCAAATTCCAGTGGCAGGAGCCGGGGGAAAGTGGTCACATATCAGTGATAAAGCTAGGTTAGAGCAGAGAATGGATTAACCATGTGAGGGTTCAAGAAAGGCTTCCTGGAGGAGATGATGTCTGGGCTACTTGGCAACCAGTTGGATGTGGGGATACAAGGTGAAGGAGGAGTCAAGGGCTGGGGTCAGGATGGGCTTATAGAGCCCTTGGGCCCTTCGGGTGGAAATGCCTAGTTAATTCTTGGATATACGGGACATATCCTGTATGTTCAGAGATAGCAGCAGGGAGGTGGGTAAAACCAGGTAAGTGAAGGAAATAATCTTGGGAAAGAGTATAGCATAAGAAGAGATCCAAGAAGAGCCAAGGACAGAGCCCCAAGAAATACCAGCATTCATGAACTGACGTGTGCCAGCAGAGGACAATATTATGAGCATGGGCTCTGGGACTGGGCTGCCCATGTCGGGATCCCACCTTCACGACTTACCAGTAGTATGACCCTGTTGTGAGTGACTGCCACACCTCCAACAGCTGTTCCATTTCATCTACAAAATGGGGTGATAATGACATATACCTCATGGGGTTGTTGCAGATTTAAATTAAGTAATACATGTTAAGCACTTAAAACAGTCTCTTTAAGTAGACTGTATAAGAGTGTTCTTAATAACATTATTCCTTCACTGATGTCAGAAAAGGAAAAAAGGAAAAAGACAGCCTATGACAGAGTCAGCCTCTCTCGGTACCCACTGACATTGCTCAGCTGAGATCCCCAGCGAGGAAAGATAAAGGAGAATCCCAATGGAAGCCAGATCACAGCTGGGATGGGAAGGGACGGATCATGCTGGATGGTACAAATGCCACCATCTTCTGGGAGGGCAGGGATGGTGTCTGCCTTGCTCACTGTATGCCCCAGTGGCCAGAGGAGTGCCTAGTAGAGTGTGAGCTCCTTAAGGATAGAAGAGCCCTCAGTAAACATTTGCTCAATGAGTATGTATTTTCTGAAGGTCCTGCAACTCAACTGGCATGAAGAGGCTGCAGGGACTAGGGAAAGCATATGGACCACTCCAATGGTGGCCACAGCTTGGGGAGAAAGCTTGGGGACATCTCCTGACTCGCTTGACCCTCTGTCCGGGACACCTAGATGTTTCTGTGAGTGAGCTGCAGGAGGGAATCTCCCAGGCCTTCTCCCTTCCAGACTCTTGAATTCATGAGGACCCTGTCCTATTCTGCATGGCATAGAAAACTTGGAATTTTAGACAGGTGACAGAACAGGAGCATTTGTAGACAATCGGCATGTGCTTACACCATGGTCTCCACGACCTCTCAGAACACCAACGTTCTGTTTCCAAAGGGAATGTTCCTCGGCTGCTTAGGTCTTTGAGCTGAACTCACCATAGTTTTGTTAAGACATTTCTTTGCTCATAGATCAGGGTAGCTGTTGGAGCTCTCATACAGTTTAAAAAGCTATAATGAATCCACTCTTTGGTCTCGTGCTCATGAGAGAAAATGGGAAGTAGTAAAGCAAAATAGTTTAAAAGCACAGGCTTTTGGGGCACCTGGGTGGCTCAGTCGGTTAGGCGTCTGACTTTGGCTCAGGTCATGATCTCACAGTTTGTGGGTTTGAGCCCTGAGTCGGGCTATGTGCTGACAGCTCGGAGCCTGGAGCCTGCTTGGGATTCTGTGTCTCCCTCTCTCTCCCCTTCCCCTGCTTGTGCGCTCTCTCTCTCTCTCTCAAAACTAAATAAACTTAAAATAAAAATATAAAAGCACAAGCTTTTGATTTGGCTCGTTCCTAGTGCACAGGTTGTGTAACCTTGGACGAGCTACCCCTGCCACTCTGAACTTCAGCTTCCTCATTTGTAAAATGGGAATGGCATTAGTCCCAGCCTGTGAGGCCAAGGATCAAAAGGGATAAGCAGTGTCCCTCTCACAAGTGCATGCCCAATACATGGCAGCAGTTGTTAAGTATTATTATTGTTATTAAAATCATGTGAAGAGGAAACAAAATTCATAAATGGCCCTGCGATAGGATCAGGATAGTTTGGAGCTAACAACTCACTTATGTCAAGACTTGTTATGTGAACTCCTAGCCATGGGTTTTAATCCTATTATTGAAATTGAATGAAATAGCAAAGACCCTATTCTAGGACTATCAATAAATACTTTCACAAAAGGAGAAGACATGAATGAAATAAGTCTCACTCTTGAGTACCATTTAATAATTGGTTTCAGAATGAATGATCCATCCAGTGGAGTATGGTAGGAGATCGAGCAGAGGCTAACAGATCCCGCACAGCTGTTGGCAGTTCTCTACAGTCCATTTAACCAGCAATGGCATTTGCATACCTAAGTCTCCATGTTTCCTCTGGTTGCTTTTAAAACAGTAAACAGCCATAAAAAAGAATGAAATCTTGCCATTTGCGACAACATGGATGGACCTGAGTGCATCAAGCTAAGTAAAAGAAGTCAGACAGGGAAAGACAAATACCTATGATCTCACTTACCTGTAGAATTAAAAAACAAAACAAAACAGTAACAACAACAACAAACCAAGCTCATACAGAAAACAGATTGGTATTTGTCGGAAGCGGGGGTTAGAGGGTGGGAAAAATGTGTGAGGGTCAAAAGGTACAAACTTCAAATAATAAACAATTAAGTCATGAGGATGTGATGTACAGCATGGTAATTATAGTTAATACTGTATTGCACATATGAAAGTTGCTTAAGAGAGTAGTTTGTAAAAGTCCTCATTAGAAGAAAAAAAATTTTGTGTAACTAAGTATGGTGATGGGTGTTGACTAGACTTATTGTAGCCACCATTTCATAATATATGTAAGTGTTGAATCACTATGTTGTACGCCCGAAACTAATATAATGTTATGTGTCAACTATACCTGAATTTTAAAAAAGTAATGCAGGGGTGCCTGGGTGGCTCAGTTGGTTGAGCATCCAACTTCAGCTCAGGTCATGATCTCACGGTTCATGGGTTTGGGCTCCACATCAGGGTCTGTGCTGACAGCTCAGAGCCTGGAGCCTGCTTCTGAATCTGTGTTTCCCTATCTCTCTGTCCTTCCCCTGCTCACACTCTGTCTCTCAAAAATGAATAAACATAAAAAAAAAAAAGTAATGCAATGTCACAAAGAGTGGAACAGCACAACATTTTCAGAACTTTTAATAAATGTATTCTTTATACAAAAAGGCAGTTTAAATTAAGTATGTCACATTTGGAATTGAGCACTTGTCAGAGCTTCTAGAATTCACATCCTGGGAATATTTACATGTAACTTGTGACATGAACTGTTGGTTAAATGGAACCAAAATAAACAAAAAGTATTTTTTTTTTAAAAAAAAAACAGTAAACAATTCTGGGGAATATAGAATTTTGAATATTTAGGGAATTTTTAGTTGAAGAACTTGAGAATAAACATCTTTTGCAAACTATGGGGACAACATTCTGCAAACAATAGAAGGATGATTTCTGTCCTCCAGGAGTTGACAATTTAGAAAAGGTGGATATATAAACCACTAACTTAACTGCAAGGCAGAACATGCTATCTTACTTTCCTTATAGTTGTTCCAACTCCTCCTGCTCTGCCTAGCATAGTTCCTGGCAGATTCATGGGCATACAGTAACTGTGGAAAGAATAAGCACCGTTACAGAGAAATGAATAAAGTACTTTGGGAGACCAGCAGGGACCAAGGAATGGTAAAAAGACTGGACTTCCAAAGATGGTAGCATACAGATGGGTAAAGTTGGCCTTGTACTCAATCATATTATCTACTGTACTGCTCTTTAACTGCTTGCTTATGTTATTTTCCCCCATAAGGTCCCAACCTCCCCAAGAGTAGGTACCATATCTGTCTTGTTTACTAGTGTCCAACATGGTACATGGGATATAGTAGATCCTGAACATACTCAATAAGTTTTTGTTAAAACAAGGAGGGTCATCCGACATATTTATCAAGGCTTCCTCCCACCCCAGTCGCAAGTTAACGGCAACTCAACTCAAGCCTGCTTAAGCAAAGTTCGGGCATTTTTTGGTATATATATATGGACTCCTCATAGGACTTCAAGTGTGGCTGGTCAGGAATCTAAGGTCCTCAGGAATCCATCTTTATCTTTCTTTTGTGTTATCTTCATTCTTAGGCAGGTGCCCCTGATATCATGGCGAAAGGCATCTGACTCATATCTTTACATGTTACAACTCCAGCAAAAAAAAAAAAAAAAAAAAAAAATTGTGTCTTTTTTCCTGATAGTTTCAGGAAAAGACTCAATCAAGGAGGGCTCTGGTTGGCCTGGCTTAGGTTATATACCCATCTTTGAACAAATCACTGAGTCCGGGCCTAAAGGCTGGGGAGGAGCAGCACCATGAATTCTGTATAGATGAAGATAAAGAAAGCTGATTCATATAAGAGACATCAGACAGCCAGAGTTAACACACAAAACTCCCTATGTATTCACATCCCAAGGAAACTGGACAATAGCACAGAGATAGGAATAGCCAGAGAATAGGAAGTGATACAAAACATAGTAGGGTTGAAATGTCGGACAGATGAACGGTGGCCAACAGTGGGAATTAATGTTGAAGATATTAATATAGATCAGATGGTGCTAGGCTTGAAGGCCAAAAAAAGAGGTTTAGAGTTTATTCTATAGAGAGTTGTGATACAATGTGAGGGGAACAAGATGGAATATAATCCAAGGTATATTTAGGGCTTCTCTAGAAGCCACCTTTAGGGGCCTCTCTTTTCCCTTCTGTGTCCCTCCAAAACCACGAGTCACTGGTGGAAACATGCCAAGCAGGACATGGGGTTCAAGAGGCTCTCCTGCAGCCACTTCATGTCCAGAAGGACGCCTGGGCATATGTAACCTGCTGGCCTCTGCAGCCTCAACACAGAGATTCCCAGCATGAATATGTCACAGTCTCTGCTGTAAGCAGCTCCCAGCAGGGGAAGTTTGGTCTCGGACAAAGTACTGGAAATATACCTTCATATACACGTATACGAATATGTACACACACACACACACACACACATATGAATACATATAGGACTGGGTGTTTTGAATAGGAAAAAGGGGATATTTTATTCCTCATGAGGAGTCAAGGAAGCCTTCAGAGAAGAGGGAATATGTGTGTTAATCCTTTTACTAGGAAAGGCTTGTGCTCAGGGCACAGACCCTTCTCAGGGCAAGCACAGATTCTTCCTGGTTCAGCCTTGGGCTCCTTCCTTGCAGTTAGGAGAACCTAGAGATTCCTTTCTTCAGGACTTCTGTGTTCTGCTTCCTGGAATTCAGCTTCTCTACAGCTCAGGTAACAGCACTACCAATGGCATTCCTAGCAGTAAACACTTATTGAGCCTGGGACTACATACCCAGTGTCGCGTGACCTTTGGATACAATCTCCATTCTCACCCTCACGATCCTGTTATGAGGTAAATACTATCCCATTTTACCAAAGAGGAAATCGAGGCTGATAGCTAGGCGACCTGCCTGAGGCCCAGGCATGAGGAGACAGTGGAATGGGAGCCAACACAGCTCACTCAGCCCAGTGCCATGCTCTCCACCTCTGGGCCCTCTGCCTGCCCCTGCCTGCTGGCAAGTGGGCGACACCCCGGCCTCAGGGAGGTTACAGAGACGGCCATCTGTGCAGTACTACAGAAATGACGCTTCAGCTGTGACTACGGGCTACACCAGGGGTGCAGAAAGGGACACTGAACCCGTGACGTAGTTTTCACCCTAAGTATGAGAAAGAATCACCGGGGAGTTATCTTAAAAAGCAGCTTCCTGGGGCGCCTGGGTGGCTCAGTTGGTTGAGCATCTGACTTGGGCTCAGGTCATGATCTCACAGCTCGTGAGTTCGAGCCCCACATCGGGCTCTGTGCTGACAGCTCGGAGCCTGGAGCCCGCTTTGGATTCTGTGCCTCCCTCTCTCTCTGCCCCTAACCCACTCACATTCTGTCTGTCTCTCTCAAAAATAAACATTAAAAAAAAAAAAAAAAAAAGCAGCTTCCTGGGACCTGCTCTCAGAGACTCTGGGCGAGAACTTGAAATCTGCATTTCAACAAACACCCTACTACTACCACTAGAGGTTCCAAGGCCAGTGATGTGCATTTTTTTTTTTTAATTTTTTTTTTCAACGTTTTTTATTTATTTTTGGGACAGAGAGAGACAGAGCATGAACGGGGGAGGGGCAGAGAGAGAGGGAGACACAGAATCGGAAACAGGCTCCAGGCTCCGAGCCATCAGCCCAGAGCCTGACGCGGGGCTCGAACTCACGGACCGCGAGATCGTGACCTGGCTGAAGTCGGACGCTTAACCGACTGCGCCACCCAGGCGCCCCTGGTGATGTGCATTTTAAAGAGTGCTACTTAGGCAGGGGTGTGTGTGTGTGTGTGTGTGTGTGTGTGTGTGTGTGTGTGTGAGACAATGTGTGTGTATGCCCACATGCCCACGGTTCAAGGGTTGTCTTAGGAAAGCTCTGCGAAGGTCAGATGTCAATGTGCACTGCATATCGACAGAGCGGCTTTGTCTGGGTTTTCACTGTCTTCTTTAGATCTCACCATTCGAGCCCAGCCCTTGCAGTTAGGGGGACCAGATACCCACTACAAAGGATCATCTTTCTATGAACATTGCTCAGCATATTAAAAAAAAAAAAAAAAAAAAAAACTTTTTGGCACAAAGACATTTGTCGCTTTTTTCTGGACCTGGGAACAGCAGTAGGAAGTGTTCAGGCCTTTTCCCAAATATAATCCCTGACCAATTGGAGGCTGAGAATCCTCTCTGCCAGCGGCCTCCTGGGACCCTGGGTGGCCTGCCTGTCGGTCAGAGGCACCAAGCACCCCCACACTGGAGATGTGGGAAAGATGCTCTTAGTCCTTGAGGACGTAAGGTCTAGTGGGGGAGACAGAACAGACCCATGTGAAAGAGTCAGACACACAAATACAATAAAAATAAAGCAGATGCAAATCCTTGCAGCAGTGAGAATCCCAGTACAGATGTGAGCTTGGTCTCAGGGTCCACCATCAAGTCACAGGAAGAAGTTGAATGTGAGTTGCTAGGTGAGCATCAGAAAAGCCTTCCTAGAAGAGGTCACATTCACTCCTTTGCCATGTCTCATGGAGCACTTACTGTGGGCACTGCTACTGGTGGGCATGGCAGACCCAGGGTCTGCTTTTGGGGGAACACAGTGCTGACTGTGCAGGGGGTCTGGGGTCAAGGAGACTGGGGGCCCCACATAGCCCAGCACATCACCCAGCCCAGATGGGAAATCAGAGCAGTCCTCTTCAAGAAAGTGGTGTTTTCATCAGATTCCTAAAGGCAGCCCTGCCCCTGACCTTAGGGGAGCCAAGATGAAGTACAAAGGACAAAGCAAAAAGAAGGCCCCAGCCTGTGGCCTTCCCACCTTCTCTTTCCACCCTGGCTTGTGTGCCTGGGTGTGGACACTTCAGACCTCCAGTTCAAACTCCATCCACACACCACACCCCCACAGGCCCTCCGCCAGCCTTTGGGCCTGGAGTTATGATCTCCCTACAGGAAGACTGATCCAGATACCAGGCTCTTGCAGGCCCAGAAGTGGGATTGAGCTGTTTAGACAGGGGACTTGGGATTCCTGAGTCTTCAGGAATGAATGATCTGGAAGTGAGTGCACAGACACTGGGCAGACCCATTCCCTCCACCCCATCACAGGCCTTCTAAAGCATGGGACCCAAGGCAGGTCCTGAGGGCAGTTTTACCTAATCAAAGTCTGGGGGCCAGGGAGACCCATCCCATAGAAGACCCCTGAAATGAGAAAAGGCCTTGGTCATCTCCCTAAAAGCAGGAGTGTGGAGAAAGGTCGAAGGTGAGGTTGCAGAACTGATGGGGGCCTGGTGGCCAAGGTCAGGATTTGGCTTCACAAAGGACACGGGCAGGACATGGTGGGGGCCAGGGAAAGGTAATTTATGAATGGAGCACAAGCATTCCTTCCAGACTGAGCTTGTGTGATGCCAACAAGGTGTTTGATGTGAGGAGAGCAAGCTGTTGAGTTTGGCTAGGCCTGAGAGTACTGACAAAAGCAAAAGAGGCAGAAAAGAAGTGTCTGGAGAGGAGCAGTTGTGGAGTTTGTAGGCCTGTACCCAGGGTCAGGCCCTCAGGGTAATCCCAGAGCCTCTGGGAGGGACTCTTACGGAATTAGGTGGGGGCCAGATTCTGTCTTTATTCTGTGCTAACCATTCAAATAGGGCAAAGTAATCTGCCACATTTAACATCTTTCTACTCTACACTTGAGTTTTAGTACTCTCTATATGTGCAGTTTTTGTGTTTTTCTGTGTTATTCCAGTGTCCTGAAATTCTTTCTGGATTGGCAACACATCCCATTTTCCACTTAATAAATACAACCACCGTTTATGCCTTGGGCAACATTTTTCAGTCATTGCCAAATCCTTATGGGTTTTTTTGTGACATTCGTTTTTCATAATTAGTGATGAAAGTCACATCACTTAATGCCTATAAAATTATAAATACATCAGTCCGCAATAAGACTTTTTTTTTGTCCCTGAAGTCTGTACGCAGATGGTGTGTGTGTGTGTGTGTGTGTGCGCGCGCGCGCGCATGTGTGCGTGTACGTTTGTGTGTGTGTTTATGATAACAGTGCTTACATAATCTCAACAACCAGGCCCTGGGGACTCACACTTGGAGATGGAACGGCTGGTTTAAATTAGGTTTCCATGTGAAATACTGTATCGCTATTTTTTTCCTAACATTGTGGGAAAGTATATGGAAAATGATTTGACTGATAGGAAATAAATCTGGATGCATGATCAGGATTGAGGCACCAACCACGTGGTGGTCTGCGTCTGCTCTGTGAAGCTGGCCTCTCCAAGGGAAGATGGATTAACCCTTTCAGGCCACTAGACTAGTAAGTCACTGTGTGGGACCAGAATAGCCTGAAAGAGCAGTGACTCTCCAGAGCTGCTGATTGGCAATCAGTTTCAGTAAAAAAAGAACTACAGCCATAAGAAGAATATAGCCAGAGGGCTCAAGAACTAATGCATCAGGGAAACATTAAAAGACACAAAAAACCAAAAAAAGACACAAAAAAGTGTCTTTGGGAAACACTTTTAACTTTTGGGGATTTATTTTCATTTGTAAGAAGATGAGCTTGAATTTCTAGCTCAAAGAGTCAATAATTATGATTCTAAGTGTTTGCTCACAGTTTCCCAGAGCAGGATAGGGATCATTAAAGGCAAATCACATGAAAGGAAAAACTACACAGAACACCCATGACACCCAGTATTGACAAAATAGTTTCTTGCTCTGGAGAGTCAGGGTTTCACAAAGGTGACTTTTCACTGGGTAACCAGGTGATGAGGGTACAAGGCATAGAGACAGTGAGCAAGGAATCGCTTATAGCTGCAGGAGAAAGGATGGATCTGGGACTCGAGAAGGCTCCTGTGTGCTCAAAACAGCCCCGGGAGATCAGAACAAATGGCCATCTTAGGTTCTCCTCTTCCCAAGAGGCTCTGAATTCCTTGCAGGATGATCTGGACCCAGGCTTGTCCTAGGAGTCTGATTCCAGATCTGTTCTCCTGATGTTGCACGAAGTCCAGAGCAGGCTGAGAGCAGAGGTGCGTGCTCAGGGCCCACTGGGCTGGGGCAGGCCTGGGGCAGGGGCTCAGGGTGGCAGGTGGTCCCTCACATCCTGCATCAGCACTCCTGGCTGGTCCCATGGTGTGACCCTGTTTTATCGATGAAGGTCCCTGGTGCCACTGTTTTGCTTTTTGTTTCTGTGTAAGAAAGGGAAAGAGGTGTTCAGCATCTCTCTCTTCTGTTCTCCTTTTTTCATTGCTTTAATTATTTTTTTGGTACTCTCCTTGGTGTCTTCTCCTTTTAGTCTGACTCTGTGTTCAAATATGCAGCTCTTAAGCAAGTGCTTAGGAAAACCTAAGCGGTGCCAAGTTTAAAGAAACTGTCACCCCTCATCAGATAAAAGAGTACCGCACTGGGAGTCCTAGTTTTGACATTAACAAGAACTGTGACCTCAGAAGATCACTTCTCCCATGAGCCATAGATTCTTCATCTGGAAAAATGGGTTTGGACCGCCCTCTGTGGTTGCTGCCAGCACTAAATGTCATTCGTTCCTACCATTTTATCAATGGGGCTGGTGGGGGTGGGAGGGAAGTGCAGTATGCCGTAGACCTTAAACTCTTTTTTTTGTTGCAGTTGTCGTGGGTCACCATGAGCAGGTGTTCTGGCCTCACTCTCCCTCAGACCAGGGAAATGAGGTGGTCCCAGGTGCCAGCACTGTTACTGAACCAGTGCAGCTAATGGGCCACGTGGGGTCAAGACCAAGGCTTTGGTTTGTTAACAACTAAGTTTATCAGTCCAGACATTAGCTAGGAGGGAGAAAGTAACTTAAATGAACACAAGTATTCAAGCACCAAAGTATAGGTAGCAGCAAAATAATCTTAGAGATTAAGCAGAGGATCGAGGCTGCGTATCATAAAGGGGGGGGGGACTTAGAAGTAGGTTATTATTAAATGTTATACTCTACTCTGTGTCGTAGAAAAAACTAATCACATTAGAATAACTTTCATCCCAGACCTTGTGTATACACATCAGGCATTTAGTGAGTGGTTAATAGTGCTACCTCTGCGGCCCACACACCTAAATTCAAATTCAGGCTTTACCACTTTGGGTTGAAGACTTGCGCAAATCTCTTAGGCCCTCTGTCCTTCAGTTTCCTCATCTATAAAATGAGGATAATAATAATCCCTGACTCCAGATTGTTGTGAGAGATGAGTTAACATATGTAAAGTGCTTAGAATAATTCCCGGCACCCGGCACATAGTAAGTGCTATGTAAGTATCTGTTCATTATTAGTTAGTCATTTGAGCAGCATAATAGATAAGGGGTTTATGAAAGATAGTTTAAATATATAATTTTTTTGCATTTTTCATTTGATAGCATGCATTTTACTACTTGATAAATATTCTTTTATTTATGGACTAAGTGCATTGATTGCATTTAATCTTGCTGCCCATCAGTCAAACGTATTTATATGTATTTTAATCAATATTATCCTTGGGCTTTATTTTCTTATAGTCTCATGGAAGTTTATGGATCCAGAGGGAGTTCATGAATTACCTTTCAGCCTCCTTACTTTAAAGATGAAGAATATGGAGAAGTGAAGTGACTTTCCCAGAATCCCATAGCAAAGCAGTGATGGAGACCCAGAGCTTCACCTCCAATCTCTCAGCTGGGTCTTTCATTTCCCAGTACTAAACTGATTTAAAAAAGAAAAAGAGTGGGGTACCGGGTGGCTCAGTCAGTTGAGCTACCGACTTCGGCTCAGGTCTTGATTTTGCAGTTTGTGAGTTTGAGCCCTACATCAGGCTCTGCGCTGACATCTCAAGCCTGCTCCAAATTCTGTGTCTCCTCTCTCTGCCCCTCCCTTGCTCACACACACACACACACTCTCTCTCAAAAATAAACATTAAAAATTAAAAGAAAAAAGAAAGAAAGAAAAGAAAAAGAGTTTTCCTGTGGAAAAAAACATTCCTTGAGTTTGCAGGACATAGGTTCAGTGGATCCCCTCTCTGCATTTTCTAGGTGAGCTCCTGGGTAACGTGGCTGATCCTCACAGCGGGCTCCATGGAGGAGAAGCGAGAAGTCTTCTCCTATTTGGTGCACGTGGCCAAATGCTGCTGGAACATGGGCAACTACAATGCTGTCATGGAGTTCTTGGCCGGCCTCAGGTATGGGAGTGGGGAATACAGTTATCTGGGTACGAGGTGAATGGCACTGAATTAATTGCCCTGGAAACCACATTTACCCAAACCAGGCACTTAGTAGTGATTATTTGCAGGAAATACATTATCCTTTGCTAACACCACAAACCTTGCCCCTCAAAGATGTAGCAGAATTCAGCCCTTATGGCCAGTCATGCTCCTAATTAACTGTCTGCTCTGATCTGTTGGCCAAGCTGGGTAAAATTTCCTGCTTGCATAACACCATCCGCCCCATCACTGACCGCTGCTTACCCTCTGTGTCCTATAAACCCCACTGTTATCTATCTCTTTGCAGCTCTGCCTTATGAATTGCCTCAGCACTGTAGAATCCCAGCCACTGCCTGGGAATGGCTAATACTGATAATAAGCATTCAATAAAAGTAGTTCTTATTTTTATTGAACACTTACTATGTATCAGGCACTGGGCTGTGCATTTCCTATGCATTAAATATTTTAATTCTCGTAACAGTTTCTTGGTAGATGCTATATAAATTCCTACATCTTGCAAAAGAAGGAACTAAAGTTAGAAGTTAAGTCATTCACCCCAGGCCACCTGGAATGGCTGGGATGTGAATGCAGGCAGCTTTGATTTGAGAGTCCTTGCCCTTCACCTCTGATATCCTGCTCTTATGCCTTCTCCACTAAGCTAATAATAAGATCACCATTTTATCAATAAAGTCTTCTACCTTTTTCCCTTTCAAGCCTCAGTTACCCGGCATAAAGTAACTGCCCCTCACTCTTAATGGAAGGCAATGTGGTGTGAGGAAGAGCATGAGTTGTTGGGTCAGAACAGTGGGATCAAATCCTGGCTCCCCCATGGAATAGCTGTGTGGTCTGGGCAAGGTGCTCGACCTCCTTGAGCCCCAGTTTCTTTATCTGTAAAATGGGGATGATAATAATAAAAAGCACCTACTTCCTCACCCAGGATTTAGTGAGATAGTACAAAGTGTTTAGCACACATGTTTGGCATGCAGTGAGGCCCCATAAAGCGAACCTGTTGTTCTCAGTGTCTGAGATTCACCTTCCCAGTGAGGGTTCTCACTATAAATAGATCTTGCTCCCTAACGTTATCGGGATTTTTCTTTGATTCTCCAGATCCCTGCAAAGGGATTCGTGGTTGGGGGAAAAAGGAAATTTCTCAGAGTTGGAATTTTTTTTGTCCTTTTGAGCTTTCTTAACTAAGAATAAACTCAAATGACTGTGTCATTGGCATTCAAAATGATACATACAAATGTATCAGGCATGGCTCAAAAGAAGGAAAAAATAGAAAAAATACTGAGAGAACAGGAGATGATTTGGATGATTGGATTCTCTTTGTGATAAATTTTCTACAAAGAACCTCTGGTATTTTTCTTTAAAGAGAAGATTACATTATGATAACATAGTTCTATTTGAATGTGACTTCTCCTCTGTGTTTGGCAAGTTGGTGCCAGCTATTGGCTGGGGACCTCACTTCCTCTCTTCTGGACATCACTGTCCTCAAAGCATGGCAGCTGGCTTGCTCCGAAGTGAATGACAAGAAAACAAGGCAGAAGCTGCAGTGCCTTTTATGACCCAGCCTCAGAAGTCACACACTGTCACTTTACTACATTATACTGGTCACATAAGACTAGCACTGGTTGATTGTGGGTGGGGTCTGTGCTACACAGGGAGGTGTGGATCATTGGAAGAAACAATTTGAAGTAAAAAGATTTACATATAACAATATTTACTCAATCATGGTGTCAATTTAAAATAACCCAGGGGCGCCTGGGTGGCTTAGTTGGTTAAGCATCTGACTCTTGATTTTCAGCTCAGGTCATGATATCACAGTTCATGAGTTCGAGCCCCGCATTGGGCTCTGTGCTGACAGTAGGGAGTGAGCCTGCTTGGGATTCTTTCTCTCCCTCTCTCTGTCCCTCTGCTCCTCCCCCACTCATGAGCAATAAATAAATAAATACATAAATAAATAAATTTTAAAAAATAAAAATGAAAAATACAATAACCCAAATGAATATCAGTGGGGAAATGAATGAAATAACATGATGTATTCTTACAATGGAATATTATTTAACCACCAAAAATGTTTTTGAAAAATGTTTGATATCATTGGAAAACACATAATATATAATGCATAAAAATATCTGGGAACAAGGCTGTCTTTACTTAATAGCCTCAGCAATATTTATACAACAACATTTATAAAACATTCAGAACATACATCTACAAATAGAATAAATACTGGAAGGAAATATACCTAATGTTGCCTGTGGATGTAGAACTATGGGTGGGTTTTCTATATTTTTGGTATTTTCCAGATTTTCTACAACAAGCATCTAGTACCTTTATAAACAGAAAAAGAAAGTTTTAAAACAGTGTCAGTTCTCAATCTAACAAAAAACCATTGATCTTGCTGAGGTTTGTCTTGTGCCCCCAAATGTAGTATGACTACTGTCACTCACAGAAACAAGGGCGATTAAATAATGAGAACTGTGTCTCACTCATTTATTCACTTAGTTTATTCACACTTCCATTTCATGCCCCAAAAGGGATTCTTACCACCTTGTAAGAAACCAGGTATAGGGCAGGCTGGACTCAGTGGGGTGAAATCAGGAAACAATTTTAGTTTCCTGACCTCACTGTTGTTCAAACCTGCCTGACTGACTTTCCCTGCCCCCTGCTCTGGGTCATACCTTGGGAGGTCCTATAGCTTTCCCGGTCACTGATGGGGTCAATAACTTGTCTCATTCTCCTTTGCTCATGAGCATGAATAAATCTCAGAAACACACAGCTGTGCAAGAAAAGCAGGATGCCTGAGTACCTAATGTGTGACACCACTTATATAAAGTTTAAAAGCACTCACACATCCCTACAAACTGCTGGGTGATCTATACCTATGTTGGGGAAGCATACACAATTGTAAGGGAACGAGAACACTGAAGTACAGTTGTGGTCCCCTTTGGTGAGGGAAAGAGGAGTATGTGTTCCTGGAGGAGCCCACTGAGGTCTCAACCACATTATTAATGTTTTGTTTTTAATGTTTATTTTTGAGAGAGAGAGAGTGAGCAGGGGAGGGGCAGAGAGAGAGGGAGACACCGAATCCAAAGCAGGCTCTGTGCTTAAAGCAGAGAGCCCGATGTCAGGTTAGGACTCATGAACTGTGAGATCATGACCTGAGCTGAGCCCAATGTTTTATTTTTTAAATGGAGAGGTTGGTGCATGGGGTTTGTCATGTTGTACTTCTCTATGTCCTTTGAATGTCTTCTCTTGGACATAGTGATTTTTTAATCCAGTCTGATATAAATCAAAATTTCAACCTCACCTTTGGTTTAAAGCATCACCTTTTCCCCACATTTCGCAGCCCAACACATCTCAGAAACCTGCAGTGGAGCAGGAGAACGGGGTTTATCTTTTCTCACTCCAGCTCGGGGTCCTTGCAGAAAAAGTGGACAGGAGAAGAAAGAGGAAGGGAGATGGGGTAAAGGAAGCAAAGGTCTCCCTTGATGGGGACAGTTATAATCTGGCCTAGGTGCTCCCAAAGAGAGGTGTGCTTTTAGGGTTCCTCCCCAGTCACTCCTCCTACATTCCCCCACCTGCTACCCTGTAGGTACCTCTCACTGCACCATTAGCCAGCAAGGAGCAAGGCGCACTCAGTCCCCAGGTTCCAGCTCTGGAAACCCTGTCCTCGCAGACTCTTTCTGCTGGGATCCCTCCTTGGGCAGCCACATGGACACGTGGAACTGCCCCTCACGGTGGCCCTTACAGACTCACAGGAAACACACAGTGTTTTGCCCTCCCAGATTCTGCAAATGCAGGACAGGCCCACGGGAACCTTTGGGCAGCCCTAGGCAGCCTCTCATCTTTAGACTTTTCCAGGCAGGAGTCACACACCAGTGATCAACAAACTCAGGACAAAGGTCAGCCTCTCCATGGAGTTCACTTGAAGCCCCTGCCCTGGGATGGTCCTCCTCCTTCTCACATATAGAGGGCTCTGACAACTCTATCCAAAGAAATATTCCCTACCTGGCTGCTCAGAGCCAATTCTGCATGGCATGATGGACGGTTATATACCACAGAGGGCAGAGCTGTTGGGGTACCCTTGTGATGAGCTGGTGCCTCTCTTTAGGAAGTGGGGTACCATGTCACCTGTTGTTGTCAGCAGCAAGTTTATCATAGGAAAAGTCCCATCTAACATCCTGTTATGCAAATAGTATTTTAAGATCATGTCCCTTAGGATAACCCGTGGCTTAACGTCAAAGCTGGATTTAGTAAAAGCAGTTCTATAAAAGAGACCAAAACAGATTTCATGTATTTTACTGAGAAACTGGCCTAATCCAAGGATAACATTTTAAATATCAAGAGGAGTGGACGCACCATGTTTTCTGCAGATAGTCCTCCATAAATATCTGTACAAACCATATGACCCACTAGGTTTCCCTTTCGGCTATAGCTGCCAGAAAAATTCAAACCTAGGTTTAATGCCCACCTTCCAAAATTAACTCCTTCCACAAATAACATGTGTTATTTGTATCTGTCCTATTTAATTTTGTGTTTCAATTTTTAATTAAAAGTAATACCTCATTTGGGGAAGTAGGTGGAGATAGGAGTTCTAAATAAATACCAAAACAGTGAAAACTGAGGCAAAAAGAATAAATTTGCATGGAGCTTGGGCTATATACTACAAACGATATTATTTCTCCTTCAGTCTCAAAAAACATCATTTACTTAAATAGGTCAAGAAAAGTTTTAAAAATGTGGCAGTTTATGGACCAGTCTGACCTAGAGACCATGAGGAGCCTGAAGGATGCCATGGCTCAGCACGAATCTTCCTGCGAGTACAAGAAGGTGGTCACACGGGCTCTGCACATACCTGGCTGTAAGGTGGTTCCGTTCTGTGGGGTGTTTCTGAAGGAGCTCTGTGAAGTACTGGACGGAGCCTCCGGCCTCATGAAGCTTTGCCCGAGGTACAATTCCCAAGAAGAAACTCTAGAGGTGAGTCCTTTCAAAATCTGAAGTCTTTATTGCTGCCTGGCTCCTCACTCACTAAGGCCAAGAAAGAACCTGCTGAGCCTAGGCTAATCCGTTGTCACTGTTGTGCTGGGTAACAGGTCCTTGGAAATTCCTGAGAAAAAAATGCCGGCTAGCACTGTTTGGGGCTTCTTCTTGTTAAATTAGCTTGAATGGGGCAGTGTGTAAGTACCAGTGAAAATGGGTGTTGTTCTCTGATTTTTTTTAAGGGATGATGGGGTTTTCTTCTCTCATTGGGTGGGAATGTCTGTATGCAGAGGATAAGAGAAGTCAAGCAAGAGTAGTAAGTTTTCTGAATCAGAGAAAGAAAACATGGCGGGAGGTCAACGCTGCCTTGCTTTCCTCCTCTGTGGGAGGACCCTGGAGAAGCTGGCGTCTCATGTAAAGACGAGCTCCAGGCTCTGATCACGGCTGTCTCAGCTCTCCCAGGCCCGTGGCTTCTTGTTCCTGACTCCCAGAGGGGAGAGGACCTTGTGAGCTTTGACTCAGTGTATCGGGCATTGGAGAGAAAGGGCTCAGAGAAACTTGAAGAAAATAAGGAAACCGCCCTAGAAGGTGTTTAGAAATGAAAGAAGAGACTGAATTGGGAGAACTTTACCAAGAATTTTGAGGAGTCCATAGCTGGCAGTTTCAAACCCAAATCTAGGATCATTGTCACCATGGCAACAGCAACACTACTGACCACACACACACACACACACACACACACACACACTCACATACACCCCTTCTCGGTGGCCGTGAGAAGATTCCTAAAATTTCAGCCTCTGTGTCACCTGGGAACCAGGCATCACCTGGTATCAGGGAGACTTAAGAGCCCCTGACAGGCACAGGTAACACTACCAGCTTGCATCTCTCTGGCTTATGCAGGGAGATAAAAGTGCAGTAAATGGAGGAGTAAGCTTAACACAAGCCCTCCCTAGCACACCCACACCAGCTTAGACGCAGAGGATGCCACATCCAGTGGTGCAGCTGGAATGCTTCCCTCTGATGGGAGAAACTTCCTGATCATCAATACAAACTCTAAGAGCTTTAAAACCTCCAGGAAACCTCTGTGCTACCATAGGATATATGGGAAATAAAGCAAACATCATTCTTTCTCTGTGTTTCCCTTGGGCCCCAGGAATGTTATCTGGTTCCATAGAAGAATGGACTTCTGTCATGGTTTTTCTCAATTCTCTCTGCCAGGAGAAAACAACCCTACCCTTCCTCGGCAAAGTAGGGCTAATCTTCTCCCTCGGGAGCCTTGAAATAATGCTGCTTTTTGTGTTGTAAATTTGAAACGGAGCGTTGATTCCTACAGGAACTAAAATTGTCTTAGTGGAAACAAGAGTGAGTTCCGATAGCTCATGTGGTGAAACGAAAAAATGTTTTTCCTGGAGGCTCTTTCTTTTTCTTTCAATAAGAAATAGGCATAAGTGCCATTATTTATGGCTGCTATGCTTTTATTCCCCTACCCAAGTCTTTTATTTAAGACACAGTACATGAAGTTTCAGTAACAAATTCTTGGTATGTTTTTCTGTAGTTTGTAGCCGATTACAGCGGACAAGATAATTTCTTACAACGAGTGGGACATAATGGCTTAAAGAATTCGGAGAAGGAGTCCACAGTCAACAGCATCTTTCAGATCATCAGGAGCTGCAGCCGAAGTCTGGAGGCCGAGGAGGAGGACAGCCCCAGTGAAGGAAACAGCTCCAGGAAAAATTCCTTAAGGGATAAAGCCCGATGGCAGTAAGTTCTACACTGTAAAAAGAGAGATGCTCATTTTTTTTCCTTTTTCCTATCTCAGTTTGGTGTTAGGTGGACTCCTAACAAAACCCCACCACGACTCTACCAATTGTGAATTTGAATTTTCCTTTCTAACTTGGCTGCTTTGTTCTAGACTTACCGCTCGTAATTTAACTTCTTGCCACCTGTTATCTCTTTAAAAAGAATAAGCTAGAGCTATCCTGTCATTTCTAAAAATTCAACAAATAAAGTTTTAGGATTAGAACCATGGTATTTATTAATTTCATAGCTTCTGTAAAAAATAATTGTTATTGATCATGGGGTGGGGCACAGGGACAAGCATTAATATATTTTTAAGTCAAATACACTGATTTATTAGGACTGGAGTGACACCCTGAAATCAGTCTTTTTAGGAGCTCCCCTAAGCTTCTGGGTGATTGTAAGTCAGGTTATTTAAAGATCTCATTTCTGGGTGCCTGGGTGGCTCAGTTGGTTAAGCGTCTGATTTTGGCTGAAGTGATCTCATGGTCCATGGGTTCAAGTCCCACATAGGCTCTGTGCTGACAACTCAGAGCCTGGAGCCTGCTTGGGATCCTCTGTCTCCCTCGCTCTCTGCCCCTCCCCTGCTCACGTACCCTCTCCCTCTCTCTCTCTCAAGAATAAATAAACATTTTTAAAAGAGAGAGAGAGAGATCTCACTTCCAGAAACACGGTTCTGCAAGGTGGCATCTGTAGCTTTAAAACTGTTCAGTTGTTCCAATTGCTTATTTATCTACAGCCGTTGCTGCCTACCTAGACATGTGTACCCACAACTACATGACAAGTTCAGAAATCAGTGGTCTTGGGGCATATATTGTGCCTCTTCAAGGCCATTTGTTCATGGGAAAGTCTAACTCAAATGGCAGAGCCTGGTCCAGCTAGAGGAATCCTCTAGCCCCATCTAAAACCTGTGTACTGGCTTTGACATCTTTGCCATGAAAGATTTTATCTGTAGTCAGTACTCATGAGTCATACCTTGCAGTTGTCTTTGAGTCCTTATACACAATTGTGTGCATTTATAAGACCTTGTAGTTTGTTTTGCAAAGCCTTTTCTGGTTGTCTCTGTGTGTGTGAGCCTATACTGGGAAGGGAACAGTGTTTTCAGAAAATAATTTCTTTGGATTTATAGAGCTAAATCCTTAGAATCTGTTGTGAACATAGAAATGAATGCTTTGTGCCTGAATCTCTAATGCTGTTATGTTTTAAGGAGATAAACCTGTATTCCAGATTCCTCCAAAGGACCCAAGTGCTCAAAGAATAATCTTACCACAGTGTCTGGGCCCTAAAGCTCAAATGTCTCACAAGTAGCTTCTACCAGTTGTTTTTTGTTTTTTAATTATCTCAAATCAAAGATTATTTGAAAGTTTTCTCACTAACTGTTGTCGACATTAGTAGCAATGTATATGCAGAGAGAGGACCGTTGATAAATAAACACATGTCTGCACAGGAAGCATCTCATAACCATTTAAGTCCTTAATCTATATCTGCCTTTACTTGCCTATCTGTGTTTATAGGTATCTAGGTATATACTAAACTCCTTTCACAAAAGATTCTGTAGATGCTTATAAGAATAAATATAAATAAGGGCACCTGAGTGGCTCAGTCAGTTAAGCATCTGACTCTTGCTTTTGGTTCAAGTCATTATCTCATGGTTTGTGGGATCAAGCCCCATGTTGGACTCTGTACTGACAGCAAGGAACCTGTTTGGGATTCCCTCTCTCTCTTTTCCTCTCTCTCCACCCCCCGCTCTTTCTCTCTCATGCTCTCTCTCTCTCAAAATAAATAAATAAACAATAAAAAGTGAATAAATATAAATAATTGATGATATTAAGGGAAAAGAGAAATAGGATAGGAAAAAGTAAAACATAATCAAGTGTGTACTATCCAGTCTTTACAGTGACTAAATTTTGTTCTGAGAATTCTTAGTGACCAAAAGAAAGAGACAGTCATGATCCATGATAAGTTTCACGGTATTTATAAGAAAAATCAGACAGATAGATGATTTAGAGAAGAAGCATGCCTTTTCCTTTGTTACACCCTACTAGGAGAGATACATCATCCCTGAATAGATAAAATAATGAATTTCAGATGGCTCTTCTTTATAACAACTTTCTCTTGGGGCAATGTGGGGAGGGGTGGGAGGTGTCACTTAAAGATGTCAACCTTTCTAAACTACTTTTAGGAACGCTGCCTTTGATTGAGCCTTAGAGACTTAGCCTCTGAGTTTCCCTTAACATCTTTTTGATGGTTTTTTTGGCCTGGAGTTCCTTCAAGTAATACATTTCTTGTTTCATCCAGCCACTTCTCCAGAAATTTTCATTCCCAATTTTCTACTTATTCTCTTGTCCCCTTTCTAATCATTTTATCATCTACATCCCAAGAATGTTGCTCTTTCACTTCCCATTTTCCAGCCTTTACTGGTAAGCAGTCTTAGAAGGGGAAAAAAATCACAAAAATGCAAATATCCTCTGAAGCCATGTTAAAATCACATTAAAAGCTAGGTCACTCAGTACCAGAAATAGTTTGTTTTACCCCAAGTAGCTGCTCCTCTGAAAAGAACCAGCAAACACAAAAACTGGGGGTGGGGGTATTTAATAGAATTCACTGAACCCAAATCAGCAAGCACTGTTCCTGGGACCATCTGCCAGGCCTGGGGAACCTATTCCTGAACCAGAGCCCCATGTTATAATTTCCAGCACAGGGATGTGTGTGGCAAAGGGATTTCCAGGTCCCAAAACCCATAGGACCCATGCTTTGTTGTTGATTTGGCCGAAACAAAGACTCTATAAACCTTTAGCCCTGTTCCTGTGGCAGCCATCAACTCTGTGAAACTTACATCAAAGAAAGAAGGGACAATCTCATGGTCATTGCTTCTCCCAGCCTGCAGAGTTCTCTTATAATTTTTCTCAAATCTCCCAGCTACTCCTGCCAGAAAACCCATTTGAAGCACTCACAGAAACCCCAGGAAAGTGATTATAAAAAGTTCAAGTCCTCAGCAGGAAAGGAATAGGGTTTAGAGAATCTCAAAAGGTCAGTGGAATTTTAGGGTCAACTCATCCAACTCCCCTGTACAGATGAAGAAGTGATGCCCATGGAGTCACTTGCCCATGTGATGCCTACAGAGCTGGGGCATAAGCCTGACCACATTTTCAGTACAAGACAGGGTCTTTTCTCCTGCAGTGTTCAAGGCATTTCTTGTTACTGTAGAGGGGCTAACCTCAGCTTCTTTTTATTTCTAGTTCCTATAGATTGGGAACATCTGAATTATAAAAAACACTCCAGTTATATTTTATACAACCTATAAAACTCATTAATAAAGACTTTGTGGGGTCCCTAGATGGTTCAGTCAGTTGAGCATCCGACTCTTGATTTTGGCTCGGGTCATGATCCCAGGATCATGGGATTGAGTCCATATCAGGCTCCATCCTGAGTGTGGAGATTCTTAAGATTCTCTCTCCCTCTCTCTCTCTCTCCCTCTGCCCCTCTCCCCTGCTCACATTCTCTCTCTCTCTCTCTCTCTCTAAAATAAAATAAAATTTTAAAAAGTGATGATTTTTTTAAATTTACCAGCACGGAGAATAAAGAGTTTTGTCTTGTGAGTATGTGTAAGTCATGGAGGCATAAGAGAAGCATGTGATACCATTGCAGGAAAATGGAAATTAAGAATATTAAGATGTGAGGAGCTTGGGTGGCTTGGTCTGTTGAGAATATGACTCTTGATTTTGGTTCAGGTCATGATCCTAGAGTTGTGGGATTGAGCCCCACATCGGACTCCTTCCTGAATGTGAAGTCTGCTTAAGATTCTCTCTCTCTTTCTCTCTCTCTCTCTCTCTCTCTCTCTCTCTAGTAAGATGTGTAAGAAGAGTGTGTAGTCATATAGGACCTGCAAGGTCTTAATATTGTTGCCCCTCTTTAAGATGCTGCAGCTTAGGGGTGCCTAGGTGGCTCAGTTGGTTGAGTCCGACTTCGGCTCAGGTCATGATCTCACAGTTTGTGGGTTCGAGTCCCATGTCAGGCTCTGTGCTAACTCTCAGAGCCTGGAGCTGCTTCAGATTCTGTGTCTCCCTCTCCTTCTGCCCCTCCCCTGCTCATTCTCTGTCTCTCAAAAATAAATAAACATTAAAAAAAAAGTTAAAAAAAAAAAAAAGATGCTGCAGGGGCACCTGGGTGGCTCAGTCAGTTGGGCAGCTGACTGGCTCAGGTCATAATCTCACAGCTCATGAGTTCGAGCCCCACGTCGGGCTCTGCGCTGACAGCTCAGAGCCTGGAGCCTGCTTCAGATTCTGTGTCTCCCTCTCTCTCTGCCCCTTCCCTGTTCTCTCTCTCTCTCTCTCTCTCAAAAATAAATATTAAAAAAAAAGATGCCACAGCTTAAGAAGAATTTGTACATTTGAAGAAATTGGATATAAGTAGATAATGAGTTCAGACAGAACCTTAGAATGGAGACTGCTTGAGATGATTAAGAACTCAAATTTTGCAGTCGCATTGCCAGCACTCTCTATTTATGTCACCTGGGTAGGTGACTTCATCTCACTAAGCCTTGGTTTTGTCATCTAAAATAGGGATGGCCATACTGCTTTATAGAGCTGTTGTAAGGATTTTGTGAGATAAGCACTTTTACACTGTAAATGCCACATAGATGGGATTATCGGGGCATGGCTGCCATCACACCCTTCAGTGCCAAGCCAGGGCATCTGGGGGCCTGACACTTAGGTGTGGGCACTTGGCAGCAGTCACCATTTTAGGACCACCCCTCAGTCATGCTCCCCTTCCTTACTGGAGAGAGCTGAATTCTGTGCCCTCCTACTCCAACTGCCTCCTTGAGACTTGCCTGGAAGATTATCCAATCCCACAGGGATAGAAAATAAGAAAGCTGAACAGAAGGAAGTACAGTATCTGAGAAACACACACACACACACACACACACACACACACACACACACTCTCAATGTGCAGACACAAAATAATAAAATGACAAGAAACCAGTTATTCTCCACAGAAGATGGTATAGACCAGTCTCAATCTTACAAACACCCACCTCATAACATCCTTTACATATAGTTGACTGCTTCAGGCCAGCCCAGACCCTAACATGGTCTCCCCTACACCACCCCTGGCTTTGCTGGGCGTACCTGGGACCCTCTCTGTCTCTCTCTCTCTCTCTCTTCCTGTCTCCTCAGCCAGCACCCAAGACCAGTCCTACTTCTGTGACCTATAACAAAGAAAGCCATTTCCCACTGTCTGCACGACATTCAATTCAAGCTAGTTTATCACTTGAATCCCAACTTGAAATTTGGACACCATTTCCACAGTGAAGCAATGTTTGGTGGTTACATTCTAGAATATTGACTTTGCACATGTAATCCGGACAATAATAATATTAGTAATATTTAACATGCTGTTATTTATTAAGAGCCTACATTTGAGCAAACACTGTCCTAAATATTTCACATATATCACATTATGTAATCCTCACAATAGTTCCGTTTTACTCAGGATCTTATACCTCCCAGGGCCAGGATTTAACCTCAGGCAGGCTGGCTCCAAATCATGATGAATCATGGTCCTGTAATCATAATAACGTTGTAGGAAGTAATGAATAGTTATTAAGAAAATACATAACTAGGTTGGGGCGCCTGGGTGGCTTCAGTCGGTTAAGCATCCGACTCCTGATTTCGCTCAGGTCATGATGTCATGCTTGGAGAGGTGGAGCCCCCGCATCGGGCTCTGTGCTGACAAGGTGGGGCCTGTTTGGGATTCTATTTCTCCCTCTCTCTCTGCCTCTCCCCTGCTCTCTCTCTCGGTCTCTCTCAAAATAAATAAATAAACATTTTTAAGAATGCCTAACAAGTTGATTAATAGCCTACTTGTCCCCACATATAAGATTTTCATTAGGGAACTTTAGAAAAATATTTATTTGTCAATTTATGGTTTCTAACTGACTGACTCTGTGGAACTTCTCCAGGGGGTTCAGATACACACTTTCCTTCTGTTTCACTCCATGGTCTTCTTCTTAGGGCATATGACCTAAGTTTGACAAAGTAGCTTCTTTGCTGGTAAATCACATCTTTGATCTTTGATTATGTTATTTGGTCCCTAAATAACCCTTTAAATGCCACCAACTCCTCCTTATAAACCCACAGGGATTTGTCTCCTAAGAGAATCAGGCACAGAAGTGCAGAACATCCACCGTAAGATCTAAGAGACAAAGCCTCTAGTTTCTGTCTTGAAATGAACTTATTTCATTACCAAAACAATTGTCACTTTTCTCTTAGGCATTATCTTAGGCTTTTTAATGTAACTGTTAACACTCAGCATTAGTCCTTTTTGTGTTCAAAAATAGAAACTGATGCTAAGAAAGACAGTGTCTCTCGCTCCCAGTTTACATTAGCTCTGAGCAGCAGAAAACAGGCTCCAGAAAAGCTGCACAGTTTTCTTTCCAGATGCTGGTTTTTTTGTGTGTGTGTGTGTGTTTTTTTTAAATGTTTATTTATTTTTGAGAGAGAGGGAGACAGTAGCACCAGCAGGGGAGGAACAGAGAGGGGGACACAGAATCCGAAGCAGGCTCCAGGCTCTAAGCCGTCCGCACAGAGTCCAACACGGGGCTCGAACTCACGAACCGAGAGATCATGACCTGAGCTGAAGTCGGACGCTTAACCAGGCACCCCCAGATGCTGTTTTTTTGTAATACTTGCAGTTTTTCACTGGAAAATACTTGGTTTAGCTCAGAACTCAAATTAAATGGAATATGGGAGACACTATTTCTTTTGCTCAATTAAAATCAGAAGTTATATGTCCAAATTAGCATAAGTTGTACTTTATGGGTACAGACACCAATTGAATCCTTTCTGCTCTTAAAAAAACAACAAAAACCAGAAGTGTGACCTGGAGAATGTGAAAATGATCCCAGAGAAAGGAAATAAAAAGATAAAAGAGCTTGCATGTGGCCCTAAAGAAAACCCCTCTAGAGCAATAGTTGGGCCCATTTAGTGTAGAGAAAAGGAAGGTGGGGAAAGGAGAAGCAGGAAGAATGAAATCTTGGTCTTCCTATATTTAATTACAGTGGTGTACTTTACTGAGCCAGACACAGCTCTAAGTGCTTTCTTTGCAAGTACTCTTATTTGAGCCTCACCTGCTCTGTGAAATGAGCATTGTCTTTTTGCCATTAACAGATAAGTAAAGTGAGGTTGAATGATTTGACCAGGTCACACAGCAGATAGGTGGCAGAGCTAAACATTAAACCCACAGTGACTATAGACGGCATGTTCCTAACCACCATTCTATGTGTATGAACCATGAGCATAAGCATTGTAGACGAGGACATAAATAAATATTGGTTTTCCATTGTTCTTGATGGCAGTTTCAGAGGAATCAAGCTAGGCTAGACATAAAGGATTTTCTTTTTGTTTCTTCACTTTTTATCATTAAATGCAACATTAAGAAAAGTACATAAAGGGTGCCTGGGTGGCTCAGTCAGTTAAACGTCTGACTTTGGCTCAGGTCGTGATCTCGCGGTTCCTGAGTTCAAGCCCCACATTGGGCTCTATGCTGACAGCTAAAAGTCTGGAGCCTGCTTCAGATTCTGTGTCTCCCTCTCTCTCTGCCCCTCCCTTGCTCATGCTGTCTCTCTCTCTCTCAAAAATAAACATTAAAAAAATTTTTTTTAATAGTTACAAACAGAGAGGGAGGGAGGCAAATCATAAGAGACTCTTAAATACAGGGAACAAACTGAGGGTTGATGGGGCGGGGGTTGGGGAATGGAGGGGGACGCTGGGGGAGGGGGGAAATGGGTGATGGGCATTGCAGAGGGCACTTGTTGGGATGAGCACTGGGTGTTGTATGTAAGCGATGAATCGTGGGAATCTACCTCCACAACCAAGAGCACACTGTATACACGGTATGTTAGCCAAATAAATAAATAAATAAATAAATAAATAAATAAATAAAATATTTTAAAGATTTTAATTTAAAAAAATTTTTAAGTACATAAAATAGGGTGTGTTTGCAGCTAGCATGCAAATCTTGATTTCTAATAACATTCTTCAATAAAAGAAAGCAAAGTTCCTTAGAGAAATGGCTGATCCTAGAGCTAGGGCAGGAAATACAAAAGATGAGCCTGGGGCATTTTGTTGTACCGGAAAGTAAAGAAGTGCTAAAAACAAACAAAGGAAGTACAATAAACTTCAAAGGAATACAAGAGCCAACTAAGAAAGCTTCTGATGGCCAAAGCTGGGACAATTCGAGCTACAAAATGAAGTAGAATTAGATTATAAACTAAAATATTAAATAAATATTCATGAACCCATATACATAAATGATAAATAAACAAACAGATGGGAGAGAAGAGACAAATCTCCCACGCAGAAGAATTCCAAAAAACCTATATAGATATTCTGCCCTTGAAGAGGTAGAAAATAACTTTCTACCCTTTACATGTGCATGTGGACTTCCTTCCAAAGAGGACAATATGGAAAGGAGTTTTAAAAATGTCATTGAGGTGGGTGCTTGTTGGGATGAGCGCTGGGTGTTGTATGTAAGCGATGAATCACAGGAATCTACCCCCAAAACCAAGAGCACGCTGTACACACTGTGTGTTAGCCAGTTTGACAATAAATTATATTAAAAATAATAATAAAGAATAACTTTACAGTGGGACATGACCAACACAACCTCAGTCAGATCAACATCAACAGTTAAATCATGTTAATAGTATGTTCCCTGGCTGTGATGTGAGGAGAATGACTCTCTAGCCCAGTGAGCTTCCTCCCCAGAACTGATAGCCCCAGTCTAATTATGAGAAAAATATCTGGCAAATTCTAATTGAGAGACATTCTACAAAATACGTAACCAGTGCTCCTCAGAACTGTCAAGATCATTAAAAACAAGGGAAGTGTAAGAAACTGTCATATGTAAGAAGAGCCTTATAGAAGCATGACAACTAAATGTAATATGGAATCTTGAATAGAATCCTGGAAAAGAAAAAGGACATGGGGGGGAAAGAAACTAAGGAACTCTATGGAGTATGGACGTCAATTAATAATAATGAATCAGTATTGGATTATGAATTGTGTCAAACATACCATCCCAATAAGATGATCATAACAGGGAAAACCAAATGTGGGATCTACTGTTTTTGAAATTTTTCCACAAATCTAAAATTATTCTAAAGTTAAAAGTTAAAAAAAAAAACTGATGTATTTTGGGGGCACCTGGGTGGCTCAGTCAGTTGAGCGTCCGACTTCAGCTCAGGTAGTGATCTCAGGGTTTGTGAGTTTGAGGCCCACATCAGGCTCAAAGCTGTCAGCATGAAGCTCTCTTTGGATCCTCTGTCCCCCTCTCTCTCTGCCCTTCCCCCTGCTTGTACTCTCTCTCTCTCTCTCAAAATAAATAAATAAATGAACAAACTTAAAAAAAAAAAAAGAATGTATTTGGATAATCATCAAGTCAATGCATGCATAACTCCCGCCCACAGTGAAACATTGCCCAGCACCAGAAACTGTGTGTTTCCCTTCTCAATTTTGTCACCCTTTCCCCTAGACTAAAATTCACTGCTACTTCCTGCTTTTCTTTATAACTATACCCCTCTTGTGCATTTCTAAATAACATAGTATAGTTTTACCTGGTTTTGAAATTTACATTTACACAAATATAACCATACAATATATATTGTTGTGTGTCTTGCTTAAGATATGTCCCTGTCGTTGCATTGTGCTAGCTATTTATTACCTGTTTGTTTTCATTGCTGTGCAATTCATTACATTGTATGAATCCACCAAATTTTATTTATACGACATTTGGATTGTTTCCAGTGTTTCCAGTGTGTGTTATCTGAAAACGATATTCTGATTATCAGATTTGTGAGATCTCTTGTAGATTTATTTTCTTTTTTTAAGAATATCTACTAGAGCCTAAATGTCCATCAACTGATGAATGGATAAAGAAATTGTGGTATATATACACAATAGAGTACTACATGGCAATGAGAAAGAATGAAATTATGGCCCTTTGTAGCAACGTGGATGGAACTGGAGAGTGTGATGCTAAGTGAAATAAGCCATACAGAGAAAGACAGATACCATACATTTTCACTCCTATGTGGATCCTGAGAAACTTAACAGGAACCCATGGGGGAGGGGAAGGAAAAAAAAAAAAAAAAAAAGAGGTTAGAGTGGGAGAGAGCCAAAGCATAAGAGACTCTTAAAAACTGAGAACAAACTGAGGGTTGATGGGGCGTGGGAGGGAGACGAGGGTGGGTGATGGGTATTGAGGAGGGCACCTTTTGGGATGAGCACTGGGTGTTGTATGGAAACCAATTTGACAATAAATTTCATATATTGGAAAAAAAAAAAAGAATATCTACTTATGGGAGGCAAGGAGGAAGAACCTGCCATTTGAAAGCAGGAATGGGATCTTGCTCAGGGACCAGGATCTAGACCAAGAGTCCAGGAAGCCCAGTGCCACTGCTCCTGCCCTGCCAGGAGTCACAGTAGGCTGCCCAAGTGCCTCAAGTCAGTGGGAACGTTCCTTCCCAGAGATGTATGGACCAGCTCCTTCTCAATTTTATCCACCACTTTGCAAGCGATGTCTATGGATCAAAGAGCAAAAACCTTGATCTTTTCTTTTTTTTTTAAATCTCTATTCTTTTTTTTAAATTTTATTTATTTTCAGAGAGAAACAGAGAGTGTGAGCAGGGGAAGGGCAGAGAGAGGGAGAGAGAGATTCCCAAGCAGGCTCCATGCTGTCAGCACAGAGCCTGATGCGGGGCTCAATCCCAAGAACCGTGAGAGCATGACCTGAGCCAAAATCAAGAGTCAGCCACCTAACTGACCGAGCACCCAGGGGCCCAGAAACCTTGATCTTAATAACAATTCTTCATGCTTTGAAAAAAAAAGAACAAGTCTCTCTTGGGCACATTCCTACAAAGGTGACCCTATACAAAGGAGGCAATAAGGTCTCCCTTGCCTTCCCCCTAGATCCTTCTGGCCCTAACAATCCAGATTCCCAACTTAGGGAAGACAACTTGCTGAATTTTCCAAGCAGACAAGTCCTTTATGTGCACATGTATACATACATGAGCATACACACACACACACACACACACACACAATGAAAATCTAAGGTTGAGTCAAGGAGAACTATTGTTGTTCATCTAGCCACCATGGCTGTATTTTCCAAGTGTCTTTGAACTAATGGTATTTTATTTTTTAACAGAGACACTTCTCAGGCCAACGTAGTAAGTCTTGTTCTGCCTATTTTAGCCCCATTGTGTTCAGGTCACAACATTTGGTTCTGATCAAGTAGAAGGCAGTCAAACTTAGTGAGGAAGGTCCCAGGCTGACAAGTCAGAGCAGAATCCTGCCTTGGGTAGGCCTCTTCTGAGCTGGATGACCTGGAGGGAGTTATTCTACCCCTTTTGAGCCCAGCTTCCTCATAGGTTAAAAAGAAAAAAAAATCTTACATCACAAGTAGGTCAAATTAAGTGCAAAAGTGTATATAACAGTGCACCTGGGTGGCTCAATCGGTTGAGAGCCCGACTCTTAATTTCAGCTCATGCCATGATCCCAGGGTCATCAGATTAAGCCCTACATCAAGCTCCACACTGAGCATGGAGCCTGCTTAAGATTCTCTCTCTCTCCCTCTGCCCTTCACCACCCTCCCTCTCTCTCTCTCTCAAAAAAAAAAAAAAAAAAAAAAAAAGTATGTAATGTATTTAACAGTTCCTGACACAAGAGGGGAAACTAATACATAATGAAGATTGTTGATATTAAAAATACAAGAACTTATAGTAGTTCCTTTCCTTATGCCTACAGTCAGACATACTGCTAAATACATGGTTTTAGAATACAGCTATAAAAAGTTTACTCTGACCTTTAGCATTTTATATTTCCTATGCTAATTTGAACTTACAGTGGAGTGAAAAATGATGTCCAGTGTCAGCAAAAGGCTTTGTGGTGTTCTCACTTCTGATTACAAGACAGATCAAATTTGTATCTTTTTCCATTAGGTTTATCATTGGAGACCTGTTAGATTCTGAAAATGACATCTTTGAGAAATCCAAAGAATGGGACGCTCACGGATCAGAAGAGCCACAGAAGGCCTTTGACCATGGGACAGAGCTAATCCCATGGTACGTGCTGTCCATCCGAGCCGATGTGCACCAGTTCCTGCTGCAGGGGGCCACTGTCATCCACTACGACCAGGACACGCACCTCTCTGCCCGATGCTTCCTCCAGCTTCAGCCTGACAACAGCACCTTGACCTGGACAAAGCCCACCACTGCTTCCCTGGCCAGCGCTAAAGCAAAACTCGGTGTGCTTAGTAACACGTCTGAGCCTGGCAAATTCCCGTTACTGGGCAATGCTGGACTAAGTGGCCTGGCAGAGGGGGTCTTGGATCTGTTCTCAGCAAAAGCTGTGTACATGGGACACCCTAGCATCGATATACACACTGTGTGTGTTCAGAACAAACTGGGTAGCATGTTTCTCTCAGAGACTGGCGTGACGCTGCTCTATGGGCTCCAGACCACGGACAATAGATTATTGCACTTTGTGGCACCCAGGCACACAGCTAAGATGCTCTTCAGTGGATTGCTGGAACTCACGAGAGCCGTGAGGAAGATGAGGAAGTTCCCTGACCAGAGACAGCAGTGGCTGCGGAAACAGTACGTCAGCCTCTATCAGGTAGGGGTGTAGCCGTCCCTCTCTCCTCACTCCCCTAATTCTCAAGTCATTAATCTTGCAAAGCCACACTTGGACCACCAGGGTTCATTCTCACCCTCTGTCATTTACTACCTCAGTGATACAGGGCACCTTTGACTTTACCTTTCTGTGCCTTGGTTTCTTATCTATAAAATGAGAATGATAACAATACCCATTGTTAGAGTGGCTGTGGGGTTTGACTGAGTTAATATGTGTCAAGTCGTTAATGCCAGTTCCTATGTATAAAGAATAGTGTGTGGCTTTTATTAGGTCCAGTTAACATTTTGTATGAAAATAGAGACTGCGGTCATTGTACTTCTCACAGCAAAGAAACCAGTTAATATAAGCATATTCGCTTACTCAAAGTTTCCATCGACAGCATTATGGTGTGAACGCTTTTATAATTAATTACGGACCAGCTGATACATTGGAAACCTTCACTTTGGAAATTGAAATCCTGCCCCATCACCTAATATGCTAGGTGACTCTCGGAGCATTAATTCACTGTGTCCTGCTGCCTCACTGTAGCACCTCTGAGCTTTAATGAAGTTCTTCCTCACCAGGTTTATATTGGCACAGCCCTGAGGAGGCAGCTTCTCACAGTCAGCTGCTTAAAGTGAGTGTGTTTCTCACTAACCCTAAAATTATCAGGTACTTTAACACTCCAGCCAAGGGTGGCGGCAGAACTGGGCTGAGGTGTGAGAAGAGACCGGAAAGACCAGAATAGCATACTCCTGGAAGACAGAGGGCAGATTGCTCGGGAAAACCCTGCCACAAGGGGACAGGACACTATTGATGGCGTTTCCAAATGAATTGTATCAAAGCATTCAGTTTTTCTTTTAAAAAAATTTTTTTTTAACGTTTTAATTCTTTTTGAGACAGAGAGAGACGGAGCATGAATGGGGGAGGGGCAGAGAGAGAGGGAGACACAGAATCGGAAGCAGGCTCCAGGCTCTGAGCCATCAGCCAAGAGCCCGACACGGGGCTCGAACTCACGGACTGCGAGATCGTGACCTGAGCCGAAGTCGGCCGCTTAACCAACTGAGCCACCCAGGCGCCCCAAAAAGCATTCAGTTTCTCTTTGTTATGCTTTTCCATCCTTTTTGGCAAAAAAAAAAAAAAAAAATTATCTTTTTTTACTAGTGTCACAGAACAAATAGAACCATGGCTGAAATTACTCAAATGACTGATTTCATGTACTTTTCACAGTCCTAACATGTTTCTGTCAAGTAGAGACATTTTCCCCTGGGCTGTTAGTAGAGATGCACATATATATGTGTATGTATGTGTATTTATATAATGCTCCCTTTTTCTCCTTTACCCACATTCATGCAATACTGATGAGTGGAGATCATATCCTGAACAACTAATGGATTAATTGATTAATAAGCATATAGGCCTATGTACACGATTATGCTAATACTGCACAGCACAAAGCCTATTTCAGTTAATTCATCTTAAAGTGGAAACCAAGATACCTGCTTCCTGTCCACTCCACAGGGAGAGTCCAGTGCAGTCAACTGCTTGGAAAAAAAGAAGTCTTCAGGGGCTATTGTAAATGTTGATTTCTTTTCAATTTTTTTTTTTTTTTTTTTTTTTTTTTTTTAGCATTTACTTATTACTGAGAGAGAGAGAGACAGAGAGACAGAGCATGAGCATGGGAGGGGCAGAGAGGGGGGAGACACAGAATGCGAAGCAGGCTCCGGACTCTGAGCTGTCAGCACAGAGCCTGACGCAGGGCTTGAACTCACAGACTGTGAGATCATGACCTGAGCTGAAGTCGGACGCTTAACCGACTGAGCCACCCAGGCGCCCCAGGTAAATGTTGATTTTTAATTATAATCATTCCTCAGCTTTCCACAGTCATGCAAATCCATTCAACCTGGACACAAACCAAAGTCTCTGAGCTCAGTTACACTCACTGTCACAAAGCGGCTGGCGATGTGGTTTATTTGCTCCATTTGTTTCCTTTCCCATCTTCCAGCATAAAGTAGCTGAATGAACCTAGGGTGTACTTGGTCTCTCATTCACCCTGGCAGCCTTCAGTTTTTGCTGAAGAAGGCACCAGCTGAGACCAGAAACAGCAGAAGAGGTAAGAGGCACGGCTGGAGCAGAGACAGGAAGTGACCTGGAGCCAACTCAGCCCTTCCCAGTTGCACACACAGCAGCACCCCTCCCTTCCCTGCAGCCCCCACTCCTCCACCACTGCATGGGAACAAGCTGTTACGGTGTAATGGCAGAACAGCTCCATCTACTTCAGTCACTTCTGAAAACAGGTGATGGTCTGCCTCAAAACATTGTTCTGCATGAGCCGCCCAGGAAGACAGGCAACATTTCTCAGAAACAGACACTCAGGATTCTTATTAAGTGAAACAAACTCAGTGACTGATTATTTTCCCATCTTGTAGACCAGCTCCCAAATTGTCTCAGAGAACATCAAAAAGATCCAAGTTGGTATTTTAAGAACAAAAAGTCAAATAGGCATCATGTTAAATGTCCCTCTTGGTGATTTATAATACCTCTTAGCACACTTAAGGCTCTTGAGAAGTCCTAAGGTACAAAAGAAATGGGTTTAAATGTACCTGTAAGTTAAAGAAATTTATGAACAGTCTCGGGTTCTTCCAAACTTCTATTAACAGCCCTGTAAGAGTACTTCTTTCTCCCCAGTTTGGAAAGGGCTTATGTAGAATGTAATTTTCATGACATCAGAGTTTTCTTGTGTGATGAGTGTGTGAAGCTTCTTTCAAATAGAAGTAGTTTAGTACTAGTAAATGCATTTGATCAAATGGAAATACTAACAAGAGATAAAGGAAAAAAAAGAATAGTAACCTTTATAATACAGCCTAGGAATACAGGAAAATAAAAAAAAGTAAGCTGCGAGAGATTTGATGTGAGGTGTAGGAGAAAGACTGGTGTCATGAGTTTTGGCTTGAGGTTATGCAGGCAGAGCTGAGAACCCATAATCCTGGGTATTTGGAAAGATCTCTGGGAAGCTGAGAAGGTCAAAACAGGGGTATCAGGTACAATTTGGTTGTAAGCAACAGAAACATTCTTGCTATCTTCTGGGGTGGGGGGGTGGAGGATTTATTCAAAGGATTAGATACATTTAACAGTACTTAAAATATCATATACAAAGATAATGCCAAGAGGCAAAAGTGCATGTATAATTTTTAAGGAATCAGCTTCCTAATCCTAATATCCACATGAACTTCTTTTATTTTCCTGTATTCCTAAGGCTTCATTACAAGTATCACAATTTCTTGTCTTTTGCTTTACTTCCTGTTACAATTTTCATTAGATCAATTTACGTTTACTAGTATTAGAATACTCTCGTATCTGAAAGTAACTTTTTTCTAAAACTGAGAATGTATCTTCACTCACAATAGCTCTTCTTCCAAATTAAAAAGAGAAGGTATATCCTTCACCCATCCCAATCAAATTTTTGTTTGTACAAAATACAAGAAAGAGTCAAACTATATTTTGCTTCCCAGAAAGTCTCCTTTAAAGATTAAACAAAGGCATCTGCCTTTTCCAGGCCTAAAATATTTCTATTAAGGGTAAAGCTTGACCCATGTTAGGATGTTCTGAATTTAGAAATACCAACGCATTGGAGGCTGATTCTTTTATACGTACATGGTATGGGTCTATTAAATTTTTTTTTATTAAAGATTTTCTTTTTTTAGAGCAGTGCTAAGTTTACAATAAAATTGAGAGGAATGTACAGAGATTTCCCATAAACCTCCTGCCCCCCACCCATGTCCCATTGTCAGCATCACTCACCAGAATGGTACATTTTTTTACAAAGGATGAATCTGCATTGATATATCATAATCATCCCAAATCCACAGTTTACCTTAGAGTTCATTGTTTAGCTTTGTACAACTATGTAATGGCATATATTCATAATTATAATATCACATGGAGTATTTTAACTACCCTAAAAATTCTCTGTGCTCTACCTGTTCATCTCTTCCTCCCACCCTACCTCATCCTCCACCCTGCCCCTGCAACCACTTATCTTTTTATTGTCTCCATAGTTTTGCCTCTTCTAGAACATCATATAGTTGGGACTCATACAATATGTAACCTTCTCAGGTTGGCTCCTTTCACTTAGTAATATTCATTTAAGATTCTTGCATGTCAGGGCGCCCGGGGGGCTCAGTCGGTTAAGCGTCCGACTCTTGATTTCTGTCATGCCATTATCTCACAGTTTCATGAGTTTGAGCCCATGTCAGGCTCTGTGCTGACCCTGCAGAGTCTGCTTGGGATTCTCTCTCTCTCTCTTTCTCTCTCTCTCTCTCTCTCTCTGTCTCTCTGTCTCTCCCCCCCTCCCCTGCTAGCACTCTCTTTCTCAAAATAAACAAACTTTCAAAAAAATTATTAAAATAAGAGGATTCTTGCATGTCTTCCCATGCTCATTTCTTTTTATTGCTGAATAATACTCCAGTGTGTGGATGTACCATAGTTTATTTATCCATTTACCTACTGAAGGACATCTTGGTTGCTTCCAAGTTGTGGCAATTATGAGTAAAGCTAGCTGCTGTAAATATTCATGTTCAGGTTTCTGTGTGGACTGAAGTTTTCAACCGTTTTGGGTAAATACCAAGGAGCGTGATTGCTGGAGCGTATCATAAGAGAATGTTTACTTTCATAAGGTGCTGCTGCGCTGCCTTCCGAAGTGACTATGCCATGTTGCATTCTCAATAGAATGAATCCTTGTTCCTGTTACTCCACATCCCCATCAGCATTTGGTGTGGTCAGTGTTCGGGAGTTTGGCCAGGTGTGGAGTGGTGTCTCCTTTTAGTTTGCAGTTTCCTGATGGTACATGATGTGGAATATCTTTTCATGTGTTTATTTGCCATCTTTATCTCTTCTTTGGTGAGGTGTCTGTTGAGGTCTTTGGACTATTTTTTCATTGGGTTATTTGTTTTCTTATTGTTGAGTTTTAAGTTCTCACTGTGTATTTGGGATAGCCATTTTTTTAAGTTTATTTATTTATTTTGAGAGTGAGAGAGAGAGCACAAGTGGGCAGGAACAAAGAGGAAGAGAGAGAGAATCTCAGGCAGGTTCCACATTGTCAGCACAGAGCCTGATGCAGGGCTCGAACCAACAAACCATGAGATCATGACCTGAGCCAAAATCAAGAGTCGGACGCTTAACCGACTGAGCCACCCAGGCTCCCCTGGATAACCATTCTTTATCAGATGTTTCTTTTGCAAGCATTTTCTCCCAATCTGTGACTTGTCTTCTAATTCTCTTGACAATGTCTTTCCCAGGGCAGAAGTTTTACATTTTAAGGAAGGAGTCTATTAAATTTTTAAAGATGTGTTAGTTAAAACCCATAAATAAAAAAAATAAAACTTCTACGAAGGATTAGGTAGTTAATTCAATAACATAGGTAAAATTTATTTATGAAATTGTGTCATGAAATGTTTATTCCACTTTGAAGTTAATTGTAGTGACTTATTCACAGGGACTATCTTGAGCAGGACTGCAACAAGAAACAATGATCTCCAGCCATTTTCATTCTCAGTATCACTGTATTCAAGATTCATTTTCCAGGGAGGGAGATTCTGATTGGCTTATTTGGATCTTATGCCAACCATTGGTCAAGGGAGGATGTTTCACCTTTTCATAGATTCAAGACTGTATCCAGAGGAAAAGAGATAAAGTAAAACTGGGGTATGGTCAGAGAAAAGAGAAATGATTAATGGACAGGCATAAATCCCAGATATCCACCATGAGAGATCACCAAAAGATATCCCACGTTAAGCATTCAAGTTACTCAGCATCCTGGGATCCGTAACAGGATGCAGGAAGTGGGAGGTCACAACTCAAGTCATAAAATCAAATAGTTATTGAATGTTAGGGTAAAGGAGCAAGCACACACACAAAGACTTTGTTATTTACATAGTGTCTACAACAAAACAAAATGTATTCACAAGAACTTCTTTGGAATTGCAAAGGAGGGCTGGCCTTAAAAGTTTGTGGAAAGTAAAAACAGTATATGGAAATTAATTCTGAAATGTCCATTTTATACAGCCTGTGAAATATCATCCATATTGTCTTTAATTCATATGTGACTTTTTGTAGTTTTATTCACTGAGCCTCCTTACTTACAGAGAGAATTGTTGACCATTATTTAGTTAATTAATCTCTGCTGCTACTCAGCTCATTTGCATGGTGTTATCTTATGAGAAGGAGCTATCGCAAAGCATTGCATGCCCCTTAAGTATCTTTTCACTGCTCATAGCATCATAATATGCGTGATGTAGAGTCCCCTGGGCTCTCTAGTCTTGGGTATCAGTCACTCAAGAGGACAGCAGCCCAACTATTTTATTTATTTATTTATATTTATTTTACTGAGGTATAATAATTGATACATGATGTTACATTACTTTCAGGTGTGCACCAACTATTTAATAATATATTTTCTCTGTGGTTATCTCCCCAGAGCCCTCCAAAGTAAATTTCACATATGCCACATACTCTATATTTCAAATCAAACTGTCCCAACCATCAAACTAGAAAAAACAAAACCTGGAATGATGCAATACAAATAGAACTGGGTTTTATTTAAGTAGATTCACACACACACACACACACACACACACACACACACACACACACACCCCTTAAGTTCTCCAGAGCCCTAAAATGCAAAATGCATCTTCGTGAATGTTCCTACATTCTGGAATGTAACCTCTGAAACTGGGAAGGAAAAGTTTTTTTAATCCCACTTGAATGTGGCCCCCTTGAAGCACATCACTTACTGGAACTCAGCAGGGATGTGACCAGGACAACAGAGGATATGATGAAATTCCCAACAGAGAGTCCTGATGGTTAGAAAACAGAACCACTTGGGTGGCCAGGTCACTAGTCTTCACTGTGCTTGTGCTCCTCCACCTCTGGGAATTTACTAGAAGCCATTCATATATATACTTCCCCATTGCTTGCTGTTCCTTTAAGTGTTCAGAATGTGATTCTTTTACAGGAAGATGGACGGTACGAAGGCCCAACTTTGGCTCACGCCGTGGAGTTGTTTGGTGGCAGGCGGTGGAGTACACGAAACCCCAGCCCCGGGACATCAGCAAAGAGTGCCGAGAAGCCCAATGTGCAAAGAAACAACACCTTGGGCATAAGCACTACCAAGAAAAAGAAGAAAATCCTTATAAGGGTAGAGTGTTACTTGTTTATCAAGCACCAAACCCAATCATCCAGCACCATTTATGGTCTATGTCGCCAGAAACTACCTTAGATCATTTGGGTTGGGGACAAGATGCTCAGGGCTTACTGAGCATCTCCTGGTGCCAGGCCCCTTGTTAAGAATGGAGTCAGCACCAGGAAAAAGTCAGGGGCCACGAACAATGAGTATTCAGTAAGAGTCATTATCAAGCTATCCACAAAGTGCTCTGGGAGGAGAGAGAAGGAAGATTTAGGGCTAGGACGCAGGCAGAACAGGCTTCGTAGGGAACCGGACAGATGGGTCATGAAGGGTGTATAGGATTTGTTAGACAACACGGGGGAAAGCATTTCTGGCAGAGGAGGCAGCACGGAGGCATGAAAAGACTTGGCTTGTTCAGGGAAGCACATGTAGTTCCAGATTCCTGCTCCAAGCTGGAACACAGGCTCTGTGGTGGGTAAGCAAAGGCTAAAAAGACCAGGGATCGGGTTATGAAGGTCTTACAAGGCCAAAATGCTAAATGTAGAAACTAACTTAATTGTCAAGAGAAGCATGTCCATCCATGAATGAGGAGGTGATGTATACATATAACGGAATGGTGTTCAGGCTTTCAAAAAAAGAAGGAAATTCTGTCATACTACAGTGTAGCTGAACCTTGACGACATTATCCTAAGTGAAATAAGCCAGTCGCAAAAGGACAAATGCTGCATGATTCCACTTCCATGAGGTACCTAGAGTGGTCAAACTCTTAGAAACAGAAAGTAGAATGGTGGTTGCCAGGGGACAGGGACGGGGAGGGGGGTGCTATAGGGGGAGTTCTTTTTGATTGCGTATAGAGTTTCAGTTTTGTAGGAGGAAACAGTTCTAGAGATCCGTTGCACAACGAGGCACGTAGAGGTAACACTACTGTAGACTTAAAAGTGGTTAAGCTGGTAGACTTTACGGGGGCACCTGGGTGACTCAGCCAGTCAAGTGTCTGACTTGATCTGGGCTCAGGTCATGATCCCATGGTTCGTGGATTTGAGCCCCAAATCAGGTTCTACACTGATAGTGCCGAGCCTGTTTGGGATTCTCTGTCTCTCCCTCTCTGCCCCTCCCCTGCTTGCTCTCTCTCTCTCTCTCTCTCTGAAAATAAATAAATAGACCTTTAAAAAAAAAAAAAGAAGAAGAAGGGGGCACCTGGGTGGCTCAGTCAGTTGAGCGTCCAACTTCGGCTCAGGTCATGATCTCACAGTTGACGAGTTCGAGTCCCACGTCAGGCTCTGTGCTGACAGCTCAGAGCCTGGAGCCTGCTTCACATTCTGTGTCTCCCTCTCTCTCTGCCACTCCCTCACTCATGCTCTGTCTCTCTCTGTCTCAAAAATAAATAAACATTTAAAATTTTTTTAAAAAAAGAAGTATTGGTCTTATAAAGTTGATATACAGCCGTGACTATCAGAAAGAAACAAATCTTCAGGTTCCCCAAAAGCTTTAAAAAAAAAAGTTGGGGGGCACCTGGGTGGCTCAGTTGGTTAAGCATCTGACTTCGGCTCAGGTCATGATCTCACGGTTTGTGAGTTCGAGCCCCGCGTCGGGTTCTGTGCTGACAGCTCAGAGCCTGGAGCCTGTTTTGGATTCTGTGTCTCCCTCTCTCTCTCTGACCCTCCCCCATTCATGCTCTGTCTCTCTCTGTCTCAAAAGTAAATAAATGTTAAAAAAAAAAATTAAAAAAAAAAAGTTGGTAGGCTTTATGGTTTTTACCATGGCAGAAAACATTTGGTTAGTTACCACTATATATTATATATTAGACTATATATGTTATCACTATAACACAATAATATATTTTCTCCATGGTTATCTAGAAAAAGTCCCACTCTTTGCATATTAGAGGCTGTTGATGCCTAAGCCGAGCTTTGTCTGCTTCATAATTTGGTCTCTGTGATTCCAGGGGTCCTTTGCCTGCTCTTATCAGCCCTCCCTGTGTCCTCCCCCTCCACCTCCGAGTGCTGCTATATAGCAAAAACAAGTGGGATAGTGTAATGTGAGAATACTTGGTCAGCCTTCACAGGGGTCTCTACTGGTTTGGGGCCAGGGATATTGAAGGCAGTCAGAAAATAGGGACGCACCTGAGCTAAAGCAGTGCCAGGAGGGAGAGAAACACAGAATAAGAGGTATTGATATGTGTGTGTTCCCAGGGTGAGAGTGGAGAGGCAGCCGACGATGAGATGGCCACCCGAAAAGCCAAAATGCACAGAGAGTGTCGCAGCCGGAGTGGTTCTGACCCTCAAGACATGAATGAACAAGAAGAATCAGGTAAAGCCACATGTTGACATTAGAGATGTTTTATTTTATAGGGAAAAATATGCATTTGGTTTTCAACTATGGTTTAAGTCTTGAGTGCATTCTTAACAAAACTCTTTGTCTTGTTAAATATACTTACCTTTGTATTTAACTAGATGATGGAACCCAAGGGGTATTTCGGCAAGTACAGTGTACTTCAAAGAAGATTATCATTAATTAACTAGGCCTTATAGACAGGGGATGTGAGATATATAAAATACAAGGTGGAGGATTAGACCAGTGATTCTCAACCGTGACTGAGATTTTTTTTTTTTAACATCTGGGGGCAAACCACTAAATACCTAGGAATAAATCTAACCAAAGAAGTGAAAAATCTATACACTGAAAAGAAAGCTTATGAAAGAAATTGGAGACACACATACACACACACAAATGGAAAAACAGTTCATGCTCATGGATTGAAAGAACAAATACTATTAAAATGTCGATACTACCCAAAGCAATCTACACATTCAGTGCAATCCCTATCAAAATAACACCAGCATTCTTCACAGAGCTAGAACAAACAATCCTAAAATTTGTGTGGAACCAGAAAAGACCCTGAATAGCCATAGCAATCCTGAAAAAGAAAACTAAGCTGGAGGCATCACAATCCCAGACTTCAGGCTATATTACAAAGCTGTAATCATCAAGACAGTATGGTACCAGCACAAAAAAAGACACTCAGATCAATGGAACAGAATAGAGAACCCAGAAATGGACCCACAAACATATGGTCAACTAACCTTTGACAAAGCAGAAAAGAACATCCAATGGAAAAAAGTCTCTTTAGTATGGTGCTGGGAAAACTGGACAGTGACATGCAGAAAAATGAACCTGCACCACTTTCTTACACCATACACAAAAAGAAACTCAAAATGGATGAAAGACCTAAACGTGAGACAGGAAACCATCAAAATCCCAGAGGAGAAATAGGCAAAAACCTCTTTGACCTCAGCTGCAGCAACTTCTTACTTGACGTGTCTCTGGAGACAAAGGAAACACAAGCAAAAATAAAATATTGGGACCTCATCAAGACAAAGGCTTCTGCACAGCAGAGGAAATAATCAGCAAAACTAAAAGGCAACTGACCAAATTGGAGAATATATTTGCAAATGACATAGCAGATAAGGGGTTAGTATCCAAAATCTATAAAGAACTTATCAAACTCAACACCCCAAAAACAAATAATCCAGTGAAGAAATGGGCAAAAGACATAAATAGACACTTTTCCAAAGAAGACATCCAGATGGATATGAAAAAATGCTCAACAACACTCATCATTAGGGAAATACAAATCAAAACCACAATGGGATACCACCTCACACCAGTCAGAATGGCTAAAATTAACTCAGGTAACAACAGACGTTGGCGAGGATGCAGAGAAAGAGGAACCCTTTTGCACTGCTGGTGGGAATGCAAACTGGTGCAGCCACTCTGCAAAACAATATGGAGGTTCCTCAAAAAATTAAAAATAGAACTACCCTACAACCCAGCAATTGCACTATTAGGTATTTATCCAAAGGATACAGGTGTGCTGTTTTGAAGGGGCACATGCACCCCAATGTTTATAACGGCACTATTGGCAATAGCCAACGTATGGGAAGAGCTCAAATGTCCATCAACTGATGAATGGATAAACAAGATGTGGTATATATACACAATGGAATAGTACTCGGCAATCAGAAAGAATGAAATCGTGCCATTGCAACAACATGAATGGAACTAGAGTGTATTATGCTAAGTGAAATAATTCAGTCAGAGAAAGACAAATATCATATGATTTCACTCACATGTGGAATTTAAGAAATAGAACAGATGAACATAGGGGAAGGGAAGGAAAAATAAGATAGAAACAGAGAGGTAGGCAAACCATAAGAGACTCTTAAATACAGAGAACAAACTGAGGGTTGCTGGAGGGGTGCTGGTGGGGGAATGGGCTAAATGGGTGAGAGACATTAATGAGGACACTTGTTAGGGTGAGCACTGGGTGTTATATGTAAGTGATGAATCACTAAATTATATTACTGAAATCATTATTACACTACATGTTAACTAACTTGGATTTAAATTTTAAAAAATAATATAAATAAATAAATAAATAAATGAATAAATAAATAAATAAATAAATATCTGGGGGTGCCTGGGTGGCTCAGTCAAGCGTCTGACTTCGACTCAGGTCATGATCTCACTGTTTGTGGGTTCAAACCCCACCTTGGGCTCTGTGCTTATAGCTCAGAGCCTGGAGCCTGTTTTGGATTCTGTGTCTCCCTCTCTCTGCCCCTCCCCTGCTCTGTCTCTGTCTCTCAAAAATAAATAAACATTAAAAGGAGATAGATAGATAGATAGATAGATAGATAGATAGATAGATAGATAAAATATCTGGATGCCCCTGGCCACACCCCAGCCAAACTGATTCCAGCACCCTCTGGCTGGGACCCTAACATCTCTATATTTTTAAGTTCCCCAAATGATTCTAATACGCAGCCAAGGTTGAGAACTCACCACGTTAGTCCATTCATCAGAATATTTTGATGTCTCTTGTATAGAGATTGCCTGCATAAATTGATTCGCTCAGACATTCAGAAGCATCTTTGGTTTTTCTTTGATCTCTAGGGAGAGGATAACTGGTGTCATTGTCTCGTTTCTGTCTTTCTCACAGAGGCAAATGCCATCATGAGCCCTCCTAACACTCTGCCTTCCAGAAGAGCCCACTCTTTGACCACGGCTGGGTCCCCTAACTTGTCTGCCGGGACATCATCTCCCAACAGGCCAGTGTCTTCCCCTGTGCTGTCTTCTTCAAACAAGAGCCCGTCCAGGTGGGGCCTTAACATGATAAAACAGAAGGACCCTTCATATCATTCAAGTTATGTCAAAGGGCATCTTCCAGTGCTCTGTGGAAAGCCTCTCTCTAATTTTGAGTAACGATTACATTGAAAACTGAAAAACCCACAATTTTTAAATACTTCCAATTTCCCTGATTTTGCACTCCTACCTTCTCATATTACTATAATTACTCCTAATTATTAGACTAATCCTTCAAAGGTCATAGCAGTAACAAAACCTGATCTATGATTTTCTAAAGTTGCTTTGTCGAATATGGTAGCCACTGGCCATGGTGGGGTGGGGGCTGGGGGGATAATAATAGCTATTTAAATTCAATTTTAAATATATTAAAATTAAATAAAATTTAAAATTCAGTTCCTCAGTCACACTATGCACATTAAAAGTGTTCCATAGCTACAAGTGGCCAGTGGCTACAATACTGAACAGTGCAGATATAGAACACCTGTTTCATTGCCAAAACTTCTATTGGATAGCACTATTCTGAGGAATAAATTAAGTTTTAATAGAAGCCACTTTACCCTTTGCTGATAGGTGAAATATATTTTATACCATCTCATACATAAGATACATGTCTGTAGAAATGAATGTATTAGAGCAAATTGGGTATGCTAGGTGTAATTCTAAAGCTGGTATTATAGTAAGTTACTTATAAAGTCCATGTAAATTACAGATTTGAAACAGCTACCCTCTCAGAAGAAATAATATTAACATGAAAGCTTTCCAAAGGAATTAGAATGCCACACCATCTCCCTCGACCCCTCAAAAAGTTTAAGAAATTCAGAGGTTCAGACAGAACCAAGATAAAATAGGCACTCTTTACTTTATCAGAGGGATTGGAGGAGGAAATGGATCTGTGTAGACACTGGCTTTGGAAACATTATATACACACACTTTCTCTGTTTCTGACACTCTCAAGGAAGTTTGCTACTGATAAGAACCCTACATGTAGTAAATCATCTTTTAAAGGGAAGCATTCTTTTACAATGTGAATAATGAACATAATTTATGCCTTATACATTCAGATTTCTATACTCAGTGAAACTGGGTCAAAGGTACATGGGAATTCTTTGTACCCTCTTGCAACTTTTCTGTCAGCTTAGGTTTGTAACAAAATTAAGAGCTACAAAGAATCAGAATTCTGTACGTGCTATTTCAGCCTGTACAGTATCCTGGGTAAATAAAAGAGCCAGAGAACTTAGATTGAGTGGCTTCTCCTTTATTTCAATCACTCAGGAGCAGGAAAGGGAAGGCCAGAGTAAGGGAGGAAAATCTTTCCAAAGAGGTAGAACTAATATGTTAGATGCAAGATCACAGAGCCCTCCCACAAGAAGACAGGAGTCAGTGCCCACCGAGTAAACTACAACAGAAAGAAAAGAGAAGGCAAGGAAGAAAAATCACCCCGAATGCTGTTCACGGAGAAGGCAAGGCTGAGCCTTAGAAAGGGAGACAGTGGACAGAGTTTCCTAAAGGTTCCTGCAGACAGTGGCAAATGATAAGCCACCTTATCCAACCTTTTTCATCTTCCTGAACCTCCACTCTCTTGTTTCCAACACCACGGGGGATCAGCAACCCATGCCTACAAAGGACTGTAAATCCATCCTTTTGTAATTTTCGTCCATGTATAGAGGTGACCTTCAGATGTCAACGCAAAATAACTTTCCATGAACAAACACTGTTAGCAAGATTGAGGATAAACTGGCTATTCGTTACAACCTTCTCTGTACTTATGTATTTGAAACATTTCAAAAAGTCAAAACAATAAAATAAAGCACAAAAAAACAAAAATGAAAAAAAGGAAGATCCTGTTTATTTATTTGACTAAAAACCAGCCAAAATATTTCTTAAATTATCTTGTCAGGGAACCAGTATAGAAAATAAAAATGTTGTGAAACAGCTAGAGTGAGGTTTTGACCGAGTGACTGGTATTTTTATATTGAATATACAGCCTTGGCAGGTGCAGATATGTTCTAGGCAGAGTTGGCTTCTTTCCATTCTTAATATTTTTGTGACTCACATTTTCCATTAATATTAAAAGTCCTTCCTTGTTTTCATCTAATAACTGGTGAAGAAAGGAAAAAGAGAAGACATTGATACGGACTTTCTTCTCCAATGTGTTTCTATAATTTAGAATGTAGGAAAGAACATGCATAATTTCCCATAGGCTATGATTGAGTAATTTGGGGCACTTTTGGAAAAAAAAAATAATACTGATTTTTCTTCAGGAACATTGAGTTTAAGTCCCCCCCCCCCCCCCCATTGACCTGTGATTCCAAAGAACTGTGTTAGTTAGTAGAGTAACATTACCCTTAGCCTCGTGGCCCTATTGAGTAGGCTGTGAACATGACTCGGTTTCACTGAGTGAGGTGTTTGCTCTGACACACTACAGATTAGTTTTGAGAGAAGTGAAAAGAGGGTCTGGAAAACAGCCTCAATCCTGAATGGCCTGCGGTCATTTGCAGGCAAAGACATTTGCAGGTCTTTGCTCATGCGCCGTCAGAGGACGTCCCTGGGGCACAGTGGCCGTGCCTGTTAAGGCCATGTCTTTGTTGCAGTGCTTGGAGCAGCAGCAGCTGGCACGGGCGGATCAAAGGCGGAATGAAAGGTTTCCAGAGCTTCATGGTTTCAGACAGTAACATGAGCTTTGTTGAATTCGTTGAGCTGTTCAAATCATTCAGGTACGGCATGCTGTCTTCCTGCCCTTCCTCAGCCCCCCATCTTTGTAACAATACTAAACGTGAGTGTTTTCCACTCCCCGCCCAGCGTGAGGAGCCGCAAGGACCTGAAGGACCTCTTCGACGTCTACGCTGTGCCCTGCAACCGAGCCGGCTCCGAGTCGGTGCCACTCTATACCAACCTAACAATTGACGAAAACACCAGCGATCTTCAGCCTGACCTAGGTTTGTGGAACGGTTTTATATTTCCCGTTGAGACCTTTCTATCTAAAAACGAAGATGAGAGGTCCAGTCACACGAACCCTCAGCCCGTTCCGCATGGCGTGCTGTTCCCTGCGGCGTGATGAAACACACGAACCCTCAGCCAGTTCCACATGGCGTGCTGTTCCCTGTGGCGTGATGAAACGCTTTGAGGATTGTTTCAAGGTGTCTTGGGGTTGGGGGGGGGGGGGGGGGTAGGTGCTACCGGCATTTTCAGCAAGGAAATGCATCATGGTCTGAGTCTGTTTATGCATTCCAGGATATTTAATCAATAGAGTCTTCCAGTCATTCTGACAACGGAAAACCCTCTCCCACCTGTGTCCAACGTCCACTAGGTGTGTGGTGCACCACCCATATCCTCCCCGCCTACAGCCCAACAGTGCTCAACCCCAGGGTGAGGGTGTCTGTCCGTTGACAAGAGGAGTCTTTAGTGACCCGAGGAGAGCACTCCTGCTGAACATCCAGGGCACTTGTCCTAGTGGGTAAACCAAGATGTCTGCCTCCTCTGTCCCACTCACCACTACCACCGTCACCAACCACATCAAAAACCCTATGCTGTCATCACCACTGATGCATTGTCAGCCTACTATTTTTCTCTTCTGTTCTTGCTGACAACTAGAAACACAAAAAAGCAGAAACAAGAGAAACTGCCCTCTTTCAGTTGCTTTTTTATTACTTAAAAACTTACATTATCCTCAGCTAAGAAAATTCACCTTTTCAACTTTAGTCATAAAATGTGCATAACTATGGATTAGTCAAGTAGTTGTACCTTTAAAAAAAATCTTTTTAAAAAAATTTTTTATGTTTATTTATTTTTGAGAGACAGAGACAGAGTGTGAGCAGGGGAGGGGCAGAGAGAGAGAGGGAGACACAAAATCCGAAGCAGGCTCCAGGCTCTGAGCTGTCAGCACAAAGCTCAATGCGGGGCTCGAACTCATGAGCCATGAGATATTGACCTCAGCCAAAGTCAGACGCTTAACCGACTAAGTCACGCAGGCGCCCAAAAATTAACAGACGTTATTTTTTAGAGCAGTTTTAGGCTTACAGAAAAATGATTGTAAAGTACAGAGAGTTCCCGTATACAGTTCACCCTGGAGCAAAGCAAGGGTTAGGGATGCGGATCCCCCGTGCAGTCAAAAATCCAAAGGGTTAACCTTTGTCTCCCCCAAACTTAACTACTAATAGCCTGCTCTTGACCAAAAGCCTTAATGATAGCAATAACAGTTGATTAATCCATATTTTGTATGTATATCATGTGTTATATTCTTATAATAAAGTAAGCTAGAGAAAAGACATTATTATTAAGAAAATTATAAGGAAGAGAAAATACATTTACAGTATTATACTGTTTATCGAAAAGCTCCTTATACACGTGGACCCACATAGTTCAAACCCATGTTGTTTAAGGGTCAACCATACTCTCCCCTCCCCAACATACACTGTTTTTCCTATTATTAATATCTTGTATTAGTGTGGTATGTGACAGTTGAGCTGATATTGACATGGTATTAACGACTGAAGTCCACAGTTGAGTGTTCACTGTGTGGTACATGCTATGGGCTTTGACAGAAGTATAAGCACATGGATCTACCATTACAGTATCATACGCAATACTTTCAGTGTCTTAAAAATCCCCTGTTCCCCACCTTTTCATTCTTCCCACCTTCCCTCTGAACCCCTTTTTACTGTCTCCATAGTTCTTTATTTTCCAGAATGTCATATAGGTGGAATCATACAGTTTGTATGTAGTCTTTTCAGATTGGCTTCTTTCTCTTGGCAGTATGTATTTAAGGTTCCCCGATGTTTTTTCACAGCTCAATAGCTCATTTCTTTTTGTCACTGAATAATACTCCACTGCATGGGTGTACCACTGTTTATCCATTCACCTTTTGAGGGACATCTTGGTTGCTTCAAGGTTTTAGCAATTATGAATGAAGCTACTATAAATATCTGTGTGCATGTTTTTGTGTGGACATAAGTTTTCGACTCCTTTGGGGAAAAGCCTGGGAACGCAGTTGCTAAATCGTATGGGTAAGCCTGTGTTTAGGAACTGCCAGCTTCTCTTCCAAAGTGGCAAGAATTAAATAGAATAACTGGCCATAAATGTGGTGCCAGTGTGGAACATTGCTGGTCAAAAGGTAAAATGGCACAGCCACTTTGGAAAAGAGTTTGGCAGTTTCTTACAAAACTTAACATACTCTTACCATACAATCCAGCAATTGTATTCCTTGATCAGTTTCAATTCCACATCAGTTGAAAACTTATTTTCACCCTGAAACCTGCACACAAATGCTTACAATTACATTCCTGAAGTACAAAACAACTGTAATTTTAAGGGTACACCTTCATTGTCTCTAAAAGCAAGACTGCAGTTATCCTCAAAAACCAAAGTTCAAATTCAGCCTGAAGTCCCCAACTGAATGTATATTTAGTTCTCATCTAAAACCCTGAGCTCATGGGCTTTCAAGATCATTGACCTCGTTCTCTCTTAGTTTCTTTTATTTATTCATTGATTCATTTTTTGTTCCTTCAACTATGTGAAACCAGGGGTAGGCATGGAGTTTGATGGCTTGTTTAGACAGATCAGTGAAGTTTCTGCAGCTTACCAATTCCACAATGCCATTATCTCCAAAATGAACTTTGTGAAAGATTCTGGCTAACTTGTCCATGTTCTGTGGGTGGTTCTGTTTCAGATTTATTGACCAGAAACGTCTCGGATTTGGGGTTGTTCATTAAGAGTAAACAGCAGCTGTCAGACAACCAGAGGCAGATATCTGATGCCATTGCTGCTGCAAGTATCGTGACAAACGGCACTGGGGTCGAGAGCACATCCTTGGGCGTGTTTGGGGTTGGCATCCTCGAGCTCAATGACTTCCTAGTGAACTGCCAAGGAGAACACTGCACTTATGATGAAATCCTCAGCATCATCCAGGTTTGTACCCATTTCATATGCACATCTGGGTAGAGCCTCTGACTATTCTAATTATTTTCTGCTAAACATACTGTGTCTATACTTCTTTCCAAAGCCTTCTAGTCTGGGACAGAAACAGAGGGGCTTGATTTAATACCATACACACACACACACACACGCGCGCGCGCGCGCACACGCGTGTATAAGTGTCCTTATTTAACGTATAAGTATCATAGATCTCAAGCCTTCTCTCAGTGACTCTTATAAGGAATCAGTACATGATACCTTCTTGTTGTTCTGGCATGTAATAAAATTAGTAGACTAGGTTTTCAACTTCTTTGATCATTTCATGAATATTTATTAGCTCCTACTATGGCTCTGTTCCTGGACCTGGGAATATAGTAGTAAATAAGACCACATTCTGGCCTTCACCTAGTGGATGAGGCAGACAATAAACAAATACAGAGAGAATGTACTTTTAGGTATTCATGGGTTCTGAAAAAATCAAGCAGAGTAAGAGGATGCAGTGATGCAGAAGGCTGAGAGGAGTAAGCACAGGCCACCCTGAGGAGGTGAGAGTGGAGCTGAGCCCTGAATCAATAAACCATGTGAAGGTCTGCAAAAAGAACATTCCAGACCAGCAGGAACAAGCTCAAAGACTGAGACAGGAGCAAGACAACAAAAAGGCTGATGTAGTGGGAGCCACATAAGCCAGAGGCACAATGGTAGATGTGATTCCAGATGGGTAGGCAGGGGCTGAATCATCTTGGCATTTTAGGCCATGGTGAGGAGTTTGACTTTAGTCCGTGTGACATAGGAAGCTGTTGGAAATTTTTGAGCAGGGGACTAACATAATTTGATTTATGTTCTCAAGAGGTCACTCTGGCCCCATTGGAAAATGAACTGTGTTGGGGATGGAGTGGAAGCGGAGAGACCAGGTGGGAAGTTGTCACAGTAACCCGGCAAGATATGATGATGGCTTCCACTAGAGGTTGGTAGGACATGGAGTGACACACTCACGATGGCTGCGTCACATGCTGCAGGATCAAGTCTAGGTTTTCAGCCTCCCTGTCAACCGATGGGGAATCAGTGGATTCAGTGTCCAGCAGTTGATCACCGGAAATGCTAGTGACATTAAGATGATGATCACATGGTCGGGTGCTCATTACGCTGTTGTTGAGTACGAGCACTGTACTAAGTGTTCTCTGGGAATCATCTCATTTCACCTCTCACCAGCCCTGCCGGAAGCTGCTATTATTATCCCCATTTTCACCTGGATATGCCGATAACCATTTGTTTTCATATGAACTGTATTCTTTTCCCTCACTCTCCCTTTTTCTTTTAAATAAATATGCTTTGTATAATAAACGCACGTATAATAAATGTTTTCTTTGGGACTAAAAAACTACCTCTTACTGTTACATAACTATATTAGTTCAAATATTTGGCTTAGATGTTTCCTGATGAAAACAGAACATCTTTAAAAAATGATGTGGTGGGTTTTTCCCCTTAGTTTCCTTTACCTAAATAACACTCTTTTTGTGTCCCTTGCAGAAGTTCGAGCCTAGCGTTAGTATGTGTCATCAGGGCCTACTGTCATTTGAAGGATTTGCAAGGTAACCTTTAAAATATCTGTTGCCCATCATTTAAGAATACATATTTTTCCCACGCAGTCCTAAGAAAATTTGTTTCCTCTAGGTTTCTGATGGATAAAGATAATTTCGCCTCCAAAAATGATGAGTCACAGGAAAACATTAAAGAACTACAGCTGCCCCTCTCCTACTATTACATTGAATCTTCACACAATACCTACCTCACAGGCCACCAGCTCAAAGGAGAGTCCTCAGTAGAACTCTACAGCCAGGTACAGAATTCCACGTGACATGGGATTTCCATTATTGCTATAATTGCTATAAGTCACAAAAAAATCTGACTTCTGACTCCTCTGAAGAACTTACAAACTATTATGTGTGAAATGTGAGGAAACATGATGTGTGGGAAAACTGCCTATACACGCTGTTGTTTTGTCTATTTCTTTTTGTTTTCTTTCTCCCTCCTATCTATACTTAACCTTTTTTCTAGGCACTAAAAAAAAAAAAGTATTTGTTTGAGACTCATAGCTTTTAAATCCTAGTTAGTCTGACCTATTCCTACTATAATTAGATTTTCCCATGGGAAAATTATCTGATCGTTTCACTAAATGCTAAATAAATCAATACAATGTAGTAGGAAAGCATAATAGAAAATGCAGCTTTCTATGAAGTTATTCCCAAAATATTGTTTATTTTCATTTGCAGTTTGTTAGATAATCAATCCATCCCTATGGTAACCAACTTAAGGAACAAAAATCTGCAAAGACTATGGGCACTGTCCCTACACACTTAAATTCATGGGAATGTTCTTGGAAACTCAGAAGGGTCTCTGGACTAGAAAAAGCACATCCATTTGACCTAAACACCAACTCTCAATGATCTGCATGTCAGTTGTCTCTGTTACATTTTCTGCAACTTCCTCATCTATGCTGCCTGTTTTCTGACCTCCTATAAGAAGAGTTCATCAGGAAGAAGCTAACCTAGGCTCAGGGAATAGAAGTGTGTGGTTGGGGGTGAGGTGGGGGGAGGATGTTTAAGTGTGAGAATTGTCATTGTTCCACAAACCCAGCAGAGCTGAGCTTCCTTCGTTCTCCTGATCAGTCCAGCTATTCCTCAACCATGGGTCAAATTCTGTCCCAAAGCTTATCTACTAAGGAATATGTATTTTAAACTCTAAAAATCTAAAGTACTTTAAACGTTTATTTTTGAGTGTGTGCACATGCGCAAGCAGGGGAGGGGCAGAGAGAGATGAGGACAGAGGATCCGAAGCGGACTCTGTGCTGACAGCAGAGAATCTCATGTGGGACTCGAACTCGCAAACCATGAGATCATGACCTGAGCCAAAGTCAGACACTTAACCGACTGAGCCACCCGGGCACCCCTAAGTACTTTTATTTTGAAATGAAGATGTGTCCCTAGAGTAGTGATTTTCAAAGTAGGTGCTCTGTCCAGGGACCTCAGCTGGGGATGCTGAGATAAGGAAGCAGCAAAGTAGGAAGGCTACACCTCCTACCCCCACTGCAGCTGAAGTCCTGTTCTTTTTATGTGCTTTACATATGACCCTCCATTTGCACAGAGAATTCCAAGGTTAAAAGGAGTTTGAAATCTATTGTTCCAGTTCTAGGGGAAAGAAATGAAGTGTGTGTGTGTGTGTGTGTGTGTGTGTGTGTGTGTGTGTGTGTGTGTATCTCCCAGGAAAATGAATGAGCAGGGGCCAGTGTCCTAACTTTAATTCCTACTTCACTTCCCTATTGACCTCAAAGAGATTTTTTCTAACTCCTTAACATTACACCCCAAGTAGAGTCTTTGAATGAGGCATGAAAGCCCCTCAACTAGACTCAGAGAGGTTGTTAAACCTAGTGTGAAGATTCGTCATCCTTTATTTATCAGCACTCTGCTCTCCCTCAGCCCTCCTAGTTATCTCCTCACCTTACTCCCCGGGACAGATCGGAAGTGAGAAAAAGCCCTGTTTTTACCTGGAATTCCAAACCCTGGTTTTCTTCTTCTAGCCGTATGTGGTCTTTTTTTTTTTTTAATATGAAATTTATTGTCAAATTGGTTTCCGTACAACACTCAGTGCTCATCCCAACAGGTGCCCTCCTCAATACCATCACCCACCCTCCCACTCCCCATCAACCCTCAGTTTATTCTCAGTTTTTAAAAGTCTTTTATGCTTTGGCTCTCTCCCTCTCTAACCTCTCTCTTTTTTTTTTTCTTCCCCTCCCCCATGGACTTCTGTTAAGTTTCTCAGGATCCACATAAGAGTGAAAACATATGGTATCTGTCTTTCTCTGTATGACTTATTTCATTTAGCATAACATTCTCCAGTTCCATCCACGTTGCTACAAAAAGCCATGTTTCATTCTTTCTCATTGCCACGTAGTATTCCATTGTGTATATAAACCACAATTTCTTTATCCATTCATCAGTTGATGGACATTTAGGCTAGGAATTTACCCAAGGGATACAGGAGTGCTGATGCATAGGGGCACTTGTACCCAAATGTTTATAGCAGCACTTTCAACAATAGCCGTATGTGGTCTTAATGTCAGGCAGACTTAAATAAATACCTTTAGTCTCTGCCTGCTAAAAACCATCTCATCTGCTGCCAGTCAGTGAGCGTTCTTCCCAGTGTGGCTCACCATAGACATGAAGCAGCCTCATGCTCCTGCTGGCACATGACACAGCCATCTTCAGCCCAAAGCAACACGCCTCTTGATGCTTTAGGTGTTGGGAGAAGCTGACATCCTTGAGAGTTTTTAGGCTGCAGAATCGGTTCCACCTGGGAGATAGGTCACCTGGGAAGACTGGGTGCTGCATGCTGTGCAATGGAAGAATCTAGCAAAGACGTCATAAAAAATATAAATATATGAGGGATTCCACAATCTGAGTTTTCTCTCAACATTTTTTTTTTATTTTTTTATTTTTGGGACAGAGAGAGACAGAGCATGAACGGGGGAGGGGCAGAGAGAGAGGGAGACACAGAATCAGAAACAGGCTCCAGGCTCCGAGCCATCAGCCCAGAGCCTGACGCGGGGCTCGAACTCACGGACCGCGAGATCGTGACCTGGCTGAAGTCGGACGCCTAACCGACTGCGCCACCCAGGCGCCCCTTTTTTTTTTTAAATTTTTTTTTCAACATTTTTTTTTTACACAATCTGAGTTTTCTTGCAGCAACTCTAGTGGCCACTCTCCCCAGTATTGGGTTGTTACCACATGGAAATAGTTACATGGAGTTTTAAACCAGTGAGTTGGCCCATTCATAGATACATCCGCCTCTTGGTATGCTTTGCCCTTCCAACACATGGACATCTTTTAAGATAGTTCACAACAGAGTCTACGGAGGAAGAGGCTGCTCCAAGCAAATATTACAGAGCTGCAACCTGAGCACGTGTCACGAGCTCTGCTTCCAGCTCTACATCTGGGATGGCAAATAGGTGTCATCTCCTCTAATTCATCAGGGTGTTTCCTGAAGCACTTTCCTCACGAGGTTGAGAGATAAACATACCAAAGCTTAAGGGGCAAGGATGTTGATTGGTTACTGATGATGCCGTGGGCATGGAAAAGGGCAGTTTGTGCATTATTTGCCTCTGTAGACAATAAGGCAAATCCTTGAGGACTGCTTGCTTCTAGTCTTAACGTGCCATGTGTTCCTAGTGAAGGCATTAGCTGATAGCAGAATTTGGGTCTAAACAGAGAGGATTTTATTCTGATTACAGTCGTACAAATGTTCAGCCAGGTCATTAAAGAATCAGTGGCCTCATTTCCTTTGGGCTGCAGCAATAGCCCCTTCGTCTCCACCGATATTTGCCCAGGTAGAGCACTGGCCTGGCTCTCTCATTTCAGGATGTACTGTGTGTAGGTCCCTCAAAGGACCATATTCGTTGGGAAAATAGTCCTATGGTTTTGCTATCAAATTTTACCTTCTGATAGTATTCAGCTCTGGTAAAAACTCTTTCCACCATCATCTGTTGTCTCCCCTAATGAATTGCGGCTTTTGGCCCAAATGCAGGATTTATTTTAGATCTTACACCCTCCTGAATGTGAACACTGATAGGCAGAAGCACATGCCGGGCAGCATCTGAGGCCCTGTGTCCCTTTGCTCATGCGGGCTGGATGTGTTCGTTAATCACACAGGTCCTCCTGCAAGGCTGTAGGAGCGTAGAGCTGGATTGTTGGGATGGAGACGACGGGTTGCCCATCATCTATCATGGACACACGCTGACAACCAAGATCCCCTTCAAGGTAACGCTTCCTAACGGTCCCTAAATCCCATCAGGGAGTCACTGTCTTTGTGCGCCTTTTCTGTGAGTGACTCTTCCAATCACACCTTAAGTTGGGGTTCTTGTCCCGAGTCTGTAGACTTCCCGAAACTGTATGGGATGTGCACATGTCCATTTTTCTGGGAGTTGATCTAAAACTCCCATTAAGTTCTCACTCAACCAGAGCTTAATAACCAGGACCTGAAATGAGTTACCTTGTAATTATATTGTTGCAATTTTTTTTTAACGTTTATTTATTTTTGAGACAGAGAGAGACAGAGCATGAACGGGGGAGGGGCAGAGAGAGAGGGAGACACAGAACTGGAAGCAGGCTCCAGGCTCTGAGCCATCAGCCCAGAGCCCGACGCGGGGCTCGAACTCACGGTCCATGAGATCGTGACCTGAGCTGAAGTCGGACGCTCAACCGACTGAGCCACCCAGGCGCCCCTATTGTTGCAATTTTTACATCCTAAGATGATATATAAAAGGCAGGAGCTTTTCTCTTGCTACAGGAATTAAAGGTCATTTATCCTGGTGTCCTGCTGACAAAGACCAACATCATGTGTTGGGAGATGATTAAATAATATTACAAAGTAATGAAAATTGGTTCTACTTGGGGAGGTCGGTCACCCAGGAAGACTAGGCTCCTTGGATTATTGTTTCGAATTCTAGATAGTTTATTCATTCATTGTGCAATTACTATCCTCATTCAGTGTTTTTCGTTGTGTAAAATCATTTTTCTCTGAACTGTGGCCAGGCTGGAATGGAATACTATTATTTCTGTCTTATATGTAGACCAGATAGCTAAAATGCATTTTCTCTTTAGCTCATCTTCCTATTCATCTCTCCTGAAACTTTTGTACTCTATATTGAGAGAAGGAAGATTTGATAACTGTGTTTACGTGCACACATGAGTATATGTATATATGTCTTATTGTCCCAAGTAGATTGATTACAAACTCCTTGAAAACAGAAAAGTATCTTAAGCCTTATCATTTTGATGCTGTAACCAACACAGTGCCTTTTACCTATAATGTAATCAGTATACATACTGATTTATTAGATTTGGGATACTAATAAAATATATAAGTTCCTTATAAAGTATGCAAACAAAACTCAGTATGAACAGTTTAATGTATTCACAGAAAACTGCCTATCATCTTGCTTAATTTGAAAATACCTTTGAAAAAAATAAAACCGTTTTGGCCAGAATTTTCTGCATACAACAATTTATATGCTCTCTGTGGCTATAAGTAACTGGCCTTCTGATACATCTGGAGGACATCTGGACTCTAACGAGCTCTTCTGGCTCCCGTAGGAGGTGGTTGAAGCCATTGAACGCAGTGCCTTTGTCAACTCTGACCTGCCCATCATCATATCGATTGAGAACCACTGCTCATTGCCTCAGCAACGAAAAATGGCAGAAATTTTCAAGGTAAGCTATAAGCTAAGAGGCAGGATGGTATCTTGGCCTTTGTCTTCTAACTGTTGCTTTTATATGGAGCCACCATGGACCACATGACAGCTGGAACTCAGCTATGAAGCACAATTAGGGTCCCTCAGACCTAAGAATTGAGGGTGCCATGGGAGCTTGGACTTTCTCTTGAATGGTCCATCTTTTCAGCTGAAGTGTTCATAGAAGCATTGTTCTGTGGTCTCCTAACCATTTCCATCCAGAAAGCCTTAGGAGATAAGGAGAGACCAACTCTCCAATGCTTCTGGTACCACAAATCAGGGATGCTGGGATGTCACCTGTCAGTTGTATGTGGAAAACTGAAAATATCTCAGGGCAAATAAGTGAAATTTTCCTGTGTCTAACACTACAGATAGAGGGATCCAATTTGGCAAAGACCTTAGACCAGCCAAAACAGTTGCTATAACACTTGGCTCTTCCTTATATAGGCAAACTATCATGCAGACAGATTTAGGGGAAAATATTCCTTTATACTCCCCCCTTCCTCCATTGATTGAGGCATTTATGGAAATAAGGCTATCAGGAGGAGGGAGGGGCATGGGCAGAGGAAAATGTCCCCAAATACTTATGCCAACAAAACTAATTAGCTTTTCATATTGACTTTTTTTTTTTTTGCCATCATTTAGAATAATGGTCTCAACTTTTTTTTTTTTTTTTTTTTTTTTTTAGAGAGAGAAGTAGAATGTATGCACATGTGTGACTGGTAGGGAGGAGTAGAGGGAGAGAGAGAGAGAGAGAGAGAGAGAGAGAGAATCTTAATCAGGCTCCATGCCCAGTGCAGAGCCCTAGCTCAGTCTCACGACCCTGAGATCATGACCTGAGCCAAAACCAAGAGTCAGACGCTTAACCTAGTGATCCACTCAGGCTCCTCCTCAACTTTTTTGATTGTATCCATCAGTAAAATACTGTAGTATATGTATTCCTATTGTACGCTTATTGACTTATTCATAAACTATACATATATCCTACTTATTAACATATTTTATACATTAATAAAACACACAAAAATAGAATATTAAAGGGAATAACATAAAAAGATGAAGTAAAGAATTATTCTTTTTTTTTTTTTTTTTTTTTTTTTTAATTTTTTTTTTTTTTAACGTTTATTTATTTTTGAGACAGAGAGAGACAGAGCATGAGCAGGGGAGGAGCAGAGAGAGAGGGAGACACAGAATCTGAAACAGGCTCCAGGCTCCGAGCTGTTAGCACAGAGCCCGACGCGGGGCTCGAACCCACGGACCGTGAGATCATGACCTGAGCCGAAGTCGGATGCTTAACCGACCAAGCCACCCAGGCGCCCCAAGAATTATTCTTATACTATTATTTATTAGTGGTACAAAATCCCTTTTGGTCTCATAAAAATTTTAACAATAAATGTATTACTGTTTTCAGTGGGAGTAATGTGATTGAAGACATTCATTGTTTTTTAAATTTTTGTGATCTGTGACTTTTATGTCTGGTTTTAAGTTTAGTTTATTACTTCAGTGTTTGATGTTAATGGCTGTAGCAGCTGATAAAGACACCTTACGAAGAAACGTGTGCAGACGGAAAAGGTGCTCTTGCCAAATGGTGGTACCCATTTCTCAACTCCATTAATGAGGCAAAGATACATGAAACACTAATAAGCTTCATTTTTGTTCTTTTTTAGTTAAAAATTTACTAGAATTAGAAACTGCTGTATTTTCTACCTTCACCCCAATGGATTGTCTTGTGCCTACTCCCACCGCCCGCCTCCTTGAAGATACACATTCCCCTTCAGAGGCCAATGCTCATAAAATCTTTGTGAGAAGACTGTATAGCACATTCTCCCCATTATCTTTCAACCTCGTCCCCACTCCTTACCTACCTCAAGGTTTCTATCCTTTTGACATCTAACTCACATCTGGAACAGATTGTGTTCTATAAACCACAGCCTCTAATTGAATCTCCTTTTCTTTCTTTAGTGTATCAGACCCTAAAGGACCTTCCTAAATAGTTAGAGCTGGCCCCACCTGGGGAATGGCCTAGACCTCTCCTTCTGACCTTCCAGCCACCTCCCTTCCTTCCAGTAAGAAACTGTTGGCGGGGAGGAGAGACACCACTTCTTTCCTACTTTCTCTTCCTAGGATTTGCAGAACAATTCAACTGAGCTGAAATATCTAGTTGAATTACCCAAGCGTAGGTAAAACCTACTGATCGTGTGTTTTCCTTTATTCCTTTCAGAGTGTGTTTGGAGAAAAACTGGTGGCTAAGTTCCTGTTTGAGAGTGATTTCTCAGATGACCCAATGCTTCCCTCACCCGACCAACTTAGGAGGAAAGTGCTCCTTAAAAATAAGAAGCTAAAAGCCCACCAAACACCAGTGGATATCTTAAAGCAAAAGGTATTCTCTCATCATAGAGGCTAGGGGTATGCTGTGTGCCCAGAACAAAGAAATCAATGTTATTCTTCTGACCTTTCAGAAGACCTGCAGGGTAACCAGTTTTGTGACAGTTGAATTTCCTGGAATGACAAGTTTGAACTTTGGCTTTCCCTTTACTAGACTCATAAATACTGTCCCCTTCCTCACCTAGAATTTTATGTCATGAAATTAATTTCTCATGTAGAATGTATCTCATTATTTAAATTACTCTGAACAGGATAATGTGTGACTCTTGTCTCTAGACCTAGACTTCATAGCTGTCAATCCCAAAGTGGTTGCCATGGTTCCCTTTAGGTAAAGCACCCCTATAGGGAACCCTCCCCCACCCTTAGAGAAGCACCCCACCCTGTAGGAGGAGCACTTGGACCAGGGGCTGTGACTCCTGAGGTCGATAGTGGAATCCCAATACCAGCAGCCCCGTGGTCCCAGCATGGAAGTTGGCACAAGGTATCACCGTAGCTTGTGGACTCCAGGGCACTCCCATACCGATGTCACCCACAGAGATCTACTTCCCAAGTATCACAAACCTGCTTGTGTAAAGAGCCTTTGGCCCAAAGATCCATGAAGAAGTGTAGCTCCAGGGCCACTGAGTTCATATGCCAGGTTGCACTCATCACACAGAATGCCAGCTGCCAAACTATCTGTTCTATTTAGGCCTCTGTCTTTATTATTGACCCTAAAACACCACTTTTGAAACTTAACAACAAGAGTTGCTGCACGAAGCTCAGTACAGTGGTGCCGTTTCAGCAGCAGGGACGATCTAGAGCTCAACCTAGGTCGTGGCCGATGGCTCTTAATTTCTGTCCATGCTATCACCTCCAAGCCTCCAGGCCTTATTGCATTCCTGTTTCAGAGGCTTCCAGAGAACAGAGAAATTAGCAGAAGGATTCTTTTTTTTTTTTTTTTTTTTAACATTTATTTATTATTGAGAGGCAGAGACAGAGCATGAGCATGGCGGGGGTCGGGCAGAGAGAGGAGGAGACACAGAATCAGAAACAGGCTCCAGGCTCTGAGCTGTTAGCACAGAGCCTGATGCGGAGCTTGAACCCACAAACCACAAGATCATGACCTGAGCCGAAGTCAGACACTTAACCAACTGAGACACCCAGGCGCCCCTGCAGAAGGTTCTATGAGTCCAACAAGTTTGGAGCCTTGTGCAAAGTCGTTAATAAAAAAATGCCAAGTCAAATTGAGTCAAGTATCCAGTTATACCTAGTTCAGTAGTCCATTTGGGACATTCATCAAACCTTCTAAAAGCCCTAATTTGTAGAACTCACAGGTAAGGGCCTGAGTTTGAAGCCGAGTGATATATAGCATGGTTCTACAGAAGGAACGTTAGATATAGAGCTGAGATACCAGTTTTTAGTCACTGTCTCTGTCACAGACCAGCCACGTGACCATGGGCCAGTCAAACTTTCTGGGTCTCCATTTCTTCCTCTATAATATGGGAATGTGAAGGTAACTAGAGCACAAGATTCTTCTGACACGAAAATCTCACAAAATCTTTCCTAAAGTGAATCATGGGACCCCTGCCAGAATTGCAGACCACTCTGGAAACATTTCATTGTCCCACATCTCAGTCCCTGTTTCCAGCATATCTTGCCATTCTAGAACATTACTGCTTCCCTGAGGGGCCCTTCAAGAATCTTGTCATCTGCTGAGTAAGTACCAGGCAATCCCCAGGCTGCCCCGCCCACCTGCAGTGGGATTCCAGACGGCCCAAAGTCCAGGCTGAGTTAGGAGCTTATGTTACATCACCTAGTAAAGTCAGTGATTCACCTTGTGCCCAGTTACTCCAGATGCCCTCAGGGCAGGGGAGGATGAGGCCGGAAGCTCCATCATCTTTAGACTTACCCTTCTGAAAACAGATATTTACAGAAAGTGCCCCAAACCATTCCAGCCAAGGGATCCCTACTGGTCAGTTTTGCACTAACTGGAGAAGCTCAGGATTACCATGGATCCTCTAGAACTATGCCTGGCAAACCTTTTTTGCTCAAGATCCGCTTAAAAGATTTTTGAAAAACTTTCCTCTCCTGAAACCAATATTACACTATATGTTAACTAACCAGAACTTAAATAAAACTTTGAAGGAAAAAAAAAAAGAAACTCTAACTCTCACACGTTTTTCCCCTTTTCATACATTTTTAAGTTGACATTAGAAATTTTATCACAAGTGTAAATAGTTACAAAGGATATGTTTTCAAACGTAATATTTATTATATGTAAATACAGATGACATTAACTATATATCAATATAATGTACAAAACAGTCCTCATTATCAAAGAAATCAGCACAGTCAGCCAGATGACGTTTGGTCAGAAAAAGTCTGACTTTATTTTTTTTTCACTCAAGTAAACATTGTATTAACCCTAAGATGACCATCACACTTTTGAATATTATTTCTAAGATAGGTGGACAGATGAAGGGAAGGGAGGGTAGGAAAGAGAGAGAGAGAGAAAGAGAGAGAAAGGCATGAAACCTTGAACATTCTCGTTGCCTAGATGAAATAAGATCCCCCCCACCTGCCCTTAGCTTCTCCAGACTCTCAGGAGCCCTGCATTCTCCAGTGACCCTTTGCTGCCTTAGGTGGTTTTCATCTCATCTCCTGCATCACAGATTTTTTTATTGGTAAATGAAAGTTACATGTTCCTTTTATAAAGCCAGAGAAGAACAGTTAGGACAAGAGCATGGGGAAGGGAGAACCAGCCAACCATAAGCTTGTTTGCAGGCAGTCCTGTTTTTTGAAAAGTACACACGGAAGTTGAAGATACTGAATCTAGAAATTGATTCCTTTAAAAATATATGAAGCTGAACATCCCTAGACGTCTTTGTGTACCCTGGAGGCACACAGTTTGAAGATGGCACACAGCTCTAGGCCAAGAGTTGCAAAACCCCCCATCCTCAGGGGTCAAGCAACATAAATATGAGGGGACAGGTGGCTACATGACAGTTGGAAGCAGCCAGGACAGAGTGGAGCATGCATGCCCTCATAAATGAACAGCTCTAATTAAATTCTTTTCAAAAATTTTTTTATTATGTTTATTTATTTTGAGCGGGGGGAGAGAAACAGAGTCTGAGTGGGGGAGGGGCAGAGAGAGAGGGAGGCACAGCATCTGAAACAGGCTCCAGGCTCCAAGCTGTCAGCACAGAGCCCGACATGGGACTCGAACTCACAAGTGTGAGATCATGACCTGAGCCAAAGTCAGACGCTCAACTGACTGAGCCACCCAGGCACCCCTAATTGAATTCTTTTTAAAACATTGTGCCAGCCAAACCAGTCTGGTCTGGAGGTGAAGTCAGCCCTGAGGGCCACCAGTTTGAGCCCTCTGCTAGGTTTCCCTGTGTCCAGGTCTGTGCTCTCAAAGCTGCTCCAGAAAGCCTGCCATTATGAGGGTTCCAGGGGCCATGAGATCTACGCTGATGGCTTTGTTAAGAAGTCATTCAACTAAAACATTAGCATGTGTTCCCCACTGCCTGGCCCTCCTCAGATGATGCATCAGTAACTCACTACCCAGCACAGGGTGCTTTTTCTTCTACAACACTGTTCCTCCGTGCTGTTTTGTTTACTCAGCAACTATTGCCCACTCCTGACTGCCAGGTAGACACAGCCGCCCTGTGCATACCTCTGTGGTCTTCGAGATGCGCTTGAATGTTGTTGCTGTTGCCCTTCCCATTCTCTGCAGTGGCTTGCAGTTACTTACACAGCCTCCAATTCACAAATGAATACATTGTGCTATTTCAGAAGTCTTCTTTATGTTGAGCCCAGCCTTCCTTCCTGTTCCTCCTACTCCTTGGCACAACTTCTTCCCTCTGCAGCTGCACGGACTAATTCCAGACCTAGAGAGCTAGCATGTGTCTCCCCACCAGCTTTTCTCTTCTCCAAACTAAACATTCTTGTTGCGTCAACTGTTTCTCATAGGATATGGCTGCTAAGACTCTTTACTTTCCATTAAGAATGTTTGGATATTCTTAAATTTGTGGATATTCTTGAATTTGCTGGTCTTAAAATGTGATTTCCAGAACAAGTCCGTACTCCAGATAGGGTCTGACCGCACAAGGACAGTGAAGCCATTACCTCTCTTCACTTGTACTTCATACCTCAGTTAATGCAGCCTAGGACTGTTCTCACTTTTAAAATTCTTTGGTGCACACGGGGCTCTTGTTGAGTTTGTGGAAAACAAAAAGAGTTCAGTTATTTTCACATGGACTGTTCTTTGGCTGGTCTCCCATTTTTCCAGGTTGACCGTTGATTTTAATCTTTCATGGGCAGGAGCCTCACATTTATCTCTGTTAAATTTGCTCTTCTTCGGTTTTGGCATGCCATCACAGTACGAAAGGTTCTTTGTGAATTTGGACTTCTGATATCCAGTGCATTTATTGGCAGTTTTTCTAGTGGTGCCTTCATTCCAAGTTGCCCTTGAGCCAGATTACCAAGCAGAGAGCCCTGTGGTCCTTCTTAGGTAACCATCACTCCTGTCTAGTGCTCTCCTCTTTTGCAGCCCACATTTCCCCAGAATCTAAAGAACTGAGTGTTCTGGAAATGTGTTATTAGTAAACCCATACTAACCCTTGATAATCACCTCTTTCTTCTGTGTTCTCACAACCAACAAATTAATAATCCATTCTGATTTTGTCGGCTATCACCCTGATACTCCCCACTATGTAATTTCCACAATTTGCCCCTTCCTCCTGTTGGAAAAACAGAACAGTGTAATCCCACTTCTAGTTTTCTAAGATCACTTCCAGCTCCCACGATCTCCCAGGGACTACTGACAATCATACCCGCAAGGTGTTTCAGTCTGGTAGGTTGTGGGTGCAGACCTGGTGATCTGAGCTCGCACAAGACTGGACGATTGAGTGTCTAGAGCCCCAGTGTGTTCAGACCAACCCCTGAATCACCTGGGTCATTGCCACACAAGGAGCTCAGCCTCAGCAAGGGTGGATTGACTCAGAGCAAGGGGGGAATTTCTGAAGCCTTCCATCTGCCTCACACTCATGCTGAGGCTCTTATGAAGACCCCCTAACTACATCCCACCAGATATCCAGTTTTCTCACCTTGATCTCCCGTGCTCCAACCTGCCAGACTCGAACAATTCATACTAGATGACAGGGACTGTACCAGGTACCAGGGGAGCAGAGCAGAGTAAGACATGGCCCCACCTAGACCCATCTGGCACAGTCTCCTCGTCTGGCCCCTAACTCCAACCCCCTGACCTATATCTGAATTGTTTTTTGTTTGTTTGTTTTTAACATTTATTTATTTTTGAGACAGAGAGAGCGAGCACAAGCAGGGGAGGGGCAGAGAGAAAGGGGGACAGAGCATCTGAAGTGGGCTCTGCGCTGACAGCAGGGAGCCTGACATGGGGCTTGAACTTATGAACCGTGAGATGATGACCTGAGTCGAAGTCAGATGCTCTGCCGACTGAGCCCCCCAGGTGCCCCTGAATTGTTTTAATCAAGGGCTAAGATCCTGTTTTTCTGCCTCAGGGTAAGCTGGGTATTGCAAAAAATAAGGATGTCAGCTCCTAGTTTTCCTTTTGGCCACATCTCCATACTTCCTGCATTGGTGGAAGTGTTTGGGAATTTAAGGGACCTTGACACACTGCTTTCTGATATCGCCAGTCCCAGGATCTTTGCGCAGCGCCTCTCCCATCATATGGTTCTCACACTTGTCTGCCAGTGGGTCTACCAGGCTGTTTGCCTCATCATTCCCAGCCCTTTGGCTCTACCTTGAATGCCTGCTGCATCAAGGCCCTTCTCTTACCCATGACAAATAGACTTGCTTTTGTGGCTCCCTTGTGCCTAGAGTAGCTTTCCCAAAGTTTTGAAGAACACCAATCCTGTGAGACACGCTGAGAAAAGGGGGGTGGGGGGAATCCCTGGTTAAAAAAGGGTGGGAAATGCTGTACTGGAGATCTTTGAAGAATCACAATGCCCTCTAGCATATTCAATGAAGGCAATGTGAAACCCTGTAGCAAGAATGTGTCTGTCTCAGTTTGTTTAAGTGCTGTTTCCAACCTCCCATTTTGTTTTGTGGTTACTGTAATTGTCAGTTTTTACCTAACAGCTGTTAATACCCATGGAACTAGCGTTCCATAAAACCCACTTTGAGAAATCCCAGCTGAAACAATGTTCAGTGTGTAAAGTGAGCTATATTGTAAAATATTTTATGTGGATATAGACACAGCCTAAATTGTTTCTTCCTTATGTATACATTTTATGTTGTAAAAGTAATATAACCACATTTCAGAAAATTTAGGGAATAGAGAATTATTTTATTTTAAAACATACATAATTCCAGTGCCAAATATACCCTTATTACAGGGGTTCTTAACCTTGATAACACATCAACAGACAGAAATCAAGGGTCCGTGAATTTAGAAGAAGAAAAAATTACATCCCCTTTGCACTAACCTCTAACTAAAATTTAGCATTTCTTCCAATAATAAAGGAATAAACCACAGTAACATTGGCAGTTCTTAGGTCTTCATCAGCAATAAAAATTATAGGGTTTTTTCTAAGTTTATTTATTTATTTTGAGAGATACAGAGAGCACAAGTGGCAGAGAGAGTGGGGGAGAGAGAGAGAATCCCAAGCAGGCTCTGCACTGTCAGGGCAGAGCCCGACACAGGGCTCAAACTCCCAAACTGTGAGATCATGACCTGAGCCGAAGTCGAACGCTTAACCGACTGAGCCACCCAGTGACCCTGAAATTATAGTTTTTGTATTACATCACAGTTGTTGCTAATATCTCCAAGAATTATTTATGCTAACCACTATTTCAAAATGTTACTGGACTTACCATTATACATTTTTATCTGTGTTACTAAACATATATTCCTATAGCACAAATTTGTTTTTTAATAATTTGATAGCTGTATTCAACATTTTTTTGGTAATATTTTGTATTTGGTTTTATTCATTTAAAATATCATTCTGAAAAGGTGCCTGGGTGGCTCAGTTGGTTAAGTGTCCAACTCTTGATTTCGGCTCTCTCTCTGGGATTTTCTCTCTCCCGATCTCTTTACCCCTCCCCCCGCTCATGTTCTCTTTCTGTCTCTCAAAATAAAAATAAACTTTAAAATGTCATTCTAGGGGCGCCTGGGTGGCGCAGTCGGTTAAGCGTCCGACTTCAGCCAGGTCACGATCTCGCGGTCCGTGAGTTCGAGCCCCGCGTCGGGCTCTGGGCTGATGGCTCGGAGCCTGGAGCCTGTTTCCGATTCTGTGTCTCCCTCTCTCTCTGCCCCTCCCCCGTTCATGCTCTGTCTCTCTCTGTCCCAAAAAAAAAAAAAAAAAAAAAAAAAAAAAAAAAATGTTGGAAAAAATAAAATGTCATTCTAGGGGGGGTTTCTGGGTGGCTCAGTCGGTTAAGCATCCGACTCGATCTAGGCTCAGGTCATGATCTCACAGTTCGTGAGTTTGAGCCCCAAATTGGGCTCTGCACTGGTAGCGTGGAGTCTGCTTAGGATTCTGTCTCTCTCTCTGTGTCTCTCAAAATAAATAAATAAACTTTGAAAAAATAGGATAAAATAAGATGTCATTCTGAGAAGGAATCCTACCTCAGCAGATGACCTAAGGGGTTTGTGCCACAACAATAGGTCAAGAGTCCCTGCTATATTATGCAGCAACATATGTATTATGATGTATTATGTATCATTTTATGTAATTGTAATCATTATGGATAGACAGAGATATATAGACATGAAACAAATGATTTTGAATTGTATATACATTTACATTTATATTTATACATACAATTCTATATCCTGTTCAACAAATATATCTCACAATTATTTTTTCAAGTCTAATTTTTTTCAAGCAGATACACCACCATAGTTTACTGACCTCATTCTTCTACTGTTGGATTTTAGATTTGTTTCTTGTTTTGAATTCATGCAAGTAACTTTTCCTCCATTTCTGCTTATTTCCTATGCTAAGTTCCCAGACCTATATTAACCTTGTATCCTGTGAAATCACCTCCCAGGTGATTCAAATATAAGTAATATAAGGAAGTCAAAATAGAGACACACAATCTCCCTCGTAGCATCAAGTTTCTAGAAGTTTCTGAGCTTTTGTTAATCTGATTGATGGTTCATATAAAGTCTGTTGAAAGAACTTTATTTAAACCGACAACTGTTTGTTCAGTGTCATTCTCCATAGGGATTCTAACCTTTTTCTCCAGGTCAAAGGCCTTTAGATATTATTTTAAGGGCAAAAAAGAGACAACAGTTTCTTAGCAGAGATTTACTTTTCCAACACTGATGAGCTAATTCGCTCCTTCCTTCATCATTTGGGAGTGATGGCGGTTCTCCACAGCAGCAAGATATGTCCTGTAGGGCTTGCCCCTGGGGAACCAGGGTGCCTGGCACTATATATGATTCCTTGTGATTGTTTCTAAAAGCTGCTGGATTGTAGGGATGTTAACATTTGCCCAAATATTGATGTTGTACTTTAGGTGAATTTAGATTTTTGTTTTCTCTCTCAAATGAATCAAAATAGCTTAAGCCACTTTTTGTGACTGTGGCAAGCATTAAGTGATCATTTTGAAGGCTATGAAGGAAACCTCAGGAGCTTATTAGCATCTGCGGTCTTTAATTACTGGTATCTTACAGGCTCATCAGTTAGCATCCATGCAAGCTCAGGCTTACAATGGTGGGAATGCCAACCCCCCACCGGCTAATAACGAGGAAGAGGAGGATGAAGAAGACGAATATGATTACGACTATGAATCCCTGTCTGATGGTAAGAGAGACACAACCGTATGCTGTGTGCGGGGAAATGCTTGGATGATTTTCTGTTGTGGGGTTTTTTTGTGTCATTTTCCCCCCAAAATGAGTCTGTCATTCCACAGACCAGCAATAGCAGATTGTTGTAGTAACTGTCCAAGAATTCCTGAATCCCGTGGCTTAGTGATGAGGACCAAGGAAGGAAGGGGATTCTCTTAGCCACTGCAGCCAACATTCAAGGAAAGAAGAACAGGGTGTGGAGAGCAACACAGGGGTCATTCCTGAGTGGGTTCCTGGAGGAAAAGTTGGAATTGCAACAGAGAGACCTCATTCTCACCCTTTCAGTTTCTGACGTGGCTGATGTACTTGGCAGACATTGTGGCCGCTGGCTGTTCTCGCCCCTCACCACCTGCAGGGGGCAGCATCATGGTTCTGTGCTCTCCGCTCCTCCTTCTCACCGCCTTCACTCCTACTTTGTAAAAAGTATACGGAAAAAAAAAGCAGCATTTCCCTTCCCCCTCTTCCTAGTTCTCACATTACTAACCCAACAAGATATTTCCTTCTGGCTCCACCAAAGGGACAAAACATGGGTGAGCCTAATGGCACAATACAAAAAAGTCACATGAATGAAGTCATCCACAGATTATAGGTGAAGGATTCCTGTTATATGAGAATTAGGTTTCAGGGGTGCCTCATTTGTACCAAATTAGTTATAGATTGCAAAATGTTTTCTAGGTACCATTGCTGATGGTAGACTGTTGCATTTTAGCAACTTGTGAAAAGTAATGTAATAATGAAAAAATGCTTAAGTTCCTATTTATAAAAATAACATTGTATGTGTAGAATATATGGCTTCTGTGGAGGATAATTGTTTTGCTCATATGTAGGTATGCCCAGACCAGCAACCATTTACCCTTGGCATTAAGACAGCCGAGCTACCCTCCTCCAAATATCTGTTGCTTATGCTCCAGGATTGCCCCCTAGTTATATCCTGTTTCATGAGCCTCTTTCATGGCCAGCAGTTACAGCCCAGCCTCTTTTTGTCTCCCAAATACAATACTAGCCTATGTCCATTTAATATTTGTCCTTAGTAATAGTTGATCGCTTCATACCATCAACTAAAAGCCAAATTTACTTGACTGAAATCCCATCAGTTAATGTGAGGAGCTTATACTCTAAAGGGGAAGTAGAAAGAGGAGGAAGATGAAAAGGAATCAAGATGATTTCTTGTATCCTATTCCTGAATAGTTGTGGGAATATGAATATTCTTATATTGACTTATTCTTCCCCATGGATTTCCATTACAGTTATGGTGATGTTGTTTCAGAAGAACAAATTTATTCAGATAAGAAACGAAAACCACACGTAAGAGATCAACCAATCCAGATGTCAAATGCCCTGTGAGAGCTTTATTTGCTGGAAGATAAATTCACTCTTTATCATAAATTACTCCCATGTTTTTTCTGTACTTTTCAGAACACAAAAGAAAGGCCTATATATATCTATATATCTATATCTATATATATATTTTTTTAAGTTTATTTATTTTGAGAGAGAGCACAAGCAGGGGAGGAGCAGAGAGAGAGAGAGAGAGAGAATTCCCAGCAGGCTCTGCACTGCCAGCACAGAGCCTGATGCAGGACTTAAACCCATGAACCTGCCCTGAGATCAAGACCTGAGTCGAAATCAAGAGTCAGACACTCAACTGACTCAGCCACTCAGGCGCCCCAGGAAAGGCTTTTCTTAATTATTAGTGTTGTTATAGGAATTTTTGATAATGCAAATAACAAAATGATCTGGTATTTATTTATTTCAGTTAGGGAGAGTAAAATTTAAGCCCTATCCCACTGAATTTCTAAGATAGTTTCATGCTTTTTAAAAATCTATATGAAAAGAAAAAAAAAAACCTATATGTACTGAGGTGGGATACAGGTGAAAAGGGGGCCCCACCAGGTCCTGACTCAGTAAACTAGGAGACGTTGGGTCAATGTCCTATCTCCACTCTAGGCCTTAGGTCCCTCAGATGTGTAACAAAAAGATTCTGTTCAGT